>NW_027526445.1:118660861-119288361 GCF_048455015.1 Haemaphysalis longicornis
GCCTCCAGGCTCGCTATAATGGAGGGCACGTAGACGGCAATAGTGGTTTCTCTAACCACGGTAAACGCCGGTGAACTACAGACAGCCACACATATATAGGCCACGAATGCTACGCATCAACTCTGACTGGGGCTTTGGGGGTGCCGGTAGCGAGTATAAGGTTGGGTGGTGCGCGGAATCGGATAGGTCGACACAGCGAACGAAGGGAACAGTTGCAATGTATGCACCGGGGTGTTAGTTGCGCGCCGCAGCACTTGCCGTAAAATAGGCCAAACTCGTGTGGGAGGGCCGCTTCTTTTAAGGACGATAGTCTTTTTTTGGGCTGCTTAAACGCAGAAAATTTTGGTCTGTCTGTCTGCCTGTCTGTGACTCGATTCAGCCACCCTGCCAAAGTGAAAAAGAAACTGCGCAATAGTGTTATATACCCAAAGCCAAATCTAAACGTCTAAGTTCGGTGTTAATTTTCATACTCGTCAACATTCTTGAACAAGAACAAGACATTACGCAGATATAAGGCAGAAAATCAATACATGAGTGATATTCGCAGTGTTCTTTTAATAAAAATTTACGGATGCCTGGTTTTTGCGATAGCAAATAAAATACTCATCAACTGCAGAAAACCACCGCCTGCTGTTTCCCGCGCTACCTGGCGGCATTTAAAAAATATCAAACGGCAACAGCAACGAAATGCTAGATAGTTTCGACGTTCCGCTTTGAACGCTCGTGGAGTATAGGCCAACGTGATTCTATAGCCGTTGCAGTAGGGTGCCTCGATTCACGCGCGTCTCCGCCGTACGGCAGCGCTGGCATCGCGGCACCCCACTTGGAGCAGTAGAACGCGGTAAATTTGAATTGACTTGAGCAGACCTCTAGCGTGTTATCTTGGGAGGAACGAGGCAGGAGGGGAACAGCATGAGATGAGAGCGGGAAAGAGAAGTCTCGCATTTACTTGGCAGGGGCTCCACTCGACTGTCGTCTTTCGTCGACATTTGCAACGAAAGGAGCATGCAGATACGCGGCCTTTTTTTTTTCTCCATGTTTCAGTATATCCGCTGTTTCAGTATCGCCTTTTTCTTTTTTTCTAACATGCCATACCAGTAGGACGTCCCTACACTTTAGTTGGCCGCTGATGTGTTTGACATGCTGTACCTCGCAGATTTCTCCGAAGACGTGGAAGAGTAACTCAGTAGTCAGCGACTTTTCTGCTGCGCTTCTGTCCGTTATACGCCTGGTCCCCACAAAATGTCATAAACGCATCCCAGTACGTAAGCAGAAACGAATGCATTATAGATGGGGCAAGAAAGTGATTTGGGGAGAAAACCAAAGAAATAATAGTGTCGTACCACGCCGTGAAAAAGAATGACCATATCGGAGTTGGGCGCAGTTTAAGAAATGCACGAAACTAAACGCGCTTGTTTGCAATTTCCGATTGAGCATATATCTCCTTGTCAATCAGCTGAATGAAACGTGGGAGGACTAAAGTTTTCGCCGACAAACAGGGGATGGCCGTTTCCCTCATTTGAGGAGAAAATTGTTGGCTATTTCGAACTTTACACGGAACCTCGCAATTACGACAAGTAGATGAAACTCAGCGTTATTTCAGTCATCTTAGCGACTAACTGGCTTATAATTTATTTCGGTATACCCGCCGCGGTGGCTCACTGGCTGAGGCGTTGTGCTGCTGAACATGAGGTCACGGATTCCCGGCCGCGGCGGCCCGCTTTTCTGATGGAGGCGAAAGGCAAAAAATGCCAGTGTGTACGAGATTTCGGCGCACGTTAAAGATCCCAGGTGGCCAAAATTAATCCGGAGCCCATCCACAACGGCGCGCCTCTTCTCCTGCGCTGCGTCGGCGCGTTAAACCATTCAACCAATAAATAAATAAATAAATAAATAAATAAATAAATAAATAAATAAATAAATAAATAAATAAATAAATTTATTTCGGTATATTTCTGGTAAAACAATAGTTGCGGCCGTTTTCTGTAACCGTGCATTAAGGGCGGCAAACGGGAATTATGCAACGTTTACAACTTTACTGTGATCTTAACTAATTATGACAAGTAAATGAAACTCGGGGTAATGGTAGAGTCGCCTTCAGCAGCCAATTTTCATATAATTTGTTTCGGGATAGTTTCGATAAACCAAGTGTCGCAGCCGTTTTCTGTAAGCATTTCCTCTCACGGAATCCTTTCCGTTGGCGTCCGTTCTGCAGCAACGAAAGAGAAGATACCATTGAACCATTAGGGCGGGTCCGCAGTAGGGACATTGAGACGAAGTGTATACGTGGTGTCCACTATATCGTGCGCAGAAATCTCAGCTTCGTGTTTCGGCGCTGATCGATTTACGGCCGCCGTGGTAACGACCGGCGGGCGAGCGGTACAGGAGGAGGCTTTCGCGTCGACGAGGGAGGAGATAAACACGGCCTTCAAGCGATCCGCCCCTTTTAGGAGCAAAACAGAGTACGCAAGGCGATCGGACCACATTCACGGCCAGGGTACAGACAATGTTTTTACGCTTTTGTCGGAGCGACCATGTAGAAGTATAGGCCGAGGCGTCGTGGTAACCTGTGTGTTGAGTTCGGAAATGTTCGCCGCAGGAAAGGTACACGTCACGGTAGGATTATAGGTCTGCGTTTTTCCCTGTGCCAATTTAGGTCGGCCGTTGACGCAACGGCTGCTTTGCGCGACCGATACAGAGCGGGCACATCGCGTATGAACCGCTCTTGTTTGGGCAATGCGTAGCGTAACGCTACGGCAGTGGCGATTAGCGCTACAAAATATCACTTTCCCAACTTTCCTTTTCAACTTCTGCTACGACGAGCGATTTTATTACGCTAGAATTGGCTACAAAAGTCTAACCCCTCCAGTTCTTTGCCGCTTGGCGTACAGAGCGATGCACGAGCCGAGCGAGCTTGCAGGCCGAAAGAAATCAAGGTCGCTGCCGCAAGCGACCGAGTCAGCAGGCGCGCAAAAGCTTGGAGAAAGCGGATCTTGTGAAACGCCCCCAACGTGGCCTGGGGGACACGGCGCCTCTATAATTAAGCTACTGGGAGTGGAGCATCAGCAAAAGCTTACACCATATCGTAAAGGAGCACGCGCGTGGACAGCTTACTCCATGGATAAACCCATCTGTCCACAGCAGTCTCTCTCTCTCTCTCTCTCTCTCTCTCTCTCTCTCTCTCTCTCTCTCTCTCTCTCTCTCTCTCTCTCTCTCTCTCTCTCTCTCTCTCTCTCTCTCTCTCTCTCTCTCTCTCTCTCTCTCTCTCTCTCTCTCTCTCTCTCTCTCTCTCATAAAGAACCCATTTCCCTTTCGTGTTTGTCTTTTTGTGCCGCATTATTTCAATCCGCAAGCATTCTTATCCGAGTATTCAAGAGCACCAGACGTGTAACGCGTCGGGCTGCATAAAAACGCTTTTTTTTTTCGAATCAAATCAAGTTTATTTTTTATCCACAAAAAGTACAGGGGTTGGGTTTTATGGACGAGGGCCCCGAAGTAAAAGGACTACGACCGGACCAAATTAATTGGTGAAGTTAACACTTGGTTGATGTGGTGCCTGAAGATGTAACCATAAAGTTGTTCGCGGATGATTGTATTGTTTTCAAAGAAATAGTGTCGGAAGATAGCCATATTTCACTACAGAAATCGCTCGCTGGTATTAATGACTGGTGTTCCCGCTGGGGCATGGTTCTAAATGGTGAGAAAACAGTGCTTGTTCGAATTACAAGAAAGAAATACCCTAGTATTTATACCTACTTACTGCATGATATCCCCGTTTTAGAAGTCAGTAGATATAAATATCTAGGTGTCACATTTACAAATAAGCTCACCTGGTCTGAACATATATCTGACATCTCGAAATCCGCCCTACGAAAGCTTTGGTTCCTAAAAAGAAGATTAAAAAACAGTCCAGTAAGTACAAAGCTCCTCGCATATAACACATGTATACGTTCAAAACTTGAATATGCCGCAGTTGTCTGGGACACTTTTGCCAAAAAAGATTCCCACCAACTTGAAAATATTCAAAGAAAGGCGGTAAGATTTATTTTTTCAAAATATAATCGGTGTGATTCTCCAACATCTTTGATGAAACTTAACAACATTCCAACATTAGAAGCACGCAGGAAAATTAGTCGACTATCATTCTTACATAATTGTATTACTGGCAAATTGAAAATAGCTCTCCCCCAAATTGTGAAACCCCTGACTACCAGGACCACAAGACACAGTCATAAGGGCGCTCTAACACCAATTTTCGCTCGCACAACTGCTTTTAAAAACAGCTTTTTCCCGCGCACAGTGTCAGAGTGGAACTCATTGCCGCCAGGTGTGTTTGAATCCGGCAAATTTTTAGAAGAACTGGAGCGTCTTTTCTTGTTTGCTTAGGGCTGCACTGAGTTATGAAGTGATTGCTGTCTGTTCTTGTATTGTATGAAGTTTTTTTATGTATTTTATGTACCTCCTACATTGTCTGTGATGATGCTAGAGCTGTTTTGCTTAGTATTTTTGTATTGTTGCCACTCCTGCCTGGGCCTAAATATTGGCCTGCAGTACCAATAAATAAATAAATTAAATCGTCATAATAATCTAAACAGAGATTATTGGTAGTAAGAAAGAAAAACAAGAAACAAAAAATAGACAACAAAAATTAGCAAAGCTGGAAATGAACTAACGAAATAAAAAAATGTCTATTTAATTCACCGCCCCCCATTCTGTGATGACAAAACAAACCCGATACAAACAAACAGAAACACACGAAAAATGCTTACTCATCATTAGAAAATTCTTGGAGTTTCTGTACAATTTGTGGCCTTTAGTACGTCTACGAACAGTTGCTCCCATATGCGACAAATTCAGCTTATGTGGAACATTGGATCTGCTTTAAAGGTGAGTGAACTCGAGACGCCCCTGCTCCTGGAAAGCCGATTTATTTTACGTGAATCCGCGGCGATACCAGGACGAATTCAATTCCAAAGTCTATTCCTATCGCCCGATCGCTGTGCAGTGAAACTAAACCCCACTAATAAATAGATAATGATACATTCTTGGTTGATTAATCGTTCAATGTGCGGACCATATTACACAGTCGTTCGACGGTAACTTCCAAGTACGTATGGCTTTTATTTATTGCTTTTTTGGCGGTCATATATCTCCGTTGCCCTGCGCTTTCAATTGCGTGCGAAGTAGGCATGTCGGCAAAAATTTGCGCCACCCGCGTAAGCAGAGCGACAGAAGAAGAGACCTACAGAGCACGTAGCAAAAATAGCAGAGCGGAGATGGAACCGGTCACGGTACGGTACCCGGTAGGTGACCGGCGCTCCTGCACGTGCACAAAAACGAGAAAACTGGTTGCGCGCATGCGCACGTGTGCCGGGTACCGTACCGGAAGCGTGTTTCCAAACGCTCCGCTGCACAGAGCACCGACGTGACATGTGTGATGTTACTGCGCGCGTTATTCTTTTGAGCGCCTGCTAAAAGAAGCCCACCGTTCGGGCTCTGTGTCTTCGATGTAGAGCTTGGGTTCGAGCCCCACCAGGTCTATCTCTTAGTCTTTTTTTCGTTGCTTACTTTTTTTGTGTGTGTGTGTAAATTCAATTTTTTTTTTCTAAACACAATTCTACGTTTTGTTTTGTGAATAATAGGGATTTGATATGTTTTAGGTACCTTTAGGTATGGGGCGCAGCCAATGGCGGCATTTAAAGGAGCCATGAAGACAAAATACAAGTAAGGTTTATTATACCCCTGTCACACGGGCACTTTCAATCGCGATTGAGTCGATCCGGATCGAGCTCAATCCGGATCGGACACCTGCTACACGGCAGTTTCAATCGCGATCGAGCTCGATCCCGCTCGAACTCAATCCTGGTTTCTCAAGCGCGATCGAGGCTTCCAAGCGCGATCGAACGAAAGCGGCGATACTCTCGTCCCCTCTCAGTAATGGCACCGAATGTAACAACTTCAACTAACGCCACAAATTGTGTCAAATAACTTGACCCAAATAAGCGTGAGGTAATATTTACATAGTTACGTATACCTACGACCGCGCGAAGTTACCAGATGCCGGCCGCAACTACATGGTTAGCGCCATCTGGCGAACACGAGCGCAACCCGTGCAACTTCTCAATCGCGATTGAAACGTGCCGTGTAGCAGCGGCAGTACGCCGAGCGCGCTCGAAAACTCGATCGCGATTCACTTCAATCGCGATTGAAAGTGCCCGTGTGACAGGGGTATTAGAAAGACTCCTTAGTCCCGATAACAATGATGCTAATATCATCGGAATCTTCGAAAAAATAACGGAGATATTGAAGAAAACGTGTGAAGCAGTCGCGACCCCCTAGCCAATTTCCCGCAACTTTTCTATGACGTCACGGAACCTGGTTTGTGCGATTGGCGGCCGCCTAACTGAGGTGTCGCTACGACACATGACTGGACGTCTGTAATGGGGCCTCTAGTTCCATTTGACCGCATCACTCGAATGCTAACGTGCAGTTAACGCACTGAAAAGTATGTTTTATTGTTGGCCCGTATGACGTCATTCTTGCTCATAACATGTCACTGTGGCGCGAAATTTGAAAGTTTTTAAATACTTCTTGCCTTTTTTCGTTAAAAAAACATATTTTGTGGCTGTAATGGAGCTGAGCGAGTTACTGAATCCTAGTTCTTTCCAATTACACGAAGTTGTATTTTCTCTTAATGGCTCCTTTAATTACCGTTCCGCATCGCGCGAACAGAAATGTCACGTAAGTGCTCTGTTCTCCCGGTTATCCGCTCCGCTATAACTCTCTGCCCGACACGCCGGTCGTGTGGATTTTCGACGCATCCCTTCACCGCTTGTACGTGTTCTAAAATGGAGTGTGACGCGATGCAGGGCCTAATAGGCGGCAGAAGACGACTGAATGGGATTGACGGCGGCGTAATGCCAATACTGGCGACCAACGGTAGGAGAGGCAAGTACAATGCCGCTGCTGAAGCAAGTGAACCTGACCACTGAGACGGCCAGAACGCAGAGAGAGAGAGAGAGAGACACTTTATTAAAATCGGGCCCTGTTAGGCGGGGCGGGTGGCCAGCAGCCGCAGCTGCTCAGCGACCTTGGCTGCTCTGTCCGTCAGGGCTTGTTGCGTCGTCAGGTCAGAGCAGCCCAGCGCCGCCTCCCATAGCTCCGGGGTGGTGATTGGGGGTAGGGGGTCGTCGGGACAGGCCCACATGTGGTGCTGCACAGTGGCCTTCGCGCCGCATGATGTGCAGTTGGGAGAGGAGAATAGGGAGGGGTGAATACGGTGAAGGAGAGCTCTGTTGGGTAAAGATTCTGTTTGTAGGAGTCTCCAGAGTCGTTCTTCCGTGTAGCTGAGGGAAGGGTGGGCGGGGGGATATCGGAGGCGAGAGAGGCGGTAATACATGGTGATGTCGTGGTAGCCCAAGAGGCTGTCACGAGCTGACCTGGCTCCGTGGGAAGCAATGGGGCTGGGGTATGCCCGGGAGGTGAGCGCTCGGGCAGTTGCATGAGCCGCCTCATTGCCTCCAAGCCCAGTGTGGGCAGGAGTCCAGATCAGTTCTACTTGGGTGGTGGGTGGATTTTGCATAAGAAGTTTTAGGGCCTGGGGTGAGATGGCACCCGCAGCAAAATTTCGAATGGCCGTTTTCGAATCGGATAATATGATGCGACAGGGCTAGTGCGATTGCCGCCTCTTCCGCCGTCGCAGGTTCCGAGGTACGAATTGTAAGGGAGTTGATTGGGGGGGCGTTGGGGGCATTAATGATCGCAAGTGCGAAAGAAGTCTTGTGCCGGTACTCGGCGGCATCTACGTACACCGTGGCGGGCCGTATGGGGTAGCGCTCTGCTAACGCTCTAGCTCGTTGCTCTCTGCGGCGCTGGTGAATATGAGGAAGCATATTGCGGGGTAGGGGACGTACTTTGAGGAAGGAGTGGGTTTCAATGGGTATGGGGAGTTTAGGATCTCTAATAATAGGCGCATTTAGCTGTAGGCGTTGAAGGAGGTGTTTGCCGGGGTTAGTTTTGGCTAGGCGGCTTAGTTGGCTCATCCGGTGCGCCTCTATCAGCTCTTGGGCCGTGTTGTACACCCCTGTTCCTTCTAGTCTGGCAGTGGAGGTGCCGGGCGGGAGTTGCAGAGCAGCTTTGTATATTGTGCGGATAAGGCAATTGATTTTGGCCAGTTCTGAATTAGAGGGGAGGAGGTACGGGAGAGCATAGGTGATCCGGCTAACAACGAATGCTTGAACGAGGCGTAGCCTATCTGCTTCCTTAAGCCCATGTTTTTTGGAAGCGATGCGGCGAAGGAGTCCGATGGTTTGGGAAACATGTGAAGAAAGGCGCTTGATGTACTCTGTGTTTGAACGATTACGGTTTATGACTAGGCCCAGGATTTTGATTTGTGGGACAACTGGCACAGGCTTTGAATCTATGTAGATTTGGATGTTGGGAGTTGTGCGGTTTGCGCGCTTCGGATTGAGGAGAAGTAGTTCTGATTTAGATGGGGAGCATTGTAGGCCGGCCATAGTGGCTCCCTCAACCACGGCTGACGCTGCTGCTTGGAGAGTCTCCTCTACTTGTGCATCACTACCTCCGCTTGTCCAAAGTGTGATGTCGTCTGCATAGAGGCTAAAGTGTAGGTTGGGAATGCAATCTAGAGCCTTTGGAATATGAAGGAGGGCTATATTGAAAAGGAGAGGGGATAGCACAGCTCCTTGCGGAGTGCCTACTGGGGGGAGGTGAAGCTCGCCTGATTCTAAGGTGCCTAATCGGAGGGTTGCAGTCCGCGAGGAAAGGAAAGCTTTAACGTAATTGTACGTTCGTAAGCCAGGGGAGATAGAGGAAAGGCCATTGAGGATTGATTGATGTGAGATCCGGTCAAAGGCTTTTGTGAGGTCTAGTGCTAAAATCGCTGCTGTGTCAGACTGTTGGGGAGAAGAAATAATGTCGTGGTAGAGTTGGAGATGTACATCATTTGTCGAGAGTCCGGCCCGGAAACCGAACACGGTGGGAGGCAGGGCGTTGGTTTGGTTTATGTGTTTGGTGAGTCTGGCATGTATGATATGTTCAAGCACTTTTCCGATGCAGGAGGTGAGAGAAATCGGCCGGAGGTGATCTAAGCTTAACGATTTTCCGTGCTTGGGGATGAGTGAAATGTTCGCATGTGTCCATGACGCTGGTAGTGTGCCTTCTTTCCAGTGTTTGTTGTAGAAGTGTGTGAGTGTTGTAATGGAGTTGTCATCAAGGTTGCGTAATATTTTGTTAGTTACTCCGTCTCTCCCAGGAGCCGAACTGGTTTTGAGAGTGAGAAGAGTGGCTCGGACCTCTGCTTCAGTTATATCCGCGTCGAGGAGTGTGTTGGGTGTTCCTTGGTAGTCTGGTAGGGGGTTACGGTCGCCAGTAGGGATATATTTTTCTTGAAGCGAAGAGAGGAGTTGTTGTGGGGTACCTGGGTAGGAGTGGACAAGCTGGGCCATGCGGTTGGTCTGAGCAGTTTTGGATTTATGGGGATCGATGAGATGACGGAGGAGGGACCAGGTGCGCTTCATGGTAAGGGTACCTCTGAGCTTGTCACAAATTTCTCCCCATCGGGCTGCGGCTAGTTCTGCTGCGTACTTTTCCGTTTTGTGGCTTAGCTCTGCAATTTTCTTCCTGAGGCGTTTATTATGTTTATTTGTCCGCCATTTTCGCCGAAGGCTGCTTAGTGCAGTCCACATATTTTTGAGACGGGAGTTTACCATTTCAGCCGGGATTTCAGGGTCAAGCGGTTGGTCAGAACGCAGAGTGGGCCGCGCGGTGTGCGAAGAGCGTCTGAGAAACGCCGTGTTGCGGACCTCTGAAGACAGGGCGAGGCTTGCACATTGGACCGGGCCAAAAGTTCAACTGAGTTCAACAATATCCCCAGCTCTTCCAATAATCTTCCAATAATTTTAATCTTCCGATAATCTTCCAATAATTTCTTGCGGAGCTCACAGCTACTTTTCTGAGACAACGACGTAGAATTTGGTAAACAATGGACCAAGCGCTTAATATCGAAGATATTGCCATTGTGGGCGCACGCGTGCGGCAATGACAGTCGTGTTTCACGTTTCCCGTCTGCCTCCGTCGACTGTCGACCGTCGTCTGCTGCAGGGCTTGGCGCAGACGATCGCAGCGCGCACGCAGAAGATCGCCCGCGTGGGCGGGAGATTCAAGGTGACCACTTTCGTTATGGGTCCATGCACGGAATCTCCCAAGGCGAAAGCGCTCGCGCGACCTTGACCATCCGTTCGCCGCCGCCGCCACCCACGACGCTCTTCTCCCCTTCTCGTCGTCACCCACATTATCCCTCCCGCGCTTACTTTCTCTGTCCGTTCATTCTCTTGCCGGTCACGGCGTGTATCACGCCGAGCTGACCCTCGTGATATAGCGTCCACTTGTGCGGCGGTATGTACACCTCAGCGTGCGGAGCGAACGTTGGCTTGAGTTCACGCCAAGCCTCCGTCGCGTGTTCCGAGCCCATTTTGTCAACTGTCGGGGCCGTAATCAGAAGCTTGCGTCAATGGGTTTGCGCCATACAGTGATGGAAGCCGCTTAGGATTTCACCATTAGAGTCGCCGCCCGAGGTGTCTGTTTTCAAAGCGGTAAGATTTACGCTTTGGTTGCGGGAACTGCGGTGTACGTTTAAAATAATGCTCGCTGAAGGTGAATAGCGTTCCTTTTGTTTTAGCACAAAAATGAGAGCTTTTGGTTATTGTTTCGATGTTTGTGCCGGCGTTTAATCTGGGATGAAAGCTGAGAAATAGCAAAGGAGGGATTTATCCGTCTCATTTTCCCCAAATTCTTCCCCGCATTGAATGGGTAGCATTCTTTGCCGAGTAGTACCCACAGCCCTAACCGTATAACGCCCTGAATTTCGTAACGAAAACGCATAACTGGCGGAGCTAACACATTTAGTCATTACAATACCGTAATTGTACGTAAATAAAAATGTAGGGGCTAACAAAAATGCAAATAATACAAACAAACAAAACAACTACAAAAAATCCGACTGGCCCAATTTAACCAAGGCTCATATGGGGGCCTCAAATTGAACGTGTGTATCTTGTACATCTCCCCCCCACTCCAAAATGAAGACAAAAATGAAAAAAAAAAACTGAAAAGAACGACGGAAACACGGATACAAAACCCGTGAAAAAAGCAACAACCGTGCACTACGTCTTGCATCTGCACAAATACATAATTGGCGAATTTAAGGCACTTTTTCGCTAAAAAGTGTAAACGACCATTGGCCAAAATAAACAAAGGAAAACTACAGAACAAAAGAATAACTCGACGTGTTTGGCGCTCGTAGCCAAATCTGGCTACGAAATAACTTACAATGAAGGCAAACGACGTCAAAATGCTACGCATTAGGAGACAATTCGCTAAATTTCAGCAGATTTTTTTTTTTTTTACACAGAGAATAACGTCGCATGCGGTGGGCAATGCAGCACCGCTTCATAGCTGCGGTTTTAAGAACAGCCTACCAGTTGCTGCCACTTACAGCGGTCAGATGCGTTGTTCGTATGCACCTCTGCAAATCAACGTTAATTTTGTTTAGGACGTCACAGATTTCCCAACGAAAAATACATGAGCGTTTAGGCGATGGTTGCCGCTACGTACGTTCTAGTTGTTTTCCACAGTTTATCGATGAGTGGCTGCCGCCGAATGTTCGTGTTTCTGGTTTATATATCTATTGTTAGGTCCAGGCAACGAGTCTTGGACGACCACTAAAAAAGAATTGTGCGAACTTTGTGCTGGACAACAGGCCTGAGTCTTTATTTATTTGCTGAAGGATGCGATCTTCGTCTGGTGGCTACTCACAGCACTGCGCAAGATGGAGTTTTCCCCAGCGTCCACGAACAAAAGGGCCTTTATATTTCTGCAGTTTCGGATACCGGATGGTTTTTCCAAGTGGCTTCTCAGCCTCCTGATCAAATATTTCTTCGTTATATCCGATATCGCGCGCCACTCTCACGGCTTCAGTTTAGTTACAAAAGAATAAGAAAATGTCATTGAAAGGAGGCGTGACCAACCAAAGTTCGTATTTAGTTCGCTATAGCCGATAATCCGCTATATCCGTGTTCGTTATAACGAGGTTCAACTGTATCTAAAATCACTTCTTGGACCAACTTGTGAGCAGCTCCGTTAGTGAGTGAGTGAGCGAGTGAGAGCGATAGAGTGAGTGAGTGAGTGAGTGAGTGAGTGAGTGAGTGAGTGAGTGAGTGAGTGAGTGAGTGAGTGAGTGAGTGAGTGAGTGAGTGTCTAACTCTCTTCAAAACATCCGCCTTTTGGTGCAGACGTGCTTGCGGCCGCTCCAGCCAGCCACGAGCCGTAGCACGCAATGACGCGGCGCTGCCCAGTCGTCTGTTATTGTGGTCACCTCGTACTCGGGCCAATCTTCCAAGCCGCGGTGTGTCGTTGGCCGACGCAGCCGTGGTAGAAGTAACGGGCCTGCCTGTATTCGCAGTCACGTGATCGGTGCGAAAAACGGTTCGTATCGTCTGCCACCTCCGCTTCGCGCTCGTGGGATTCAGTTCGAGGCTGAAATGTCTCCTGCAAACTTCTTGTTTATTTGTATTTTTTTCACACCACACCAGCCTTTTTTTTAATATGGCGCTCTAAGCACGTCGACTTAATGTCCTTGAGCGACCAGGGTACCTTGCGAATAATGGTTTTGCGGCGGGAGAAGGAAATAAAAGGTCTGCAGCGTTGGGCCGTGACAAACAGGCCTACCCATTTCGTCCGTGGGCTTTGTGTTTATTGTGGGCCTTTTAGGACCCTTAGTTTTTTGTTGAGAGGTTAGTTGTTTTTTTTTTCTAAAAGAACGTCGGCCAATAAAAACAGCCAATTTTGGAAGTTACATCCCTTGGTGGGCTAACGCGATTTGCAGGCATCGTTACCTAGCAGGTGTTGGGCGCAAAAAAGGAGTTTGTTATTCCTACCGTGTGCTTGCCTCGCGTGACGTACCAGCCATTCATCTTTTTCTCTGTCTTTTTTTTTTACGAAGAGAGCGCAAATAAGTGGGCGCGCCGCTCCGCACGTTCATATTGTCTTTGCTCGGTGATAACAGTAATAAAAATCATAAATTACCGCCTGCTGCCCAGTTCCCCTGGGTCGATCGCGAGCGGTCGGACAAGCAAATGACAGCGGAACGGAACGTACGCAGAAAAACACAGCGCCTCCGCCCATTTTCTTGAATGGTCAGTTTTGGGCGTAGGCGACGATTTCGCGTTGATCCCTCTAGACCCGAGACACTTGTTATCCAGCTATGGCTTTTCTACGCTGATAGCTGTATAATATTATCCACTGCGTCCGCACAAGTTGCGGTATCTGAGATGGCAGTAAAGTCTGTTGTCTTCTCTCTCCGGTCTAAAAAAACAACGGTCTTCAACAGATGGGCTTCCGTTCTCCTCCGAAAACGGTTACACGGAAGGGACGCCTGTAGAGAGTTTTAGCAGCCCGTCTGTTCCGCCGTTTACGTATTTACCGCGTTCACCGGGACCCCACTGCGCCTGCGTGCGCGGAAGGGCGAGCAGGCGCACCCCACCGCGGCGAATGCACGGGAATGGCGAGGGCCGGCCCCCGGAACTAATCCACCACACCGCGACGAATTCCCAAGTGCCCAGATGGTCTCGGTCGACACGGTAACCACGTACAACACGGAACATACGGAGTGCTAAAACTCTCCACTCTCTCGCCTATAATTCACTCGAGGGGCGATTTTTTACGGAAACCGTTCCGTTGGTGTCCGCTTTGCTGTACTGCATGCATACAGTTTCACGTTTCGTTCGCCGCAGGCTGTCATTGCGCTGCTCCCTGCTGTGGGGACGTAGTTGCCGACGCCTTGTCGTTTTATATTAAATAAATTTGTATTTTTCAAAATAAACAGTTTTTTATAAAACAAGGGTTGGTTCCTTCTAAGTGAAAGAATATATATATATATGTATATATAAATTTATTTTCGAAAACATTTTTTTTTCTCTCGAACAGGCAACTATATGTACACGTCTGTCGCTTTATGCGCGCTGCTTCCAATCGTCTGTGTATACGCGACACGAAATGTTCTCTACTCGCAAAAATAAACTGCAGCAAACACACTTGTAGAGACTGGGTATGTGTAGGAATACGAAAGCCGAACAACGGCGCAAGAGCACCGCTGCGCTCGTATACACTGCGCAGTTCCCGCCCCTGCGGTCACGTGACTTTTAGTGCCATTCGTGTTTACGACGCCGCCGACAACTGCCACTTACCGCGTTTGATGAGACACATGAAGCGTTCGGCTTAATGTTTATGAGTTGCCTATTTCTCGCTCCCCCCCCCCCCCCCCCCCCCCACCCCCGAAATGTGTGGACAAACCGCATATTGATTGAACACCGCTGCCCCAGACGGTCGACACAGTCGCGATCAATCGCAACGCGCCGAAACGAGCGTCGTCACACTAAACCCCGCACTGCCGCCTGTGCTAAATGTTTACCAACCGCCTGTTCACTCGCACCTCGGCCGGGAACAGCCCGACGCTTCGATTGGTATCTGTGACGTCAGCAGCTGTGCCTGCCGGCAGCAGACAACGCGGCGGCCTTTATAAATAGCAGACGCGTGGACGTCCATGTATAGGTATAGTACGCTCAATGCAATCGGCGTCCGCGCCAATTGCTTTCCCTGTCAGGTGGGGCCGTCGCGTCCGCCCGGAAAAAGCGGTACGAGCAGCCGCTCATGGATGACAATGCGCACGTAAGCGAAAAGCGCCGATACATGTCACGAGAAGCGTTTGCGGCGCCTGGATTCATGCGCGCGTGCGAAAACAAAAGGCTGCGCTGGTCGGACACGCATATGCGTTCAGAGCACGTGGCAATGAAATTGACCTTGCGTGTGTGCGGCGGTTGTGTGTGCGGGGATGCTGTCTCAAGGTCGCGTATAACGGGCTGAGTGAGCGACACGCGTCAGGGCGTCGCTCTCGTAACGACCTGCTAGGCCTAACTTTTATTCAGTGAGCTAACATTCCTTCCGGCGCATCATGCACACCGTAGGTGACATTACACGTGCGCAGTCTTCCACAGTTGGTTGTTCTTCGGATGATCCGATGGCCATAGAAGCTTTCGATGAATGTTGCTCGTTGGCGTGTAATATTCCCATGCCCTCACCCATGCCTCAGCAAAACTCAGGAAATAACAATCCGACAATTACAAGCACGGACGCACGTACACTCGGTTCGAACTTATTTATTGTTCCCCGCCGAGTACGCTGCTGTATGCAAATATTGTCCACAGATAAATTCTTGTTCTCCAGCATATAATTCTGGAATGCGTTCACAACGTTCATTACATTCCTACATTACGAAGTCGCGCCACCCCAGAGGTTTGCAGCGCTGTTGCATGAAGCAGAGTGCACGAATGTGGCCGGCCAGCAAGGCCACACCCTTTAAAGCTTGGGTGTAAGCCATCAGCAGCCATGTTTTATTAAGCAACTACGAATCCAAAAAGGCATCCGCCATATCCCGAACAAAAGCCCGCAGATTTTACCGAGATAAGATTTCTAACACTGGCCACACGCGTAAGAATCTAACAAGCTCCAGTACTAGTGACTTCCCCCACTCTGACAATACAACCGATAATGTCCCTACGACTGTAATTAATGCTTCGACTACTGCACCCCAACAAGTTCAGTTAAACACCAGTACTAATAATTTTCCCTCGTCTGCCGTCACAAAAGAAAATCTTACTGGGAATGTAATGAACCTTTCAATTATAACCCTCTCCCCAGTTCAGATGAACTTCTTGTCAAAGGGCCTAAACTTTTGCCCGGCTACTGGTGGTTTTGATGAATTTCAACTTTTTAAGGACTTAGATAACTTCGCCAGATACATGAGGCTACGAGAATACTTCTACGATCACCCTGCGACGGAAGAAGCCCGCAGCACCCTACCTAGCTATAAGCACTGGACCCCTCCCACACAGTGTGATAGTTGCCTCGACATGTACATTAAAGCTGTCCAACGCGATGTGCGAAAAGCATACCAAACACAAATTTCGTTCCGCCATAACATGACTACCAACGAAAAGAAAGTCCTAGAGGAACTCGCAAGCTGTCCCGACATAATTATTAAACCTGCCGATAAGGGAGGCGCCATCGTAATCCTTGTCAAAACCGACTATGTTAACGAGGTCAATAAGCAACTATCGGTATCGACGTTCTACAAAACACTACCCAATGATCCCACTCAAGACTATAAGCAAATTGTCAAAGATAAACTAGCTGAGCTAGTTAAAAATAAAACAATAAATGAAACCACGGCTCGTTCCTTGATCCCTATAAGCCCAGTAGCCGGTAAATTCTATCTTCTGCCTAAAATTCACAAAGGTGAACAACCCAGGGCGCCCCATTGTTTCTGGCATTGGCACTGTTACCGCGCTATGTCGGTAATCACATTTGCGACATTCCGCCCAGCTTTCCCTCCTTCATTAAGGATACCAATGATTTTCTCTCAGGCATCTCAACAATTGAAATTCCTGATAACTGCCTCCTAGTCACCCTCGACTGACATCCCCCATGAAGATGGCATCACCGCTGTATCGCTTGCGTATGAGCAGTCATCGTGCGACAAACCTATCGATTCTTCTGCTCTCCAAACTTTCCTTAGGCTTATTCTTGAACCTAAAAATTTTGAATTTGACGGAGTTCATTACGTGCAAGTCAGCGGAACGTCAATGGAGACTCAAATCGGACCCAACTACGCCAATATCTTTATGGCTCACCTGGAATCAAACTTTCTTGACACTCAAAACTTAAAGCCACTGTACTATAAAAGGTATATTGACGACATATTCATGATCTGGCAGCACGGTGACGCGGAGCTCCTCACCTTCATTGAGGCATTTACCCTTGCCCATCCTACTATTTTCCTTGCTCATTCCTATTCGGAACACAGTGTAAACTTTCTGGACGTCACCGTTACTACTTCCCAAGGTCGGCTTCAAACTAAACTGTATAG
The DNA here is from genome assembly GCF_048455015.1 of Haemaphysalis longicornis. Lineage (NCBI taxonomy): Eukaryota > Metazoa > Arthropoda > Arachnida > Ixodida > Ixodidae > Haemaphysalis > Haemaphysalis longicornis. Next base: position 118,677,864 of record NW_027526445.1, read on the forward strand.
AAAACCGACAGACACGCGGCAGTATTTGCACTTCCAAAGTAGCCATGTCAGACACTGCAAGACAGCAATACCTTACAGCCAAGCCCACCGATTTAGGAGAATTTGCTCAAACCAAGCCGACTTTGACTCAAACTGTCGAGAACTCAAGACCGCCCTCCTAAATAAGAAATACCCGGAACAAGTTATCGACGACGCTATTGTGCGAGCCAACCAATTAGACCGTAACGAAATCTGTAAGAAAAAAGCACCGAACGTTCACCCGCAAACAAACTTAGTTCTAACCCACTCAGCCTCCGCTCCAAGAGTGTCAACCGTACTAAGAAAACATCACAATATCCTAATTTAAAGTGAACGCTTAAAAAGCATATTCCCCGAACCACCACGCGTTGTCTACCGGCGTAATAAGAATTTAGGCGACTTTCTTACTAACTCTCGTATCAGCCGACCGGAAACTACTGGTTGCATGCCCTGTAATAAGCTAGATGTAAAATGCCCACACATGACCACTACACAGCGTGCCACCAGCACGGCTTCAGACTACTACGTAAATATAAAGGGTAACTTCAACTGTGACTCTGCTAATGTCGTATACCTTCTAGAGTGCACTGTTTGTAGACAGAAATATATCGGCCAAACTGAAACGCCCTTCCGAATACGATTCAATTATCACCGCTCTCATGCAAAAAGTTGCCCTTATTTGCCCCTGTCAAGACATGTGAACGGTCCCGGTCATGCATTTGAACATCTTAAAGCAACAATTTTAGAATCCGCTTTCAAAACCCACCAGGGCCGCGAGGTTCGGGAATCTTATCTCATTTATAAGTTTGGGTCAGCGATGCTTGGTATTAATGAAAATTACGGAAAACTAACGTGCTTATCCCTCGATTAAAATTGGCGACTTCATAATATTTATCACATTCTTTATTAACCCTACCCTCGAGTTTCCCATCAGAATTCGCAGACGGTCCCCAAATACAAAAGCTTTATTAGCCTAATGCGACCCAATAATGCGATTTGTCCTTGGGAAGGAGGCCGCGTTCCCCCCACCACTTAGAAACGTTTAATTAACCCTTTGTGATCTATGGACCCTGCCTATTTCCTGTTCAGTTGCTAGCTCTTGTGCAATGCTCTTTTGTGTGCTGTGTCTATTCTGTCCATCCGCGGGGGGCACACCCAAAACACATTCTTCGTTCATGCCTGTATGGATCCGTCCGAGCATCCCCACCCACTACTTTTCCCTTCCTTTTGAAACCGCGATTGTCTAGTCTTCCGCACTTGCAGCCCATGCCAGGTAGTACGTTGCCCCGTCGTGGAGCAACCATGACCGCTGCCTTGTAAATACGACCCCTTCTTCTCTCTCTCTCCCTCTCTCCTTTCTCTCTTTTTTTTTTTGTTGTTGTAACATAAGCTTAGCCCGACTGCATGCATACTTTCCACTTTCGAAACATCTTCCGATTCTTGTCACAGTTTTCTGCGAATCTATATAAGAAATGTGTTCCAAATGTTTGTGACAGCAAAATCATGTAACTGTATACGAAGGCAAGTCTCGGTGCCGCTACGTAAGTAAACGTTCTTTGTTATTGTTCTTGCTGTGTATCCGACTATTCACTTATACTATATATATATATATATATATATATATATATATATATATATATATATATGTATATATATATATATATATATATATATATATATATATATATATATATATATATATATATATATATATATATATATATATATATATATATATATATATATATATATATATATAGAGAGAGAGAGAGAGAGAGAGAGAGAGAGAGAGAGAGAGAGAGAGAGACGTTTGTGCCCCAGGAAGCATTCCTTGCATTGTTGCACTCATATATAGGGCATCCTCACTGGCATCCGGTGATGCTATTTCTACGGGGTCGGGCAGCATTACAGACCTTGGCATAGATTGCGGGAAGCGCATTTCATCCGTTCTGCGTGCTTTGTCATAGGAATTCGTGTGAATGCCAATGTCACACTCATAGATAACGGAATGTCAAAGCAGCGTAGGCACGTCGAGGTGGCAAACGATTGCGTTACAGCAAAGGCTATAGTGGTCTCGGGGCTGGAATTCGGATGTGTGGATCATTGAGCTGTGCTAACGACGACGCTGCGATAATTTCCAAGTTTCCCTCAACACGCGAGTAACCACAAAGACACAGTGACTAACGTTGCGTCAGTATTTAAAAGCGTTACCTTCTTAAAGGTAAAGTGCGTCCAATCGATCGTTAAACCTTGAAAGACCCAAATCGCAAACGAAAAAAAGAACCTACGCGACGATTTATCGCGCAATAAATAAACGCATCTAGGAACGATTTAAATGTGCGCCGATATACGTGGTTTATGAGGTAAAGGTATACTCTATACTCCTTCACGATCGATCTAGAACCGTCTTATCTAGAACCGCTCCTTTTTCGCGATTTTCAAGTAACGGTTTCGACACAATGGAGAGTTTTAGCTGACCGTTTTCGACGCTCCGCTCCGGTATCGGCGGCCCGCTCAGCGCAACCGGAGCCATTCGTGGCCAAGCGCGCCACGCATGCGCAATGGCGCTCCCGCTTGCTATCGGAGCGGAGCGGACCGTGAAAAACGGTCAGCTAAAACTTCCTATTGTAAGCCCTGTTTAACGCAGGCGCCGTGTTGCCATAGATCTTATCGGAGCTTTTCGGTCGACCAACCGGTCTACGGGAAAATTGATTAGTTTTTTTGACAATACGCCGTCGTCGGTCCCACTAAAACGCTTTTGTCACTTTAATAAACGGATGTTGGTCATTTCACCAAATTTACAAGCTTTCGGCGACGTTTCTCGGTGAAATTTTTGAGGTGAGAAGTTTTAATGAGAAGCGTGATTTTGCCCGTGGCTGTCCCTAGGGTGAGGTGTATTCATTCTGCACAACGAGTTTCGGGAGTTTCCTTAGCCAAGAACCAGCCGGAGATCGGCTTTTGCAACAGTCGTCTGGCGACTCTCCAAAAGCGTGTCCACCGACTATATATTCGCCTGCTACAGCGTTGCAGTCATCACCTCTCGAGATTTGTTACGCGTATGCATCGCGATTGCGCGACTTCGCCAGGCGACCTGCCATCGGCTGCTCAACGCAAAGGCGATTTTTTATGTTCCTTTTTATCCTTTTCCCACCCGACCCGTCCGCGTAGAGTTGCATAAGGTAACTTAAAATGTCCGTCGATGTTGCCGCGTTCAATGCATGCCGCATACGGGCGTCGGTGCGCAAATACACTTTGTGCCCGTGGGTTTATCGATCTGAGTCATAGATATGATAGGTTCAGGGTTCAGTGGCACGTAAAAGCCTCTCCGTCAGCCCAGCGGATATTGACGTATTGTCACGTCCACCTAGCTCTTACGTTGTTTGCGCATGGCAGATGGAAAAGGAGCAAAAAAAAAAAAAAGGGGGGGGGGGGGGGGGTGCGTTACTGGTCTGCTCAATCGTCTGCTCTCGAAGCTCGGCCGGGTCAACGGCACCGGTCGCGTTGTGTACTTGCGCACTTCCATATCGCTTCTTTATGCGGAACTTCTGATGCAGTTGTTGTTCATCGCTCGTTTTAAGAGCTGGAGCTAACCACACGCATCGATATAATTCTCAAAGGAGCCGCGAAGGCAAAATATAACCATGTTCACTTTGAAAGCGCTATTCCAGCCACGAAAAACGTTTTTCTGGAAAAAAAAAAAAAAAACAAGAAATATACAAAAGCTTTCAAATTTCGCGCTACAGTGACGTCATATGCGAAGGAGTGACGTATTGCGGGCCTTCATAGTTTGATATAGACTGCCTACATTGCCCCTACTAAAATGTCTTCCCAGAGATGCATTCATGCATACTAGTGAAGCTGACTTTAAGGGGTCATTCTTTCAAGCAAAGCGGCTGGAAAAAAACGCTTGCGCAGTAGTAGACAACCGTCGGAATATCTGTACCGTTTTTATTTTCTACGCCGGAAATAGAGCTCGTGGAACACAATATATGAGGAGTTCTTTTTTTTTTTTTTTCCGGAATGAGCCAAATCCAGAAACCGAAAAACTAAGCCAGATAATACTGTAGTGGCAAGAAAAAAAACGAAAAAAACTCGGCAACTTTTCCCTAGAAAACAGCCTGCGACAAAATAGGTCAGATAAGATAACGACCGGCGAACGTGTACGCAGGTCGTATTTGCTATCGAAAATGAGCGAGATCCTATTGTGGCACGATTCAAAATGACCCAATTTTATTTTCCCGATGCGAGTGTGCTTTTGCTTTGACGTCATATAACCAACATGACAGCCTCCTTGTGAGCTCCCGCCTGACTGCTCGCACTGTCAGTCAGGATTAACTAATATATTACTACATAGTTAATTAAACTTAACAGCTGAATAATTAACTAGTTTATATGTAATTACTCGTGGCCGCAAGCTTCCCTTAGCTGACATGTAAAACAAATCACATAATAGCTTTGACAACGTTGCATTGAGGCCCCCCGTAACAAGGTATCGCTGTTTTCTCGAAATCGGTCTGGTGGATTTGACTCGTCTCGAAAAAAAAAAAATTGCGCCCACCTCCCCGCGAGGGGAACCCTGTGTAGATGCGACGCATCGTGGGGTTCACTTGGTGTTTCCGTTGGATTGATTCTGAAATCGCGTGAAACGTGTCGGGAACGCGTATGATTATTATGTTTTATGATTATTATTATGTTTTATTGGCCAATCTTGGTCAATCTCTCGAAGTGGTATGCTTGGGGCTTCGCTGTCGCAACGACCTTTACTCCATCATTGTTGCTGTAAGTGGGAGCTTCTTTTCTTTTATTGCAAGTGTTAATCATTGCCCCATCATGCGTTGTATCAGTAGCATCTTGACGTAGTTTGAATGAGTCAAGGGTGTAAGGCGCGTTCGTAGCATTTGATTCTGTCTCGGTTTTGTGGCGCAGTGGGAAGAGCACCATGTACCTCGCGTTCCGCCCACAGGGTCGTGGGATCGAAACCGGGCGCCGCTAACTATTGTTTTTTTTTATATAGTGTAGGGGGAGGGGTGTGGACAACGCCGTATGGAGGGACAAGGCGAGTGAATGAGATGCAGTCGCATCTAAAATTCCTCATTATAAGCCGATGGGGCGCACGATGATCCTGGTTGGTGATCGCCAGCGAGCCGGCACAACCCGGTCGTTGCATGATTGCCGGTTGGTCGGTCCGGGGATTACGCGTCGGCCGGGTTAACTAAGCAGCGACGCGTGTTAACTCGGCAGGAAGTAGGAAGCTATACTTAGTTAAAATGGTGAAAGAAGACAGACTGCATTCGACCGTGGCGGATTTGAGCCCTCCTCCCTTCTCCCCCAGACGACCTGACATAGTGCTTCCTGGAGCCTGGCCTCGCGTTTTCAGGGTCGCGCGCGAGAAGCAGAAAAGAACGATATTTTCGTAATGCGAATTATCGGAAAGCGGAACCTATGAACTTCGTGGATGCATGAACGAAGACAGTATGGGGCGGCGGGCACCACTGGAAGAAGCGTTTTCCTGCTGTGTCTGCCTTTTGTGCATCCAACTTCTCTACACGTATGCGCTGTATGCGTTCATCCTTGCGCTATTCCGCCCGACTCGAGGTCTCGGCTAACGTTGGCTATGGCTCACTGCAACCTCACAGCCTCGTAAGATTTCGGCGCACGTTAAAGATCCCCAGGTGGTAAAAATTAATCCGGAGCCCTCCTTTACGGCGCACCTCATCGCGTGTTAAACACCACAATCAATTCAGTCAAGCTATATGAATGAGTCTGAGCGTGGAGCAAGCGGTCTGTTGCATTTTAAACTGCCATCTGTGTGCAAAGCAAGCAGCGTCGACCTCTGCGCGCGTCTTGGATTTCTGCAAAAAAAAAGGCGATATATATATATATATATATATATATATATATATATATATATATATATATATATATATATATATATATATATATATTATATAGCGTATATGCCATGTGCGGTTTATTCCACTGTGTCAAACTTTACACTTAGACCCGAAAGCAGTGATATACTCGCACTGATTACACGAGCCGATTACGATTGTTATTGTCCGGTGTAATCTATATTGAGAGCCGTTGGCTGAACTAAAAAAACTCTTTAATTGTCTCATTTCTTTACAACGGTGGCTCGCGTGGCCCATCGGTGGGCGCTCTTGCTCTCTGACGCAGCGGTGCGCGGGTAAGGTGGCTAGAATGAGCCACCTTAGCGCGGGCGGTTCTATCTCACTACGGCGGACAGTCGCATTACGGCTGAATGTGCGTTACGGCTGAATGTCGCAACACGGCGGAGAGTCTCACTACGGCTGAAAGTGCATTACGGCTGAACGTCGCAACACGGCGGAGAGTCTCACTACGGCTAAATGTGCGTTACGGCTGAACGTCGCAGCACGGCGGAGAGTCTCACTACGGCTAAAAGTGCGTTACGGCTGAACGTCGCAACACGGCGGAAGGGGGACCCTTTCAGCCGATCAGCCGTTCAAATGATCTGCAGCTAGTTTCGTTCAGCATTGTCACAGTTGGGCGTTACGTGCAAGAGACTGCATATATATTTCAGCGTGTCTTTTCCGCATTTTCATTGTTTTCCGGCACTTGTTTTATTTCTTGCGCATTTCTTGTGTTTATTTTTTATGGCTGAAGTAGTGGCACGGCTAAATACGCGTTTAATTTCTAAATACGTATTTTGTATAGAAGCATTTGAAGTATCGAACAATATTCCTTTACTCAAAAAAGGTATCGCGGGGTTTATGCATAATTATCGCCCCAATTCTATTATTTTCTTCTCAGATAAGGTTTCAAAAAAACTAATTGAAACCAGTCTTTTTCGCCATTTTAAAAACATCCTCTTGCTGCCCCTTTCTCAGTTAGGTTTTCGTGCTGTCCTATGGACTAACATTATGACTGTGTGCCTAACAGACAAAATTAAATCGTTCATTGACCACTGTGACGCTGCTGCTGGGTTTTCTTAGAGTTCTCGGCAGCATTCGAGGGACCATGACGTTATTTTCATTTTGCTTGAGAGTTATGGGATAACAGGTCCTGCCATAACTTGATACGAAGCCGTCTACTAATCATGCAACAGACATTAATTTCTACAGCAATATCATACCCTGTCACCGTTACTAGAGGAGTTCCACAAGGCTCGATCTTGGGCCCATTGCTCCTTTTAATTTAACAGATAATCTTCCTCTCTGTTTTAATTCCTCAATGCATACTGCATATAGACGGCACCACCGTCTTTAACTGCCATCAAAATAGCTGTGCTTTGATCCAAATGCTAAAGGCTGACCTGTTTTCCTTCCAACGATTGTGTCCTCTTAAGAAATTATCTTAAAGGGCCCCTGAGATGGGGTTTTTTGGGGGTCGATGGTATCGGAGCGCAACGGCTATTTCTTGAACTAATCGTGACGTGTTTGTGCGCTCTTGATTTAATCAATTTTTTACGAGCGTAAAAACATCAGAAAGCTACAAAAAACATCTTTTGTGTGTGGGTGCTTTTACACAATCACACATATTTGTTTTATACCGGAGTGTAAAGCACTTACACACCGGGCCAAACCGGGCTTGACGCTCCTCCGTTCTCGGCGGAAGGATACAGTGAGCGCAGGAGCAACGACGCTTGCAGCCAGCGTGATCGCTCAGTGATCGCTCAGCGCTCCGTGTCTGGTGTTAGAGTATCATCAGTTTTCTTTGCATTTGCTTTCTTGGACGCTGTACCCGAATAGATTCTTTGCACCATCTGTGTTTCGAGCGTAGCCTCGACGTTGTTTCAGAGGTGGTAACGAACGGCGCGCCAAGGGAGCGCCGCGCCGACGACGAAGGAGGAGCTCCGCACACAGCGCTTGGACGACGCCGGCCACTGCTCGTGATCACGAGGCGCACGCTCAAGTGCGCTCACGCGGGCTCAATAAATCAGTTCAAGCCCAAACGCTGTCGCAGCTGATTCTCTGCGGCGGTCGCGACAAGGGCAAGAGCATGCTCATCCCGCAACGACAACTGCCAAAGAGTTTCATTTCATTGCTTCCCATCAAGTCATGATCGCAGGAAAGTGTGGTTTGCTGCACCGGCCTTCTGAATGAACCTGTTGCCTAGTGTCCTTAGTGTCCTTAGCGCGCTTTACCGTTTACCGTGTTAAATGAAGCAAGAGTAGCCGTTTGCCGCTGAAAACGAAAGGATTGCACTCTGCGGTTTCTGCATTCCGGCTTACCGGCTCTGCCGAGTAGCGACATCTGGCGAATTTGTCGCAAAGCAAATGACACACACGTTTGTTGCCCAGAACTGTTCGCTTACGCTTGAAATGGCTTGAATCTTAGACGTCTTAGATTGAACTCTCACAATACAATAATTTTTTTTTAAAGAGCCGTATACTTCTACTGTAGAGCTTAAAAAATCGAAAACATGACGTTGACGCCGCCATCTAGTGGGAAGAATTAGGACCAAGTATTGCATTAACCAGAATTCACGCCACCGCTAAATATTTCGATATAAAATGAGTAAGATATATTGTAATGATTCCGCAGTTACCTATATTACCTTGCCCAAGACGATTTTGAAAGCATAAAAGAGCTATGCTAGTTCATAAAGGCATCTGAACCATTGGAAGCGTGGGAAGCTGGAGTAGGGGCGGAAATTTTGCTCGCTCATTCGAAAAAAATTGTCATTTATCGTGCTCCTGATCATCATTTAGCAAGAATGTAGTAAACAGCATCAACTAAGATTGCTTGCATGAAGCGCAGAGCACAGCGCATTTGCTGTGCCGTAAAGTTCCGGAAGAACGCCCACCCAAATTTAGGTACAGTGATATCAAGTGAAAAATACGAGATGGGCGAAATTTCGGGTCAAGCGCGGAAAGGACGAATAAGTGACCGCATCTACACATGAAGAGATGATTCGGGTTTGTTTTGTTCACTCATCGGCGCTAAAGCCATGGATTTTACGGGGTGGGCGCGCGTCTTTCAGTAAATTGAATATTTCACCCGTAAAAGAGGGTGGGCGATGTTTCGGGGGAGGGCGTTCACTCGGAACTTTCCGGTAATCTAATCAAAACGCGAGCGTACATTTCGCCGGCGCAGGGGGCTCGCTACTACAGTCGGTAGAAATTCTAGCCTCTGTATCGCTATGTAGCGACGGTAAAAATAAGTTACCGTTCACGGAAACTCTCGCGCATGCAAGGTCGACTTCCGCAATCACCAGTATCTCCTGCTCAAAGTCCGGAAAGACTGAAAACGTAGCTTAAAAAAAAAAAAAAAAAAAGGACGTCGTCGTCTCATGTGCGACCCACTCGCTGAAGTAACCATGGTAACGACGACGCTCTAAACCAAACCGCCGCCGTCAAAAATCGCGGACATTCCGGCGGCCAACCATGAAATGAGTGCTTCGCCTCGGACGAGGTCGGACTATGTCGTCATCGCAAGCCGCCGAGCCAACAAATAGTTCTGTCTCGTCGGGGTAATAACTTTTATTAGCGTGAGCGAATATGCTTACTATTTTTGGACCTGTTTCTACAAGAACTATAGAGTAGATTTCTGACACAAACAAAAACACTTTGAAATCCATCTCAGGCCCCCTTTAACGTACCTAAAACTTGCTCTTAGATGCGAAGCAGCTTACGGTCGCGCCTGTTCCCTGATGTGTTTGTATGTTCGTACTAATATGTTTGTATGTATGTTTGTACTATGTTTGTGCACCGAAAACTCCTTGTAAAATAAACTAATAAAATTTTGCATCGGCGCGTTGAACCGTTCAATCAATCGATCAATCAATCAATCAATCAATCAATCAATCAATCAATCAATCAATCAATCAATCAATCAATCAATCAATCAATCAATAAATCAATCAATCAATCAATCAACAGGATTTAGCACAGCAAAGAAACGAAGATGACACCGGAGCATGAGATAAATTGGGTTTCATAAAACAAAATGAGTGGTTAACAAATGGCGCAGGATGGGCGAAAAGTGGACAGAGAAAACACTACAGCATTCAACCTTTAAGTCAATCTTTCAAACAACCCGCCGCAGTGGCTCAGTGGCTAAGGCGTTGCGCTGCTGAGCACGAGGTCGCGGGTTCGATTCCCGGCCGCGGCGGCCGCTTTTCTGTTAGAGGCAATGAGCAAAAACGCTCGTGTGTTCGAGATATCGGCGAACGTTAAAGATCCACAGGTGTTCAAAATTAATCCGGAGCCCTCCCCTACGGCGCGCCTTGGGGGTTGTGGTTTGCGACGGGAAAAGGAAAAGAAATTCACTGGGGCTATTTGGAGCTTCATCGCCTGTGTTGCGTCGGCGCGTAAAACCATCAATCAATAAATCAATCAATCTTTCAAACAGACTATCTTACAGGCAATCTTATCGCTCTTACGAAATCTTTGACCGGCATTTGTCGGCGATTCAGGAAAATGCGCATGATTCTGTCTTGTATAACGACTGCTTTTTTTTTGCGTTGGTGGCTTCTGGCGTTGGCAGCTTCTGCCACAAGGTGTATATTTTACAATAGCAATCTAAATACACTGACGAACATAACTAAGGGATATTGCGCGCGGGGTTAGGGTTGATGGCATAGTGGCTACTGTTTTAATGCAAAAACGTGGAAGATATACGTTGGAGAGCTATCAATTAACAAACAAAAAATAAAACAAGCCCCAGAAAACAATGAAAATGCGGAAAAGACACGCTGAAATATATATGCAGTCTCTTGCACGTAATGCACAGCTGCGACAATGCTGAACGAAACTAGCTGCAGATCATTTGAACGGCTGATCCGCTGAAAGGGTCCCCTTTCCGCCGTGTTGGGACGTTCAGCCGTAACGCACTTTTAGCCGTAGTGAGACTCTCCGCCGTGTTGCGACGTTCAGCCGTAACGCACATTTAGCCGTTGTGAGACTCTCCGCCGTGTTGCGACGTTCAGCCGTAACGCACATTTAGCCGTAGTGAGACTCTCCGCCGTGTTGCGACGTTCAGCCGTAACGCACTTTTCGCCGTAGTGAGACTCTCCGCCGTGTTGCGACGCTCAGCCGTAATGCACTCTTAGCCGTAATGCGACTGTCCGCCGTAGTGGGACGATGCCTTACCACCTACCATCTTCTCTTGCCCGCATCACCCAACCCCCCTTCACTCCCCCACCCTTGATCAGTGGGAGTCCGCTCTGACCAGCTCGTCACGGCATCGTCCCACTAGGGCGGACAGATTACGGCTGAGCGTCGCAACACGGCGGAGAGTCTCACTACGGCGAAAAGTGCGTTACGGCTGAACGTCGCAACACGGCGGAGAGTCTCACTACGGCTAAATGTCCGTTACGGCTGAACGTCGCAACACGGCGGAAGGGGGACCCTTTCAGCCGATCAGCCGTTCAAATGATCTGCAGCTAGTTGCGTTCAGCATTGTCGCAGCTGGGCGTTACGGGCAAGAGCCTGGATATATATTTCGCCGTGTCTTTCCCGCATTTTCATTGTTTTCTGGGACTTGTTTTATTTTTTGTTTGTTAATTAATAGCTCTTCATCGTAAATTTTGACCACCTGGGGATCTTTAACGTTCGCCAAAATCTCGAACACACGGGCGTTTTTGCTTTTTGCCTCTATCAGAAAAGCGGCCGCCGGGGCCGGGAGTCGAACCCGCGACCTCGTGCTCAGTAGCGCAACGCCTTAGCCACTGAGCCACTGCGGCGGGTTGTTTGAAAGATTGACTGAAGGATTGAATGCTGTAGTGTTTTCTCTGTCCACTTTTCGCCAATCCTGCGCCATTTGTTAACCACTCATTTTGTTTTATGAAACCCAATTTATCTCATGCCTACGCGAAGATGACGACGGTGGTTGAAGGCGAAGCTATCTCGTGATGGATTCTTTGGTTGGCCAATCCCTAGGGGCATCCTGCCACAATCATCAGGGGTGCCTGGCCAGGCATGCGCAGTGGGGGTGTGGACGCCGCACAACGGCGCCCACAGAATGGCGGAGGGAACGGGATCGACCATAAGCTGCTTCGCATCTAAAAGCAAGTTTTAGGTACGTTAAGATAATTTCTTAAGAGGACACAATAGTTGGAAGGAAAACAGGTCAGCCTTTAGCATTTGGATCGAGGCACAGCTATTTTGATGGTAGTTAAAGACGGTGGTGCCGTCTGTATACAGTATGCATTGAGGAATTAAAACAGAGAGGAAGATCATTTGTTAAATTAAAAGGAGCAATGGGCCCAAGATCGAGCCTTGTGGAACTCCTCTAGTAACTGTGACAGGGTATGATATTGCTGTAGAAATTAATGTCTGTTGCATGATTAGTAGACCGCTTCGTATCAAGTTATGGCAGGACCTGTTACCCCATAACGCTCAAGCAAAATGAAAAGAACGTCATGGTCCCTTGTGTCGAATGCTGCCGAGAACTCTAAGAAAACCCAGCAGCAGCGTCACAGCGGTCAATGAACGATTTAATTTTGTCTGTTAGGCACACTGTCATAATGTTAGTCCATCAGCCGGAAAACAATGAAAATGCGGGAAAGACACGCCGAAATATATGCTCTTGCCCGTAACGCCCAGCTGCGACAATGCTGAACGCAACTAGCTGCAGATCATTTGAATGGCTGATCGGCTGAAAGGGTCCCCCTTCCGCCGTGTTGCGACGTTCAGCCGTAACGCACATTTAGCCGTAGTGAGACTCTCCGCCGTGTTGCGACGTTCAGCCGTAACGCACTTTTAGCCGTAGTGAGACTCTCCGCCGTGTTGCGACGTTCAGCCGTAACGCACATTTAGCCGTAGTGAGACTCTCCGCCGTGTTGCGACGTTCAGCCGTAATGCACTCTTAGCCGTAATGCGACTGTCCGCCGTAGTGAGATAGAACCCTCGTCACCGGAGCAGCAGCTCGCCCTGGTGAAACGAGCTCTGCAATCGGCGCGGGCTTGCGGCCTCCCAGACATGGGAGGCTGACCACTTCCCCTTCCATTTCCCCTCAAGCTAATATAAATGTTTTTACCACCACCACCATGATCTCTTCTTTTTAATTGGCCTTCGTAGTAACCGTCATACTGAACTTACGCGCTCAACGAAAAGCTGATTTCAAGAGGAGATTGCCCAAGTATTCAAACGATGCTCTTGACTGGTTTCGCTGTTTCCATCGCTGCCTGCCTGTAAATGCCTGGCTTTTAATGGTATTTATGAGATGTTATGACTTTTGTAATAGCTGGAGACCAGGGGTGGTGTTGTAATATGAATGTTTGCTTTGTTGCTTGTCGCGTTCCATATGCCTCCTTCTTGCTACGGCTAGAGAGAGAGAGAGAGAGAGAGAACTATGTCAGCACGTTCCCCGCGGTAGAACGAACGAAAGTTGTCGTTGGTGTTCTCCTGGCCAGGAATTATAAGCTTTGAGTGGCTGACGTGGCCGCTAATTCACAAAACTGTGAATTGGAAACGCAAAAGTTGTATAATAGTGGGTGTAGCGTAACACCTGAACGTGATGGCACGTGAGTACAACAGGGGCACACCAGCCGCGCATAACCTTGACGCTGTGGCTTTGGGGAAGAGCTTATGGGGAAGAGATTTTCTGTAAGCCTGAGAGTTGGCATTTTGAAATCCTGTAAAGGTGCCAGTCCTGTTGGTGTTTGAGTTAGGCGGAGACGTTGGCTGAAAATGCCCTTCGATGAATTCCGAGACCGAGTTGTGAATGCCTAATTGGAACAGTTTAGTTGTAGCTGTGGACATAGGGAGATTAAGAGCTTTTTTTATAGCTCTGCGGATGAGGCTATCAATGGATTCCGTGTCACGTTTGGTGAGAGTAAGGTAAGGGGCGGTGTAGATGAACCGTGATATAACGAAGGCGCGGATAAGGCGGAGAAGCCCTTCCCCCTTCACGCCGCGATGTCGATTGGAGACGTGGCGAAGCATGTGGGTGACTTGAGTAAACAATGTGGTGAGATTGGATACTGTCTGATCGTTCCTTGTGTTAGCCTGAATTGTAACACCAAGTATCTTGAGTGGAGGGCTGGGACATATATAGCTGACCATATCGAGGGTAATTTGATTCTTCATTGAATGAAGGGCGACTTTTTTTCGTAATGATGAGGTAAGATTTTTTAGGGGAACAGCGAAGGCCAATTGATGAGGCATATTGTTTCACAGTGTCAGCGGCTCTTTGAAGAGTATCTTGATTCTAAAGAATCCCTTTCAGTCCAAACGGTAGTGTCATTCGCATACAGTGCGCGATGAACTCGAGGAATGACTTTAAGCTGACGAGGGAGGTCTAGGGGAGCGATATTAAAAAGCAAAGGTGAAAGAACAGAGCCTTGAGGGGTGCCTCGATTTGCTATAGGGTGATGGGATCAGATCTGACATCGCCTGCTTTTAGGATCGTCTGTATGTGGGTGAGAAAATCGGCAATATAGGAGTAAGTACGCAAGCCGCAGCCTGTTTTGTTGAAACTGGAGAGGAAACGGGAATGCGCTGTCTACCGCACAAGATACGTACCCTCCACAGGGGGATTGCGCAATGGTGACATTCCCAACGTGGGGTTCATGCTTCAATAGGGTGATTGTCCCGGTATCCACGCGACAACATTAAAAATTAGATTTACTATTTTTTACGGTAATGTCATAATCACCATCATCATCATCCTTCTCACCGCACCTACTAGGGCACACCCACGAATCCGCCCCTGGGTATCGCTCCAGAAACGCATTCCAGTCTTGCTGGTTTCGCCCCACCCGTTCGACAACCGCCTCGCCGCAACCCCAACGGTCGCATAGTAGGCTTGTCGTGTTTGTCCGCAGATCCCCATTTGGGTACGTTCCGAAGAGAGCTATGAAGACCGCCCATTTACGTCCGGAAGGTGAGCGCGCTGCATGGTTGCTTGAAGGTAACGCTGCCTGAAACAGCGCGCCGGCACAATCAGTCCTGGGGCGCAGAACGCGAAGGTGTTCATAGAAACAGCCCACCACGATTTACTCAAGCACAAACCATGGCCCGGCAAGACACACATGGGACAAACGACGATAAGCGCCTTGACGCACTGCAGCACATTGGTAACACAAATCGCGTACAGATCTAGCTTTTGGTTCTTGGCAAGCTCGTCGACGCTGGACGGCGGTCGGCAAGCGAGCGCTGCCATGTTGTTCTCCTCTCAAACGTGCATCGCTAGACGTCACGCAAACGGCGAGACGCCATTGCGGATGAACACAAAATCCCTCGGATGCTGAAAAAGCCGCTACAGAGTTAAGCTTTCCCCGGCTATAGAAGCATTAGTAAGCTACTACCATACTCCCTGCGTGTCATTCTTATCCGCTGTCTTATGTTGGGACCCAGGCGTGCGGCATATATTGTGGCATATGCATACTAAAAGGGCCAGAAGCCGTTAGTCGCGTCATGCATGCTCAATGTGATGCGCAGTTTGAAGAGGGCCGCTGCGTATTGAACCGAAGCTTTCTTCGGCTCTTATAATTTTCCCGACTTTCCGGGGCTGTGCAGCCGGGCACTCTTGTCGGGTGCGCCGCTGGTTTTTATCGCATACACCAGATAACGCTGGTCTCCGCCTTTCGCACCAGCGGGGCCAGCAGCAAAGCGACCCGCGGAGAGTTACGCCGAATAACACTGGTATCCGTACCGCTCCCAAGGTACCGACCGGAAAGCGACTGGCCGAACAGTAGACAGTTATAGCAGAGCCAAGAACTGGTCCCGGTACGGTACCCGGTAGGTGCGAGTGCTCCGAGGCGGAAAAATTACGCCCATCTTCCCGCGAGGGAACCCTGATGTGATTCGACGCATCGGGGGGTTCAATTGGCGTTTCCATTGGGTTGATTCGCTAAATCGGGTGAAACGTGTTGTGAACGCGTATGATGCATTCCATCACATGCGGGTGTTCTCATACGCGGGAAGATGGGCGTAATTTTACTTTAGCGTTTGGAGTGACGCTGGTATTGGATTGTGTCACACCACTCGCTGAAAGAACCGTCGCTTCCATCACGTCTTCATCGGAAGAATCGAGTCAAGCACGCAGTCGTCAAGCAAAGTGACGCGAAGTCGAACGAGAGCAACCGCTGACTGAACCGCCGCAGCGCGCTATCCGCTTTATAGTCACAGCGCCTGAAGGAGAGGAGACGGCGGAGGAGAGTCGCGCATGCGCGCACTCGCGCGACGGGAGCGGAGCGATGCGAGCGAAGCGCGCGCACGCAGCTGTTGTTTATGATAATGAGACGGAGTGAGAGTGTTGCGCACAGCTGTCGGAGAGAAGAGCGGAGGAGAGTCGCGCATGCGCAGGTGGCGTGCGGACGCCGCCCACGCCGACGCAGGAGGGACATGCCTCAGAGCAAGAGATGCGCCGCATCTAAAAACTGGTTGTGCGCATGCGAAGGTGTCTCAGTTCCTGCGTGTGTCGCGTTCTCTGCGCCTGGAGCTGGCGGCGTCTACGCCAGGGAGACTGAGACGTTGAACGTTTCTTGTCGCGTCTCGTATTTCTCGAGGAACTCGCGCCTGCTCACCATTCTGAAAAATCAGCAACTGCGTCAAGCAAAAGAATGCCACGCTCAAGTTCATTTCAATTCAGGTATACCACCACGACGAAAGCTTCGCTTTAACTCGATTTCAACATACAAGCGTGGGATGCGCCAATTTTTCATCTCGGCTTTGGCGAAATTAAATGGAGGTTCAAAGTAGCCGACACACCGCATTAAACCCACGAAAAAAAAAGCGCCCATGCGCTCCGTACACAAAGTTGTAACGTGCGGCTGGCGTTTTTTAACACGAAAGTGTTTCATTCGCGGACACACGAAGATTTAGCTGACGTCATATCCGTCACGGAAGTGACGCCAGTACAACGAAGCAAGCGGCCTGTAAAGGGTGCAACCCTGCACTCAGGGTCTTCTTGCGAGGAAGCAACCTTTAGTACTAAATAGTACTATTTTAACACGAAAGTGTTTTATGCCGGGGTACACCAAGATTTCACTGACGTCATATCCGTCACGGAAATGACACCAGTACACATTTGCCGAAGCGATCCGCCAGCAGGACGTCGCTCGCCAAGCACACCCACAAGACAGCCGCCGACCCGCAAACCATGCTCAGCTGCAGATTTCGCTGCACATTTAACTTTCGTGTTTTACCGATTCCTATGACGGGAATCAACCAGTTTTTTTTTCGCTCTCTCCCACAAGCCGCTCCCACTTATCAGAGTAAATAGATGCGCGAGTGCATATAAAACAAGCCCACACTGTACCCTTATCTCTGGTGCCCCGGAAGGAGCGCAGCATTTCTAGGACAATCTCAGCACCTCTTTTTTTTTCGATAAACGCTTTCTTTTCTCTCTCTCTCTCCTCTCGGACCCGTTTTCTGCGCGCATGCGCATGTGGTTGCGCAGGAGAAGTTTTCGGCATACACGGGAACGCCGGATTTTCCTTTCGCTTTACAGTATAGCCCGCTTATAGCGAACCATGTTTTAACGAAATACCGGCCATAAAGAAGAAATCTTCATTTCCCGTTACCATTTGCACAGATATATTTTATTCTCAGATATAGCGAAAAAACAGATATAACGGAGTTATCGTTTCCCGATGTGTTCGTTATAAGTGGGCTGGACTGCATATTCCTTTCGCCTAGCCACCTAGACAAAGGCCGGTGCGCAAATTGTGTTCTCCCGCCACAACGCATCCATCCACTGTCCACGTATTCGCTCGCGTAGTTTTGTCTTCTCAGCCCGCCACATGCAGCACGCGTACAATGCGGCCAGTGGTCAAGCACGGGCATGCTTCTTCCAGAGGGGATACTCCGGCAATGTAGATACCCGGTACAGGGACGCCGCTTGTCCTATCCAAGCCGGCCAGCCCACGCACCCGCCATCCTCGGCTCCCGTGGACGGATCACCCCGGACATCCGCCGACCGCAGGTGAAGCAACTGCCGTTGCACTTGTAGCCGCCAAATAGCCGCAGGCGGCTGCCTCTCAGTCATAACAGGCGTCGAGCGAGCACGCCGTAACTGTGCTTCACAGGCCGCGTATCCTTTCCAGACGATAGCGTAGTGTGTCAGGGAATAAACGCGTGTTAGGGACATATTAGTGGAAGTTAAGAAGAAGAAATGGACGTGGGCAGGGCAAGTAATGCGAAGGCAAGATAACCGTGGGTCATTAAAGGTAACAGAGCGGATCCCTAGAGAAGGCAAGCGTGGCAGGGGGGCGGCAGAAAGTTAGGTGGGCATATGAGATCAAGAAGTTCGGGGATAAATTGGTCGCATTTAGCACAGGGCCGGGATAATTGGAGATCTAGGGGAGAGGCCTTTTCCCTGCAGTGGGCGCAGACAGGCTGATGATTATGATGATGATGATCCTCTCCAGACACCATGGGTCTATTCGATTCAGCCTGCACCTCTTGAACCAGTTCACAGCGGTGCAAGGCAGGTTCCGCCATCGGCGGAACCAGACCTGCACTTTTTAGATGCGACGCATCTCTTTAACTCGCCTTGTCCCCCCGGCGTCTTCCGTCGTCCGTAGTCCGCATCCCTCCCCCATTCTCCTCGCCGCGCCAGCTGCGCGCTAACGCCGCTCTCACCGCAGCGCCATCTGCGTGTTAGCGCTCGCTCCCGTCGCCGTGCCAGCTGTGCGTCAGCGCGCGTTAGCGCTCGATTAAATATCGAACACATGCGCATGCGCTGCTCTCTCTCATTCCCCTTACCGTTAACGCGCGGTACATATAAACGCGGTAACTGCGCCGCTCCGCTCAGTCGTTCCGCCGCTCCGATGACATCCGATGACCACCGATGATTTGAATGGAGACTAACAGGCCTGCTACCGCGATGGTCGGCGCAACCGTATAAACAACAACAAATTGACCCGCTAAATGGAAACAACATAACGGAAACGCAACGGAAACCCCACAATGCGTCGCATCTACCCATGGTTCCCCTCGCGGGAAGATGGTGTAAATTTTTTTCGTCTTCTTCTGCACCTCCCCGTCAGAGGGTGCAGGCAAAGCCGTGAACTCGTCCTGCACCCTTCGGAACCACCGGTGAATCGAACGGCGTGGTTCAGGTGCCGCGAGCTGCACCACTGAAATGAACGGCGAAGTGCTGTATCGCCTGAACTGGTTCACGAGTGGTGCAGGTGAAACGAATAGACCCCAAGCTTCTTCAAACAGTTCCAGCCCTCCCCTACATGGATTCTCTCTCGTCCTACGAAATTTTCGGCCACTGTAGTGGTAGAAAACATGGGCGGTTGCGCCGGTACGGCGGCGCAACCGCCACTCACTCTAAACAGTAAATATCTCTTGCACCCTTGTATAAGACTCTTGTATAAATTACTCCGATAAATTTGACACCCAATACCTCTACAATTACTCCTCTTATCCCACTCCCTGTCACTTTCCGCCTCGTGTTGGAATGCGCCTACAACCCAACGGCCTCGAGCTGACCAGCTACGCGCCCGAGCAGAGAAGGGTACCCACATTTATTTTGATAGCTAAGCTCAGCCTGTGCAATGTATAGTCATGCGTCCGTAGACAGAGCCGCGTAGAATAATTCTTGTCTCCACTGCTAGAGTAACCGTAAAATGCTCTGTAGCTTTCAATTTAACGTAGGTATACCTCGAGAAAAAAACAACTGAAACTGGCCTGTATGACGACTCTGTCATTAGGCCAGTTTTATTTACTTGACATAATTAAGAGATGACCATCTACGGAGGGAGTATGGCTACAGAAAGCGGCTCTGATTCCGCTTTAATCGACACTCTCCCGAAACAATTACATGATAAGCCGAGTTTCATTTACTTTTCACCATTACGTAGTCCACAGTGAAGTTGTAAGTGTTGTGCGGTTCCCGTCTTCTGTCAGTACATGGTCTTCTACAGGAGGGAAGCGGAGAGCCTCATGTTCGTCCGCTAGAATCTAGTTCTTCCAAGTTTCATTCCGCTAATGGGCTAGGAAGTATGCTCAGTCGCAAATTGCAAGCAAGCGTGTTTTGTTTAGTGCACTCCTTGGACTGCGCCCAGCTTCGCCAGTCACACTTCGTCACTGAGCGGAAGAGCTCTGCATTTTTTTTTTCTGCTCAAATAAACGTTTTGCCCGCACTCACTTTGCATTCTCCTTCTACCACGAGTCTTTTGGTGTTCGAGCGCATTTAATTTTCGAAGTACTCACAACCAATTAGCCCGGGTCCCTTGAAGCTCTACTATAATGAGAAAAAAAGGTATATATATATATATATATATATATATATATATATATATATATATATATATATATATATATATATATATATATATATATATATACAAAGTAAGAAACCTCGGTAACAGCAACAGCGGAGGGTTTATTTCGACGTTTCGACTTGTCTCGAAGTCGAAACGTCGAAATAAACCCTCCGCTGTTGCTGTTACCGAGGTTTCTTACTTTGTGTTCACCACGCCTTCGGCCCCATCGCCAGCATGCCAGTTATATATATATATATATATATATATATATATATATATATATATATATATATATATATATATATATATATATATATATATATATATATATATATATATATATACAGAAAGATAGGTCGGCAGTCTACAATGCCAAAGGAGGCATAGGGGTGTGGTTAGGCTCTTTTCTTTTTCACTACAGTTAATTAAGTAAACATTTTTTTAAACATACAGAAGAAAGAAAGAAAGAAAAACACGCGCCCAGAGTGGGGACCGAACCCACGCCTTTCGATTACATGTCGAATGCCTTACCAATTCGGCAAGGCATTCGACATGTAATCGAAAGGCGTGGGTTCGGTCCCCACTCTGGGCGCGTGTTTTTCTTTCTTTCTTTCTTCTGTATGTTTAAAAAAATGTTTACTTAATTAACCGTAGTGAAAAAGAAAAGAGCCTAACCACACCCCTATGCCTCCTTTGGCATTGTAGACTGCCGACCTATCTTTCTGTATTTCCTCAACGAGTCCCTCATTTCCTTACTATATATATATATATGTATATATATATATATATATATATATATATATATATATATATATATATATATATATATATATATACAGTGTAGCCCGGTTATAACGAAGTAAGCGGGAATCTGAAATTTCTTCGCTATAACCGCTTTTTCGCTATATCTGGACTATTATAAGACCGCTATAATTGGGACGGGAAATCAAGATCACTTCGTTATAACCGCTATATCGCTGTAAGTGGGTTCGTTATAAATGGGCTACACTGTATACAGAAAGGAATTTCCTAACGAGCCCCGCACTTCCAAACCCTATATATATATATATATATAATCCAGGGAGTAGTAGAACTTTGAAGATGGTAGAGAACACAAGAGAAGAAAAACTTCGAACAAGGTAAAAGCACGATTGTGGCCCTTTTGGCCGCAATCCTTTTGGCCCTTTTGGCCGAAATGGCCACAATCGTGCTTTTACCTTGTTCGAAGTTTTTCTTCTCTTATATATATATATAGTCAGGTAAAAGATAAGAACAACTTTGCGGTTAACTTGTTTATTATAAATTAGTCCGACAGTTTCGGAAGTGGAACTTCCTTCCTCAGGGACAATCCCACAATGAACACCGAATCCTTATGCACACTGCATGCGAGGGAGAGTCTCTCCTTCTCTCCCTCATAAGGAGGGGAATACGCCAGAGAACGTAAAAAATCGGGTAACAACAGGGCACTTGCTGAGTGGAGAGGATTTAAATTAAAAAAAAAGGAAGAAAAAGAGGAAAGGCGGTGGTTTTAGTGAGAAAACGGCTCTGGTGGGGGAAGGGAGCGGGACCAAAGGTTTCTGTCGGCCCGCTGCGGCTGGGATGAAAGAGAACTGACAAACAAAATACAGACAACGCATGAGCACAGATGGGAAGAGCGGGGCGGTGGTGTAGTAACTAAGGACGCGGTCTTGGCCCGGCATTTGTTTCGTGGGTTCAGAACAGACCATTAAACGGAGAATCATTGCTTTTACCAAGAAACCGGTGATAAGTCTACTTTGTTTGCCCTTTGAAGGGCCGCGACATGGCGACAGAGAAAGGCACTAGCGGCAGCCAGGGGCGAGCCGCATAGCGGTCGGACCGCGCGGAAGACAGGGATCAAGTTACACAGGGGCGCGGCGAGTTCGGAGAAGGCGACGAGTACCCCGTCCGTCCTTGGCCGCAGCGTAGAGTAATGTATAGGCACACATACGACGCGACAAGCGTGAAGTTCAATGGAGGGCCGACACAGAAAACCACTGAATTACGACACCGCTATGTCTCAACAGAACACGACAATCTCAAGGTACGGCCAGATTGGCACTGCCGTTCAACGTCACCCCCCTCTCTCTTCTTACTCTTCTTAGTTGTCCCAATGTGGACAGCATTTATCGCGCAGCACGTGCAGTGCGGGGCTTAGGCGGCTTTTTTGGGCGGCGCTCCCTCTCGGTATGCGCCCGTTGTCTGCTGAGCTAATTGCGGGTGATCCTGAATGAAAAAAAAAAAAAAAAAAACCTTTTATGCTAGGAGAAAGGGGGTGGAACAATGTGCATCCACTTCCTGTTGTCAATCAACGTCCGTGGTCCTCAGGAGGCACGACATGCTGCCAGCGCTCTCGTTGATACCATGAGTCAGCGTTTTGAACTTATAAATAAGGTACGATTCCTTCTGTTCGCGCTCCCGTTTAGTGTGAAAACCGGTCTCTAGCAGAGTGACTTTAATTTGGTCGAATGAATGTCCTGGGAGGCTGACATGTCTTGAAATGGGCAAGTTCGGTTGCGTTTTAGCGTGAGAACGGTGGTTGTTAAAGCGTTTACGGAAGGCGGTTTCTGTTTGTCCGATGTACTGCATGCCACAGATGTCACAGTGAAGCATGTAGACGACATTTTGGCTGTCACAGTTTAGATGCGCATTTATTTTGAATACGTAATCTGAGGAGCTGGCTTTAGCAATAGTGGTGGTAGTCATGTGTGAACAAACCTTAGAACGTGTTTTCTTGCATGGCTGGCATCCCCGTTGAGTGCCCTCAATGGCAGTCGTCTTGGCTCTGACTAACATATCTTTCAGGTTTTTTCCGCGGCGATAAACAATTCGGGGGGGCTTTTGGAAAATTGAAGATAGCCGGCTACTTTGTTGCAGTATATTAAAATGTCTCGAAAGAATGTTATTAAGTTTGGGCAACGCAGATGAGTGGGTGAGGACAAGATTTGTCTGGCTTCCTTCATTCCTGGGATTCCCTCCATGTAGAATTTCCTCGCGGTTTAGGTTACGAGCTCTGTTGATGGAGTCATCGACCACTGCTGTTGGGTACTTTTGACGAATGAGGGCATTTTTTAGTTGTTGGGAGTTGTGGTCAAAGTCGGCGTTGTCAGAGCAAATTCTGCGGTATCTGTGGGCCTGGGAATAGGGAATGCTCATCTTGCAATGCCGTGGATGGTCACTTTCAAAGTGCAGATACTGCTGGCGATCTGTGGGTTTTCTATATAGGGCTGTGATCGTGGTCGTGCCCTCTACCTGAATGGTGACGTCGAGAAAGTTCACCGATGTCCTTGAGATATTATGCGTAAAAGATATAGAAGGGTGGACCAAGTTGAAATCCGAAATGAACTTATGCAAGCTTGCCTCGTCATGCGGCCAGACAAAAAAGATGTCATCCAGGAATCGCTTGTATATGAGCGGGCGAACGGGTTGAGCTTCCAAGAAGGGTCCCTCGAGTGCCGCCATGAACAAGTTCGCGTAATTAGGTGCCATTTTTGTGCCCATAGCTGTGCCGCTAATTTGAAGGTAATGTTTGTTTTCGAATTGGAAATAATTGTAACGAAGCACCAGGTCAAGTAGGGTAGTAAGGGCGTGCTCATTAATCTCTAGTGCCATATCAGCGTTTTGACATGCCTCCACGGTATACCTGATGCCGTCTGAATGGGGGATATTGGTGTAAAGCGATGAGACATCCATTGTAACCAGGAAGCTGCCAGGGGGGATTACCAGTCCAGACATCTCTCTCAAAAAATGGTTTGTGTCCTTGATATAGGCCGGAATTTTGGGAACTGCGTTTTTCAAAATAAAATCAAGAAAGCTGGAAATTGATTCTGTTGGAGTGCCATTGCAAGATACAATAGGGCGGCCTGGATTGCCAGGTTTGTGAATTTTAGGGAGTAGGTAAAAGCGTCCCGGTGCTGATTGGGTGGGCGTCATTGCTTTAAACATGTCTTTAGTTATATCGCCATTTTCAAGAAGCCTTCTGAGTTCAAGGGTGATTTTCGATACGAACTGCTGTGTTGGGTCCGCAGGAAGTTCCTCATAAAAATTCTCATCACTCAGTTGTCGGAGTCCTTCCCTAATGTAGTCGGTTTTGTTAATTACGACTATTGCTCCGCCCTTGTCCGCCGGCTTTATAACAATGTCATCCCGTTGGCGGAGGGAGAAAAGGGCCTTGCGCTCATCAGTTGATAGGTTGTTGCGGACAGGGTTTGTTTTCTTTAATGCATTCAACACGTCTTTTTGAACGGCCGAAATGTACATATCGAGATGTTTGTCCCGACCATCGCTCGGTGTCCAACATTTGTCTGATCTATATATATATATATATATATATATATATATATATATATATATATATAGAGAGAGAGAGAGAGAGAGATGGCGTAGCTGATTCGAGCAGCAAATTTTTTTATCCCTTATTATCCGTTCGCCGGCCGTGTTTTATGGCTGGCCGTTTTATCACGATCAGGGACTCTGATAGGTGTGTGTCATTGAGTGCAATTGCAGATGCGACATTCGGTGGAGTATTGCAAAAGGCGGGAAACGTAGATCAAAATGGTAGGCTGCGTCGCCATTACTGCAATTCTCCTGGTCTTTGCACCAATCCTACTGTTTATACCAGCTATCCCTTCCCAGGACAAAACAACCAGGAAAAAAAAAAAAGCAAGAAGGAGGCAGTGTTCAGCAAGAAAAAAAAAAAACAATTGCGCGCGACTTCGGATGAACCACTAGGGAATCTCAGGATACTCCAAAGCTCATCGTCCTCGCTTATTGTCTTCCCGCGAACAAAGCCTAGTTTTCGGTGACAGCGAAGTCCGTTCGCCAGGAACGCTAAACAAAGGTTATTTGGCAGACCGCAGACACTTCCGATTTCGCAAACGCGATAAAGCAAAAAACGCGCCATAAATAAATATACTGCGGAAGCAATCTGTTTGTGCGGAGCAGCGCTCGAATAAATCTGGAATGAAAACAAAACGTTCCTCTGAGGCGGCGCGTAAAAAAAAAAAAAAAAAAAAGAGAGGGGGAGAGACATGGGGAGAGAGCAGAGAGAGAAGTTTTGCCTCTGTTCGCCGCGCCACGCACTGCGGCGCTGCAGTCGGCCGAATCGCGGCGCATGCGTCGTGGGGACGCGTTTGATGTCATCAGCGGGTGAAAATGGCGGAGGGCGACCTGAACGTAGACAGCATAATTTCCAGGCTCTTAGAAGGTAAGTAAATGCCTATTTAGCGTAGCTAGCCTCTCGGAGATTAATTCCCTCGTTACGGACTAGTTTAGAGCGTTTCCGACCGGCTAATTTCACGGAACGCTGCCGAGTTTCGGACGCCGGTAGCGACAGGTTTGCCGTGCATACTGTCATTGTCATTCGCAGGCGCTGCCTAGAGCGGCAACTTCGTGCACCTTCTCGCGGGGTTTGGCGGTGGGACGTGCTTTGGGAAACTTACCGAGAAAAGAATAGTCTTTCATTTAGCGACGGAAGTAGGCACGACTGTAGCCGCATTCGCGTAAAGGCTCGTTGGATCGTTTAGCCGCGACCACCTACTTGTGCTGCTGGCCGACCGAGGGAGGCAGGGAGGGAAAGGCGGCCTCAAAGAAATGGCCGATGCCCGGGGTTTGTGGTGCGGAGGGTATGCGGTCTTTGCGGCGATAAGCCGGTAGTTATTCTGGTTATCTTGAGTGCATTTAAAGGCATCTCGTGTTCAATAAACAGCGAAGGGAAGTTGGTTGTTCGTAGCTTATGGTTCCCCCGTTCGTTACAGATCCGCAACGCGGCAGCAGCCGTGAACCTGCGCTTAATTTCCGCAGCGCTCTAGGCGCCGCACCTTGCTTTGCTGCCGAGGTTCCGCGGCCAAAAAGAAAAAAAAAAGAATCGTCGCAGTGGCGTATTTTTTGCCGGTTAGTTGAGTGTGGCAGCCTTTCAACGAAGCCATTGTGTTCTGTACTGGCCATTATTTGAACGCACCGCTGTAGAACGTCAGGGAACCAATATTTTGCAGTCCGTGTCGTAGCTAGGCCTAAGGATCCAGCGCAAAAATCACGTCGTGCCCTGGTTCATTTAGTGGACGAAATTTCAATCGCAACGCAGCGACAAAAGCCAGAAAGAAGAGTAATTACGGTTTACGTCCAGTTTTTGTGTGTTTTATCGTTTCGTGAGGGGAGCGTGCGACGTTGCCGGGCGCCGAGGGATTGCCCGCCTAGATAGACCCAAGTTCGGAGCTGTTCCAACCTCGTGTGTTCTAACCTTGAATTCTGCCGTTTCGTCACTGGCGTGACGCGGAGGTTGGGCACGATCTCGTGTCCGGCGGCGGTTTCATCTGGCCGCATCTACCTGCACAGAAACAGGCCCCGCCTTGGTGCGGATCGCTGTTTTTACGGCACGCCGTGCTCCTCGCGGCAAAAAAGCCGCGCTGATTAGGACACAGCTGCCGTTACCTGTACAACGCCCCGTAGTTCGGAACCGTCTGGGGTTTGGGCCCCGCTTGTATAAACACTGCACCACGCGCCCGGCAACCACCATTTCCGCCTGGCCAGTGTTGCGAAATGCGAACATTTCGCGCCCGGACGCAGTTGCTCGCGTTTTTTTTTTTCTTCTCCAGTTGTTTGCGCGGAAACGCTTCCGCGGAGAGCAGTTGCTAGCGCTGCTGGTCGGCGCGCTAGTCTAACGGCTTCCGGCTAACGACTTCTAATTTCTCCGGCGTCGTAATATCGTCCGTTGTGTTGGTCGATCACCGTGTTTTGATCGACGAAGCGACGCAGAGAGGCACGGTAAAAAAGTAGTGGGTTCGTCTGTACCCGGGTGGTTGGGCCAGTCTGTCGAATGCTGTGCTTGTGTGTGTGATGAATCGCCGTCTCCTCGCGCATCCATTGTTTCTAATTGCCGCCGAGGCAGTACTCGACGATTCTCCTTTTTGTTTGTTTCTTGTTTGGCCCCGCGCTTTTTTGCGTGCCAAGTTTAGCAGCTCGGCGCGCGGTCTTTACGAGAGCATTGGTCACGCCTGCGTCCTTTTGCTGGCGCCGGGCCGATGAACGGTTTGCGACTGTCACTCGCGCAGCACGTGAGATTGCCTCAGTTAGGGGACTTGTGTTCGTGTTGTCTCCTCTAATTGGGTGTTGCACGGGAGCTCCCGCGGGGACACCCGCTCTGAGACCGGAGCGGCAGGGGCGCTTGTGTCCCGCACGCCCGCCCTCTCCTTTATTCAAATTCGGCGTAGCCAGTGTTCGCGGCTTACGAGAAGAACCGGAAGGCGTTTGGTCTGTTGCGGTGTTTGTGCATCGCTACATGTGGCGGGCGAAGAGCTCTGGAGGCGTTTTTCTCGCTTCTCTGGCATATTTTTGTTTACATTTTCGTTGATTGTAGGGGCGGTTAAAAAATTGCGCAATGTAGCTCGATGTGAGCACAATGTTTGACCCTTTTCTGGGTCTGTGACGGTCATGCTGGCCGGTTGCGAAACTATGAACGCAAATCATATGCAGCTGCCTCTTTCAAGCAGTGTTCTATTGGGTGGTTTTGTTGCGTGGCACTATGGCTTTTTACGTAGTGCAATTCTCTGGAGGCCAGCTATTTTACCCTGGGAATTGTGGGAAAAGTACAGATTGGCATTAGCTTGGTAATTGGCTTGGATTGCAACTTTTTAGTAACTGTAACAGCATACAAATGTGTATATTTACATAGACATGCAGCAGCAATGGTAAAGTGAAGGTGTATTTTGCAAGTCTGATGGGCCAAGCCAGCCGTTACAAAGACCTCATAGCTTTCACAGCAACCCACAGGGACATATTTTAGTTGTTTCGCTATTATTTTTATTGTGAGAACAGTTTGTGAAAGTTTTGTACATACGAGGAAACGTTGCAGCAAGTTTGGTTCATAGCTAACCAACGTGCAGTTCGTGATGCCAGGCGAAATGGGACTGTGTGGTTGACCAGTGTAAATGTTGTCTTACGTTACTAACTACGCTTGCAACCGTACTCGCAATAAAGAAACCATGATGAGTGATACGTAAACAATAATGAAATGATTGAAATTTGCATTCAGATGGTACTGCGAAGAATAAATAAGACGAAAGATGCTATAGCATAGGCCTACTGCATAGGGATGTAGGTGAGACGTTTGTGGAGCAAAGAAAAGATGAAAAGAGAGGGCAATGAATGACCTTAGTTCAGGAGGCCACGCGCCGCCTCTGCTTCTTGCTTGATCAGACTGCGCTGGAAAAAGAAAGAGAAAAAAAATGGAAGAAAATGCGCCTTATTTCAGCCGTCGTTTCCTACGGCCTGTCTTTGTTTCGTGCCAGTGTGAATGAAAACATTGATTGTTTATTCTGTGGTTTACTCGTTTTCACATTTTCTAAAACTTTTGTGCCACCATTGAAAGTGTGTGCACTTCCCATAATTCCCATGGGGGCAAGAGATTTCAGTGTCTGTTTCTCCTCTGGTTTATGGTATGGGAAACTGCTTTAAATGGTGAGGAAGGACCACTCACCGGTCAGGTTTGACGTTTCACCGCATTTTAGTGCTCTGACTCTCATGACATTTACTGTTGTTTGTAGAAGCACCGAGCCACATTTAGATGCAGCCACTTTTAAATATGTCTGGCGTGCATGCTTCGCATGTTAAAGTTAACAAAGTAACCAATCCCGCTCACTTTTTATATTTTATTTTCACATGGACTGTAGGGCAACTGTAATACTTGCGAGGGCAGTTTTAGTACTTGCAATCTTTAAAAAAAAATTAGAACCGAGGGGTTTCACCTAACAGCATTAACCATGAGTATGTTCCGAAGGCTTGAAGAGGGGAAATTAGACATGATGCAACCAGTTGTTTTTATCAGTAGTACACTTGAGTATGTTGTAGTATGGAATTAATGTTTGCCCACCCAGATGGACTGCTTTGTATTGCGCAATTTTCGGTGTGATTGATTGGTTTAGACTGCAGTTGGGTCAAGTTGTGCTAGCTTGCAACTCTGACATGTTTTGTGGGACCTGCTTGCACTGGGCTTATAGACTTCATTTGTGTCCGTTTCGAAAATGTCCGTTTCGCGGCCATTTCAGTCGGAGTGTAGAGTTGTGCTACGTCTCATTCGGTTCACCATCTGCTTTCAGCCAGTCGCAGCTCGCTCGAAGTAGGCACTTTGAAGTGGGCATGAAAAGGACAGAACTGAGAATGCTGTGACCCTGTTTGGGCCTGCAAAACTGTTTCTCAAGGTTGGCGCATTGACGGAAATTGTGAAGTGTGTAGGCTGAAATGTCGTCGTGCTGTCTAAAAAAACATTTCGGGGCAAAAGTATAGGGTGCTTCATGCGTTGCAGTACACCCACAGTTTTTTTTTCTTTCCTGTCTTTGTCATCGGTTGTAGCTCTTAAGTGATGCTGAAGCGAGCGTGAACATAGGCCAAGTTGCACACATCAGTGGTTTGGGAAGTGCCGTTTTGTAACCCTTGTTCTCCTTGCATGGCTTGGTGGCAGCGGGGTGGGATCATTTGGCACATTGCGAGCACTTGAGAGGTGTGGCTGAGTGCTCAGTAACCCTCCAGTAGGGCTCTCAGGAAGGCGGCAGTTGGCCCTGCCCCAAAAAAACGGGAGTTCACTGGCATACATCCTCGACTTTGTATCCTCTATTTTAGAGTGGGAACTGTGAGTTGGTCATGGAATTTCCCTGCTGAATCTGTTTTGGAACACAAGGAATGTGGAGGTCACTTCGGGTATTTTTTTTCCTTTTTAGCTTTTTTTTTTTTCCTTCGATAGCTTTGGCTTTCAGCAGTTGTGTTTCGTCATGTGAAGTCAATACAGTGCAGGACAAATTAAAAGGACACTAAAGCGTAAAGCCAAGTTGGCTTTTAGTAGATTACGGTGTCGTGAATACATACGTAGCGCTCACAGCAGCAGTGGCAGCATTTGCTTATTGACACAGGAAATGCCAAAACTGGGATGACAGGTATTGCCTCCATCCATCTTTTTCCCACTAGGAGTTGTGACGTCACAATCCTTGAATAGTGGCGCTTGTGTAAGCGTTTCTCGTGTAAAATAAATGTTCTTGGGAACTTTTGCTAATCACTGAAAGGCACAACCCTCGGCTCGGCTAGCAATCGTTGCAGAATAGGATGGCTTAGCCCAGGCTGTATTTTTGCTTTGATTTCTTGGAAATGTTTCGCCTTGCGTGCAAGTGCAGTCAAAAGATGCGTGCATGCAGGTGGCCGTGAAAGCTTTCCATTCCTATACCACTAGTGCATATGTAGGCAATAGCTAGTGGTGAAAAGACGCTGTGAGCTTGGGACGGGACAGCTCGCATCTTTGATAGCCAGTTGTGTGTAGTGTATAGTACAACCTCATGAGAACGCTCAACCGTGGGTGGCATACAGGGGCAGAGCTTGATTGCCGCTGTGTCAGTCTGTTATCGAAAACAGTGTCTGGCGTCCAGTCTTTGTGGCGAAAGTGAAAGCCAACCAGAACGGCTCTCAGACAGCTGGTGAGGATTGAGTACTGTGAAGAACAGGGCCTTGGCTTGTTCTGGATGCCTTGTGACGTGCCTTTAGCTTCACAATAACATGAAAGGGAAATGGGAGGGATAGATGCCAGCCTAGGTTTGTTCCTCAAGAAAGCAAAGCATCGTTGGTTTATGCACAAACTGCCTTTTGCACAGGACACTTGGGTGTATCAAAACGTTGCCTGTAAGGTTCTGTTAAAGCAGAGGATAAACTTGATGGTGTTATTTCGTGGTATTGGAATAGACGCGTTATAGGTGCAAAAAAAAATTGATGTGCTCAGTGAATAAAGAAAGAGAAGGCATATGTATCGACAAATGGTGACTCATGCGTGCAGATATCGCTTCTCTAAAGTTTGAGCGTGCTAGGCAACATTTTGTTGTTTGTAGGTCATGAATTTAGTGTCAAGAGACAAAGTTTGCAAGTCACTTTTATGCAGTGGTGAAGTTGAAAGATCTTGACATACAGAAAACAGGAGTGGAACATTACTCAAAATGTCAGTAGACTGGAATGTGCTTTGAATGTTTTCTTTCTCAACATACTTGAAAGGTCTTGGTGAGCACTGTTCATCATAGAAATTTTGCTTCTGGGAGTTTGGAAAAGTCACCCTGTGGCGTATTGAACTTCATATGAATCTACAAGCTCCATTTCAGAACTATTAGCTCTTTCACAACCATGAACACTTTCACTGGTCTCGTGTTTCTTAGCCAGCCATTTTTTAGCTTGCTTTGAGGGTGTCTGCTGTTTGTGTTTCAGCAGTGTAGCTGTGCTTTTATTGCGTTCGGCATGACACATTCAGTTGGTTTGGATTTAGTTTCCGAAAACCAAATCTCCAAACATTAAGGGCAAACTTCCACGAGGCAATTGTGGAGGATGCGTGAGACACAGTGATCCCAAAGCACATGTGGCCTTAGCCAGTGGTAAATTCGAGGTACTTTGGGGTGTCATACGACCTCCTACTGCAATCCAATTCCATCCAACAAAGTTAGCGCTCTCATCCCCGAGCATGCAGTGTATCCTAGCAGCTGCGGCGTCCACAACAATGTGTATTGGACAGCCTCCACTTCCAAATCTAGAAAACGCCTGCTTTTGTGCCCCAGGTAGTACAGTTGCCTGACGACCAAGAGGTCCGGGATTTGAAACTGACCAGGGGAGGATTTTTTTTTTTTTTTTGTTACGCTGCAGGTCTTGTTCAAACTGAATGCCACCACCTACTTCGTCAAGACACAAACACGTATATCTATATCAATAAGCAGTCAATTTCATGTCATCAGTTAGGGCGCCACACGAGAAGCTGCTCTTGCTCCTCCATAGGTGGTGCTGCGCTGCTTCTCATTTGGCGAGGGCACTTGTCAGGTAGTCCGAATTGTTCCAGATTTTAAACTGATGCCGCCATCTTAGCGTTTCTGGAGCCAAGTGATGTATCGTCACAAGTAGTTTTGGTTGATCTATTCTTGCCTTGAGTTTTTTTTTCTTTTTTCTTCACGTGCCGTCGACTATAATGGCTATCCCTCCCTTCCCATGTGAATTCTCGTCGCGCAGTGCGGGGATGCCGGCCAGGAAAGACTGTGCAGCTGACGGAGGCGGAGGTGCGGGGCCTGTGCCTCAAGTCGCGCGAGATCTTCCTGAGCCAGCCGATCCTGCTTGAGCTGGAGGCGCCGCTCAAGATCTGCGGCGACATCCACGGCCAGTACACGGACCTGCTGCGTCTGTTCGAGTACGGTGGCTTCCCGCCCGAGGCCAACTACCTGTTCTTGGGCGACTACGTGGACCGAGGCAAGCAGTCCCTGGAGACCATCTGCCTCCTGCTGGCCTACAAGATCAAGTACCCCGAGAACTTCTTCCTCCTGCGCGGCAACCACGAGTGCGCCTCCATCAACCGCATCTACGGCTTCTACGACGAGTGCAAGCGCCGGTACAACATCAAGCTCTGGAAGACCTTCACCGACTGCTTCAACTGCCTCCCCATCGCCGCCATCATCGATGAGAAGATCTTCTGCTGCCACGGGGGTACGACTGTCTCTTCCTTGTGGCGCTCTTTGCTGGAGTGATAATCCCTTATGCTGCACGCAACAAAGTTAACGTGGCTCTGAGGGCCACTGCTATTCTGGCCGAAATGAGCCAAATGAATAGGACTGTACAAATGGAACTGAAATGGGGGGAAAAGCAGAAATACCCGTGTGTCGAGGTCTTGGCGCATTTTAAAGGGACCATGCAGACAAAACACAAGTTTGGTTCATTCAAAAGATTGCCTCTTTGGAATCGTACTGACACCACTTTTAAGACACGCTTCTCTCAAATAAGCTACATAATTAGGAAAACAGGGAATGGCCATGCGACCCACTAGCTCATTTCCCACAACGGAACCTATGATGTCACATGTGCCCAGCTGTGCAATTGGCTGAGGCTGGCAGAAAGCAGACGCAAGTTATGCAGGGCTTATAGGCTTGCTGAACAAGCTGTTTGCGCTTAAGTGTAATGCACATTCTTTTTATAGCAGTATGAATGGTGGGGTGCAAAAGTGGAAGTTACGGACGTGCACGTAAACATACAAGTACTGATGCGTACTGCTGTTGGTACTCGGTGCACTAAGCTTGTTTTAGCTGTACAGCAGTGCAGCGCTTTGGGGTCTCGGGTGACACTGTCCGAATGGCGTAAGCGACGGCGTCTTTTGTGACCATATTTGTCGAGCAAGCACCATGTTTCATGAAACGATTATTTTCTACCTCAACAAAAACAAGCCAGGTACAAATACGGTCAAAAACAAAGCAAAGGCAGGAAACGGCTCTTCGCGGTAAGGTGGTGCCATCTAGGTTGACTAACAGTAAATAAGGCCCCGCAGTCGGCCGCAGAGCGGTTCCTGTCATGTCATGGCGCACGTCGCGAAAACACAGAATTTGGTGGGAGAATCAAAATTTGACAAATTAATTTCTCAGTGAATGCGCTTGCTTCCAGGCAGGCGCTGGCGGCACTATAAAACACGATCTCTTTCGAATAGAACAAACTTGTATTTTGTTTGCATGGCCCCTTTAAGACCCTCCTCAGGTGGTGGAAATTGATTCGGAGTCCTCCACTACAGCGCATTAAAGCCCATAATCTGTAAGTGGAATGGGAACATATGCTGTAGCAAATGTTTACTCGATTTGTAGGTGTGTGTGTGTTCATTTTGGGTGCATGCTGGCAGCAGTATTTTGCCATTTTCATTTTGCACGGTGTGTTGCGTTGCCGCATGCTGTGGGGTTGTTTTTTCTCGACTGGCTCGTGTTTGGGGAAAGGGATGGGAAAGACGGCCGTGTGGGATCTGAGCGCGTTTCCTGTCTCCCTCGCAGGACTGTCTCCCGACCTCCAGTCTATGGAGCAGATCAGGCGCATCATGCGGCCAACAGACGTCCCCGACACAGGTGTGTGCCCCTCCCACAAGGTTTCCCTTTTCTCCTATCCTATTTTCGTCTGTCTTTAAAGGGGCCAACTGCACTCAAATTTCACCTCGGCCAAATTTACTTTGAACGTACAGTACGTACCCTCTCGCCAACTGGGACGGGACTGGTAGCCCCGTGGAATGCGTCGTTAATTAGTTGGAAACATTTAACAGCGCTCCATCACTGGCGACACTTCACCTGCCGGCAGATTGCGCAAACAGCCATGAAGGGGAAGTGACATTGTGGCTGGCCAGGTGCTCTTTCCTCTGGCCAGCCAGAGGAACCGATCAAGTTCCTCTGGGCCTGCTTCCCTTAGTGCTGCTGCGAGGGCGAAGTGTTGCGCGCAGGTTTGCTCCGGCTGGCCGCTTGCGTGCTGGCTGGAATGTCACTTCAGCCTCTCTCTGCGCGCGCGAGAGCGGTGCACTCTTGGTAATTTCGGTTTCAAAATCTACGATTTCCGAAGGTTCGTGTGGATGCGCATATTTCAGCCGCCATATTCTGTATCCGGCAGTCCTTCTGGGCAGACTAAAAGGAAATGTTTTCAAGGGAGTGAAGTTTTGAGTGCGGTTGGCCTTTAAGGAAGGCGATTTGCATGTAGATAGTGGTGGGCATGTGAACAGGGTTACCAAAAAAGGCGTCTCCTGTGCTTTGCAGCGCAGTGCTGGTTGTAGAGGTGCCACAGGCTGTTTACTTTTGGTGCTTGCAGTTTGTCTATGGTGAACTGCGCCTGGCGTAAACTGGTTGGTGTCTTGCCTCGTCCTGTAGTGTGAGCCATTTTTAGAAGTCGTCACAGCGCTGTGTCGTTTGTGCGATGTGGCTATACATGTGTCGTGTGAGGTTATCAGCTTTGGACAAGGAATTTGTATGAGAGTGTTGAGGCTTGGAGCCTGCAGTTGTCATCCGACTTTACTAGTTGGGTGTTAAAGGGGCCATGAAGACAAAATACAAGTCTGGTTCATTAGAAAGACTGCTCTGTCGTGATAACAATGATACCGATATCATCGCAAACTTCGGAAAAATAACGGAGATATTTAAGAAAACGTGTGAAGGAGTGGCGACTCGCTAGCCAGTTTCCGGCAACTTTTCTATGGCGTCACAGAATCTTGTTTGGGTGATTGACGGTAGTCGATCAGATCAATCGCCAGGACACATGGCTGTACGATTGTAGTGGGCCACTAGTTCCGTTTGATCGAGTCATTTGAATGTTAACCTGCAGTGAAGACACTGAAAATGATGTTTTTAGGGATGGCCCATGTGACGTCACTCGTGCCGATAACACGTCACTGTGGCGCGAAATTTGAAAGTTCTAAAGTATTTCTTGCGTTTTTATCGGTTAAAAAAAAAGTCTTTCATGGACGGAATGGAGCTGAGTGAGGTACTGAAGCCTAACTCTTTCAAGTTAACCAAAGTTGTATTCTGTCTTCATGGACCCTTTAAGGCCCCAATGACACCTGCATTTCAGGTATTTTTTGCAATCCCTGCTTTTGAGTGAGAGTTAGGCTGCTCAGGTGCAGTTCACTAGCAATGAGAAGACTACTGCAGCCTGCCTCTTAACCTTTCCTTTGTTCAATAACCCTGTTGTCCATGGTCCCGGAATTTCGTAGTTGTGAGGTCCCGCATTGGCGTGTCTTTGGTGACCCTGCTCCTCCTGTGGTGGTGCAGGTCTCCTGTGCGACCTGCTGTGGTCTGACCCGGACAAGGACGTCCAGGGCTGGGGCGAGAACGACCGCGGCGTGTCCTTCACCTTTGGCGCCGACGTGGTCTCCAAGTTCCTCAACAGGCACGACCTCGACCTAATATGCAGGGCCCACCAGGTGAGTCTGCACGGCGGTTGTTCCGAAAGAAGGGCCCGTGGGCTCGGTTGCCCACTGGGCAATTGGGACGCACGTGTCCCAGCAGTGAGGCAACCTCGCCCCCCGTTCCAGGTGGTGGAGGACGGCTACGAGTTCTTTGCCAAGCGCCAGCTTGTGACGCTGTTCTCGGCGCCCAACTACTGCGGCGAATTCGACAACGCCGGGGGCATGATGTCCGTCGACGAGACGCTCATGTGCAGCTTCCAGGTGGGTCGAGAGTGGTGGTTGTCTGCCAGAAGGGCTGCCTTTTTTGCACGAGTGGTGCCTCGCCATTTCTTGGGGCTGGAGTGTTGTCGTGTAAAATAAGCAGTACCAACGTCTATTGTGGCGATAATCGGTCAACATGGAATGCTGTCAGTCAACGTGGGCTTGGAAGACAAAACCGTTTTTTCTGGTTCCCACTTTCCAAGCCCAAACCTCAAACGGTTGTAACTTCTGCTACAGACCAGATAGAGTTCTACTGTTAGTCTTATTGCATTCCTTGATTTGTGCGCACTTCACTGGTGCCTTGTTCAGCTGCATCGCTCCAGCAGTTTCTTTACAAAAGCTGTCAGAAAATCGAATGATGAAATCCAAACAAATTTGAATATAGTCGTTTTGCACAGAAACAAATTTCGTATCTACAATCACAATGAAAAACTGCACCAGTACCTCAATTTTCATCATCACAACTAAAAAAAAAGTTTTTTGGTCCAAGACCAGTGTGCCCCCTTAAAACGAGCTTAGCTTCAGTCTTCACTGTGTTCCTCACTGCTTGGATTGCTTACAGTATTTTCCGGTCTATAAGTTGCACGTTTGTATAAGTCGCACCCCCTTCAAAACGGGGGAAAAAAAAAAAAAACCGTAAGTCGCATCGGTTTATAAGACGCACCGGCATACAAAATGCACCCAATGAGGTAAACTCATAGAAGACCAGTCCGTCAGAAAGTGCGGCGAAAGTACATGGTTGTGGTGGCCGCCGCCGCCTCTGAACGCATTCCCCAGTAAGCAGTACTAGACACGTGCATCTACCGTCTAAAGTCTACACAGAACTTCTCAAAAATGGTTTAATGGTACACACAGAAGGCACGTACCTACATATGGTGTTTAGGCGAAACCATCGAAGCCTTCTTCCTCCAACTCGCCAACAAATAATTCATTCGTTTAGACCATGGAGTTGTGTCTCAACACGCGCTAACATCATGCAGCACAAAGGCACCTTTTCGAGCACGGACGACTCACAGCCGCCGTGTACCAAATTTATTCCGTACATAAGTCGCACCGGTAGATAAGACGCACCAACAAAAATTTCAGGGGGAAAAAACGCGACTTATACACCGGAAAATACGGTAGTTGTGTGTTACTCGGCCGTGGAGTGACGGTGGCTGTTCCCGCTCCCCCTCGCAGATCCTGAAGCCCTCCGAGAAGAAGGCGAAGTACCAGTACGGTGGTCTCAACTCCGGGCGGCCCGTCACGCCGCCACGGGGACCGGTCAAGAAGAAATGAGCGGCATCAGGGGGTGTGCAGCAGAAGCGACAAATGGGATAATGAGAGAGAGAGAAACAGCAACCACCACACACAGCGTCTCCACCCACAACAAGAACTACACGACCGCCTCTTCTTCTTCCCCGCATCCCTCCTTCGGTTTCCGCTCGGTCGCCCACACCACTCCCGCCAGCGTGGCCGGTGGTTCGCTGCGATTCGATTTTTTTTTTTTCCCTCCGTGTTTGATTAGTCCACCCCCCATTCTTTTAAAGTTCAGATCTATCCCCGCTGTTTTTGAATTTCCCGGGACATCTTCTAATCATGAATTCTCATATATGCTGATGCTTATTTCTGTGTGCTGCGTGTCTGTGTTAAAACAATTTTCATCGCACTGTGGTTTTTTTTTTTGTCATCTGTAGCCCACATCCCATGTTTTAGATTTTTTTTTTTCTCCTGCCTCTGTTTGGCTTGCCACTGAGCTGCAAAGGACTTGGACAGGGTTGCAACTGCTGGCAGGCTTGTAGAAAGGAGAGAAAAAACAAATGGGAGGGGTTTTCCTGACGAAACACGCGAATGGGCGTGGTTGCTCAGTAATGGAGAAAGGCTTCGAGAAAAACCCGACCCCTGAATTTTCCCCCCCCCCCCCCCCCCTTCTGGTTCCATGCTGCTTCGAGAATGGGCAGCATCATTGCCTGTGGTGGTACTTGCTGTGTTTCAAAGCTTGGCTGTTGTCTCTCCAAAGCTCAAATTTGTGTGGACTCTGAACCGCCCTTTTTTTTCTTTTTGTCGAAAGGTTTTTTTTGCAGGCGCGCGTTGCTTAATGTTCTCCCAACGCGAACTCTTGAAAGGAAGAATGAATTTGTTGCTATCAGGCTTTTCTGCCAATAGCTTGCCGGTGCCGTTTTCATTTCAGTCAATGTTTTTTTTTTTTTCTTCTGGAAGCTTTAATTTGTGTTGACGCCTTTTTTTTTCCCGTTTGCTGTGCCCAGCAATGATGCACTGTTGTGTCTTCTAATATGTTTTCCTCCCTTAAAGTGTGTGATCCTTCTGACCACGCCCAGTAATCTGGGATGCGAATGATGGTAAAGTGAATGCACTGCAAGACAAACGGAGAAATGGAGTCTGGCATCCCAATCGTCCGTTTTCAAGTCATGAATTCTTCTAAGTTGCGATATGAGCGTTTGCGTTAGCCCCCCTTTGAATATTTATAGGCCGAACAACGATGCCGTCACTGCACCCGTTTTTGGTCTTGACGTCTCTCCCTCCCGAAGCCCTCTCTCGGGGACCCACTGGTCTGTCCATTAGAAATTTGGCGGTAGCCTTGAAGGAGTGGTTCTTAATTTTCACAGCTTGTACCAACCAACATTGCTGCCGACCTTGCATCTGTTTGTGCGAGGTCGTCGTTTTCGTTGCACCAGTGTGAATACGAAAAAAAAGCTACGAGCATCCCAGGATCGATTGGGACGGGTGCACAGGCCGTGGCCGTCAGGCCGTTTTCACTATCTATACCGGGAGGTGCGCGCAGTGTTGGATCATGTATGCAAAAAGGGGGAAGGGAAATGAAATTTCGCATCCTTTTAGGTCTCCCCCCATTTGCCGTTGAACAAGTTTGCACTGCGAGGCGAGTCGTAGCAGACTACTGGCAGGTTGTGTTCCCGCCGCCCCCGCTCTTGAAATTGTGCTGTTCGTTTCAGGTCTGCCCATAGCGCATTTTAAAACGCCCCTTCTCAAAGGTACTCTGGCTGGTGAAGCCTGCAACTACTACACCCGTAAACATGTCCTTGGCCGTTGCGAGCGTTTGCAGCGGGGTTTGGTGACGTCGCTTCGGTGTTGAGCCACTTGTACTGGCACGGCCGTTCTGGCTTGTGCGATGCAATCGAGCGTTGTTGGGGCTGCGTGCCCAGCGAGGGGCGAATGGTGACCAGTGCGGTGGCAGGCGTGCTAGAGTGCTGCTGTGGCTTTCTTAGGTGCCGGGGCAGTAGCAGCCACCGACGCGGCTTTATTGCCATGTAGCGGCCGTTTGGAAGCTTGAGGTTGTTAAAAAAAAAAAGAGGCGTGTCTTTCTCCTTTCAAACAGAGGTTAATAAACAGTTGGGAAAGAAAGCGGCTCTCTCGTGTCCTTCTCTTCTCTGTACGCTTCACTCGTGTCAACAAGTTAAAAAGTTGCAGAAGTTCCCAAGTGGTAGCTTGTTAAAATGAATAATTGCTCTCCTGCCCGCCGAGCCTCTTGAAAGGTGGCTTCTTTGTCGTGCATAATTGCATTGCTGGGGAATTTTTTACGGGCAATACAAGCGGCCCGATATCAATATAAACTACCAGATACAAAGCTGGGACCATCCTTGGGCCTTTTAGAATTGCATGATCTCTTTGTATGACCCCATGCACCACTATGAAGTGCTCGTGCACCGGGCACTGTTAAAATGGGCTTACTACGCATTCATTGTGAGGAAGACATTTTTTCGGGCGGCTGAAGGTATGAGGACCTATTTTTAACTAAAGCATTTTTGGCGTGGTGAAATTGTGATGCACTAAGCATTGTAGATGGACGGGTTTCCTCGCGGAATCCACGTAGACACGTTCAAATGCTTCAAATCTGCGGTAGCTGCATTGATGTTGCGAGAAGTTTGCATTAGTGGACAACCCTGCATGGCTCTTAAGGGGCTGTACCAGTTGTTCTGGATCCCTTAATACGTGCCCATAAGCATGTACATTCCCTCCTACCCGTCGTGGTGGCTCAGTGGCTAAGGCGTTGTGCTGCTGAGCACGAGGACGCGTGTTCGATTCCCGAACGTAGCAGCCGCTTTTCTGATGGAGAAAAGCACAAACACCTCTGTGTACAAGGCGGTCAAAATTTATCCAGAGTCCTCCACTACAGCGCGCCTCATTGCCTGTGCTGCGTCGGTGCGTTAAACCCTACAATCAATCATTCCCTCCTCTTGCCTCCTGAAACACTCCGTAGATATGGAATTATGGGAATACAAAATTTTTACGTTAGCTGACACACCACTGGAATAAAAATGGTTGTGTGTCCGCCACACACGATAAAGTATGGCACTAGGATAAAAAAAATTCCACTCTGGTTTTACCTCTGTACGACCACCAGCAACGCCAAATCATGTTCCATGCGAAGTCTGTACATACACAGTATACGGAAAACATGGTGCCACATTTCGCATTTTAAGACACACGAAAACTCAAATGTTTCTATGCTGACAAATGGTGATTCCTTCGTTTTTGGAGAGATAATCTGCATTAGTTACACGAGGGTGTGTATTACTCTATCAATTTCATACACAATAGACTCTCGTTAAGATGAACTCGAAGGGATCGTAAAAGTTTGTTCATATAAAAAATTTGTGTTAAAGGAGCCATGAAGAGAAAATACAACTTTGTTTAATTTGAAAGAACTAGGATTCAGTATCTCACTCAGCTCCATTGCAGCCACAAAAGATGCTTTCTTAACGAAAAAAAAGCAAGAAGTGTTTAAAAACTTTGAAATTTTGCGCCACAGTGACGTGTTATGAGCAAGAGTGACGTCATACGGGCCAACAATAAAACAATTTTCCGTGCGTTAACTGCACGTTCGCATTCAAGTGATGCGGTCAAATGGAACTAGAGGCCCCATTACAGACGTCCAGTCATGTGTCGTCACGACAGGTCAGTTAGGTGGCCGCCAATCGCACAAACAAGGTTCCGTGACGTTGCGGGAAATTGGCTAGGGGGTCGCGACTGCTTCACACGTTTTCTTTAATATCTCCGTTATTTGTTCGAAGATTGTAATGATATTGGTGTCATTGTTATTGGGACTAAGTAGTCTTTCTAATAAACCCAACTTGTATTTTGTCTTCATGGCTCCTTTAAGCGTAGGTTTCTTGCACTGTGGATGTTACAAGAGAGATGAAATGTTTGTCTTAACCGAATTAGTCTTAATGGGAGTCTAGTGTATATGGAATCTTTCACTAGTGCTGGCACCTAGCACGTGCTTCTCTAGTCTCTTGATGAGAGGGAGAGAGAGAGAACTTAAACGAAGGTGCCCCTGGTCCAGGGCTCTGGGTATGGAGCTGAGCGCCAACTCTGCCCGTTCCGTCAGCTGTCGCTGGGCATGAGCGGTTGAGTCGGCCAGCCACTCCTCCCACTTGGCAAAGGTGACGCGAGGTATGGGCGGGAGAGTGGGATTCTGGGTGCATGTGCAAAGTGTGTAATACATGCCTGGGTATTCCCCGCAGTGGGGACATTGTGGGGTACCCCCCATTTCTTGGAATTTCTGTATCACGTAAGGAGTGGGAAGCATCCGGGTCTGTATTTGTCAAAGTATAGCTGAGTGCTGTCGTGTTAGTGTGCTGTGAGGTGCCGGAAACAGTTGTCTGGAAAGGTGAGCCTCCTGAAGAGCTTCTCTTGTATCACTGTAGCAGCTGTCTGAGAAGGGCGTTGCCCTTGGATGACCATCGGCTGGTGCCTGGCTGTTGAGTTAGCGGGCGAGAGCATGTGCGATGTGGTCGGGTGACCCAATTCCCTGGGGCATCTTGCAGTACCACAGCTGTGGCACTCGTGTGATGTGAAATCGGCAGTGGCTGGCAGTTCACATGGAATCGCGACTCTGCTCCATGCAATATGTAGCACGTTTAACTTGCGTATCACTGTTGTGCATGGGCTACTCTTGCTGACAATATGGCTGGCTGGTAGTGCACTGCACGGGACTGGCCCACATGCCTAGGGCCTGGCAGTTGTGCTTCGCAAATTTTAAGTTGCTGATGACAAAAAGTTGGGTTATTGATCTTTTAGGTTAAATGAAAAAAGAGCGAAGTGCAGTCACCACGGTGCCATTAAAAAAATAAAATGACGTACTGCACTTGAAAGTGTTCGAGCCAATAAAAGAAAACGTATGGGCTCCGTTAGCTTAGTGGGAGAGAGTGAGTGAGAAAACGAGAGCACCTTCGTCGTAGAGTTCATGATTGTCTTTTTCGTCTGCTTCGTAAGCCGTGTAAGCGTTGGGAAAAATTTAGCTCTACTTGGACAGGCTCCGCGGGCAAACCTTAGTGAATTAAATGGAGAAAAGTACAAGTCAAACTAGCTCGTGGCAGAGTGTGCTAGCGTCAAAAGCAAGATGCTCGAGATTACGTTTCCCAAGTCAGGATATTTATGTTGTATAAATACAGGGTAAAGTTATAAACAAATTTGAATTCAATATACTCAATGCTTAATTTGAGGTTAAAGAGGTCAAACCTTTTCGGGCTCATGTTTAGAGTCTGTCAGACTAGAACTGATATTAAAAACAGTCTGGCAGGCTTGGGCTTATTTTGTTCAAAAATGTTGGGCTCGGGCCGGGCCTGGAAATTCCAGCCCGTGGAGTGCTCTACTGTATGGTCGAAATTAAATTATGGGGCATAATGTGCCGAAGCTACCACTGGACTATGAGGCAAGCCGTAGTGGAGGGCTCCGGATTAATTTCGACCACCTCGGGCACTGAAACGTTGACGCGACTGCTTCAGCTTCGTCTCTAGGAGAATCCTCGACAGGAATGTTTTGTACATTCCTGCTTGAGCAGTTGGTGGCCTGTAGCTGCATGCCTGCCGTTCTTATCCTGTGGCATGCGCTCTTCTGTGGTCGTGTGACGATGAGGCAAGGGTAGGCACATATTGTGCACAAAGAAGATGCCGAGAAAAATGGAGTTCACAGCTTTCA
The DNA here is from genome assembly GCF_048455015.1 of Haemaphysalis longicornis. NCBI lineage: Eukaryota > Metazoa > Arthropoda > Arachnida > Ixodida > Ixodidae > Haemaphysalis > Haemaphysalis longicornis. The sequence continues at coordinate 118,720,936 of NW_027526445.1, forward strand.
ATGCATGCTGCGCTTTCTGGCTGCCAGATCCAGAAGCCATGTGCTGCTCTCTCTGGGCATTTGAGAACACGGGCGGCTGCTAGATGAGATGTCTGCCGGATAGTGACGCCATGTAAGTTGGCTGAAATGAGGCTTCATGGCAGCCCGGCCGGCCATAACGCAGTCGCATGACTGGACTGCCAATAGAGCGGATGTTTTATCGAAGCATTGAAACCTATGTGACCGTGTTTGAATGCGAAAACAAAGTCGGCAGGTCAGAAATCTGCTGTCGCTAGCACACAGACGGCATGCAAAATAGCCAACAGCTCAGAGAATTGGAAGTAATACTAACACCAAGACAAAGCACAGACGCTGCTCGGTGCAGTGTTGCTGTAGGTGCAAACACAGTGGTTTTGAGCACATATGAGCACAGTGCGAGCACAGTAGGTGTGAAGAGGAGGTGGGGGTGAAGTAGGCGTATCGTGCCCAAAGTCCCACGACATCCAACCGGAGATTGCTGAAGCTACAGGCTAAAAGCTGCCGGGCACATTCTTTCTTGCCGGTTTGTATGGAATGTGCCCTTGCAGCAAGCCCTATCCATGCGCTGTACGAAACGGCAAAGTCGAAATAAATGCAGGAAAATGGCAATACTGTTCTTACGTTCATTTCACACGTTGCTGGGGACCTGTTGGCAGCCCAGTGTGGCGCACCGGCTATTTTTTCGGACCTTTGACGTCGCTTCAAACCATGGTTTGCCATTCGACTCATTTAGTAGAATAAACTGATTTCAGTTCAGCCCAGTCGTTATTGGGTGCACTACTCCCTTTCTTCTCCCGATCTCTGCTCCAGATCCTGTCTTGCTGTATTCTTCCCATGCTTTGGTGTGTGCATGCATAAATAGGCCTGTGATAATTCATCTGTGGTTGGTGGGCACTCAGTAAATATAATCAACGCCCAAATTTGTGCATGGAAAAGGAACTGGGAGGCAATAACAATCATGTGTCCGGTGCGCTCGCTGGTCTGTGGCGTTTACAGGAAATTGAGAAAAATTGTTTTGTCGGGAGACTGAAAACTCCGGCAGGGTCATTTTTTCGCCATCTTACTGATGCCGGGAGTGGGCCAGGGAGCTAAATGTAAACCACTGTAATAATAGTCTTCGAAGCGGAAGTAGAGACAGTCGAGGAGCGGCAAAAATCGCTTGCCACTGTCTTCATCAACGCGGGAAGTTGGCTCAGAAGTTGTACGTGTAAGCCATCACACTTTCTCCATCTCCTTCATGAATGAAGCATTGCACAGCTATATGGGTAGGTAGGTGACGAAGTGTCGCCAACCCGTGTTGCAAGAATGTTAGTGTAAGCGCAGAAATTTGCGTTAATTGGTGATAGAACTTTGACATGGCAAAATGTGCAAAAGAAAAACGCGGACACCTACACAGTACGAGTGCAAGTGTTCTTTCTTGTGTCCCCATTTTTTTTTGTTTCCGTGCTTTTTACCGTGTTGAAGTTAGTGTTGGTTATGTTGCGCTGGTTGAGCAGAAACACTGTAGCCGCAATTATGACCTCCATGCAAAATCCTTCTACTCACACTCCATACTACAGTTGAAGCTAGTTATAACAAACACTGATATAGCGAATTATCGGCTATAGCGAACTAAATGCAAACTTTGATTGGTCACGCTTTTGTTCAATGGCACTTATTCTTTTATAACGAAACTGAAGCCGCGAGTTGTACGCGATATCAAATATAACGAAGAAATGTTTGACCATGAAGCTGAGAAGCTACTTGGAAAAACCCTCCGGCATCTGAAACTGCAGAAGTATAAAGGTTCTTTTGTTCGTGAACACTGTGGAAAACTCTATCCTACTGAGTGCTGCGAATAGCCACCAGATGAAAATCACATCCTTTATCAAATAAATTAAGACGCAGGCCTGTTTTGTCAAGTGAACCTTGTTTTGTTGTAATTTCACGTACTCTGTCCTGGTTCATGGAGCTTGAAATGCAACAAGAAGAAAGGTTAGGGTTACTTTGTTTATAGTGCGCTGGAAGCCTAAAAAATGCATTGTTTTATCAAGTATTTTTGCACGAGCCAGATTGTTGATTTTTTACAGTCGATTTTTACCTCTACTGTTACAACAAATACCAGAACTACTTTTCTGTCCCGATACTACTTCGTTCCCAACGAGGTTCGTCTGTACCTGCTAGAGCACCTCCCCTACGAATTCAGGGATGTATGCGTTTTGTGAGAACGTCTGCAGATGGACTGGCTGCAGCAATGGCATGTTCCTCACCAAATGCTGCCAAGCGAACCGTTAACAGCTCCACGCCGGAAACGTCCTGCTCCCTCTCCAGCATTCGGGAAAGCTGCTTCCATCAATGAAAAGGTGCTAGAAGCGCATGGAAAACTAGTTGAGGACTTCAGCCAATCACCACTACACAAAAGTCCACCACCAACACATAAACGTGCACCGATGTGATGCTTGTCGACAAGCATGTAGGAAAGGTTGCCACTGAGTGCTTAGACACCTACTTGTCCATACAGTAACAGCGATTATCGAAGGAATGAGGAAAATCGTCGCATTATGCCAAACACCAACCACCTATTCATGCCACATATCTATAGAGTGAATGTCTGTCGAATTCTTCCTTATTAATGTGAAACCATTTCTACGTCAGGTTGGTGAAAGCGGAAACCCCGTTGGCGTGTGCACAACGCAGTGTGTGGGTGTCAAAAACACCCATCAGCTGCGACATGTTCCTTAATGCATACGTCATAAATGAAACAGTACACACGGCCACGGATGTAGCATCTAGGAATACTCAGGGAGCGCGCACTCATCCTGCAGAGTCCAATGTTAAGGCTTAGTGTTGGCACCAGCAGGCGACTCGGACAAACCAATCCAAAAGAAGCCCTCCCGCGTTCTAATCTCATAAAAATATGCCTGGGAATTCTTTGCAACCATTTTTATTAGTACTGCAAGCCACCTCTAGTGGCCACCTCCCATATACAGTATGGCTGACTGTAGTTCGGGCCTCTGAGGAAAGTTTTTTTTTTCTTCTTTTTTACAATCCACCTGCCTCTAGAGCTGGTTGATAGGCTGTGCTATCAATAACAAGCTCCTATTAATTTGACCTTTGTTAATTTAATGCGTCGTTTAATTTGACTGCCCTGAAATGTGCTACACATGTGCAAATAAGTGGAGCAACTTCATAGTCAGCACAGGCAATATGCAGAATATGCAGGCAATATGCAGAACCCCTAAATTTTTCAATACAGCTTCACACAAGTCACAATATCATTTGTTTGTCGTTTGGAGTGTGTTGAAGAACGCAAGAATTAGGTCTCAATTTCTTTGGCTTTGTTAACAGGAGCTTTTATATCTTCCCACCAAGGAAAAGCAGTTACCAGGTTTTTGGCAACACTCTCGGCCTTAATATGCAAACTGTATACATATGGGAGTGTCAGAAGAGTTGTTTTTGTTGTTCCTTCTCTTTGTTGCCTAAGAAAATGGTTCCACCACCCCTCCTGCTTGAATTTAGTGCACACAGTGGCTAACCCTGTGGATGAAAATACTATTGCCACATATCAAACAACTAAGCGCTATCTCTCAAACTCCAAGGCTTGCACTAACAGTTATACTGGCCAAAGCTACACCTACGCTGTGAGGCGTGCCGTAGCAACGAATTTACCGAGGCCACCCACTTTCGGCTAATAGGGTCCAAATCTTGTATGCGTGGCCATTTCTTACCGTTTCCCAAAGAGAAACAGTTGGCACCAGTGCCAACTCTTGCTTAGTAGCACAAGTAATCCCCAAGATACCGCATGACCTTGCGAAGAACTCTCCCAAGGTAAAAAAAAAAAAAGTTGATACCAGCAGCAGGTGATGCTTGCAACAAAGCACCACAAATGCAACACAATTTTTTCGCAGCCAGATCCTAGGTTACCAAACCATTTTCTTGCAAACCGATTAGGAATTATGGAGAGGAGTGTCATCAGTGTGGTGCATTTAGAGCTCGCGATTTCGCCAATGTATGCACACTATGGGCATAGATGCATTCTTTATCTAATAAGTATTAGTTGTAGACAGCACTTGTCGGTTTTGTTTCTCACGTTAAACACTATTCTTGCACATTGTGAAATAGAGCATCAACTCGCCCAAAAGTTCAACGCCTTGATCAGGTGAGAGAGAGAGAGAGTAGAGAGCGTTTTAATAACTACAACAATAACAGCAGTCACCATCAGCTACTGCTAGTGGTGGTGGCAGTGGCAGAGGTGGTGGATGCGGCCTCCCGGCCGGCGAAGTGTGCGGAGACCCAGGCCAGGCCCCACTTGAGGTTGGTGAGCATGAACTTGAGCGCCTTGGTCCACTGCTCCTCCGAGTTGAACTGGATCTTGATGGAGCACGACTGGCCCGTGCTGCTGTCCTCCATCCGGCCCTTGTCGATCTTGTACGGCAGGCAGAAGTTCGAGTCCATCTTGCTCACCTGCCCAAGGGGGGAGAAGGCGTTCACTTCACACCCCCCAGGGACCATTTAATCTGGTGGCCTTTCTCTTTTAATTGCCTATCTGGACTGCCCAAAACTGCTCCGGGGCAGCTCTATGCTGTTTTCAGAGCAGTTTTGGGCTACCCACAAACTGCTCAGAACTGGCAAATAAGAGAGACCTTGCACCGAAACCTTACACATCTGACATGTCGTATTTCACCCTTCACAAAATAGCAGCCTGCTGAAGAGAAAAACCTGTGACCTTATGCAACCCAAGTGGGTGATCAAAGAAAAATGAACTATGTCATGTTCTGAAGCAGGGTTGTTGCGATGCGCGGGTATATGAGCAAAGGGGCGCAAGTGCAATGCAAAGCTCGCAATTAAAAGCACCTCACACGTACAAAAAGGGCACTGAAACACATCAATGAACTGCTGCAACTGTGAGGTTCTGGGCTGAAGGACATCTGAGCCAGTTGTCCCATTCTTTCCAAACAGCACGAAGCTAGCAACAATTATGCTGCAAAGTTTGCCACTTTTTCTTTGGCATTTATTTTGAAGCCCCACCACCCCTTTATTCAGAGCAATTACAAGAGAACTTTGTTGTGTGCAGAATAGATGCCACCACCATACTGTTCATCAACGCACTTAATAAAAAGGTGTTTGCTGAAACATGCAGGATCACATTAGCCATTGTCCCAAGCCAATGCAACAGCAAGTTCCTTGGCCTTACCAATGTCACCGGACAGGAAGATCGCAATGTGCATTCTTTTGGCTTGCGATAGCTCCATTAGCAGTAGTAATAGCTTCCCAAAGTTCTGCCTTGGGCTCACTTTGTACGATGCTGTGAGGAACCCATGTGTTCAACTCTTTCATTTGTTGCTCATGTTGTAAGCAAGAGAGACCAGGTCATCAGCAACGCTTCTGCTTTTCTACTCTAGGCCACTTCTTTCGCCCTTAAAGAACGTGCAACAAAGGACACGACATTCAGGGTCGTGCACAAGATTCAGTGCACTGAGCGCCCCTCTTCAGAGGAGATAAAGAAATCTACTAGAACGAATCCGGCAACACAAGGATGACCATTGAGACAGAATGGAAAGCGCAGTGACTTTGCCCAACACTGTGACATAACCGATCATAGAACTGACTTCAGCAGAACCGCCATCCATGAAAGTCAGACCAACTGAAGACTCCACTGCAATGAGGTTCAAGTCATCTTTGAGGATGGCACAGAGCTGGTGTTGAAATGTCACATACTTCGTTTGTACTTCTACACTGAAGCTGCCTGATGCAGGATTTTATGGTCTCCACGCGGATGGACGCAATGTGGGAAAGCCAGATAAAACCGAGCTTACACTGGTAAGGTCCTAGAGTGTCTAAATTTTGATCATCATCACCACCAGCCTATCGACGCTCACTGCAGGGCAAGGGCCTCTCCCATTAATCTCCACTTACCCCAGTGCTGTGCTAACTGCGACCAACTTATCCCCGCTAACTTCCTGATCTCACCTGCCCATCGAACTTTCTGCCGCCCCCTGCCACGCTTGCCTTCTCTGGGGATCCACTCTGTTACCCTTAATGACCAACGGTTGTCTTGCCTTTGCATTACATGCCCATCTGTTCTTCTTAATTTCTACTAATATGTCCTTAACACGCGTTTGTTCCCTGACCTACTTTGCTCTTTTCTTGTCCCTTAATGTTACCCCTATCATCTTCCGTTCCGTTCCAAATTTTAATAAAAGATGGCTTACAGTGCCTCCAAAAAAATGTCTTCTCAGCAACGCATCTTTGTTTAGAAGTGAAGCCGACTTGAAGGAGATCGGCGTAACTTTGGTCTTTGTAAGCCGGCTTTCCCCCGTTGCTTGTTCCGCAGCGTACTCCTAAAGAAAAATGCGATGCAAACGGGGCCCGATACTAATGCAGCGTCCAACGAGTGTACCCGCGGAACAGCACACAAGCTGTGGACGAGAACCAGTGATGCACAGTGCGAGAATGCCACAAAATGCCAACTCCGAAAAGTTCAAGTGAGCACACACTAGGTTCCAAAAAGACTTTCCCGATCGTAATTTTAGCTGGAGCTGCAAAGTGCATGACAGACTATGGTTCAATAAGGACCTGATCGCAGACATGCAAGTCCAATACACTCTTGCCAGGGAAGATGAAGTCGAGGGTTTGACGGAAGTCTGTCTCGTTGGGAGACATGTTGAAGTAAAAACGGAGACCCCATCGTGAACAAGGCTTCCGTAGCGAAGCCAAAACATCTTGTTTTGTTGTTCTTAACAGTTTCTTTTGGTCGTCGTCTTCGTTTTTACTTCAACATCTCGCCAGGGAAGCACCGTATTTACACCCCTCCATTCAATGCAGCTTCACTGGACAACACGCTTCACAGAATGAAATGGGCAACAATTTGTTAGTTGGAGTTTGCCATTTCATCCCTGAGTCGTATCTCCCCAACCAGAGGACAGACCTCAGTCAAATGTTTACCTTCAAGGCCTTATCTGTAACTGCGTCAACTATCCCCACAGTGCTTGCACGGCGCGCTAACAGACTTATCTACCACCGACCGCTCTGTTTGCCCATCTCGGGGTGCTTCTAATGACCCACCAGACACAGTAGGTCTGTTTGTTCCCAGCGATGGGTAAACAGATGCCAGCATGCACACGAGTTCGCCCACTAAGCAGCTCCACCACAAACACCTGCACAGTGCGGGAACGAAACGAAGCAGCACAACCCGTCCTCGGCATTTTTTTTTTTTTTTTTAGCAGGGGTTTGTTGCTAGTGTGCCGATGCACTGCGAACTGCTGGGGGACAAAACTTTTGGCTAGCGCCACCGAACGGCAGCGACAGGCATGTAGTGGGGCAGCACCTGTCAAGACCTTTCTGCCATCAACGCCTTTTTGCTTGCACTTGCACCCTTCTATACTCGAAGTCGTCCGGTTCATACGATGGAGAAAACCCCTCCTTTTGGCCTGCAGGGGCCCGCTCACGTAAGCAATTTTAAAGTCCCGCCCTTTCGTACGGCTAGCCCGTTGATGTGTTTTTGCACGGATACTGACCGGACCAGCGAGGTCACAAACGGTTTTGGAGCAAGGAAGGGCACGCTTCCGTGCACCAGCTGTCATCGCTGCGTCCCTGTGGCAGAAAGATCAAGAGTCACCTTGCTCCCTTTGAGCTGCTGTCTGCTATTTTATCCGTACGTGTGAATGTGCTGCCAAACTGGACCATACAGTGCTGTTTTGCAACAGCACATATCCATTCGCCTCTGCTGGCCTCCTTGTCCGTCGCGTGATTCCCGCTTCACCGGCACCTGCCCAATATGCATGCTACCTTTGCACAACTGTACTCATGATGGGTGGCACCGGCAAGACACCGCTTCCACTCCTGGCAATTCACCGGCATGCCACGACCGAAAGCGATGCCTCCTAAGACAACCACTGCATTGGTAGGCACTGAGCCAACGGGAATTGCCTTCAAATGCAGCGCATGTCTCAACAGGACGCAAGTATCGATTTGTGACGCCGTGATTAATTTTGTCGGTGCCTGCCCATCCAGGAAGACTTTCTTCCCAGCTACACCGCAACTTGTGCTGCTACAACTGCGAGGAAATGTCGGGCTGGTTTTCGGATCCTGATACTCCCTTCTTTTTGAGACACTATGATGTACGAAAAGATTTGTCTGTACATATGTTGCGTGTTCATATTGACTCGTCCCTCAGCATCTATTCCACTTTCTGTTCTTGAGAGGAAAGGTTCTCTTCTGACTAGTTGACTGAGAGCGCGATCCTACTCCTCACGTTTATGCGTGGCTTATCAGAAGACTGGAACGATACAACTTTCATTTTGATGTGCAGCATCACACTGCTCTTGAAGAAGGAGGGCCAAGCCATATCAAATAGATCTAGAGGCAGAAGTATGACGCCCTCTCCACAATGAGAACTATGCCTGCTCCTAATGTTAGCGAGGAGAGAATCGAGGAAGAATGTACTGTGTGTTTGCCTAGGCATCAATGACCTCAATGTTCCAATTCCTTCGAAAGAGGAATCGACCTCAAGTTTTCTGGGTGGCAGGCCAACCGGGATTGCAAACACAATGCTATGAAACGACGCTGCACAGCCGCCAACTTGCTGGGACACCCCCAGCCCCAAGGACGATGACACCCACGCTGACCTGCTCCTTGAACTGCTGCAGGCAGTCTAGGAAGGCCACCATGGCCTGGTCGAACTTGGTGTCCCACAGGAACTTGAATCCCCCGGCGAAGTACAGGGGCAGCTCGCGCGTCCGGTCGTCCAGGCACACCAGGTACGAGTGGTTGCCGAAGGGCACCAGCCGGTACCGCTGGAACGTCATGTCCATCTTGTTGGCCAGCGAGTGCAGCAGCAGCACCGTCTGGCCCCAGGCGATGTTGATCTCGGACCACTCCACGGGCACGTTGGGCAGCCGGCCCAGCCGGAAGTTGTTGATGGTGCCGAAGTGGCCGTTGTGCCAGATGTGGAACGTGGCGTTGAACACGTTCGTCTTCTGCAGCTGGCCCAACTTGGCCTCCGAATAGCGAAGCTGCCGCTCCACGCTCGCGTGGTCGTCCGCGCACTGCATCAGCTGCCGGCTCAGGTCCGAGTACTCCCGCCAGTAGCGCTCCTCGTCCGCCCGGAGCCGCTCCAGCTGCTCCGCGTAACGGCGCCGCTCGGAGTCCGCCTCCTGCCGCTGCGTCTCGATCTCCCCGATGGCGGCCAGGAGCTCGCGCTCGTTCTCTTCCAGCCGTCGCAGTTCTTCGTCCAGCTGCTCCAGGTCGGGGTCCTCTTCGTCGCCGCCCGTGAGCTGGTCGAGGTACTTCTTGTAGTCCTTGCACTCGTCTTCGGCCAAGTCCAGTTGCCGCTCCATCTGGTCCAGAAGGTTGTCCGTGCACTCTTCACAGATGGGGTAGTCTACGGCAGATTGGTTCGTCATCAGCTCGAACAGCCGCGTCTCCACGTCCAGCTTGTGGCTGATGGTCGTGTCCACGGGCGCCGCCGCTGCCGACGAGCTGGCGCCGACCAGCATGAAGCCGTTGCCGCTCTCGACGAACCGCAGGGGCTCCACGGTGCGCCGAGAGACGCCTTCCCCGGGAACCCGGTAGTGGACGGCAGGGGAAGGCCCGCACAGTTCCGCGGGGTCCGACTGACTTAGCATGGGCTCCGACAGCTCCGAGAGGGTTTGCTCGTCGATGGAAGAGAAAGAGGCGTCCAGGCGGAGCGGCTGACAGCATCGTTGACAGGTGAAGTTGACGGGAAACGTCCTGTCCTTGGTGAGAGCCACGGAGAGGCTGGCCATGTCTGCTACTCCCTCCTGTCCCAGCTGGATCGATACGACGAGTCTGTTGGGGCGATTGCGGCACTGCGTCAGCCGCTGCTGCTGTCTTCCTCAGTGCATCTTGCCGATGAAGTAGCGACAACAACCATTAAAAACGACCAAATTTAAGCTTCTAACTACCACCGAACTTGACACCTGTGCATTACACAACTACGAGCGGTCCCCAGGCCCCTGCTTGTTATGGTTTCTACGAAACTACTTCTCTCAAGATTTCAGCCCAACGGCTAAGTAGTTTTTATTTTAATAAAACATCAACCATTCTAAATTTATTTTAAACACATAAATAAAATTATTTTTGCATTTTAAATTTTGTGAAGTATCTTAGTTAATAATTGTACAACTTTTTTATATACGAAACAGTTGCCTTGCCGACTCAGTTGTAAACAAAGTAGATCACCGTGTCACGTTTTCTACTCTTTGCGAATATGAAACCGGCTGTTTTCTAGTAGGACGAGTTTATCATAGAGATGTGCCATGGCTTCTATGCTGAAATCAACGCCAGCGTTTATCTTAAGTGCAGTCGGTGTTAGCGTTGGAGGTATAGTGCTTTTTAAGTAAGTCAATAACTTGGTTTCACTAACTCTCGGCGCGGATCCGCTGGATTGTGAAGCCCGCCGATGTGCTACATTTTATATTATTTTCTTGCAGAGAATATGTAGGTGGATGCCGCTACGACAAAAAAGACAGATTAGATGAGAAGACCGTCGTAATTACGGGTGCCAACACAGGCTTAGGGAGAGCTGCGGCTAAGGAGTTCGCCACAAGAGGTAGGTTGAAACAACGTTGGGTTGAAATGCCTCCACGGCGCCCAACCACTCCGTTTCAATCGCACCCACCTCGGAGCCTTTCAGGTCCGTCCGTCCGTCTCTCTTTCCATTAATAAGCCGCCTCACCCCCCTCCCCCTCCCGCCTATATGCATACGGTCCCGCCCGAACAAATGTAAATCTGTTCGCCGAAGCCATCGAGAAGCTCTACGCCAACGACGTACTACTGGTACTACTGGTACTACTGGTGCTACTGGTTGGTTGGTGTGACCCGGTTTATTTTAGAGAGAGAGAGAAAAAAAAAAGAGAGTGAAGTAAGAGAAAAAGATTGACAAAAAAAATCTTTTGATATAACGTACAGGATTGTCAGGAAAAAAAAAAATCACGAATGAAGACATAGCTGTCTAGCGCAGGGTATCCGGCCTGTGTCCGCAACAAAGGAGTGAATATAGTCGGAGCATGAACGAAGGGCATCCTGCCGATTAATTTGTGAAAATTGAAGGCGCGCGGCCTGAACCTCGCCATCAACAGAAAACTTCCAATTGGGCAATTCACGACGGCAGGACCCCCAAGAGCCAAATTGGCTAATTGGTCTGCAGTTCATTGAAGATTATTCCTGCGTGACCAGGGACCCACACTAACGGGATCTCGCGAAGCTGGTAAGCAACGAATGATAGGAATGACCGGAGAAGGGAAGAATCTTTATCTTTTGTCAAAGCGGTGCACACGGAGAGAGAATACGAAAGGATAACCACACCCGTAAATCTTAACAGCTCCGGTCTTCTACAACATGATAATGAATCATTGATGGGGACATTTCTTCGTGATGAGACACACCTAGCCAGGGAACCGGCCAGTCATTAATGGTTAAAAAAAAAACCCGGGCCATCTCTACTATCGTGAAACCTGAAGAGGGGCGAAGCATGCAGTGTATAAGGGTATTCTTGGCTCCTTGGCGTTTTTGCCAACGGAGATGAAATTGTTGGGGGGTGGAAGTATACAGCTTTGCTGTAAAAGTCTCTTGCCTTCGAAGCACGAAACTCTCTAGCGCGAGGCATAAACGAGTGTCCTGGTGTTTTAGCACCGTGATTACATGAGACGACAATTACGAAGATGACAGACAGGAGACGCTAACAGCCCCCGCCCCTAAGGGGCTTCGTAAGGTATTGGTGTCACTTCGACATGGAGGGTTGATGTGCTCGTGCGCAGTCAGAGGGATTGGCCAAGACGTGTTACTAGTTCATACAAAAAAATAGGCAAGAAATAAAATGAGAATGGGAACGCAAAGTGATACAGAGACTAAAGGTAACTGATTATAAAGATTTTGAAAAAAAAAAGAGATAAATACTGACAATAAAATAATACTGACTTTCACCAGTGTTTCTTTAAATTGATCATTCGGTAAAATGCATTTTGCTAATACGTTAACCGCCTCATTAAGAAATAAAATATGGAAATGGGATACTTAGCAGCGAAAGCCGGGCAGTCTGGCCTTGCGCAGTCGAGACTGCACAAAGTCGCACTTCCAAGAGCACCGGGGTTGTTTTGAGCACCTCTTCGGTGGTGATGGCAAGCCTGTTATGCATTGACAGGTTGAAACAATCACACAGACAAGATTCTGTAACGTTGCAGAAAAATCACCGGAAAGTAGCTGGGGAACTGCTGAGTGTGCTAGTTTGAGCCTGTTAGTAGGACAGTGAAAAAGTTTGGTAGCACTGACACAGACAAGGACACTCTGTGTGTGTCCACTCACTTCATCCTTGCCGGTGACAGCGCTACCCAACTTTTGGGTAGTCACCACTGTTTGAACGTTTCCCTCAATATCTCAATTTTTGTTTGAAGTTTGCCATAAAATTAGTATCATTATTATTGGGACAAAATATTTTTTTTAATAAACCAAACTTGAGTTTTTCTTGTCTTGTCTTCATGGCCCATTTAAAGAGTTTTAAGCTTGTTACTGGCTACGTGTTGTCCAATGAGGTCACAACAGAGAGCTGGGTTGCAACATTACGTACTTGCTAGTACTTACAAGTCAGTGCATACTTGTGAAGGGTTACATCCTCACCCTCACTCATCATAACTGCCTTGTTTATAGTTTCGTCCCATGCTTGACTCGCATCATGCATATATCGTGCAACATCACACTTGCCCAGAGTTTTAGTACCAATGAACGCGAGTGTGTACTACTGTTCAATGTATGAGTAGATGATCCTGTAATTACACGCTACTCTTGATCTCGTTCTTAACCTTAATCTCGTTCTTAATCTTTCAACCTTGGCAGGTGCAGGTGCCAGCATTTGTGTGATGTGTCTGTAAGCTAATGGTCCGTGTACCCTTGCTAACATACTCTGGATCCCTTCTCCGCAGGGGCCAGTGTGGTCATGGCCTGCCGAGACATCAACAAGTGTCGGCGGGTCAGAAGGGCGCTCATGACCGAGACGGCGAACAAGCGCATTGTCTGCGAGGAGCTCGACCTTGCGTCGTTGGAATCCGTGCGCAACTTCGCTGCTAGGATCAACGAGAGTGAGTCGACTGCCTTTACAGGGCACCCTAGCTGGCTGTGAAGTGCATTATGTGTCCCACACTTTTTTCCAGCTTATGCTTCTGTTCGGTTGAGTTGAGCAGGGTCGGCAGAAATGTTTCCATTGCGATGTCCGAACAGCAATGAAGCTAGGAAATGAGAAAGGCTTGTAGAAGTGAGTGAGCAGCCTCTCGCCAAAATAACCTTTTTTTTACGGCTAGACACAGTGTTCAGTGTAAAGAGCTCATGTAAACACATTTCACATACAGCATCGCTGCTTTTTTTATTTTTTTTACTCTTTTAGTAAAACATTTGCTGGTGGAAATACTTGAACAGAGAATATGTGAGTAAAATCTCGATGTCTGAATTGACATAAGCTGTAGCCTTGCAAGCCTCCCCAAATACAACACTCATATACGTTGCTGTTTGGCTAATGTTTAATTTTTTCTGGCCTGTAGAAATGGGAGCATATAGGCTCGCTGGTTTGTTGAAAAAATAGTTCACATAGCTCTGGGTAGATTCTTTTAAGAGCCTGGCATTCAGCTTAGCAAATGATGAGCTGACTAAACCAGTTGCAAGGCTTCAGAGCTTTGTTTCCTCTGCTAGGTCACTTTGCGAGTGCTTAGCCAAAGATAGCAAAAGGCCAAAATACCAGGTGTTAGTGAAATCATACTGTGCTTCTAACATGACACAGTCCATTCCTCACAGGTTAGTGATTGTCAGTGCTAGGGCCTTGCAAGTTTTTGTGTTTCGCCACCTGTATTTTCCGAACGCGGTAGCGTTCATGGGCCCTAGCGCCAGGAGTCAGTCTGTCTGTCCGTAGCATGGCCTTCCTCTTCTCATCTTGTGGAAGGAAGAGGTGCAAAAAAGCAAACCAGGCATCCCCGGTCCTTCCCTCCTCTTCTACACTTCCCTGCCTTCTTTGCCTCAAAGGCCGGAGGCTGTTCAACGCTGCACCTGTGAATGTTTCGCACGTGAGGCCATCCTGTTACTGCCAAAGAGGTGTGCCCTAGTTTTGTAAGGATATGTGATTAGCAATCTAGTATATGCTGGTTATCTGTCTCCCCATCCCTCACTCTCTCTCTCTCTCTGTCTCCCGCAGGTATCAAGAAGATTGACATCCTGGTGAACAACGCAGGCGTCATGAGGTGCCCCAAGCTGTTGACGAAGGACGGCTTCGAAATGCAGCTGGGAGTCAACCACCTTGGTAACAAAAGCTGCTTGCGCTTGCTTGTTTTAGAAATTCCACAAAGTTTAGGCTCACCGTAAAAAAAGATGCAAGCTTTGAATCTGCAATTTTAGGCAACACTGAGAACCCACCATTACACTTTTAGTTGTTACATTTAGTTACCTTTTTTCCCTGAAACATTGGTTTTGCTTTGCAAACATTAAAATATATAAGCTTTAATAAGTATTTGTGCTTTAGAAACCGTTGTTTGAACTTCAATTTTCTGAGATCATATGAGTTCATTCACTTTTAATGGAAACTTTCATTGTATCCACACTGTGTGAAATGTTTTTCTTGCAAAAATGTCCTTGTATACTAATTGCGTTAAATACAATGTTTCGTGTTACTTCGGTCCATATTTGAAAGCAGAAAACATTTAAATTGCCTGGAAAAGTCATTTATAAATGTTGAAGGTACTAGAGCCACCTTTGTACATGCTCAGCATCTTAATTTTATTGAGGAACTAGCCAATAGGAGTTAATGAACTGACAAAATGCAGAGATGCATAAAAGAAGTTTTTAAATCATGAATATCTGGCGCATCCAAGCAAAACACAACGTGGTGAGGTTCCAGTGAAACTTTATTGCTTGTGAAGAGAATTTCATGATAAAGAAAGTGAGTGCTGTCGTGGTAGCAGGAAATTTCACCTGTAATTACGTATCGATGATGAGCACAGTGTGATTAAAAAAAAAAAGACACCTTACCAGATAAATACGCCATTCAAGAATTGCATGAAGTACTTGGTGAATATTGTGCTGCCCTTTTTAAGACCGTGAAGGGAATATGTTGGTTTTGATACGATCAAGTTATGCTCAATGCTAGAGGAGGGAATTGAGCATGCAAATATGCTTACCTCGGTTGTTCTTACACTGCCATGTTTAAGAAGGTTTTTTATTTCTGTCCTTTATTTACTTCTTTATTAATCCAGAGGCATTGAAAAGAAGCCCAAAGATGCGGGTTCGATCCTGCCTGTGGTCGCTGATTTTCAGATGGAGGCAAAAAGTGAAAACGCCTTACTGTGTAGAGTCTTGAGCACACGTTAAAGGTCCCCAGGAGGTCAAAATTAATCCGGAGACGTCCATTATGGTGTGCCTCATAGTCTAGGTGTTGCTTTGGTGCGTTAAACTCCCAAAATTTGAACTTTTCTGTGTGTGTGTAGGGGGGGAAGATTGAAACAACAGATATGTCACTCATTGCAACTTATTTCACAATAGATGTAATTTATGGCAGAGCATTTAGGCCCAGAGAACACAATCACTACAGTTTGAAGACCATTGCTGACCACACCACCTACATAGTAATTTATGGCAGAGCAATTAGGCCCCGAGAACACAATCACTACAGTTTGAAGACCATTGCTGACCACACCACCTACGTAGCTGCGTAGTTTTTCTCAAGTTCTGCGCCGAAGTTTATGTTTCATCCTTGGAGAAATAGTGACTGTATTCGGAAGCTTTTGGGTCCCTTTTGGAAGTAGTGACCCCCCCCCCCACTGCAACTTCTCCTCCCCTTCCTCCTTAACAGGCCACTTCTACCTGACCACGCTGCTGCTGGACAAGATCAAGGCGGCGGCACCCAGTCGGGTGGTCAACGTGTCCAGCACGGCCCACCTGCGCGGCAAGATCAACTATGACGACCTCAACTCGGAGAAGGAGTACAGCCCGGCCGACGCCTACAACCAGAGCAAGCTGGCCAACGTCCTCTTCACCAAGGAGCTCGCCGACCGGCTCAGAGGCAAGGGCGGCAGCCTGCCCTCGTAGGCTCGTACCTTGACACGCCGGGCAGCTTACCTTGGGCACTGTGCCAATCTGTGGCCTTACCCTGCTGGCTATGGCAATCGGTTGCGCTCTTTTTTCTTGTGGTGAGGCAGTTGCCGCAGGCTTGTACGAGCAAGTTTACAGATTTCGCGACAGGTTCACCTGTCTGGCCTCGTGACAACGGAAGAGCTACGTACATATGCACATACCTGCACCACCCGCCGCGGTGGCTCAGTGGCTAGGGCACTGCAGTGCTGAGCACGAGGACGCGGGTTCGATTCCCGGCTGCGGCGGCTGCTTTTCTGATGGAGGCGAAAAGCAGAAACGCCCGTGTGTACGAGATTTCGGCGCACGTTAAAGATGCCCGGGTGGTCAAAATTAATCCGGAGTCCTCCACTACGGCACGCCTCATCACCTGCGTTGCGTCAACGCGTTAAACCCCACAATCAATCAATCAATCAACATACCTGCACCATCTTAGCGATCTCGGTGATCCGTATGGGTGTAATTGCAAGTTATGCAAAGTAAATTGCTACTAATTGTAAAGAAATTTAAAGCACTTTTCTGCAGTTAAAACTAATGTCAAGTAATTCTAAGTAACTTCTTGTAATTACAAATAATTTAAGGTAATTTCATGTAATTACAGGGAGTTGCAGCTAATTCAAAGTGAATTAATACCGTATTTACACGATTGTAGGTCGACCCTTTTTTTCAAGTTTGACAATTAAATGTTGGGGGGTCGACTTAGAATCGAAATCGAACTTTGCGCCGTTTGTGACGGCAAGAGAAATGAGAAATCAGAGGTGCTATGAGCTGAGGAAAGCGTAACACCCTCGTTTCTATGGTTGCGGTCGAAGTGTGGCGTTTACCATTGAATACATTCTGCCGTCAATAACGGCGATGCCGGCTTTGAAAGTTGGCATTCCCGCTCTGTGCCCTTTGTCCACCGTGCCTTGAGCGGCTAACCTTCCTTCCACCACTGCGTTCGGAAGTGTACTGAACAACGTGATATGATTGTGCCTACCGTGCATTAATCCAAAGGATGCGGTGATACTCATTTTGTTTATTAGAGGCGAACAAAACACTTTTTGGATGCAAGTAATGCACTCGCGAATCAAAGGACATCGTAAGCGGCCGCTTCTGTCAGCTGCCATGTTGTTTGTTTTGATATCGTGCGGCAGTGCCGCTGCCGCTAGCTTCGATGGTTGCCATCTCACAGCGAATGTGTTCTCAGGACTGGGAATAAAGTTTCCCGCTCAACCCACAGCGCATGGTTATTCCGTGTGCTTATGCAAAAACTTTTCTTTTTTAACATCTACTGCGCGCACCACGAGTGTACGGCTCTTGTGGGAGCATCGATCATTGATTGAAGAGCCGCCGTATAGGGGTATTGGTAGTTGACGGAAGAGCTTCTTGTGATACGATTTTCTAGGCGGCCGCATTGCTGCGTGCTTGTGTCACTTTTGTGTTGTGCTGAATTGTCCCGTCTGTCACGAGTGCCCTAGCTGGGTTCGAAGAACTCTCTCGGCACTTGTTCACAGCAGCGTTCAAACAGGCTGCTTTCTGTGCTCGCTTTTTTTCTTGAGATGCAATTTTGGGGGGGTTGACCTACATTCGAGTCGATTTACAATCGTGTAAATACGGTAAGATGTCCAAAGTAGTGTCATATAGGTAATTGCAACTTATTTGAAGCGAATAAAAGTGCTTTGATGCACAGCCGACTTTCCCAGTCCACACAATGCTTCTCATTAAAAAGACAATAATTGAAGGTAGATTTTACTTTCAATATTTTCTATGAAAGTGTCCTGTTCATGTGTAAATCTACGCATTTCAACTTTAGTCATTCGTATTTTCTGCTATAACTTAGCAAAATTTTACGTTAGAACACCCTTTCCCATCAACCCCTGCCATTTACTTTGGCATGCATTCTGCCACACGACTGGAACAGCTGACCCATTATTAAAGCAAACCCCCAGTTTTGTAAAACGAGTATCTATGTAGCAGATGTATGATAGTATGTGTAAAGCATGTAGTGCCCACACATGGTACCCGATATAAGCAATGAAGCGATGCTGCTGCATCACATAGCAACAAATAGTGACATTGCGGGCACTGTAAGAAGCTAAGTTTTCATAGAATCCAAGTTTCACACTTAAGATTGGCGGGAAGGGGCGAACTGTTTGTTTTTGTTGTTTAAAAATGCCTTAACTAAACGAAAAAAGGGCTATAAGCAGAACTTACAATTGACAAACCTCTTTTGAAGTTAGAGGTCACCAGCAATCAAAGCAGGCATCAGCTTCTGTCGTTTTGTAGTGGTGGTGGGGGTAGAAAAACGTTTTTGAGCTGGCAAAAAAAGGAAAAAAAAAAAAAGGTGGGTGGCCTCTTCTTGATTCAGAAAGCCGCGAGCGACTGCTGCTGCTCTAGCCCGGGAGATCAGGTGTTCCCGAGTCCCGAGCTGAGAGCTGGTCAGCCCGCACTCCCACTGCCCCGCGGTGGGGGAAGGGAGGGGGTTCGGGTGGTTGGCACATGCCCATACAAGATAGTAAGTCGTATTGGGTAGTATTGCAGGTAGGGCGTTGTTGTAAGGGAATGTTGTGGAATCAGTTTTTTAATCATTACTCTTAGATTGTTTGCAGGAGAGGTTATGTGTAGTTGATTGAGTGCACCCAGGCAATTTTATTTAGCTGAACTGCTTTTGTTGCCGTTAAACTTTAAGAAATATTGCTGTTTAATTTTTCAAGCCAAAAGATGATTGTTGTTTAAGTATGTTACATTGGCGTGCCGTTTTTAAAGTTGTTTATTTTTCTGCATTGTTGTGCCTGCTGTGTTGCCTGTTCATGTAGGACTGATTGGGGAGAAATTTTTTCCGATGTTGTTCGGTCTAGTAAATTGCTCCACGTCCAGCTTAAGTGTCTGCAACTTGAAGACACTGTCCTGACACTGTGGGCTAAATTTATTTCGTAGCAGCCTCAGCTAAAGTAGGGTGCTTGATTTCAAGTAGTGGCTAAACTTTCAGGTTGATTAGCTCTATCTTTTTATCTTTTCGATTCTAAAGCTCCCTGTATTCTGAGCATTCTTCCGCCACTTCAGTGAGGAGAATGTTCCGAGAAAGTTGACAACTTACAGCTCTGTGTGCTTCCTATATCTAAGCAGCAGCCCTCCAAGCTGTAAACACAATGGCTTTGGAAAAGGAATCGGATGCCTAGAATGCAGAAAACACATTTAGTACTGCACCAGCAGCAGCAGTGCAGCCAGGGGTGGATCCAGGCTTTTTCTAAGAGGGGGTCAGCTCCTGTCAGTGATGATGATGATGATGATAAGCAGGAGTAGAAGGAGGAGGAGGAGGAGCCTTATTTATTCACTGAAATTTCGGGAAAGCAAAAACACAAGGAATACAACAAGTCATCAATTCACCTTTTTCTGCGACCTGAGTGGTCATCTTCTTGGATGTTTAAATTCAAAAATTAAGGGAGGGGTCAGGACATCTGGACCCCCCCTCTGGATCCACCAATGAGTGCAGCCCATGGAGAATCAGCTGCGCTAAGCATTTGAAAAGGTCAGCTCCCTATTACCTGACCACTTGCACTCGTCCTTTCAGCTTCATTGCAGCAATGAAAGGTTTGTGTCCATTGCGGGGCTGAGAGCAGCGTGCCCAACCCTCCCTCTCTGTTGCGCTGCCACGCACGTTACTGCAGGCACGGGCGTGTCGGTGTTCTCCGTGCACCCGGGGATCGTGAACACGGAGATCACGCGCCACATGGGCGTTGCCAATTCCTTCCTGGCAGCGGCCTTTGCCAAGCCCCTGCTGTGGCTCTTTGCCAAGTCTCCTCGCCAGGGGGTGCAGGGCATCATGTACTGTGCGCTGGCCGAGGGCATCGAGGGTGACAGTGGCAAGTACTTCTGGTGAGTGGGGGGAACTCCCTCGGGAAATTGACAGAGCTGGCTGCTTTCTGGTTCGAGTGTCACCAGTATTCTTCTGGTGGTTGTTCTGTCCCCCGATTGAAGACGTTCCACATGTGCCTGGCTCTGCGTTTTAAGCTGCTGCAGTGCTGGCATGATGATGGTGCATGTCGTGACTGGGGGACACCCTAGAACAGGGGTGAAGGTCATACTATTCCTCGTAGGCTGTCATGCGACACCTTGGCCGAACCCATGAGGCAGTTTTCTTGTCCCTTCAGCACTAGAGAACGCAGGCGATAAACTTGTACTGTAACATGTGGGGCAGCGAGCAATTTATTTTGAGCTGGGGCTGTAACAGTAACTGATTCAATCTGCACTTTCGCTTTAGTAAATTTTTTTTTTCCCACAAAAAACGGCCACGCTGGCATGAGCAGCCTTGAAAAATGGTTGTGTATACCGTTGCTCCAGATTCCGCTCTAGTATATTTGAGAAGAAACTTTGCGTGTGGAGGGACTCGTAGTTGCTCCTAGCCCCAGCTACAACTGGCGAAATGGTCCCATTTGCACCCCATTTACTCCCAGCGGTAAGGTGTTCGATTTACACCCATCTATAATATGATCATATTTACTGCCAGCTACAAAATGACCCTATTTACGGCCAGCTATAAGGTGGCCTTATTACTCCCACTTACGATGTGGTCATATTTACTTCCAGCTACTAAATGGTCTTACTTACACCAGGCTCTGAGGAGGTCACATTTAATACGTTCGCTGCAGCATGCTTTCTTGAGTTCTCGTTTTACGTGTGGCGTGACCCACCCGTGGGCTATGCGTCTATGCCCGTTTCAGTTGCTCCAAAAATGACGGCGTTGCTAGCTTTCTTGCTGGTGTTTGGCGCGTTTATTTGTAAGATCCAAAGCTACGAGATAAAAAGCTGCAAAGAACTATAGAAGATGCAAAGATACAAAGCTGAAAGATACAAGATACAAACCCGACAGAGAAATAGGGCGCCACTGCGCTGCTTGAAAACAATAGCGCCGCCCCACGTCCAGTGCAATGAATAAATATATGTTTTGGTCGCATTTTCATGCGTGAGTTGGCAGCACATCACAGTGTTCTCGAGCATGGGTGACCGGTGAGTCACACTGCAGGCAGCGTAAAAATGTTCTCATTGAGTGCGCCGGTGGGTCACGTCATTTAAAAACACCGGAAAAGTATTCTTCTGGCTATTTATAACCTCGTGCAACAAGAATCGTATCTCTGTGTTCTCTGCATATCTCAAGTTTGATGAAGTTATCGCATCCGCAAGCAGATGCATGCTTGTAACTTCTCTGCTTCGTGGGAGGAGCCCAGGCCGGAACCCACCAGTGGCACACGACGCAGTAAATGTGTTAAATGCCCATTCACGCTTGTGATAGGACTAATCAAAGTAAAGGATTTATGTCGCCCTGGTTGCCCAAAGTCATTCAAGCCACTCTTGAAGCAGTGGCTAGAGCGATTGGTACTGACCAGTTTTTTGTTGCCGCTGTTACTCTCGTGCTGGAACATGGAGGGGCTGACTTTGCAAGATTTTGATTAGGGATGGACGATTGATCGATTAACCTCCCCATTAATGGATTAATGCTTTAGTCGTGGTTAAGTTTTTTGACCGGTTGATCGGTTGCAGTCATGCGAACAAACTAAAACAAGAGTGCCGTGTTGAAATTTTGTACGTGCCGAGGGTCATATTTGTGTTCAAGTAGCCCGCCTGACATCACAACAGAACACAATGCAAGTATGCTTAGAGATGATACTGATTAAAGCCAAAAGCTTATAGCCGAAACAGACAAAAAGTGTCTAGTATTAGAAATTTACACGTTGTGAAAACCGGTGAGCGGGCATATTCGCACTGTTTGGTCACTGTATAAACTATCTGTGGCTTAAGCAAACTGTGATTAATGAGTGTCCCCTGTAATTACGGCGAGTGCATATGATCCTGATACAATAAACGGTGCGAATCACACGTTTCGCCCGTATCAGCGCCATGATGATGACCTACTATGTAACATTTGAAATGTCTGTGAACAGGCTGATCAGCATATTGAAATATTCTGTTTGGCGATTTCTCTTCCTAAATCAACAGAATGAATTAATTGATCAATTAACCAATTAAAGCTAGCCTGTTATTCGGATTAAAATTTTTAACCGACGCCCAGTCCTAGTTTCGATGCATCACATCCCACCACAATGCCCAGATATTGTCCATCATGAGGTCGCACCAGACCAAACACTAAAGTGCACAACGCTGCGTAGGTCGAGAGTAGTTGCTGCCGACATTTGAGCACTGCTGAAAATTATTTCAGAACCGAGTGATTGAGTTCAGAATAGGCATCGGGAATAGTAACCAGATTATGTTTGGCAAAGGACACTTCTACTAGTAACAGTACACAAATCCTAAATATTAAATTTTGGTGAAAACTGGTGCGATCGTCGCATAATGAGAAGTACATACATATTTGTGCAATATCTGCAGAGCCCTCTTTCAATGCCATTTTTGCAGTCTCACGCAGACACTACTAGCAGCAAACAAAACCTGAGCAAAGCTCCAAATTAGTTGTCTTTATGACAGCGAATTAACTGCAGGTGTTGCGCAGCCGTGAGAAAGAAGCCAAGATCTGCCGTAATTGAAAGTGAAACTCCTGTGAGGTCTTGTCGTAATCCAGAAACAACAAAAAGCAAACAAATGTCGCCACCATCACAACAGTTAAAAGTATATTTTGGCCTTTACTCCCAGCCGCACATTGTCCCATTGACTACCTGTCTCGAGACAGCTCAATTTACTGCCAGCTGCGAAAATGAAGCAACGCATCGCATGCTTTTAGGCAACGTTGCCACATGCATCGGCATGCTGCTGCCTTGTGCATAAGGGAACTTGTGCTTTTGGTGGGTGCATTAGAGGTTTAGAACATAGCCACACCAGGTTCACCTTTTTTGTATGGCAATTCATGGTGTTGTTTATCAGCATGATATCATGCGGAACTTTTGTTTACCGAACCCTTTTCTTGCTCTGTCCGCATGTATTCCACAGTATCGCACTATGGGAACTTGGGTGGTTTGCACCCGCGCTGTGTATCGTAATGTTCGCCTATCTTGTAATTACTGCGCAGCGTGAGTTCTTTTTCTGGCAGTCCGCTACTAATGTGAACACACACGAAACAGCTGCAGCTTGTCATACTTCATCCATTGCACAAATGCTTCATTGTCACTCTCTCTCTCATTATGATTCTTTGCAATGATCTTTTCGCTGTACTTCTGTGAAAAACACCATGGATCTCTGCGATAAGAATACGGGCTTTGGTGAGGGCGAAAACACTGATCCTGCTGATCCCTTCTTTTTCTCTTCCTGAAGCCCGGTTACTAGTAGAAGCATGCAGATATCAGAAAGGGAATATTTCGCAGATGGTGCCTGCTATTCGCTTAGAGTGGCAGCTCAGTGTTTTACCATTTATGCATAACAGGGCAATAAAAATGGTCTTGGCTGCATGTCATGCTAACTTTGAAAGCTTCTCTGCACTGTGTGCCCTTTGGGTTGGCTTCTTGGCACGACATCGGAGCTGTGCAAAAGAAGTTGGACACGTGAAAGCCGTGCGCGAAACGAGTTTACACTAAGTTAATGTTAGCTGTAGTGGAACGCAACTTGTGCGCAATTTATAAGCTGAAAAAAAAAATTTTGCTTTTAATGCACGGGCATGAATGAAGGATCGGGAGTTGTTACTTTCTGGTAATACCCGGAGCAAGCTATCACCAGCTGCTAGCCTCTTTTCAGCAACCGAAGGGGCTGCAGACAGTCTAATGCACCTCCTGCATTTACAGCCTGTCGAAAAACCCGCATTTCTTTGTGGCGGTGTAGGCCTAATTTTTCCTTTCTAATCTTTCGTTTCTAATTTTTTGTTGTACCAGTTTTAGGCGGCCACTGCGTGAACACAGTCACATTCTGGACAGTGGCGTGAAGCGCCATGAAGCTGCTGCATTCCACGTTATACGTACGCATAGAGTGAACCCATTTTGAACCCACTTGCAGAATTTTAGGCTTTCGGCTTTACGCATGTTTTTCTGAGCCGCGCACACCCCAGCAGGCCCATCTGCATGGGTCGCCAATGCCGCTCGTGTCGACAATGCTTTCCAATCGGCTATCATTGTCGCAGAGAAATAATCCTTCCCGGTCAAATGTCTTGAAGTCGAGAGGCTTCGTTGTATTGAAATAACAGCAGTGGTTTCTTCATTACATTGATGTTAAATATGCTTAATTTTTAATGGGCATTAGGACACTTGCTTTTGCTACTTCTTTATATTGGGGATTTCGTTACATTCCCAATTTGTTATATCGAGGTTTTACTGTATTAGATTTGCAGTCAGTTCTTACTGGCATTCGTATTCACAAATATTCGACTAGATTTGCCGTCCCTAATTGACATTTGCACACCTTGACTGGTTGTCTGAAATAAGAAAACGTGGGCATTTAAAAGCCTTACTAGCAAGAGAATCTATATGTAATAATTAGCTCACTGGTAAAATAGGAAAATGGGTAGATATTATGTAAATATTTTTTTGTTGTTTACATGTGTATTAAATCTGTTGTTATGCGGCACAATGTCTGATATTCCTAGCACCACATGGCATAGCAAATACGACGACTCAAACATTCATGCATCAAACAGCGCAGCCTTTTTTCAACTTTGATAGAAGATGAACCAGGCTTTATTCTGTATTTTTTTTCTGTTGTTTTTCTGTGCAGCAACTGCAAGGCAACTGAGCCGAACCCGATTGCTCAAGACAAGGTGGCCGCAGCTTGGTTGTGGGCTACCAGTGAAAAATGGACTGGCTTGTCATAGCAATAGATGGAGAAAATAGACGCACTAATGAAAAAAACAAACTAGGAAATAAATATGGGTGAATTAAAGTGTTTGGCTCTGTTGTCACTTCATTTGCCTCAATGCCTCATGAAAACTTAGCATCGTAATACTGTTCTTTGTGTGCTTTGCCGTGTCTGATGCTGCTGGTGGCTTATGGTCACAGCACAGAACATGCGGCACACACACAGAAGAAGGATGCAACGCAGGCCGTTTCTAACAATTGAAGCTCTGTCAAGGTTTTTAAAAGCTGCACACATAACTGCTGCAAATTGTGCGCACTAACAAATCTTTTAAATTACATCCCGTGTGCAACCTCGGTAGTCTGCTGCACTGCAGATTCTGAAATATATAGTACAAAAGCTTCTGCTTCACCATGTGTTCAAACCCCACTGATGTTAACCACGATAATGCAGCTCAAGACTTGATGACGTCTCCAACTTGCAACATAAAAGCACGCACACAGCTAAATGTTAAAGCAGGGGCTATCTCTGGCTTTTGTCTCTTTCACGTAACGGAAGACAATTGCACTACACGTCTGCTGCAAGGTATACTAAAGGGTTGCCATGGTGCATGCCGTACCTGCCAGGTTCACAATACAGTTGTAGAATTCCTATACAGGCCTCCCCTTTCTACCTTTGCTTCGACGTGTCTTTTGTTGGCGTGCGTTTCTCAGAGAAGGTGTGCTGCCGAGTAGCCATTGCCTTGCGCAGTTGCGTGACATCAGCAGAGCACATGCTCTCTTGCTCTGATTTTGCATGACCTTGGAGCAGACGATCCTGTGCCTTCAGGCATTGCTCACATTTTTTAAATGACGGTTAAAAATGTCAAATAATGTGCTGTTATGTTTTCTTTCGTTTGTGGTGATGGGCATTTGGAGTAATACAAGATTACAGTCTTAAACGCACAAGCACAAACCTATGAGCGAAGCTCGCTCATGCACCATTGTGCATGCGTCGTCATCAGGAGATTGAATTTGAGTTCCCTCGACCTGTTGGCAGGTCTGGTACCAGTGTTGTACAGAATGTAAGTACCCAGAAACAGTTTTTTCATAGACTATATCACACTTGCTGTTGCATGGAGTTTATTCACTCACTCACCAATATAATTAATACAATTAAAGGTGGCCAGCTGCAGAAAACCATTCACTGATTTGTACTTTAGACAATGTCGGTGTGTTTCATTAGATGAGCTAAATGTCAGACGCGATGGGGTTACCTGACAGAGCCGCAAGATTTCTCAGCACCTACGAGGTTTTCGAGGGCGGTATATAGGCTTAGTATGCTGGCTAGGGAACCGTCCGATGCTCGAGTGCGCCTAACATTAATGCTAAATTTGCCGCGCTCGGTGGGCATAGTTTTACGTGGATCTATATATAACATCTATAACATACGCCAGTTAGTAGCTACCACGGAGTTTCGTACAGCATGAAACTCTATGGCAATCTGATGGCAACTACATATGAAAATCATATCAATGGTATTTCTCCATCTTACGAAAATTCCATGCTTAAGAGGGGCTCTATTTTTCTCGGCATATTGTTACATTTTGCATTTATTCAGTAATTAGTTTCGGCACTAGAATATTCTAGTTCACTTCAGCGATGGGTTGTTAGTTTGAGCTAGTTCGTTTTAAACACCGCCGCCTTAGAAGCCCGCATAAACTAAAGTTGGCACTAGTTTCGGTTTCGCACGCACAAAGAAATGTATTCAATACTGCATCAAATATCAGCACTTTCTCTGAAACATAACACATGAATGTTAGCTTAAGTTTAATACTGGCAGCAAAACTTCTCTTGTGGCACTTTTGTGTTTGCGGCTTACGTTTTCATGGTAGTGATGATGAGGATGATGAACTAGGATCAAGCGTCATGGCGCCGAACAGAAGTTGGTCGCAGCAACAGCAGCAACCGCTTTCGAGCCATGTGCAGGCCCTCGCCTCGTTCTTCCAGGCCAACAGCCGCGTCAAAGACTACCAGGCTCACTCGTCCAAAGTGCACTCTGTCAACTGGAGCTGCGATGGCCGTCGGCTGGCCTGCGGAAGCTTCGACAAGACCGTCAGCATCTTCGTCTTGGACAAGGATCGTATGGTAAGTGCGCGCAGGCAATTCCGTCGCTTCAACAAGCACGCTAACGGATTTCGATCTACAAAATATGTTCTAATGGAAATGTATGTTTTGGAGAACTTTGAAAACGCGTATGTGTGGAGATACGCTTTCTTGAGTACTTTCTCGCCGGCCATTTACCGGGGTGCACCGCGCTCTTACTTGCACGCGTTGTAAAGACAAGAAGTGCGGAAATTAACGGCTCGACTTTCTTGAGGAGCGAGGAAGCTTATTACTGATCGCGTGTAGAGGTAACGCTAGGTTCTGGCTAGCCTAGAAGAAAGCTATGTGTGGTTTTGAGGACAAGGGGATAGATGCATCACTTTGTTGCCGATATAAACACCACGAAATGAAAATACCCGATTCACCTTTTCCTATTCCAGACGAAGGACAATGTGTTCAAAGGCCACGGAGACAGCGTCGACCAGCTGTGTTGGCACCCTTCGAACCCGGACCTTTTGTCGACGGCAAGTTTGGACAAGACCGTTCGGCTCTGGGATGCACGGACCCAGAAGTCCATCGCAGTTGTCGGCACCAAAGGTATTATAACACTTGTGCATTGTCAGGCGTGCCTGATTCATAGCTTTCGATTACTTCCAAACTACAAATTTTGGCACAAAGGCGGGACAAGGCAGGCTGGATGCTTTATTGTCCCACCTATTATGCACAGTTTTCCTTTTGAAATGTTGGTTGTGATGAAGAAACGTAGGTCACTGACTGATCAAGGTACCCGTAGGGGTACCGAAATGTCAAACCGCTTCTTTGACTTGGTCAGTGACCTACGTTTCTTCGTCACAACCATGCTTTTACCTGACCAGACCGTATTCCGTCAAACTCTGGGCTATACCTTTTGAAATGTTATACGAACTAACCAACCAACACACTGTTCTGAGGGGCAATACTGTCTGTGGTACCCTGTTGCAGCGCCTTTGGTGTGACCAATAAAGAAAGAATAGAGTTACTATTGTCAGTGTGTGGCGTCTTTGAACTAGTGCATTGCAAGTTGGCGGAATGTATGCACATTGCAGCGCCAGGAGATTACCTACAAATGTTTGGAAATAGTGTGGCTTTCTTTTGCTTTTTTTTTTTTTTTTTTTTGGTGATAGCAACTGCACTGTTTGGCTTTCACATGTTCTGAAGACGCCGCATTATAGAACCTAACATTGAAGATCTGCCGTGGCAACTTGCAGCCCAAAGTGCTTTAAAGGCACACTGAAGACAGCTAGCAAGATAATTTTTGACTACAGTCTCACCTTGTAGTCTCCTTAGAATTTATTCAATGGCAGAAGCTGCCTTTATTGCTGGGTGATCGCAAAAACACGTTTCTGTTCCTGATTAACTCCACAGCGATTTTTAAGGATGCAAACAACTGGCTGCTGTTTGTGTCGCAATAAGTCGGGAGCCAGCGAGGCAGCAATGTGGTGTATCAGTATTACAAGGATACCTCGCACCAAGCGGTTCTGTTGCGTTGGGTGGGGTCAGTTGTGTTTTTTCCAAACTCCTGCGCTCTTTGGTGCCATGCGAGGCAAAATCTTTTTCTGTGGGGTCTGTAGTAGACGAAATACAATTTTGTTCAGTTTGAAATAACTAGCCTTTGGTAACTCAATCCACCCTACTCCGGCCACGAAATACTATGCTTTTTTAACCGAGAAAACGGGAGAAATATTACTAGAGATTTCAGGTTTTTTTTTCGCTACAGTGACGTGTGATGGGCGGGAGTGACGTAACGCGGGCCGGCACTAGAACTGTAGTTTTCAGTGCGTTAACTGCACACTAGCATTCAAGCGATACAATCAAACGGAACTGGAGGCCCCGGTACAATTATCCGCTCTTGTTTCTTGCTGGCGGCTTAGGTTATTGGCCTCCAATCGCACAAGCAAGATTCCGTGACGTCATAGAAAAGTGGCCGGGAAGTGGCTTGGGATTCGCCACTGCTGCGTCTGTTTTTCCTAGTATCTCCATTATTTGTTTGAAGTTGGCGATAAAATTGGTGCATCATTGTTACCTGGACAGAGCAGATTAATGAACTACACTTGTATTTTGTCTTCATGGCCCCTTTAATAGACTCTGCGTAGATTGGCTGCCGTGCCACTTGCACGTCTGAGAAGATTGCACACCACGCACCTCTAGACATATACAGTCAAACCCGGTTATAGCGAACTGTAATATGCACCGCAATTAGTTCAATACATTAAAACCTCATTACAAGAGACACTTGGTTAGATGCATTTGAATTAAAGTAGTTTGGTTGGTTTTGCCATGTTCGCCATGTTAACAGCATTGCATACAAGAGACCTTGTTTACAAAAGACACATTTCCAGGGTCCCTTGAACATCTATGCAATAGTTTGACATAGCTGAACCCATCTATAACAAATTTTTTGTTACAAGATCTCAATACGAGATATTCCCCCCTTCGACACCGCCATTCCCGCATTGAGAAATGAACCCATAAAGTATACACATAACAATTCATTTATTGCATGCAATAAAGCTACTTTCCATCTTAACTGCCTACTTCGCAAAAAAGCGGGTTTTTTTTTTTTTGTTTTCACTTCCGTTTTGGCAGCGTCAGCTAGCACAGCATTCTTTACACGAGACATCGTTCGCACCAGTTCAAGTCCGTTTCTTTTAATATGGACGCAATATTAGCGGAGCACATTGACTGGCAAAGCGCTTCATTAAACGCCGGACGGCTTCTTTCCCTCGGGAAATCTGCAGTCTCTTCGGTGCTTTCAGCATCAGCAGTTGCCATGGCGTCAGCGAGAGGCTCACAGTTACGGCGAAGTCGTTGTAGACACTCAGCAAATCCTCTAAGGATGCTCCTTTCTACAAAGCATTAGGAACATTGGCGCAGTTCGCCAATGCTGCCGTCTTGGTCTGGACTTGCTGACCGGGCGAGTTTTGTCATGAATCCCGTGCATCGGAAACAGTTATGGAAAGCGTCGGGCGGCACGTCTCTCCATGCGAGGCTCCTCAACTCCATCGCGGCCAATCAACATCTCAATCGCCGCTCCAAGACCATGCATTTCGGCGGCAATTCTAGGCTCGCCGCGTTTGATATATGAGGTGCGAACTTCTTTGTAATGAATATGTTTCGCGTGCATTTTCGTAATGGATTTGGTCTATTCGTTCTATTCGGGTTTGACTGTGTGCACTGTTCGCATTTCCTGTGTCGGAAGTAACGAAGCAATCACTGGAAGATAGGGCCAGTAATGCATTGAAGGGATGCTTTTTGGTTCTGAGTCGTCCAAATCGTAGTGTACGTAGCACCCTCAGGCTCATGTGCACTCACACTTGTGTCTTTTTGAGGATTAAAGGTGGGGCAGTTGCATGAGGGTCCTTCCTTTTGCTTGCTTCACTGTGGTTATTTCTCTTATAGCCTTTACCAACATTCCTGGTGATGATGCCAACCACACAGCGAATATCGCCAAAGCCTTTCCTTCCAAAGTGTCATGTGGAGGCCCCATTCTCGATTTTACCTTGGAATGGTGGCCGTGAAGGTAAAGCCTGTTGTGATCAGCTTGCAGTTCGATTGGGGAGGTTGGAAGCCAATCAGAGGTGTCCTTGTTTTTTTCTGCCATCTTGTTTCAGTGGGGTATAGTAGGTGAAGTCAGAATGTGTCCCAAAGCTCATCCCAGTCTGCAGATGGCACCAACAGTTGGTCACTCGAAATCAGCTGAGTTTACCCAAAATTAGCATTTGCCAGAGATTTCTACCACAGCAAAAGACATACAGTATTGTCGTCATAAAAGTGGTCACGAACACTGTTCTGTACAAGAGTCATGTGATGATCTAGTTGCATGGAAACAAAACTTCCATAGTGAATTTTGGTGTCGCTGCCTAAATTTGTAAGTTTTGTTTGCGTCATATTGTTTCTTTTTTGTTTTTTGATTCTTAAACATAACACCAGAGTGGCCTGGTGTTTTCCCAAACTTGCCAATTATGTCTACTGTTTCCTGTGTAAGCTACACGGAATGGCCAGTAGTGGCGATACGTGCGTTCACATTTCTTGTCACTGTCTTAGAAATGCTGCAGGGAAGGGCAGTGTATTTGTGTCCTCCGTCAGCTTACTTATTGATCCAGGCCAACCTGTATTTTGCCTTTAGTGTCCTTTTAAGTGAGATGTGTCCGGTGTTCATCACTATTTTAGGTTGTGGGTCGCTCTCTGTTTGGACCCTGAGTCCGTGATTCAGCTAAATCATTTGTGCATGCTTCCTAGGTGGGAAAGCCTCACACTATTTTTCTACGGTGTGCGTAGTGGGTATAAAAGACGTGCCCTTCCTCCCCCTTCTTTCCCAGGGGAGAACATCAACATCTGCTGGTCGCCGGACGGCCAGACGATAGCGGTGGGCAACAAGGAGGACCTGGTGTCCTTCATCGATGTGCGCTCGCACAAGGTGCGCACCGACCAGCAGTTCAAGTTCGAGGTCAACGAGATCTCCTGGAACAACGCCAACACCCACTTCTTCCTCACCAGCGGCCAGGGCTGCATACACATCCTCAGGTGCGTCCCAGATTGATTGATTGATTGAGGGCCAAGGTTTTGCGAGTGGAAGGGCCACCCTCCCTCTTCTGCCCTGGTGGCGTCCTGGTGCGGTGTGTGAGAAGGTCACAGGTTTTTTGTGCGCATAACAAGACAACAGCAGCAACTTTGGCAGTCGCTGCTGAGAGCACGTCGGGAATTCCAGTGATAGCTTTTAGCGGTAACACTCGGGGGCTTGCTGCTGATGACGAGTTGCTGGTGAAGTATCCTCGGTATTCAATTGCGTGGAATGCATGCAGGCAACCAAGTGTGCGCCGCCATATCTGTGGCCAAGCGTCTGTTGCTAGGCGATGTTGTGCGCACGGCCCGCAGATCAGGCAGCCCTCTTCTCCTCCATGCAACCGTGTGAGTGCGCCCGTGGCTTCCGCGCCGCCAGCAGCCGATCGCAGAGGCCACGGTGCGCCGTCACTCGTTACGCCGGGCTCCGCGGGATGGCGGCACTTGTCAAGCTAAGCGCGACTGTGAAACACATGACTGTGTTTCACGTTACGAACTCTTCGCCGAACACAAATTATTGCGTCGAGTTCACTGTAAGTGCGATTAATAACATCTCTGTTGGCGCCTCAGTTTAGAATCGGATTGGAACAGAGCAGATGACGCACGCCGGTGTCTTTTTTTTTTCTTCGGCGTGCGGCCGCAGTGGCCCAGGCTGCGCCATGTCCGTGGCGCATCGGCCATGTCTGTGGCCGTTTCCAGTGTTGCCAAGTGAAGAAATTGACCGCTAAACTTTTCAACGAATACCGTCTATAGCTGTGTAGCTATATGCCCTGGGCATTTCTGAGTGCATCCGTGCACAGAAGGGATTGGTAGAATGGAGACGCTGTCTGTTTGTGTGAAGCATACGCAAGTTCTTTACATATGTCCTGTGCTCTTTGCGGCAGAGTGGCTTTACCATTGTTACCTGCGTTCTACTGCTTCTGCACAGTCTTTTGGTACAAGACGTATGGGGAGGGTGTGCGAGAAATGCTGCTGTGTGGTCTTGTGAATTCGGAGCAAGGTTTGTGCTTCGGGCTGAGCCTCCTCAAGTTTGTGAAGGAGAGAGAGGAGGTGGATTTTTCTTTTCCCTCTTTCTTTTCTTCCCCCCCCCCTGCCCATGCAGCTACCCGGAGCTGCAGCTGCAGACGGTGCTAAACGCGCACCCGGCCAACTGCATCTGCATCGAGTTTGACCCCACGGGCCGGTACTTTGCCACGGGCAGCGTGGATGCCCTGGTCAGCCTGTGGGACGTCCAGGAGCTCGCCTGCCTTCGCACCTTCTCCCGGTGGGTGCAGTGGTTGGTCACCGCCACAGCCACCCACACTTGAGGCGGGCAGGTTGGGCAAACTAAGCGATGACCCTGGCTATTCCAGACAAAAAAATGTTTTGGCCAGATCCCGTGCTATTCCGACAGGACTTCAAGGTTCCACCGCCCGCTTGCGTGGAGGCTGGCGCCAGAGAAGTTGATGTTTTTAAAGCAACGACACCTAAGGCAGCCATTTCAGTGTTGTGTCAAACAGGTGGCACTGGCTATCCGATTATGGTCAGTTAGACGCTATACAAAAAGGCGGGAGGGGCTTGAAGTTTGTCTACAAAGTAGTGTCATATTTTGGAATTGGGCATGCATAAGCGGATGTAAGAGAGATGGGCCTTGTAGATTTGAAGCAACTGATTAAGGGCGGACACTGGTCTTAAGGACATTTTTTGTTATTTTTTAGCCTATGTGCTTGAGACCCACATTATGTGCTTGAGACCGACACATTATGTGCATTTTAACATCCCGAGCACAAATATGCAGTCTACTTTCGTCTAGGTGGTGTAAGTTCAGAGTTGTGCAACATGTCATGTCATTTTATTTCGGGCAATTTTTTTTATTATTTACCTATGAAATACCCGAATACTTTTTACTCCTTTGTCCTCTAGAAAGACCATGGAGTGCAACTATAGCACAGCAGTATTTTTAACATTGTTTCTGCAATTGCAGTAAACTTACGAAAAGTCAGGTCATTAATTTCCAATGTTTTCGTGAAACAAACTGTATGAAAAATTGTGCTAGCAAAATAAATTTCATGCTTGTGCTTTTATTGCACTGTTCAGTTCCTAAGCTTTCGAATGCTGCAAAAAGGATACAAATCTGACCAGTACATCCCAAGATACTGCACCCAACAGTTGACCTCGTGGCAAAAAAGGTGGTCCTGAGAAAACAAGGCATGAAGTTTGGAAACATATGTGAAAATGGTCATTCAGGCAACTTCAAAGGGCAACAGCTTTGTAAATACTTATGGTACAGCTGTAGTATTTTTCAGGTACATTCTTTGGGACGTGTAGACTGCAAATAAATTTTGCCAAATTTTTGGTCCGCAATACCAGTGTCCCTCTTTAAAGGCCAACTGCACTCAAAATTTCGACCTCTTGAAAACCCTATTTTCGTATAGTCTGCTTAAAAAGAAAGCAACATGCAAAATACAACAGCTGAAATACGCGCGTGGACGCCGCAAGCGGCCAGCAAAAATCGGCGATTTTGAAACCGAAACCGAGCAGAGCGCGGCCATCGCAGTGACGTTGCAGCCGTCCAGCGAGCGGCTGGACGATCACCAGCTCGGGAGAAGGTCTGCGCGCAAGCTCTACGCGCGCACGTGCGCAGCCGAGCTCGACCGGTTCTCCGGCTGCGTGGCTGAGCAGAGGAAAAAGCCCCCGTCGGCTGGAACGTCACAGGCGCGTCATGGCTGTTTACGCGATCCGCCGGCAGGTGCAGCGTGGTCTGCGGCGGAGCTTTTTTAAACGCTTACGGCTGATTAACGAGGCGTTTTACGGGGCTGCCACTTGTGTCACAGCTGATTTGGGGGTACTTACTACACATTAAAAATAAATTTGGTCGAGGTGAAATTTGAGTGCAGTTGGCCTTTAATAGAACGCACTGCATTTCTAGCGTGTTTGTTGTGCTGGGTTTCCTGTATTTGTTTATTTGTTTGTTGTCCTTGCGGTTCATCTCTGACAGGCTGGAGTGGCCAGTGCGGACCATCAGCTTCAGCCACGATGGCAAGATGCTGGCATCGGCGTCCGAAGACCTCCTCATCGACATTGCTGACGTGGAAACAGGCAAGTTCTCTCCTGCTGTTGTCACCAACACAGGCCACCTGCCTCTTGCTTCTGGGGACGGCAATAGATATGCCTAGCTTAAAGAAAGAAGAAAACGTGGCGCAAACTAGACGTGGACAAAGAAAACGAGGTAAAACATATACAGGCGTATACGTATACGCGTATAAACCATTAAACAGAGTAGGGTTAGTTGTGTGCTGAAATTCCATGCTGAACTTTACTAGGTTTTATCAGCGATTCGAAATGTTCGATCTGTTCATGACGGTATCGACTACATATACTGGCTGCTCATTTTTCGCTTCTTCTCCTAGTACATGACCAGGTATTTCTGCGTCTTACCATGGTACAGTAAGCTGGCAATTTGAAATATACCCTTTTATATACTAGTTGTCCAAAGATGCCACCCATGAAACAATGTTGTAGCGAGGTGTGAGCTGCTCCGTTTTTTAATTAACGCGTTTTCTGTTGTCTTTGTGGTCTCTTGTTGATGCACTTGTCTAGTACCCCTGCTACACTGGCGTCCGAATGTCATTCGAACCGAACGCCATTTGACTCAAATGAGAGGCTTCGAATGCCATTTATGGCGAATTCCATTGGGCAAACAGGAGCAAGTGGAGCGAGCAGCCAGAGCAGCACACGGGAGTAACGGGGACGCGTGCTTTCGTTCCGCGAATGAAACATTCGCGCTGCTCCGGGAGCAGTGAAAAGAGGGGGAGGGCGAGATGTCAAGAGTCATGTGACCAAACGTTTCCCACGCTCGCTTCCCGGAGCATTTCGCTCGCTCGCGATGTTCGCACGCAGTTATTCCTCGCCAGTTTTGCCGGTTTTGTGTCTGCCTTCCGCATGGCGATGAATGAAGAAGCCGAGCGGATGTTCATGTTCACGATAAAGGGGTCGCCATCGTGTCTCCCAAAAATTAGCTGCGAACGATAACAGCGTCCACCGTCTTTTCCAGATACGACTCTACCTTCGGTCGCTGCTCCGGTGGGGTGAACAGGTGCTCGAACATAAACTCATGCAATGTCAAATCGTCGTCGTCGTCGCTGCTGCTGCTGTCTGATGATGAGCTTGCGCTTGAATCTGGGGTGCTTTCCTCATCTAAAAGTAGCAGCAATTCCTTGTCGAGACGGCCGCGCTTAGCTGCTGCCGTACGCACTGAGCGACTACCGCGGCTGCTGGATTCTGCCATTTTTCCTCCGCCACCCGGGGATAAAACCAGAAGTGACGCAAAAGAGGTCATGTGACTTCCTTGGCGTTCCGTGTTACTCCGCCGCTGGCGACGGAGCACCGAGAACTGCTCTCGGCTACTCTCGGCGCCAAAAAAGTGCTCTTCATCGACCAATGAAACACAACGCCCCTGCTCCTGCCCGACCACTGGAAGACGCCAGAACTCGCGAGAGCACTTTGGGTGCAGTTAGAAGTGCTCCTGTTCGCCCAATGGAAAGCGCTATTAGAATCTGCCATGCTCCACTACAGATGGCATTTGAAAGCTTTTACAATCGCTCGCCATGCTGCGTGGCGCTTGTGCTGTCGAGTTCTGTTTTTACAACAATAGTGCAACAATCAAATTTAGCAGCAGTATTTGGCATTAAAATGATATCACATGACAGTTTTTTTTTTAAATTTTAAATCGCAGTCAAGTTTTTTTTTTATGCTTTGGGTGCATTTTTTGTGCTGTCTGGCCACACTGGTTTGTCACTTGCTCGCACTGGTGCTGAGAGTGGAATTGTTACATCCTGGTATCATGATTTAAGTGAACGAAAAGTTAACGAAGTCCCACAATTAAGAATATTTTGTTTGTTCTAAGTATGCTCCAGTTGGAAGTAGCAAGCCCAAGATCACTTTCTCAGGCTGACCTTTTCTCCTTTTCAATAGTAATAGTACTAGTAGTGCCAACACATGGTGGAGTTGAAGCGCACTTCTGAGATTATGGAAACAAGGTCACATTGTGCTTGACAGAACACCGCGTCGCATTTGGAAGTTCCTGCCAAGTGCACTTACTGCACGCAAGCTTTAAAAAATAAAAGGCTGCGTTGTAGTGCCAGTCTGCTTCGTAATAAAGTGACGCTAGCTCTTTTGTGACGTTATTAAAAAGACTCGGGTGGCCAAGTGGACTTCATGAATGGTTGGGAAGACCTTGTGCTTCGGCTTCCTACTACTACTATGTGTGTTTTAATGGTGCAAGGGCATGATTTGGTTTCCCGTGATGTGTTGCCCTATCTGCAAAGGAACAACTCAGGCTTGGATTGGATTTGAACGGCTGAATTGACTGCCCGCTTCTCTTATCCCGCAGGGGAGAAGATCTTTGAGGTGCCGTGCGAGTCGCCCACCTTCACGATCGCCTGGCACCCCAAGCGGCACCTGCTGGCCTTTGCCTGCGACGACAAGGGCGAGCGGGACCAGGACGCAGGCACCGTCAAGCTGTTCGGCCTGCCCAGTTCCTCCTCCTCCTGATCCACCCCCACTCCCGCCCTGGTGGCCGCCACCAGCGGCCGTGTACATAATAAATAAAACACTCATCCCTTAGTGCGAGTGGGGCTTCGCTTCTTTGAATGTACCCTTGACGCGTCATTGTTGGCCTCTGATCAAGGAATCTAGATGGACTAAGTTTGGCTTCGGCACGTGTTAAAAGGGCCATGAAGACAAAATGCAAGTTTGGTTCATTCGAAAGATTGCCTCGTTAGAATCATGCTGACACCACTTTTGACGTAAACTTCGCTCAAATAAGCTGTGGAAGTAGGAAGAAAAAAGAAGGGAATGGTCATACGACCCACTAGTTCGTTTCCTGCAACAGAGCCTATGATGTCATACGTGGCAGCTCTGCGATTGGCCGGGGCCGGCAAAAGCAAATACAAATTAGGCAGGGCTTGTAAGCTTGCCGAACGAGCTATTCGGGCTTAAATTTAGGGCACATTCTTTTTATATCGGTGTTAATGGTGGGACAAACAGTGCAAGTTATGAAAGCACACGTAAACCTAGAAGTACCGATGCGCAGTGCTGTTGGTACTGCGCGCACTATGCTTGTTTTAACTGCACAGCACTGCGAGGCTTTGGGGTTGTCTCGGACAACACTGGCTGATGGGCGTAAGCGATGTTGTCTTAAGTGCCCATATTTGTCGAGCAAGCACCATGTTTGACGAAACGATTATTTTCTCCATGAACAAAAACAAGCCATGTTTCAATACGGTCACAAACAGACCAAAGGCAGAAAACGGCTTGCCGCGGTGTGGTGGCGCCATCTAGGTTGACTAACGGAAAACAAGTCTCCGCTCTGCACCAAGTTTAGCTGGAAGACCTGTTCTTATAATGACATGGGAAACGTCGTTCAAACATGCATTTTGGCACGAGAATAAAAATTTTAGCTTAAATTGATTAATTTCGCGGTGAATAAAGCATCGTTTGCTTCCGGACAAGCACTGGGGGCACTTTACAACGCGAAATCTTTTGAATAAAACTTGTTCTTTGTCTTCATGGCCCCTCTGAAGGGACTACGAAAAGGCATTCAATTTTGCCCGTGCTCGTCACTCACTGCCGTGCAGTCTCTGCCAACAGTCTGGCTAGTTTGATGGTCAAATTGCAATCCTCCATGCTTCTTGGTGAAAACAGAAACGCGGCAAAATTGCGGTGAAGTCGTGCAAAATGCGTCGCGTTAAAACTGAATCGGAAATGTCAAGAGGTGCACGAAGCAAGGGGGTGCAACATTGAAAAGCAAGATGTCTACGATGACTCCAAGAGTAGCGCTTTTTCTTTTTTGAAGCTAGAGCAGGTTGCTTGAGATTGAAGAGCTTCATAAGGATGTGTACCCCAGAATAATCGCATGTGTGTGGTCTGTAGAAGAGAGGAAATGGGAACTATCACATACATTAGTCGGAACATAGTTGTATTCGTCCGAATTCGTGTGAGGGAAATGTCCACCTTGCCAAAGCCCTAGAATTCAAAGGTAATACACAGAAATGCAAAGCGATGCAAGCGGCTGCAAGGAGATTGGTATGCTGAGAGAGGAAAAGCAAAGGGGCGAATATTAAGGTGAACAGATGCCACTTGTTATTAAGAAAATCAGCTTTACTTGAGCCTGCCACTAATACGAGCCATAGGGGTACCGTAGCGGCGCACACCGCTATCAGTACATGATTGGCAAAATACACAAAGCATCAGTAGTCCAGTCAACAGGCCAGCAAAAATCCCATGTGTTGCTTTCCACAGCGATTTAGGTAGAACCAGTGTGACATTAGCGACACGTGGTTCCATACATGCGTCGGGCACGGTGAATCAGCGTGCTGCACTGCGTTTAGCGTGCTTTCAGGTGTACAGAAATGCTTTCTAGCACAAAGGTAGCTATACTGTAGATGCATTAACGTGTACAAGGTGACGTGTCATCACCCTGATATGCACTCTACCAAATCAGCACCACTATTTGCTTTGAGCTTCAGTGATTATCGTTAAATCACGGCCAGAAACGCACTGTTGGAGCCACTTTTTCTCAGCAGGCGATGGACAACTTACGTTCTCTTTAGTAATAACTCTCTCTTGTACTGGGGCATAAAATAGCAGGATGATAAGCTTGTAAAAGCTTGAACTGCAATACTGCGAGAAATTGTTCACCCCAATATGAAGGAGGTTCCAACAACACGGCATCTTTGTAATGCAGTGGGTCTCAATGCTTTGTCCTTTCCACATGCTCTTCTGGAACCGACATTGAAACTTAGGTGTGAAGCATCCACAATCAAGTCTATCCTGAAAAGTTTAGGCATGAACTGTTGGACAAGGGATGTTGGGAATGGGGTGTAAATTTGAGCCGTTAGTGGATCATTTTTTCGTGCGGCATATATGTTTAAAACGTACAACTGACACATGATCAGAAAGCAAGTCTAGAAATTTTCTAGCTTTTACAACAACAAACGGTTGTAGTGCAAGAGATTTGTGGAAATTGGCACCATGTTTGGGTGGCTCTTGCACTATTAGTAGGAGCCGTAGTAAAATTGGTACCAGCAGGTGTTCGAAGTACCAGCTACCTGTCGCATGTAGCGGGCGAAAGTCTTGTTTCGTTGTCTGAAGCAACTGAGCCTATGGCTGTTGCCGAGTTTAAACACAAACATGTTGAATCATTGACTAACCCACTGCTGCTGTTTGCCGACCTCTTTTGGTGCTTGGAATAAAAACTGCCCGATTTTAGCTTCTCACAAAGTATACTGTAAGTGTCTGTGGTAGATCACGTCACCACAGTGAAAGAAGCAGAGAGTTCAAAATTTGACCCTTTAATTCTCTGCAGTCAAGAGCAGCTGTTCACTTTGCGACCGCTTTCACAACTTTTCGATCTCGTCGAACCACTGTTACCTAGTGACGACACATAGCTGTGTTGCCTGCTAAAATGATCTTTGCTTTTGCTGATTGATTGATTGTAGGGTTTAACGCGCCGACGCAACGCATGCGATGAGGTGCGCCGTAGTTGAGGGCTCCGGATTACTAATCTCGACCACCTGGGGATCTTTAACGTGCGTTGAAATCTCGTACACACGGGCGTTTCTGCTTTTCGCCTCCATCAGAAAAGCGGCCGCCGCGGCCAGGAATCGAACCTGCGACCTTGTGCTCAGCTCTTTGCTTTTGCTAAAAGCTCTAGAATTTTTGTGAGAATGTAGCCTTGCTTTGCTCGCAGCAATGCCAAAACAGAGCATTCAGATGTGGCAAGCCACGAAGTAGCTAAGTGCTGCTCTTTGCAGCAAACAAAAGCGCACGAACACGGAAAAGCTTGTTGAGCCCAGCTTGGCAGCAGACAGGAGGAACATTTCCCTGCTTTCGGGATGGGCTCAACAACCGATCTTTAATAGTTGACCACAAACCTCTCATTGAAGGCAGCAATGCTTGCCGTTGGACATTATGGTGAGGTATGAACTGCCCGTTCTTCCAAATACCACAGTTATATACAGCTCCCTTCAAATGATTGTTGTACAGCAATACTACTTATATAACAAAGGGAGTAAAGCTCCCAGATTCTACTTCGTGACTTATTGTGTTTCCCTTGCTTTGCCACACTCTTGTAAGAAAGGGTCACATTTTTTTTGTTGCTGCTTCTAGAGCTTATAAAACGCCCGAACTCCCTGCACTTTTTTGAACGAATGCCCACACCAGAAAAAGGCCTTCTCAGATGCGCAGCCTCTGCCGAAATTCCCCAATACACCATCAGTGATCCTGCACTTGCACAATGCATGCACCGAAAAAAGAAAAAAGGCAACTTTGCTGTGTGGGTCGCACAACCGCCACTTTAATGTACATGCACATTGTTCCAGGTACCGAGGGGCTCTATCCTTGACCTTGCTTCAGAGCTGCTTCAACAGAGCTGTCATTTTGGACTGCTCTGATTTTTTTTGCCCATACAGTTTTTATTGAGAGAGCATCCCTGGACTGTCACTGAACTGCTTAGAGTTACTGTGAACTGGCAAATAAAAATGGCCCCAGAACAAGCTTTTAGAAAGGTCAGAGCAATCTTTCCTAAAGCCCATTCTGATTGGCTTCC
Organism: Haemaphysalis longicornis; assembly: GCF_048455015.1. NCBI lineage: Eukaryota > Metazoa > Arthropoda > Arachnida > Ixodida > Ixodidae > Haemaphysalis > Haemaphysalis longicornis. The sequence goes on from NW_027526445.1 coordinate 118,762,033, forward strand.
AGTTTTGCCACGAAGGCTGCAAAAGCCAATCAGAGAAGAGCTTCGTGCACCACCTCAAACCTGTAGCTTTGAGGAAACATCAAGGACAAAGCCCCTGTGTTGGGAACCGTGCCTCACCATTTCCACAGCACCTGCCACCTCAAAAGGCACACTGTTGACGACAGACACCGATCGCATCGCAATGCGACATTCAAGAAGCCACGATTGAGAGTATAGCACGCTCTTTTTTGGTCTTCTTTTTCTTGCGCTCCTTAAAAGCTCTCGTCGCGTCCGTGAAGAGTGCCACCTCTTCGCGTGCGTCGATCTCCCGCTGCAGAAAGTTGAGTCCAGCCAGGTTGAAGCCGACTTCATCCCTGGCTTGGCCCAGGTGCGCGAGCGTGCAGAGTCGAAGCCGATCCACAACCGGCACCAGCGCCGCTGTGGCCCCGATCTGTCCGCTGTGCACTCGAAGCAGGAAGAAGAGGCAGCGACAGCACAGCTCGGCTTCCCAGTTTCGGCTCAGCAGCTCGGCAAGAACCTGGAAAGAACACAAACATAGTTGCTTCACTGTACGAGAAAGGTTGAAACAGGTAAAGCTTATCTGCCCAACAGCTCCATCAATTTCTGCCCAGGGTAAATTTTGGTTGGCTCAATCACTTTTCGGTGCTGTACTACTTGAAGACGAACTGAGTTAGTGCACATTCTCAAGTAAGCATGTATTCATTATAAGACACCACCTCATTATAGTTTGTCTAAACAATGAAGTATACATGCTGCAACAAGACAATCACAAAAACGTCAACACACGAATTAATTTAGTTTAACGATGCCAAGTGGCATTTAAAACATGTCATGTGCTGTTTTGGCAGCTGGCTGTGCAAAAACAATTTTGCAGAAAGGTTTCTTAATGATTTGACTTCAGGAGAGGCAATTTTTTTTTCTCATTTTCTCCACCATGTCTGCACAGACGAGAAACAACATAAAACGGTACCATCAGCACGTTTAATCAGAGTTCCCTGACATGTGGAGCTACGGAACTCCCCGTAGATCTCTGTTTATTCATTACAGGACGGCCCCTGATTTCCCCTTTGTTTCCGGACTTACGTGCTGGGGTCACATCCAATGACAGAAGGCTGAACTAGCAGGCAGTGCAACGCCACATTTACCACATTAACCTAATCGCTTAAAACTGCCAAGACAGTTCGAGAGGCTTTCTTTTATTGCTAAAAAGAAAAATGTGCAAAAGGGCTGGACGAATGTTTTTTATGTGTGAGTATGCCATAATAAACAGTAGTAAAAATGACAAGAAGTGAGGGTGAGACGATGTGTGCAAGTGCCACATTTCAAGGTGGCATACTGGTATACACAACTGGTATACATGAAGAAGTCTACCCTTGCCATGCTGGAATACACAAGTGGTATGCAGTAGAACCCCGCTGTTACGTTTCTCACTGTTGCGCTCTCCTGGCTGTTACGTTGTTTGTGATCGGTCCCTGCATAGCTCCCACAGGATACAATGTACTGCGAACCCCGCTGTGACGTTGCAACTGTGGGCCCGTTCCCGAATGATGCGTTGCAACCTGACACTCCAAAGCCGCTTGGGCACTGCAATTTTGGCTTTTGATGAGTCTTGGCCAGGCTTTGTTACTCAACTGGCTACAAGAAGCCGCGAGCAAGTTGGAGAGGCCGTCACTAGATGGCCATCCGCCAAAAATGCTATTACCCTCATCATTGTGCTCCCAACAGAAGCTTCGGAACACTGGAAGTGCGTGATGTTACCGCCGCCACTGTTGCAATGGTGCCGTGCAGCGTTTTTAGATTAGGTCAGCTGGCAAAGAGCGCGGCCTTCCAGTACCACGGTGTGGGCCCGTGCTGCCACTGACCAGGCAGTGGCGCTGCGGTAGCGTTTAGATCGGTCTCGGCGCATCGTCTGCTGCTCCTTCTTTGCTACTCTTGGTGCTTTCTACACCACCCACACAGTAACTTTCGCCAGTTTTGTCGCACAAAGGCCCATCATTTTGGCAGGACGCGACACTCCCTTTGGGTGGTTTTCTGCATGACTTTGGCGTCTTAGTTTTGAAAGGTGCTCAGGTATGTTAGGAAAAGTATGGGGCACTGCGCTCTCCCTCAGGGTCCACCTGCCTCGCGGTATCTTTAGTCTGACCGTTCACGATGTGTTTGTAACAGTGGACGATGTCTGAAGGCTCACAATCAATGTCACAGCCGTATGTTTGTGACATAACCTTGAAGTTTTTCCATGGAATCGTGCTTTCCCACACCTTCAATCCATCAGGATGCTACAGCGCCTTGAAGAAATGCCGCGGCACGGACTTTGCCGCTGCCGAAGAAACTCCGAACGGCAGCCCGGCGCGCAGCACGTCAACAAACTGCACCGACACTTCGGAGATCCACTAAAATATGTATGCACGATAATAGCACAGAGTTAATAGGTTAATACAGACATGAGGGCAACAATGGAGCTCTAGATAGGGGGTGATTTAACGACGCCAGTTAGACGCCGGCCCATTTTCGTGGCTTTCCTCACTCTTACGTTTTCCTGGCTGTTACGTTTTTTTTTTTTACCGGTCTGGTGAAAAACGTATTAACGGGGTCCCAGTGTACATGAAAAAGTCAACCCCTGGCATGCTTCAAGGGAGGTGCAACAGCAAAAGTGCAAAACTGCTGGTACTCAGTTGCTGAGACTACAACAGCCAACTGCGAGCCATTTTATTAATCAGTCCCAAACTGACTGACACTGCCTGGTTCTTTGGATGCATCCTCGTGCTTGTTTCCTCATGAATTTACATGGCGCCTGCAGCCCCTTAAGAGGGTTTTTCCCAGCACATCCACTGCAGACCAGTAAATCGAGCAAACTCTACGTTTTACACTGAGGTACTCGTTAGCCGCAGCACCTTGAGGTTAACAGATAGAAGACTGAACAGCAGGTTTATGCAATTACACAGCGCAGTCACCCAACCGTGAAGTTACCCCCTTTCCTAGGGTCAACTACCCGCACCGGGATCCCCACCTTGAGAAGGTCGACGACGTAGCCAAACGGCAAGACCAGCAGCGTCTCTTCCAGTTCGCTGTACCGGATCCTCCGGAGGGTCTCCAGCATGTACCGGTCAGGGCAGCTCGTCTGGTACACGGTCATCAGTGGGTGCGGCGCTGGGGGAGCGACCGGCTCCGCCGTCTTCGCTTTCCTCTCCGCCTCGTACTCCTGCAACTTGGCTCGCTGTTCCCGGTAGACGTCGATGGCCTCCAGGAGCCGCTCGGCGATCTTGACCGTCTCGGTCGTCTTCTTGGCAGCCAGACCGACCTCGTCCTTGCCGCCCTCCCTCGGGATGACCGCCTCCTCGAGGCTGGCGCCGCCGGCCTCGAACTCGGCCTCCCGCTCGTTCTCCCGCTCTTCCTCCAGCACCAGGGGCTCGTCCGTCTTGAGCCAGAGGCGCAGGGACCGGTCATGTGAGGCGGTCACCATGTGCCGACCGTCCGGACTGATGGCCAGTGCCCAGATCTCTGCCTGGTGACCCTCGAGGGTGACGATCTGCAAGAGGTGTCGGTTTTGAGAGCTCGCTGGGTACAGGAAAACATCCAGAAAAAGTATGGGATTTATTTTTAAAATGCATCAGATGAAATTAATGCGTAGCCCACTACAATGCTTGCATAAAGGCAACTATGTTTGGCAATAAGTATTAAGGCACTACAAGCACTGATAAGCACATTGCGATTCTGTGTTTAAAAACGAGTACCTAGGATGGGCATAGCTAAGTGGGGTGTTTCGGTGTCAGAACACCCCTCCCACCCATTCCGGCCTTTCCGCCTATGCATTTACACATGAAAATGCAAAAGCTATAATAAGAGAGTATGGGTTTCTTTACAAGAATTGCCGTTGACAAAACATGGTGTGCGCTGATATTTTATCAACGAAACAACGATCTTGGCTTTATTAAACCAGAAGAATGAATTAACCGAGTGTTCAGCACAGGGTGTTCAGCACAGGGTTTTTGTTCTTTCTTTTTTTACAGCAGCATATAACACCCCCCAAAAAACATTTCTGGCCGTGAGCTGTTCCCGTGATTTTTTGGACTTACTATGCTTATAAACAACTCCAGTGACGACAAACAAACTGCGTGAGACAAGGCAGACGATATCACGCATTCATAGCAAACCCCTTTCAAAACGCGCGCGCACTGACGTCACGGGTCCGGCGCTTTGGCGGAGTGATACACTACATGAGGTGGTGCCGTTCTTGAGTTGTAACCGAGCATAATTTCAGATCTGTTGGGGGGGTACACATAGCCTGTTTCTTCACTATAGGCATTGCACAGCCATCTTTATTCCCTTTCAGAGCTTAACTTATATTTCTGTATGTACCCATGCTTAACCATTCTGACCACGCCAAAAGGCTGGTTTTTGCTTGTGTATCAATGGCTTAGTACGTCAGCCTGTGACAGAAAGTGCCTACATTAGATTCGTAAATCAGTTTTCACTGTTGTAGAAAATAAATTCCAAGGAGAAAGCGTAATGGAGTGCCCCATGTGTCTAAACCCAGCACCTAGTGTAAAATGCATGTACGAGGAATTTTAAAATATACACGACTTTTAAGGTTACTTAGTTATGCTAGTTTTGGGCTGTTAAATATTGGGTCAGCCGTTTTAGTTTTTGGCTCTCAGCTAGCTCCAAACACGTGGCTACCTTTTGGAAGTTGTCAGCGTCCCACTGCTTGACCGTCGCATCCTTGCTGCCCGTGAAGAACATGTGCGTCTTGGGCAGGAACTGCAGGCACATGACGCTGTCGTCGTGCGCCAGGATGGACCGGTGGCAGTCGCCAAAGTCCAGCCCCCAGATCTTGACCGTGCGGTCGGCCGAGCCGGTCGCCAGCAAGGTGCTGTCGTAGCTGACGTCCATGCACAGCGCGGGGAACTTGTGGCCGTACATGGAGAGGAAGAACTTGAGCGTGTCCATGAAGAAGACCTTGACCGTGCTGTCCATGAGGGACACGGCCAGCAGCTTACCATTGGGAGTGACCCGCACGCACAGCACGTCTTCGTCCAGCTGGAGGGTCCTGGTGTGCACAAGAGCCAAGACCTTCGCACCACCATCCCGGTCGACGAGGTCAAAGTCCCAGAACTTGACCGTCTTGTCGCCGCTCCCCGAAACGAGGCCCCTCTTGTCCTGGTACAGGTCCAGGGACCACACGGGGCCAGTGTGGGCCGGGATGTCTTCGAGCAGGCTCTTGGCCCCGATGTCGAACAGCTGAAGTTTGCCCGTCTTGGTGCCGACGATGCAGTGCCGGTCGCCGGGCAGGAACGAACAGCAGAGGCCGTAGTCGCATGCCATGCTGCGCAGGCACTGCTGACTCGTGCGCCCCCACACCTTGACCGTCTCGCCACTGACCGACAGGACAGCTGTGTTGTCGGAGCTGAATGACAGGGCCCTCACGTCGCTCCTGTGACCGGCCTGTTGGACGCCGTCGGCCAACACTGGCGCGACGGCTTTGTCTGCCACGCTGATCGCGTAGAACTCGATCTTGTTGTTTTTGAGGCCAACCGCCACCTTTGCCAAACCTTGTTTCACCGAGAAGACGTCGAGGCAGCACGGCTTGCTGGAGCACTTGAACGATTGCAATCTCTCCACGGTGTCGGCGATGGTGAGGTTGACTTGAGGCTTGTCCTCGAGCTGCTCGTCGGGTTGGTCCTCGGAGGAAGCAGACTTGAGCTGTCGTTTCCTGAGCCTGCGCGCTCTTTTCTGCAGCTTGCTCTTCATAGTGGCCTCGTCGTTGAGGCTGAAGACTTCGACGACGGAGTCGATGCCGTGGCACAGAATGGCCCGCTCCGCCGGGTCCACGACGAGCGAGCACACGCGACCCCGGCCTTCTCTCACGACGCTGCCGAACTTCGTGCACGTCAGCGGACACCCAACTTCGTCTTCCGCCTCTTCGTCGTCGACGTCGCCTTTGTCCTCTTCCGCAGCATCCGCCTTGGTCTTCTTGGCATCTGCCGCGATCTCCGAGGTTTGCCCCTGTTTGTCGGCGATCGCCCACACTCGCAGCTCACTGTCGGCGCTGCCGGTCACGAGCCAGGTGTCCTGGCGGACGAGAACGAAGTCCCACACTTCGCCGCGATGCCCCACGAGTGTCTTGAAGCAGTGCTGCGTGTCCAGGTCCCAGAACTTGACGAAGGTGTCCTTGGAACTCGACACGAGCACGTTCTTGCGCTGCCTCATGAAACGGCACCGCGTCACGACCCCCTTATGCCCTTTGAGCCTGAACATACCGGCCTCTCCCACCACGTCCCACAGGATGATGACCGCGTCCTTTCCAGCCGACGCCAGGCGGCCCTCGTCGAAGTCGAGGCTGGTGACGGCCGCTTTGTGGCCCTGGAAAGTGATGGCGGCCTCCCCATTTGGCTGCTCGACGTCGAAGATTCTCACGGCGCCGTCGGCGTAGCCAACAGCCAGGTGCCGGTGATCGGGGCTGGTGGCGAGGCACGTGGTGGAGTGCTTTTGGCCTCGGAACTCTCTAACCTTCTGCTTGGTCTTGGAGTCCCACAGGATCACGTTCTCGCAGGCTGTCACGGCGTAGTAACGAGAAGCCGCGTTTTGGTAGCGCACGAAAGCGACCCTCGCCTCGGCACTCGCCAAAACTCCGAACACTGGGCCGCTGGTGTAGCGTAGGTACTGATGCGTCAACGGCATCTTCGCGCCTGAAACTAATTAAACCACGGTCGATCACACGTTAAAGACGCGAACAGAGTTGGTTCGGGCACTCATGCTTGTTTAGGCAGCGTGGAGGCTGCCATGTGCTCTTTAGAATGTCGCGTCTTGTTTTCGAGCCAGACTTTACAGAACTTTGCCTTTGCGATAAGTGGCAGCACTGAATGCTTAAAAATAATAAAACAAATTTTCTTTTGACTTAAAAAAATCACACAATTTATTCTTTTTAAATGTTAAATAATTTGTGTATTGCTTGTGCGTTGCTTAAATAATTGCTTATGCTAAACATTTTAGGCATTACAAGCGCTGGCAAACACTTATATTCAAGCTGCACATTGCATTACCATAGAGTTTTATATTGTGCATTACATCTATGTAGTTTTGATTTTCTTCGACATATCAGTTTAGAACAACTCGGAGTAGTTTGTGGGCAGTCCGAGGATGCATTTTCGAATACAAAGTTGTGTACAAAATGTTACGGAGTTGCCCTCGGGCAGTTCTCGGGCAGTCTAAAATGACAGATCGAGAAAAGCCTTTTGTTTAATTTTACTTTCTTTTGTTTATATCATCCGTTTCTTTCGCTTTCTGTCTGGCGGAGGCATGAGCGGCATGAGCGGAGGCAAGGGTAAACTTGTGAAGTAGAGGGGGTGCCCTCGACGTGAGTAGCCGGCCGTGCGGGGCGGAGCGGCGGAGGCGGCGGCCGGATCACTGCAAATAATGGTATTTCACTATTGTTTATTCTCCCAAACAACCAGCGTTACCGACGTTCGTACCCCGTGTTGTCCTCTCGTGATCGCGTACCAACGTCGTCGATGATGCACGCTCAGCTGTTGCGAGGCGGTCGGTATTGATTGTTGACCGCGCAGTTGCGATAGAAACCCCCCACAAATGCATCGCTGCACGATTCACATGCGCGGCGTTACAGCCGAGCGATTTCGGGTTGCCGAGCTTACAGGTGCGCAAGGCCGCGGGTGTTCGTTCCGAGTCGTTTGTCGCAAAGATTGGGTGGAAAGGTTGAGAACACCGCGCGGTTTCGCTTGCGGCAAAGGGCGGATGCGGCTGGGTTCCGCGCGCGCGTGCCCCTTGGTCGCTGTCCGTGGCGTGACTTGCTCTGTCGGAGAGCGGACCTAGAGATAACGGGCGCTGCGCTGATCGCTCTCTATCGCGCCCACGCTAGTCGGTCGCCGCTTCGTGGTCGAGTGCCGCGCACGGGTGCACGCTGTGGGGCCACCGCTCCACCCCCCCCCCTCACGTTGAACGGATGCTGCCTCGGCTGGTCATCGGCTATTCCTCGCAGCACCGCGGTTTACAACCTCCGGAACTTGTCCGACGCAAAAAGGTCAGAGGAATCCGAGCGGCTCACGCCCCGGAATCCGCGGCCGCGAGCTCGCGTGCGTTTATAGCTGCTACACCGTAGCGAGCACCTCTATCTTAGCTTGCACGGCATGTTGCAAGGCATATCGGGCAAAGCTTTGGCAGCCTTCGGTATAGCATGTCACTGTCAAGCTTTGTTGGTTTATAACTAGCTTAATTTAGGAGATGTTGCGACGTGCTTCGCTGCTGGAATGTTGGCTCGCACGGCTCAATTGCTTTGGCGGAATCGGATGTAACTCTAGACGCTGTCTTAAAGTTCCGTCGGACGTGACTTTAGTTTTTTGATTTTGGGTTACGTCGGACGTAACTCTAGACACTGTGTTGGCCGAATAGCGAGAACTAAGCTTTGAGGACTTTGCGGTATGCGCCAAGGCCGGGTAAATCTACGTGAGTTTATTTTTATGTTCATTTCTGGGTTCACTTGCTAGCATAGCGATGCTTAGTTTTTTTGTTGAGGAGCGCAAATATATATATATATATAAAAAAATGTTATTCACGCTTGTACGGCGTACAAAAATTCCCGGAGGCGCAAATTAACAAGTCTTATAATTGAGTCTCTATCCGGCTAGGTGTTTGCATTGGTGTGGTGAGCCCCTGCTTCTAGCTTTTTGTATGTGGTGCCGAAAACCACGTTCTTGTATTCACTTGTTTTTCTGTTTGCATTGCAATGCCATATCAAAGAGTGCATCTTAGTGCACGCTTCTCGTGCGTGTATCGATGCGCACTTTAAAATATGAACAAGTGCATGTTCACATGGTTTAGGATTCAGGAAAAATGCTTCTCCGTGAGCAGACAAATGTTACATTTTTTATTCCTTGTTCGCACTTCTGACTCTTGCCAAGTTGAAGTTCCGTACTAGCAGAATGGCAGGCTATGAGTATGTGTGAGCGATTCCGTTCCAACTCAGGTTTAAGACAGTGCTGCGTTGCCTTGGAGCGAAAAGGGGGAAAAAAAAAAAAAAAGAATATTGAAACTTAGGCTCTGAAAAATGCTTTGCTTCAACTGTATTTCTAATGTGTGCAAGCAACCAATTTATCATAATATGAATCCCTGACAATTCGTATGGGAGGCGAGTGAACGAACGTGCTGTAGGTTGACCTTTCGTATCTTGGAGACTGCTAGCAAGTATCCGTCGTTTCATTTTGTTCACATCGCCTTTCAGTTGTTTCCTTCATACACCGGCCATGTGGGTAATCGCAACGTGAACTCGTACCCAAATGTAAAACATTTCTCTCGAGTCAAGTCGCAGCCCAAAGCCCGAGGATGGGGGTTCAATTCCCGGCCGTGACGGCCGCTTTTCTGATGGAGGCGAAAAGCAAAAACGCCCGTGTGTACGAGATTTCGGCGCACGTCAAAGATTCCCAGGTGGTCAAAATTAATCCGGAGCTCTCCACTACGGTGCGCCTCATGACGTCTGTAGTTTCGGTGTGTTAAACCGTAAAATCAATCAAATCAACTCGCAGCTTGCGCAAGCTCAAGGAATAATTTTGCCGTCGCCAACTCTTTGTGTAGCGCTGTGTTGCATGATGTAGCACTTCCGCAAGGCGAGAGAACGTGGGCGATTTGTTCAGAGGAAAGCTGTGTGAACTGTCTCGCGAAACCGCGGCTGATGTTAGCGAAGAGCTAACATCAAATGGCAAGCTGAAGCGAACAATGGCATTCATGAAGAATCGCAGGGAGGCTACATGGCATTTTTTTTGTTGTGACGCAAGTGGCGGAGCAGCTGCTTAAGGTCTGCCTTGCTGGTGTTTTTGCCTCGCAGCCGCTGCCTATTGTTGCGATCAGAATGCAATCTTAGTGCGTGCTTGTGCGCATGCCTCCAGTGATATAGGTGTGCTTGGCTGGCATTGGTGCCAGAGTGTCGACCCATTTCACTCACTCGTAAGGTGGCTGCCCTTCTAGGTGAGCTGCGACCTTCTCATGCCTTTGTAGAATCGTTTGTTAGGGGGTGATTGGCCATCGTGATCAGTCCCCAGCCCGAAGGCCTGGGGAATATTTGGCGGATAGTGCTAGCTTTGTTGGTTAGAAATCGCTTTTGGTGGACCGATAATCTAACCTGGATTGCATCTTGGCTTGAGAGGGCGTGCATTGATAGACCTACAAATTATTTTGCTGGCCAGTGTTTCTCTGTACAGAACAGGGGGAAGCTTTTAGTCCCTTGCAGAACGCTACGTTGCTGCCTAAGGATTGACGTCATTACTGCGGCCAAATTGGCAACTTTTGCGTGAAAGGTCCTGGCATCAATTTATTGCGTGTGGACTACGTCATAAGACGGCGGGTATGAGTAGTAGCACTTGGAGAGTGGTTCTGTAGACCTTCTCCTGGGCTGCTTTCTCAGCATTTTGTGAGCCTTAACTGTGCCTACTGTTGGGGTATTTGTTGCGAAATCCTAGAATTGCCCAACAGCAATGCCCTGATAGTGCACTTGAACTTGAAAAAAACAAGGGGAGGAGCCCAAGACGTCCTATTGGGGAATTGCCATATAGAGCATAGAATTGTTTTTAGGCTGTAGTATACTGCATTTTCCTCTTTTCCGAGACGTGTTTCGTGATAGCACAACTAACGCTCTTCTATTCTACCAGCATGCAATCGACTCGTGTGCTGTGAGACATATGCAGTATAGTAGCTTGTCTCTTGCCTTTGCCTCTGTTCCCAGCTTATATTTATAACAACGAATTCAATGTGTATTTCAAATTAAAGGTACCCCGTGAGGCCGTGTTTTGCACTTGTCTTCTGCCTTAAAGGTGCCATGAATACAAAAGTTTGTTTCATTAAAAGGTCTGCTCTTTCCCCAATACCAGTGATACCAATTTTAATGCAAGGTTCAAAAAGCACATAGAGTAGCACATACTGACAATAGGGTACTGGGCACCACTCGATCTTGTGCTGCTTTTGCGCAATATTACCGTATTTTCGCGCATATAATCCGCATCCCCACTTGGAAAGAAAGAAAAAAAATCCTCACGTATTGCCTGCACATTTCATAAGGAAAGGCTGCACCAAAGCTACTGCTCAAGCAGTGCATTACACGCTACGGAGACAGAAAAAGCATAAAATTCAGTTGTTACAGTGCGCTCGTCCTTGTTTTTTCTCCCTTGTCCTTGTATGTTTTGCGCGATCGCTGCCATGGAAGGCTTAGTCAGGGTTACTGCGTAGGAGCTTCACAGCACAACGTGCATTGCCGTGAAGCTGCACTAAAGGAAAAACCCCGCGTAATATCCGCACCCCTACTTTGCCACTGAAATTTTCACATTTTTGCTGCGGGTTATACGCACGAAAATACGGTATGCGGTTGATGCGGCCAAACCGTCTAACTGAGGCGTTTATAACTCATTCGATGCGCTTGCTTTGCCGTGCGTGTTCATGGAGTGAAACATTGCCATACCCATACCTTTTTTTGTTTGTGTAGCAGAAACAAATACAGCACACGTAGAGCACCTGATTGCAAACTCCGCCATGCCATTGTTATCAAGCACATTGCTTTCTTGAATCTGGTATCTAGGCAGCACTGTCTCGTTTTGGGAATTTAAGCAGAGTTTGGCGTCACTGATTTTCTCTTTATACTGTAATGTTCAGCATACTTAAGCATACAATTTAGTTTATTTTTGAACCGGCCTGACTGTAATTTTTATAACTGTCGGGAAAATGTTTATCTGTAGCTTGAAGTGCCTACTGCATTTTGTTGGGTTTTTTTGAGTTCAAATGCTGGTCTATTTCAGGCTTCGTTCGAAAGATAACAATTCTTGAGCTCAGTCGGAAATGTCAAATGCCATCTCCTAAAATACTTGGAATGCAGATAACTTTCTTGAATTCTGAACTCAACACAGCCCTACAGGCTAATTGTTTTTATAGCTATCTCTTGTTAGGTGTCGGTGCAACATTTATCACCGAGACAAGCAAATTTTTCTGGCACGAAAAAGCACCTGCAGGTGTAGCTTATTTTCTTTTGCTTGGAAGTTTCTTTTGCTGTGAATTATTCATACAAGTACCATAATGATGTTGCAGGAGTACATACATTTTAGTGCATATGTTATTTACGCTGTTTTTTAGAATATAATTGCGGGCTCACAATTTTTAGACTCCTCCTTTTTCTTCAAATTTTTGCAACGCTAATGCAAAACTTTTGTAAGCACAATGGGAGAGCTGATTGTGTGAAAATATGGCTGCAATAATAAAAAGGATAATAATCGTTGTCAAAACGCTCCAACAGTGTAAATTCGAGACAATGACAATTTCCGTCTTCACCAAAAATGGGCAATTTCTATTACTTCTTGCAAAACCAAAATGATGTAACCAAATCTACCGAAAAGAAAACTGCTCTGGCTCATTGTCATTTAAAGGGGCCATGAAGACGAAACACAAGTTTGGTTGATTCGAAAGATTGCCTTGTTAGATACATACTGACGCCACTTTTTTTGATCAAATAAGTTATATAATAAGGAAAAAGTGAATGGCCATGCAACCCACCAGCTGATTTCCCGCAACAGAACCTATGATGTCGTATGCCGCAGCTCTGCGGTTGGCTGAGGCCGGCAAAAGCAAACGCAAATTAGTTGGGGCTTATAAACTTTCTGAACGAGCTATTTGTGCTTAAATGTAATGCATATTTACAGCAGTGAAAATGGTGGGGTGAACAATGAAAGTTACAAACATGCACGTAAACATGGAAGTACCAATGAGCTCTGCTGTTGGTACTGGGCGCACTATGCTTGTTTTAGCTGCACAGTAGTCCGCTGCTTTGGAGTTGTCTCAGACGACACTGGCCGATGGGCGTAATTAACGTTGTCTTACGTGATCCTGTTTGTCAACCATACCCCATGTTTCACGAAACAATTACGTTCTACCTGAACAAAAATACTCCAGGTGCTAATACGGTCAAAAACAGAGCAAAGAAAGCAAACGGCTCTCCACGGTATATGGTGGCGCCATCTAGGTTCACTAACGGTAAACAGCAACTGCAGAGCAGTTCTTCTGATGTCATTGCAGACGTCGGGAAAACACACGATTTGGTGGGAGAATCAAAATTTTAACTTGAATTGATTAATTTCTCAGCGAATAAGCACCGTTAGCATCCGTACAAGGGCTGGGGGCACTATAAAACATGAAATCTTTCCATTGAATCAAACGTGTATTTGTCCGCATGGCCCCTTTTAAAGGGAATCAAATGAAATCTAAGGTTCGACGAAATCTCGTCTGCGGGACGGGTAAAAAAAGGGTTCATAGTTGAAGAAACTGGTGATCGTCGACCAAAGGTTCATTTAAAAAGGTAAAAAAACGTTTCGGCTTCCATACGGAAGCCTTGTTCACTGGGCGGAAAAGCCCAAGCTCGAAGCTTTGAAGTGATGCATCGAAGTAATCGCCCCAGGCATCTTGCATACCCTGAACCACAATGCAGGCAATCTCCCGCCTACGTATGCAAGATGCCTGGGGCGATTACTTTGATGCACCACTTAAAAGCTTCGAGCTTCGGGCTTTTCCGCCCAGTGAACAAGGCTTCCGTATGGAAGCCGAAACGTCTTTTTACCTTTTCAAATAAACCTTTGGTCTGCGATCGCCAGTTTCTTCAACTATGAACCCTTTTTTTACCCGACCAGCAGACGAGATTTCGTCGAACCTTAGATTTCATTCGATTCCCTTTAAAAGGGGGCCATGCGGACAAAATAGAAGTTTGATTGATTGGAAAGACAGCTTTGCCCTGATAACATTTTTTATCATAAACTTCCAACAAATAACAGAGAAATTAAGAAAAGAGAGATGAAGCAGTGGAAACTCCTCAGCCACTGTCCGGCAACTTCTGTATGACATCACGGAAGCTTGTTTGCGCGATTGATGGCTGCCGACCGAAGCCAACGTAAAGAAACGTTACTGTCCTATTGTGGTGGGTGGGGCCTCTAGTTTCATTGGTCATATAACTTAAATGCTAGCATGCAGTTAGCACTCTGATAACAATGTTCTCAGTGCAGGTACACATTATATCACCCCTGCCCATTTTATATCACTGTAGCGTGAAATTTGAAAGTTTTTCGATACTTGAAAGTTTTTTGTTTAAAGAACATCTTCTGTGGCTAGAATGGGGCGGAGTGAGGTACCAAAGGCTAGTTCATTCAAATGAAACAGTTTTATTTCGGCTTTATGGCCCCTTTAACCGCTTAGGGTCTGATGCCCCTACCTCAGTATTGTGCAAACCCTTGCCCCTGAACAGGTATCTCAGTTAAGTGGACTCTCCAATTTAGTTTTTTGTAAAATGTACACTGCCAAGTTTGATATGTGCAAACCCCAAAACAAAGCACGTGTTTGTTCTGATTCCGAGAAGGGTTTCCACAACACGGTCATCTGTCTTAAGTCATTATTGTTGGTCTTTTGTTATGCACACTGTTACCCAAACTGGCTGGTTTCACAATCAATAGGTGCAGTAGTGCTAGGAGCTTTTCCGAATGCTCTCCATACTGAGTTGGAATTGCACTAATTTATCAGGTCTTTTAATTTGTCCCATAGTCACAGTGGCATTTATAATTGAAACTGAAAGTGCAAATGCGATTCGTTTCTAGTTTACATCTGTTGTTTCATGACATCTAACCAGTGTAAACGCCCGTGTTTAAGAGATTTCGGCGCACGTTAAAGATCCCCAGGTGGTCGAAACTAATCCGGAGCCCTCCACTACGGCGTGCCTCATAGCCTGTGCTGCGTCGGCGCGTTGAAATCTACAATCAATAAATCGATCAATCAATCAGTCAATCAATCAATCAATCAGTCAAACAATCAATCAATCAAACAAACAAACAAACAAACAAACAAACAAACAAACAAACCCGTTTAGGTCCATTCAGTGCAGGGATAAGTTGCCAGCATGAATGCATGTTGAAATATACCAGCTATTTAAATCATGTAGTGGGATCGGCCCTCAGTAATGCACCAGACTCGGATGTATGGGATTTCGTCGCATATCAAATTTCCGCTATTGCAATGTTTGGAAAGTTGCAGTGGCAAGGTACATTTCTCACTTCAGGTATGTTTGACTGGACTGTTGGGTAAGCAGGTTATATGGCTTCTTCTTTTTTTTTTTTTTCTTGGCCAGTGGTTAACGCCAGCCACCTTTCTGTTTTTACACATCTGTATTCATATATCAAGGGTGTTCAGTAAATATTGCAATTTTGAGGAACGTTTATCCCCAATGATGCGCTTAAATTCTGAAGCATTGTTTGGATGGGGAGAATTGTTTGAACAGTTACTTGTCATTACTCGGGGCTCATTAAACTCACTGAGAATTACTATAAACAACTTGTAGTCTATAAAAAATGGTCGAATTGCATGGAATTACTTGTGGTTATTGGTGATTACTTGTAATTGGCTGCAATTGCTTTTACTTATAACTGTTTGACATTGCTTGTAATTACAGGAGATATCTTAAAATGACATGTAATTATTTGGAGTTACATAAAATTATTGAAAATTACTTTGAATTTACTCGTAATTAGTTGCTTGGAATCTTTTATAATTACAAATTCCAGGAATTGCACACCTCAAACACGTAATGGCAATGGGTGTGTGCATGTATTGGTTCTTACGCTAACGACAGCTTCTTCTGAGGGGTTAAGGAATGTGCTTGCATCAGTACGCTTCTTGACTACGGTTGCACTGAGGATTTGGGGAGCTACAAATCTGAATGGAGATGTGAAGGCGAGTAGTACTTGTTGTGCTTAGCAAAAAAACAACAAAACATCATCACCACACCACTTATTTTCACCGAGCTACACATGAGCTGGAGAAACATCTTCAGCAAATAAATGCGTATCTGTTTTCTGCTGCTGCATTCTGCATTTAAAACTGCTGGGATTTTTTGCCACGACATTTCACTAGGCTTTTATCTAAAACAAATCTTTTTTTATTTCTTTTGTTGAATGAGGAGCGACGGTGTTGGTATTTAGGGCGCTTGGCATTCAGAGGCATGTGCCGGATCTGAAAGGCTCGCCCGCACAGCTGGGCGCGAAACGGGAGAAGGCTTTTCAGCTTCTCTCGTGCACCAGTTTTCCTGGATCTCAGCTGTTCTGCTCGTTCGAATCCGGGTTTTCGAGGGCAGGGGAAAACGTTAACGGCCTAGAACACCTGCGCTTGCTGCCAGGATTCGCAGCTTCCTTTCTGTTCTCTGTGAAAGCCTATGCATGAAAACTTCTCAGCAATGTCACCCGCATGCCTTGCCACGTGGATTCGAACGAGGACTTGATAATTTCTTCGCACTGTCGGTCCTGTAGTCGTGGGTTGTCATTCCCATCTGCCGATTACATCCTGTTCTTCACCTCTCTTGTTTGCCTGGAACGTGCTTTGAACTTGTGCGTGCACGCAGGTGGGTGTTACACGGCGCTCGTTTTTGGCTTAGTGGCTCCTGGTTCTGTTTGAATAGCCTTGCCTTCTCTTGAGTTTGCTTTTATCCTCCTTTGTCTAGACTTCTGTTTTGCTTTTCCTCTGCGTATAAGTTGCCTCGTATGTCAGTTGGTGTGTGTTTTAGGTACTGTGACTGTGTAAACACTGCACTGCTTAGGTTTACATAGACGAGAATGAGGAGGAAACAGACATGCGTACACTGTCTGTATCCTCCTTATTCCCGTCTTTGTAAACCTTAGCAGTGCAGCGTTTTCATTTAAAAGGTGCATACTAAGTGGCAAGTGTGAGATGTCAGTCTTCTCAGAAACCTGAAAAAGCTCCAGTCAGTCCTCTTATCATTTTGGGCTTTAAAAGCAGTGTCCGTGATCTGTAGTTAGCTGCGTTTACATGAATGCGACAGAATGCGACAGTCGCGCGTCACATTTCCTAGCGCATCACGAGTAATGCGATGCGCTAGCGTTTACATGTAGCGCACTACCCGGGTGCAATGGTGGCGCCATGCAGTGTCGCACATCGAAGGCAAAGCAGCGTTTCTGGCACTTTCAGTGCTTCCGGCGTGGCTGGTTCACCATTTTTTTCTCTCAAGTCGCATTGTTTGGCGTTTCGCACCCGATTAAGATATTTTTAAATGCAAAGATGCGTTTGCATGCCGTACTGATGTTGTCGACATAATTCCTAATGCGATGCGCTCATGTTTACATGCACTTCGAAAGTCGACTTACGCATCTAAATCCACCCCTGTCTGGCGCAGTAATGCAACACGCTCTCCTAGCGCATTAGCCCCGTTTACATGGATGCGATGTGCTAGAAAGTCGATGCAATGCGGTACGCCATTTGTCGCATTCATGTAAACGCGGCTTGTAGTTGGCATATGTTTTTTTTTTATTAGGTGCATTTAACTATGCCCTACTGATGAGCTCCAGGTCCAGAACGCAGATCCAGCATGTGAATTCCGCTTTTGGGTACAGAGTCCTGTGTTTGGTAGCACGAACAGCTGCCAGGTCTGTCGTTGCTCGGGTTGCGAAATGGTGTAGTGCATTATCTGTCGTGGCAGATGGAGGTGAAAATGGAGGTAGAGAGAGAGGTTGCTGTCTGGCCAGTGTTTTCTTATCTCTAGTCTCTGACCTGCCGAAGGTACACTGTCAGCGTTGATAAGGTATAAGTGAGGCATCGTATCCAGTACTCTCCGTGAAACAGGGTTGTTCTAGTTCGCCGTGACGTAATGTTCGCATTCGTTGTATTCACACATTTGTTGCAACCAGGTGGCAGTTAAAAGTGACACATTGCAATTTGGATTTTGTTTCTGCCCTTGTTTGGAATTCGAGTAGGTGCAAAATTTTTGGCCAGACTGATCGCTTCATTGTGTTCCCATTGCATGGGGTAGACTTTACGTAAGAATGCTGTTGTCCTTTTTGCAAGAGAGGCAGCTGTGATTTTTATGCAGCATTGCTTGCGCTGCGCAGCAAACGTTTCCGCAAGCATCTCCCACAGCTGTTGATTGAGCAACATTGTATTAATGTCCGACGGGCTGGAGGAAAATAAGAGAACCATTAAATGGATCACTTGATTTCCAAGTGGTGTGACAGAAGAGATTAATTTCTTTACAACAGCTAGCGTGCAATTTGGTATCAGAGCTGCGTCAACCACAGCAAAGGGCCAACATGGAAGCGCAGACTTTAGAGCAGTTTGCTGACTCTCCTGCAAAGTTACCTCACACGTGCAGTGCTTGTGAAAGCGAGGCTACTTTTCCGCCGTGCCTGTTGTCGAAGCGCTTGTCTGTCATCCCCTTTCCCGTGCGTGGCCTTCCATTGTGTAGCATTTCTGGGGCACACTTTTGTGGGTATTTTTTTCATTCATGCAAGCACGGGGGGGGGGGGGGGGGAGAGAGAGAGAGAGAGAGAGAGAGAGAGAGAGAGAGAGAGAGAGAGAGAGAGAGAGAGAGAGAGAGAGAGAGAGAGAGAGAGAGAGAGAGAGAGAGAGAGAGAGAGAGATATTGTGCACAGAATCCTCAATTTGTGTCATTCAAAGAAAATTGCAGCATGCTTCTGTGCTTACCTGGGTACACTGCATTTTTAGGTGATTCTACCTGCTATTTTTTTTTAAAACAGTAAACTAGCACTGACCTTGTTATTTGTAGTGGAGCCAATTTTTCTTGGATTACTGCTTAACCTCCTGAACAGATAACTAATGGTTTGTGTTGTTTGGCCAGTACTGTACTCCTGACAGCAATTATGCCAAATGTGAGAAGTATTTTTAAATGCGTCTGTCTGCTTGTCTTATAGTATAGGAGCTATAGTTTGGCTTAATTCTTTCAACAATCCTTTCCCCCATCATGAAACCCCAGCTCATTTATCTTACTTCAAGCATCTCTTGAGGTGCTGGGATGCTGTAACGCTGAATTTGCATCTATCATATGACGTATGGTAGGATATCCACCAGTTTTGTTGATTGTCAAGGAGAAAAAAAACAATAATAGCTTTGTTTCTGTGTGTGCCAAATGCTGTTTTATGGAATCTCTCATGCTTGAACTATTTTGTTGTGAAATGTTTGAAATGTCAGCTGCACAGTGAAAAGTGCGGTGGTATCTTAAAATACTAGCCTTTAATACGCATTTCGTGGACAAGGCTTTGTGGCTTTAGAAATCGTGGTGGCTTCTGTTGGGCTTTACACTTTCTATTTACACTGTAACACCACCCCACCACTCCATTTTTAATAATGTGGTGCGCCTCCCTTTTTTTTCTTTTATTTTTACGCGGCGATAACAAACCTCTTACTCACTTGTGGCTGGGTAGGTAATAGCTAGTTCTGGTGTTCATAGTGCAGTCATGGGTATACAGCACTGGAGTTAGTACCAAGTCACTACTGAGTGCTGTGGTCAGCTGCAGAAGAATTAAAAAGCATTATTTATTGGTTTCCTGAACACGGTTGTCTTTTTACAAATGCTTTCTTTTCTGTACTGCGAATCGCATAACCGCTGCAAATTAGGCTCCACATTTCTCTTTTTGGTGCGCTTCGAAATTTTTGATAGAGTTCCAGGCCCTAATCTCACTCGTTTGCCAGTTTATGCTAAAGGCTCCTCCCGAAATATCGAAATACTGTTCAAATGTGAGGCTGTGAGCCCCTGTCCAGAGTTGCTAGAAATACGTTGGTACACACCAACAGTTGGTGACTCGGATTTGTAGACAATGGCAACTCGAGCTGGATGGCATCTCCCCTTATGGGCATAGTCGTCCGGGGTCATTGTCATGATGCGTCCTTGTAACTTGCATAATGTTACATTTTGGGGAGAAGGGAAGAAATATGCACTCTTTTTATTCATTGGGATTCTATAAGTATTGATAGTATTGACAAAGTGGTTGCTGGTATGGTGCTACATGGTATTCTACACGCTCTTTAATGTGGGCGGAGTGTTTCGGGGCCCCTTTAATAGTAGGCTTTCTTCCGTTGTTGAGATTATTGCTTTTAGGCTGAGGCATCGAAGCTGGAGCATTGAGCTTTAGGATCTTTAGCGCTTACCATGAGCTCACGATTGTTCTCACGAAAAAGTGTGTATTTTTCCTGTGCTGTGTTGCCTTTGTTATTGACGACGCATAGTTTTGGTCAGTGTAGTCAAGAGATGACAAGTAAGTCATTTGGCACGCTTTCTACATTGCATGGGCACACTAAAGGTCAGAAACGTGTTTTTGTGGGCTTGGTACGAAATTTAGAAAGATTAATTCCTCGTGGCACTTATCTATGTACTTCATGCCTCCAATGAGAAAGCATTGACTTCTTCCGTGGTGACACTTATCAGTGACCTATTTACTGTTACGCTGTGATTGCGTCTCTTTCTTCAATTTCATTTCTTCGTATTTTGTCTTTCCTTGCCGCATTCTTCGCCTTCTGTGCTTTGGCCTTGTGGGTGCATATGCGTGCAGTCGACCGCACCCTTAGTCGGCACAGAAACTGGAGGTACATTTGACATAGGAGCACTTTCCAGTCACAAGACAGGGCACGAATCACTTTGACGGGTCACTGGCGACACTCCACGGTAATGCTTGCCAAAATTGGCGTTCTGTGTGGCTGGGGTGGGTGCATCTGTTTTCCTTACTTGCGCTATCATGTGCACCTTTTCCCCTTTGTCTGCATTATCACATCCTTAGAGGGGCCATGCAGACAAAATACAGGTTTGTTCTATTCGAAAGATTTCGTGTTTTATAGTGCCCCCAGCGCTTGTCCAGCAGCAAATGACGCCGTATTCACTGAGAAAAATTCATCAATTTATGTTAAAATTATGATTCTCGCGCCAAATCAAGTGTTTTCGTGACGACTGCCATGAAGTCATGAGGGCGTTAGTTTCTGCAGCCTTGCTTGCAGTCAGTCCTCTTAGATGGCGCTACCATAGGCAGCCGCAGATTGTTCTCCGCTGTTGCTTTGTTTTTGAACGTATTTGCACTTGGCTTGTTTTTGTTGCAGTAGAAAGTAATTGTTTCATGAAACACGGGGTATGCTAGACAAACAGGGTCACGTAAGGCAACATCGCTTACGTCAGTCCGCCACTGTCTTGTAAGAAAACTCCAAAGCAGCGGTCTGCTGTGAAGCTAAAACAAGCATAGTGTGCGCAGTACCAACAACAGTGCGCATCGGTACTTCTATGTTTGCATCTATTTTCATAACTTCCACTGTTTGCCCCTACCATTCTTACTGCCGTAAAAAGAATGTGCCCTTAATCTAAGCGCAAATAGCTCGTTCGGCGAGCTTGCAAGCCCTGCCTAATTTGCGTTTGCTTTTGCCGGCCTCAGCCAATCGCATAGCTGGGCATATAACATCACAGGTTCTGTTGCGGGAAAGGAGCTACTGGGTCTCATGGCCATTCCCTTCTTTCCTAATTACATAGCTTATCTGAGCGAAGTGTCCGTTACAAGTGGTGTCAGCATGATTCTAACGAGACAATCTTTTGAATGAACAAAACTTGCGTTTTTTCTGCATGGCCCTTTTAATGACGCATGCACTATGCACCGTAAAGTACTGTGTTCATCTGGTAGCCCTTGAGGCCTGGGTTGGAAGTTAACTCAGTTCTCTTTTTGAAGCTATTAGTTTACTCTGCTTATAGGAAACTCTCAGAGAAATTTCATGCCAGTCGGAGCCTTTCTTGACTTATTTTTGCTCTTGTGCTGTCAGCCACTTTTGTGCCATCAGACAACAATGATGTCGGATTTGGTGGCACAATGCTGTGCATTAATAACGATGGTGTCACCCGTATTGCGAAGTTCTGGCTTAAGCAAAAATGGAAAACGGACGACTAGCACTTTTAGACCTGTATTGTTTTTGCTGTTATTGAGCAAGAAGGGTCAATAAACAATGGTAGTGTAGTCAACAAGCGACATCTCACTTAAAAGAAAAAGTGTGCGACGCTAAACAGTGGGGCTGAAAAAAAAAAAACAACGTGAAATGACAAATACTGGTGCCAACTTTCTAATGTTTCCGCCACCTGTTTTTTTATGTAAGTCATGAACCGATTAGCTCTGCAACAAGTTTAGTTGAGAGGTCCCATGACTTTTTAAAGTTTTTTTGAGGGTCTGATGTGAGGTCTTTGAAGGGTGGCTTGCTTGCTTGCTTGCCGTGTAGAAATGCAGCCATATTGGCAGTGCATTTGGACAAGACCAGTGTGCAGTGCAAAGTCTACTAATGAGGCTCATTCTTTTATTTGAGCTGTAACATAAGTTGGTAGCTACATGGGGGAGGAGGGGGGGGGGGTGAGAATGTCAATTTCGTTTAGCAATCCTTCATGAAAACAAATGTTTAAACTGATTTCTCCGTTTCGCTTAATTGGGTAGCGCTAAATATTCCAAATTCTGACCTGTAAATGTAGCCAGATATTTATTCGTATGTTACACAGCACAATGGGAGTTGATTGATTGGGCGGTGCACACTGTTTATATTCTTGAAGCATCCTTTTATGGAAGCAGCTCAGTTCTTTGTGCCAACGTGTAGGAAACATGTGACGTTGTAGCTGTTAGTTCATGTGGGTAGCCGCAGACTCCTGGCATTCATGTGTGATTGACCGTACTGTCCAAATTGTCAGTGCTAGCGAAACCGAAAGGTTCGTCATCAAACCTTTTCTCAGCCCCCACATGCCATCAAGAGTCAACATTTATGCTAGACTGCTAGTAGTCGAAGCCATGTCCCAGTACATCGCATAACCTTGGCTATTTATATATATATATAAAAAAACATGACCTTCCAACAAAAATCTGGAAATTCGTGGGAAATTAATGGAAGGAAGGAGTTTGTGGTCAGCTGTCAATGAAGCCCTACTTTTTTTTCATTACCTAATCTTGGAGCTGAAATTATAATGTCATGCGAGAGCAGGCCATCGAAATGTAAACAAAACATAAACTGTACAGCATAAGGTTCTTGCACGTATTTTTTTTTTTTTTTTGAACCTGGCATTTTCGAGGTGAGCCACACAATACACAACTGTTTAAACACCTGGCTTGTTTAGTTTGAAAACAACATTCAGCCTGTTTGTCAAGCACTTGCTTCTCTCTCTTGCTGCGATTTTGTGCTCTTTTGCCATTGCTTTTTGTTACGATCGCAAAACGCTGGCCAGCGCTGAAATGCCAGCTTTTTTGCATTGATTTTGTGCCTGCTTTGAGGGGGCTTCATCTGGAGGCTCTTGAAACGTTCTGCGAAACTTGAAGTGGTCGGCAGGAAAGGTCTCTGCTTGGATACGTAGGTGTTGACAACAGCTGCTTACGTCTGGTCGTCATGTCGCTGCCGTGTTAACACCCTGGAATGACCTGCAACAGGCATTCTCATTTACTCGGGCATGGAGGGGCAGTTTTATGTCTGCTGTAAGCGATGAACTTTTCAAAACGGTCTACGTCATTCGAGAAGGGAGGGGTTGGTTTATTCGTAAATGACAATGTATGCACCAAGCTTTGCATGTATATGTTGCAGGCTCGGGGCTTGTGGGTTTTGTTTGAAAATGGCAGGGCTGCCATTTTGATGGGCTTGAGCAGCGCGGCAGAAGACGTGATGCGAGACATTATCGTGCGAGTGCCCTTCATTACTACTGACACTCGAAGAAACAGTGTTGGCGAGACAATGAGCCAGTTGGCATAGGGAAATTTTTGTGCCTCCTTTCAGAGAAGTTTTGAATGCTTTGTGGCAGCAGCGTGTGCTTTCAGGAATTGGAAATCGGCGAAAACGTAAGCGTGCTTTCTACGGCTGTGGGTAATTTCTCATGCTTCGGTTTGGGATTTCATTAACTGTGAAAGTGGGTTGGTCTAGGATGAACGCATCGACATGTGTGCTTGCGAGGGCATGAACAATACACCTGGGAGCTTTTAGTGGTACTATAGTTTTTTCAGTTTCAGTAGAGTTTTGCTTGACTGAACGCTGCTGCCTTAAAAATCCAGAAAGGTGTAAGGCCCGTGTTCGCATGTCGACGCGAGCATCGAAAGCAAGCTAGATCACTGTAGCGACCGCCGCAGAGGCTCTCACACTTGCACGCGACATGGGTGGCGGCAACTTTTTTTTGCTTTTCTTGTTGCCGTTTCTTCAATGTGACAACACTTCACAAGAATTTCGATTTCAGTTATGGTGGAGTTTTGCTTCTTCTTGAGGGTACACCATGACAGGTTCGGCTCGAGTGCTTTCGGGTACATGCCTAATTTGGAACTTTGCCTGGCTTCTGTCTGTTGCTGCCTGCGTACAATTGTGCAAAAATGGCTTTGAAACGAAGCTTTACAGAAACGGGGCAAACGTGTACGTAGAGCTTGGCGCTGAAAGGCCAACTGCACTCAAATTTAACCCCGACAAAATTTATTTTTAATGTGTAGTAAGTACCTCCAAATCAGCTGGGAAACGAGTGGTAGGCCCGTGAAACGCCTCGTTAATCAGCCAGAAGCGTTTAAAGAAAGCTCCGCCGCAGGCCACGCTGCACCTACTGGCGGATTGCGTAAACAGTCATGATGTGCCTTTGACGCTCCGGCTTTCTGGGGCTTCTCCCTCTGGCCAGCCACGCAGCTGGAGAACCAGTCGAGTTCTGCTGCGAACGCTTCACCCATTTGCTGCCCCGTGCTAGCAGAGAGCTTGTGCGCAGGCTTGCTCCCAAGCTGCTGACCATCCAGCCGTTCGCTGGATGGCTGAAACGTCATTTTAATGGCCGCGCTCTCCTCGCTTTCGGTTTCAAAATCGCCAAGTTTTGCTGAACACTTGCAGCTTCCACATGCGAATTTCAGCTGTTGTATTTTGCATGTTGCTTTCAGGAGGTCGAAATTTTGAGTGCAGTTGGCCTTTAAAGTTCACGCAAGTGCCCTTTGCCAAACAATATTGAGTATCGTTCATCATGTCTGTTTCTAACCTCCCTAGGAACAACACTTTGTGGTAGTGGTAGTGCTCGAATGCTGGTGGCATCTGAGCTTGATGCATGTAGTGGCATACGTATTTGCATTTGGTGGCCACACTGTCCTGATTAAAAATACTTGGGCACTTTTGCACGATGTGACCTCTAGGAATCGTGCAATGTCAGCCTCCATGCTCTGCTGTGAAAGCTATGGCGGTAACAAGAGCTGGTTGAGGCTTATCACTTTAGTTTCGGCTACTGGAGTGTCACTAAACATCTCCAGTTTACTAGAGTGCCTGAAATCGCTCACTTTTGTTGCAAGCGGGAATGGGCCTTTAGTTTGTGCCTGTAGATGAAAATCCATTTTATCGCATTAAAAAAAAAAAAAAAAAAACTCGAAATAATGTGGTTGCTTGCATTGTCACATAATAACAAGGTGCGACCTTTGTGCAAAGTGTCGCACACAAGCAATTCCTTTCTCCGAAATAATTTTTGAAGAAACGTTCATTTATTGTTGCAACCCCCTGTATATAAAAACTGACTGAATGTGCTGCTCCACAAATTCGCCTTTTGATGCAGCTTGCAGCGAAGCAGGTATATCCGTGACATGTATTTTCTTTTCAATGCCGCTGCTGTCTCTTCCTTGCCTCCCATTGCATCTGTCGTAAGCCATGTCCTGCTTTTTGATGCGAGGACCCTGATCACCTCCGAGTGACCCGTTGAACGTGCGTGTGCTGCAGGTGTGGGTGCGTGCGGCCCCGTGGCGTGCCCCCCCGTCTCCCTGCTTCTTCCGGGCTGAGCAGGCGGAGGAGGCGGCGGCATGGGCTGGGTGACTCGACTCCTGCGGAGGGGGCGGCCCCTCCGCCTGCTAGCGCTGGCCTGCCTGGCCATGGTGGTGTGGCTGCAGGCGCGCCTCACCCTCGTCGGGCAGCTCACCCTCGGGGGTGACGAGGCCCCGGCGGCCGCCCCCGCCCAGCCCAACCTCACCTGGACCCTGTTCAACAACACGCGCGAGCTCGAGATCCTGCGGGAGTACGTCGCGCAGCTCAACCAGGCACAGGTGCGCGCGCCGCGCGAGGATGTGCGTTGCGAGTGGAGTAAGAGTGGACTAACGGTTGGATTAAGGGTTGGAGTAAAGTGGCCCCCAGCGTAAAAAATAAAGTAAAAATAATGTAAAAGTAAAAATAAAGTAAGGGTGGAGTAAAATGAAGTAACGATAGAGTAACTATGAATAAGGATGGAGTAACATTGGAGTAAAAGGAGTAACGATGGAGTAAAAGTGGAGCGAAGGTGCAAAGATGCAGTGCGAGTAGGTACGAGTAGGAACAAGGAGCGGAAGGAGTGGGATGTGTAGCCCATTGCATCTTGCACTTGCGATCTTGCACTTGCACTTGCTTGCACTTGCGATCTTGCACTTGCGATCTTGCAGTAAGCTTGCACTTGCGATCTATCAAAGGAGTCAGTGTTGCCACTTTTTTTTTTCCGTTTCTCCTTTCACACAGACGGTGCACAACGTGGAGGAGTTTGGGCCGCTGGAGAAGGGGGACCCCGTGATAGTGATCCAGGTGCACAACCGGTGGCACTACCTGCTCTCGTTGCTGGACTCCCTGCGGACCGCCCGTGACATCAACCGCACGCTGCTCATCTTCAGCCATGACGAGTACAGCCCCATCGTCGAAAGCCTGCCGTACAAGGTCGACTTCTGCAAGGTCTGAAGGGACAAGCCTCTTTAGTGCTGGTGGCCGAGCTTTCGTGCGTTTTGCCTGGGCGCAAGCCAAGACACCTTGTGGGAAAGCCAACTTTGTTGTGGATGTCCGAAAAATTGCTGTAACCAACTCTCCTTTTATTGAAAGGTTCCCACAAACAATTACATTTTCACGTAGCCAACAATGATGCAGGAGCAAACTTGTGCTCTGCAACAAACAAGAAGTGAATAGAAGTGGCGAAGAAGCGGTCAACAAAGCGACATGCACAGTCGAGTGTCGGCAAATAGAATGCCACAGTGTTTGCTATGTAAACATTTATCTCTCAGAACTATTCTTTCTGCAACCATCAAATTAGATCGGAAACACTGGTGATCGAAGAAGAAAGGTCTAGTCTAGTGATAATAGGGCAAAACACTCCATATCAAGCAAAAATATATTAAAAACGAAAAAAAAAATTGCCTGGTGCAGCATGCAACAAAAAGAGCGAAAAGATACGAAGCCAGGCGCACCCAAGCACTGGTGATGAAACTTAAACAACGCGTATTCGCCGCAATATGACAACTGGCCGCTAAGATGCTAAGCCACCACAACTTTCTCATTGTGCTGGGCATTACTTGTCATAAATAGTTCAAAGCGAAGTTGTGAGCATAACAGAATGCCTGTCTATGGTCAATACATGACCGTCTATGTATGGCTACAGAAAACAGTTGTAACTGTTGTTTTATCGGAACTTTCCCAACAATTTATATGGCAATCGGCCACTAATACAACCCTGTCATTATGCCGGGTTTAATTCGCTTGTCATGGTTAATTCACCATAAATAAGTTTTTACCTTTTCTCAAATTTTGCATCACTTCAGTGGTTTGTCTGTTAGGCAGCTTTTCTGGTCATCCACCTTGACCAAGCGGAAATGCTTACAATTTTTAAAGCAAAGCTTTCTACCTCTAACAGCCAACGGCTTCGTCGTGGCACGTGTTACAAGAAACTCGCAACCAGGCTAAATAAGAACTACTGGCACCGCCAGGGATCGAACCTAGGCCCGAAGAAAAGCGGAGCCGTCGTCTTAGCAAGTAAGCTACGCCCACACGTGGATTCGGGGAGACAGACACTGATTTCGATTCAGCGGCTAGGGAGGGGGAGGGCGCTTTTTGGAGGCGACACATGAAACAAGAGTGAGGGAGAGGCAGTGAGAGAGATGACGCAGTAGCCACGTGTGCTGCAACCTTCCTCCTCACCCTTCGAAAGGCACTCCTCTCCGTTTTCTTTCTGCCAACACTGCTGCGTTCGGAACATTGCCTCTGCGAATCCCAGGTAACGGCTGGCAGAATCTGTGGTTTCACTTTTTGTAGAGGCACGTGTGGGAGTTCAAATACGCCACACGGGTAATTGTTGCGGGTGTCGTTTACAGCTTCACAGTCCAACCACCTTCACAGCGTGGATTGGAGCCAGTTTTTTTCTCCTTTTTTTTTTCTCCTGTAAACTGACTGGCTTGAAAAAAGCTGTGAGCAAGCTCTTTGCTCATCAAAATGGGGGAGTTGACATTTACTCCTTTGTGCTTCGTCTCCCCCAAATCCAGATGATGCAGATATTCCTGCCACACGCCATCCAGCTATACCCGAACCAGTTTCCCGGCCAGGATCCCAAGGACTGCCCACGGGATATCAAAAAGGACGAGTGAGTGCTTGCCATCCTCCGTGATCTTACCTGTGGCATCCTGCTGCATGCATATTCGGGTACAACTTAAAGGCGACAGTGGAAGTTATCACTGCGCCTCATCACCACAGCCAGCTGCTTTTTTGCACGGCGCGAAGCGCGGCTTACTGCGACTATTTTGAACACGATACGAGTCGTTTCAGTGATTTCTTCAGAATTATAAATTACTGCAGCGATGACAAATGATGTGAGAAAGAGCAGGTGATGTCATGCATTAAACAAACTCATTCAAAACGCGCGCCCGCGCTGACATCCAGGGCCATTGCTCCAGCGGAGTGATACACTGCCCGAGAAATTGCTGTTCTTAAAGAGACCCTGCAACACTCTTCGAGCAGTGAAAGTAAACTTGCACAACGTTTAGATTACACTGCCAGGAATACCTGAGCCAGATGTTACACGTGCACATAAAGCGGTGAGCATGCAAATCACTGTGAAAGACGTGGAAAAACCAACCGAGCTCTCTTCAGTTTTTCTCATTATGCACCCCTGGCATGGACTTAACGACGTCATTGCAGCCATGGCTGTCCTATTGGCTGTTGCTGGTCAACTTCGCGGCTTATTTCTCGCATTTCCTGTGACGATCTGCCGTCGTTGGCGCTGTGTACCAACTTCTTTTATGCCTGAAGCTGTATGAACAGTTTTGGCGTTTCTTTTGTGTTTTGAGTGCCCGCAGAGTTTGAGTGACAAACTCAATACTCCCCTTTCACCGAGATGACTGGACAACAGACGTTTATTGCTTCAAAAACGCCCTACCAGCCTGAGCGCGCGCTTGCGAGCAGGCAGCCATGCCTGCTTTTTTGTGGCACCAGACTGGAAATAGACCCTTCCATATTGCGGAGAAAAGGAAAAAAACTTTCCGGCCTATGATATATTGAAGGCCGCCGAAGAGAATGCCGCGAGCCGCCCCCCTCTCCAGGAGAGAGCGCGCAGCTTTCGTCGCATTGTCCGCGGTCGAGTTGAGAGGGAACGATTATGCGCGATTTCTCATCGTGCATAGTTTCGGTGATGGTGAACAGATTTTCATAATTCTTGCGGGAGGAGATTGCTGGGACAATAGACTTTACCCCCCAAAATGCATTCCGAGTAGTCGATTGTAAGTGCTGCAGGGCCCCTTTAACTTGTAACCGAGTATAGTTGCGCAGATGTGTCACGTGCTCAAACTTGGGAGTGTGTGCACTGCTGAAGAAACTTCTGATGTGCACATCTGTGAGAGATGTTTCTGTAGCACTCTTGACTATGGAGCACTGCCTGTATAAATATGGTTGTCTGTAATTTCTTCTTCTTTGGTGCTATACCCCTATCTTATCGGCAGGAGACACCCCTTGTTTCAATGACCAACAAAGTTGCACTCGATATTGTGGGTGCGACTGTTTTCCTTGTTTGTTTTTGCTTAAGGTAAAAGGCTTGCGTCTCATCAAATGTGAAAAATTGGGCCCATTTCTCCGCGAGGGGGACTCGAGTAAATGCGTCGCATAGGGGGTGGGTGTATTGCGTTAACGTTTAGTGTTTGGGGAGTTGGTGGTAGTGAATGCGTTGTATCAGCAGCTTCTTGATGTAGTTTGAATGAGGCAAGGATATAAGGCGCGTTCGTAGTTTCCCATTCTGTGTCGGCTTTGTGGCGCAGTGGGTAGAGCACCATGTACATTGCGTTCCGCCCGCAGGGTCGAGGGATCGAAACCAGGCGCCGGATGGTATTTTTTTTATATGGTGTAGGGGGAGGGGTGCGGACTACGACTACGGACGTCAACGCGGGTGACGTCGTGAGTTACTGAAATGCTCTGCATTTAAAAGGGACAGTTTTTGTCCCTGTAACAGAAATGGCGGCGGAAGTCACGTGACCTCAGCGGCAGGAGCTGCGTAGGGGAAGAGCGTGCCAGCCGTGTACAAGAGGTGATTAAGGATTACCAACGTTAATTAATGGGTGTTATTGGTGATTGGTAAGGTGCGATTTATGTGGTTTAAGATGGATTAAGCTGGATTGAGGTAAATTAAGATAGATTCTGATGAAGTTCAATTAATGAGTAGTGGTTGGTAGTAAGGCTTAGCAAGGTAGGATTAAGATGAATTGAGGTGATTAAGGAAGGGATTAAGGTGGAACAATATGCGTTACAATGGATTAAGGACAGCAAATGGTGGGGCTGCAGTGTCAGCGGGTGGACGTTTATATGGTAGGTATTTGTCACAATAGTATGCCAGGGTTTCGCCTTCAAAACACACAAGCAGGCTCACGTGTCCGGAGCAATTTTTTGATATTATATTCGAAGGCTGGATGCTGCTGCTGCTGTCTAATGTTCATATAAGGTGACCGGAGTGGTCCTTCATAACTGGAAGGGGACCGAGAAAAAAAGAAATAAAAAAATGTTTGTTTCTGTAGTAGCGTATGTGTAGAACCGGTGTCCACACTGGAATCTCCTGGCTTTAGCTCTGTTAGTGACGATGGGTTGACACTTTCTGTACTTGTGATCTATCAGGCGAGAAGATGACTTCCCATTTACCTAAGAGAGAGATCAAAAAACTTTGCCATTTCTTCCTAAAAAAAGTTGAGAGAAGCACGAAAGCTTTCTCACATCAAAAGTGCTTTAAAAGTGTCAGAAGCTTCGCTAAAAGTGCATCCAACCTTCGGTGCAAGTGCGTCCAATCAATTGTCAAACCTTCAAAGGCCCAAATCGCAAATGCAGAAGGAACCCAGGCAGCGATTTTTCGTGCACTAAGTAAACGCATCTACAGACGACCTAAATGTATACGTATACATGGTTTATCAGGTAAAGGTTTCCTACTATTGTGCTCCTTCTTTGTGATCGATGTGTGTATTATGTTATCTAGAATCGCTTGTTTTGTGCAGTTTTCAAGTCATCGTTTCGGCATGCATGCGTCGTGTAGCCAGAGATCTTACCAGGGCTTTTCAGTTGACCAACCAGTCTATGGGGAAATGCATTAGTTTTCTGACAGGACGCCATCGGTCCCAATAAGAAAGCTTTCGCTTTAGAAGTGTATTTTGCATTGAAAGAAAAAAATGAGGGGCATTGGGGAGCTTCACAGTGCTGGTGGTTTGAGGACTGTAGGCTTTTTTACAGACCAACTGCTTAGTTCCGGGGCCTCTCACGTCACATCTGGGTGAGGGTGCCTGGGTTTGTTTATCACTTTGACAGTGGGGAGTGCGACGTTGCCGTTGGAGTGCCGTGTGCAAATATTCGCAAATTCGCTTTAGTTTTATGACTGTCTGACGAAACTTCCTTGCCGTGGTTTGTGAAAAGGACAGTAATGAAACTGGTTGCGTTTTTTTCTTGCCGCTTGCCCACCCCTAAAGCGCTATGCTCGAAAGAGCAGAGATTTCTTGCCTCGGCATGGCTCTGCCACATGGAGAAACAAAAGGAGGTACGAGCAGAATGCCTGGAATGTCGTCGTAAGATATAACTAAATTTTTAAAGCAGAGAAGCAAAAACGTTGCGTAATGACACTTTGTTGAGCTGCACCTTGGGAAGGTTGAAGAAACTGACACTTACACAGTGGCAGTGCATCGCAACTGGTATCAGCAATGTTGGGAGGGTGGACTTGCAGTTTCGACGCGACTGCGCCTTATCCCGTACAGCAAATGGCAGAGGTGGGCACGTGCTAACGAGTTCAAACTGTGTGGAGGCAGCGGCTAAATTTCATGTCTGCCGACGTTGCACCAGCGACCGTAGACCGGAACTGGGGTGTTCTTTGAGGTCGTGCACTGCCAGGAGCTGAAGAGGTCAGTGGGCAACGGTGGCAGTCTCTTGCTGATGGTGTCGGCAACACCGAGTCTGTCGGTGCCCTCCAATTGGCCTGTCGGTGCTTGTGGGAGCAGATTGGGTTGTAGTCGTCTTGGTGCATGCTGGGAAGCAGCATTGCAGAGAATCAGTTTCTGGTGTCCTGATTGTGTGTGCTTGCAAGAAGGCCTGCCGGTAGGGGAAAGAAGCAAACATTGTGTTCTTCTTCTCCTTCCCCTGATAACACAGTGCCCTCAGGCGTGGCTGCAACAACGCAGAGCACCCGGACAGCTTTGGCCACTACCGGGAGGCCAAGTTCTCGCAGACCAAGCACCACTGGTGGTGGAAGGTGGGTGGGCAGGGGCTTGGGACTCATTGCGGGCCGTTCCAGTCTTTGTGTCTCTCTCTCTCTCTCTCTCTCTCTCTCTCTCTCTCTCTCTCTCTCTCTCTCTCTCTCTCTCTCTCTCTCTCTCTCTCTCTCTCTCTCTCTCTCTCTCTCTCTCTCTCTCTCTCTCTCTCTGTATATGTGTGTGCGTGTGTGTCACACACAGTTTTATACTAATGGATACAAGAGCAGTGATTTTTATATAAGGGTCCACAAAGCCCTCCCCAAAATCCACTCTCTTCTACTTTTTGCTAAGCCTTGCTGGCAATGCAAAAAATGGTGGCTTCGCTTGTACGTTCAATCTACCCACGTAGTGCAAGTTTTAAAGTTGGCTTTTTGCCCGGCCCAACAGCTATGTGAAGAAGCCAAACACGCGGAAGGCAATGTTTGGGAACTTTCAGCTGCAAGGGCTGCAATGTGACACACTTCAGCATTAATGTTAGACCCAAAAGGCGGGCATTGAATAAGTACGTGGGCGAATTTAGCTGTAGAAGCAAATTGTTTGACGTTAATACTCCACGGATCAACTTAAATCATCGTGGCCCCCCCCCCCCCTCCCCCTGTCGTTTTTGCAAGATTGAAAGCGGTCCCCGGCACATCCACGGTTGAGAGCCACTGTACTAGAGGGAAATCTGGTGCCGGTGTCTAGCACCGATGCCAATGGCGGTGTCGTGTACTGTCATGTAATCTGGCGCCGGTGTTGTCATGTACGGGGGAGGAACGTTCCATTTGCTTTTGGCAGGGCTCATGAACAGGCTGAAAGGTGGTCTGTGGCTGTAAAGAAACAGCATGATTGTGAAGTATTATTTAAAGTTGTTTAATTATAAGAAAAATGGGGCTGCAAGAGAATCTAGAAGGGGGCTCATTTAGAAGCCTCACGCGAGATGGGCAAGAAATAATCGTGCACCCCCCCGGTCTAAGGCCGACAACCATTGAACATGACGCTTTCTCGTGAGGGATTCCTTAATTGCCTTTTGAATTTGGACTTTGACTCTTGGACTTGGACTCATTGAGCTTTGACCTTGGCTCACACGCAGTCGGACTTTGACCCACAGACGACTTGGACTTTGACTCATTGAAGTTAGTACTAATTTAAGATGTTGAGCCCAAAATTAAAAAAAACTGGTCCACTTTTTAGGTATCCTTTTGTGCCTGCTGGCATGCTCCCGGCCCTGGAAAAGCCTCATTCATCTGTAAACATTTCTAGTGAATAGTAATGATCATAATTATCCGCTCTTTTACACCGGCTGGTATGTTCCCATGCCTGGAAAAGTTGTATTCATTGGTATACATTTCTAGTGAATACTAATAAGGACAATAAAAAGGAAACGTGCTTTCTGAGTGTGTACTTTTTCTCTTGCGAATGCGTTATAGTACGCTGAAGAATAAATAATCACTACAAAGCACACGCAACAGCAGTGTTGTGGGTGTGGTTGTTCTACAGGCTAGCTAATGGCGTTTCTTGCCGTCTTTTCCCACAGCGGTGACACGTAAGTACTGACTTGGTTCTCTGGCACCCTTGCTTTTCGCTGCACCACAGCCCTGACGCCCTGTTCCGCTGTTCCTCCCCTTGCAGATGAACCGTGTCATGGACGGCTTGAACATCACAAAGGACCACGACGGACCGTTCATCCTTCTGGAGGAAGACCACTACGCCGCCCCGGACTTTTTGCACGTGCTTCGACTCATGGAGGCCGAGCGGGCAAAGTGAGCACAGCAGCACCTCTCGCTGCGGTTTTCTTTTAAAGCGAAGCTTTCACTGTAGTCCACCCTAAATGCTCTACAGGAAAGCCAACTTGCTCTGATGATGGTGGTGATTGTAAGTAAAGTGAAGAGAAATTATAACGCTTCCTGTGGTCGAAGTTAAAACCTGGGTCTCTCACTTTATGAAGCTGGCGTCTATTCGATTGCCCCATTTTGGTACGATCGAGGCAGTTTGGATTTGAAGGGGGTTGCCTGGACACGTAAAATTGGACAGAAAAATCATGCACCCCTCGTCTAACGAGGATTATGGTTGAACACTAGGGGAAGCCAAGCAGTGCCCATGTCAGTGAAGCACTAGACAGCACGATTGCAGTGCAGTAAACCGCCCGGTAAGGAACAGGTGCTCGCTTCTGCGTTGCCCAATTGGTGTTGGACTTGATTCTGGAAAGCTTTGCGTTCCCCCATCAATGTCGTTTCAACAAAGGGCTGGTTGATTTTTTGTTTTGGAGGCTGCGGCTACGATTCCCAGTGAAGATGGTTCTTTCCTGATGAAGATGACAAACATGTTCACCATGTTCCTTATATAGACTGCCTTATATAGACTTATATCGGAGTCCTTCAATGCTTCTCTAGTCATGAAACTCCCGGCCAAGGCACCACTGCAGATCGGAGGACATCGGGCGGCCACCGCTGCTCTGTAGCCAGACCGGCAGGCAGGAACGCAGTAGCAGCATGCCCGTTCGCACCTAATTTTTTGGCCAATCACAAAATGATAAGTCCGTTTGAGCGGCCCACGACACGTAAAGCAAGAGCGCACTGCTGATAAGGCGGCGAGCGTCTGTTTTATCTTACTCTGTGGTCCGTTACCTGCCAAATGCGCTCTGACCATGCCCCCGGCTGCCCTCCGATCAACACCAGCGCTGCGGCGCGGCAGTATATGAAGCTCTCCCATAGTGTGATGGCGAAGTTTCATGACCAGAAAGGCATTGAAGGACTCCGCTTATATATAGACTGCCAAGGTCCCTTGGCAGTCTCTATTGACTTGCAGCCCTCCACTAAGGCATGTTTCTTGAAGCCAAGTTGTACTGCTGGTCTAATGCACCTCGGTGTGCATTTAATTTAAGTGGAAACCAGCCACAGAGTCCATGCGCAAAGTCTGTGCAGTCATAAGTTTGCAGAGGCCATAATAACTGTGAGAGCAACTTCGTTCCTACATCTCGTATCTATTCATTGTGGCTGTCGATGTGTCCATATCTTTGTGGCCAGTTTAGGTATTTTTTTCGCTTTTATTTGCCCATCCAGAGTAGTTCTGGGTAGATCGTGGGCAGTGCAGGACTGCTTTGCAATAGAAATTTTATGGGCAAAAAATGAAATACAAAAGAGCACCTGCTTTTGAGCATTTGTGGGTATGTAGTCTAAAAATGTCGAATCAGAGAGACCTCCTTCACTTTCTCCCCGTAATGTGATTTTGGCCTCGTTTGAGCCCCGTTTCTTTCTCTGTGCAGCCACAAGGAGTGTTCGATGCTGGTTCTGGGAACCTACGTCAAGGCCTTCAACTACCACATCACCGGAAATCAGGTCTGTGGTGGCACGCTTGCATGTTTGAGATCTGTTTCTTTTATTAAC
Source organism: Haemaphysalis longicornis (assembly GCF_048455015.1). NCBI lineage: Eukaryota > Metazoa > Arthropoda > Arachnida > Ixodida > Ixodidae > Haemaphysalis > Haemaphysalis longicornis. The sequence goes on from NW_027526445.1 coordinate 118,797,680, forward strand.
AGTGCAGCTGTTTAAGCTTTTAGTTCTACCGCCGAGTGTTACCAGAAAAAAAAAATTTAAGAAAAAATACCGAGCGTATGCTCACGTGGAGCATGAGGAGCGCCCAGCATCGGCCAGCTTGACCTTTGAGAACACTCTGCCCAGCATTCGTGGTGGGATCTCTTGTATGCTGTTCTCCTCGCCAATTCATATTCACGCATGTTTGCGCCTGACGCCGAGACGCCAAGCACAGACGCCGAGTTTGTGCTACAGACACAGAGTTTGTGAAGCCGGTTGCCGCAGGTTTTAGCGTGTGCCGGTACGGTCCTCTTTGGGACAGATGTGGAAGGCTGCGGACAAAACGATCCGTGCCCGCCAGTCACGAAGAACTTTCAGCGGCAAGTTCGGAAATAAATGTTAAGTGCAACAGCGGGGTCTCCTATGAAGGGAGAGGGGCCGCCAGCTCTGCTGTTTCTCCACCCTTGCACCTAGTGCAGGCTGCGCCAATTTCTTTAGTTTTTTCGAATGAATGGGGGTAAATATTCTGTCCTGTTTACGTGGGAGCTGAACTTTTATGTTGCTCAGTGAGTACCTGAAATTCCTCTGTCCGGTTTTAAAATCACTGCAGCCAGCAGACGGGTGAACCGTGAAAGTCGCAGGCATTGAAGGGAAACGTTTGTTGGCGCATCTCTCGCGTCCATTGAATGTAGGGCTCGGGGAGAAGGGGACAAAAGACCATTTGAGGAAAAGGGGCTTGGGGGGGGGGGCTATTGTGTAGGATCCCGGAGCACATTTTGACAGAAATTGGTTGAAAGAGGTGTGCATAAGAAGAAGCTCCATTCTATTTTTTTTTTGGGCTGCTTGGAGGGTTTGTTCAGAGTGCTTTGGGTGGAGTTACAAGTGTCTGATTGGCAGAGATTCAATGCTTTCATGGGTGACAATTTTTGAAAGCGGTCTCGTCATTTTGTTGGTAGTAAACATTTAACATAGCACGCAAAAGAAAACGGGGGGGGGGGGGGGGGGGGTGTTACTCAGGCACTGTAAGTTGCCATAGCCGTGATTTTTTTATCATCCGGTTTTGAAACGTTTTTGGTGTAGTAAACACTTTAGGAGATGTTGCTTGTCGCAAACGTCATTCTCACTGTTTTTTCTGTGCCTCCTCGTGAACCCTGTGCCCAGGTGGAGATCCTCAAGTGGTCCTCCAGCAAACACAACATGGGCATGGTTCTCTACAGGGACCTGTGGGTCACCATCCGCAACAACTGCTCCAACGTGAGCCTCCTTCCACCTGTTTTTTTTTTTTTTTATCACAGAATGTGTGGTGTTTCTTTTGAATGAAAAAATATTTGCTTCAGTGCAGCATCAATTCCAAACTCCCCCGATAATCTTGAAAATTTTTTTATTGCATTCACGATGTTACGAATGTTGGGAAGTTTTAGTTGCCAATTAAACAAACAAAAAATTTTAATTTTTTTCTTGGTGAACATTTTGTTGAAGCGAAATGGCTCGAAAAAAGTTGTTCGTTGATGAGTGAGCCTTTGTGCATTGCCTTCTATGGGCAACTGATGGGGAATTGGAAATCCTTTGATGTACTGCAAGTTTCATTGGAGTAGACTACATTGTAGTGGGATTTCTTGTGACTGGCTTTTCGTCTCAACCTGTCCCTCGAACGATACCTGCAGATGTTCTGCCACTTTGACGACTACAACTGGGACTGGTCACTGTACCGGATCAGCATGGTGTGCCTACCGACGCCCATCCAGGCCATGGTGGTCAAGTCCACCAGGGTCTTCCACACCGGCGAGTGGTCAGTGCCGCTTTTCTCTTACGCGAGTGCCGTAGTGCTGCTTGCACAAGATTTGGAGGCCTGCCCATAGACTGTGCAGTAACCTTGCCATTTGTAGAAGCGTATCATAATAATAATAATAATAATAATAATAATAATAATAATAATAATAATAATAATCACCACCACCACCATAATCATCGTCATCACCACCACCACCACCACCACCACCACCAATGCAACGTCTATCATCAACACCTCCATTCCACCACCATCTTAGCAAGAGGCCAGATCACGCACAGGGGATGAATTGGGCTTCCACTGTGGCAAGACGTCTGGTGTTGCCTCTCTCTTGCCTCCTGGCATGTGCTCTACGGAAGCAACTCCCCTCCTTCCAAACGCTGCTCCATGCTGTGTGAGTGGTGCAGTTGTAGAGTTGAAAGATCAATTCAATGTCATTTAGGCCTAACACCCCGGTGTTTGGGCTCGCACAGGTTTCAGAAATTCTTTTCCTAGGGGATTGCCCCACGAAGGGTGAAAGCTTGTTTGCGCAACACCAGTGGTGCATTTGTGCGGCGGAGGACCGACATTTCAATTGCTTCCCCGGTGTGCTTCAAAACCAACTGTGGTGTGACTTGTGGAAAGTTGCTGCTTTTTAATTAACACTTTCGTTTTGGTGGACAGAAGCAAACATTGCATGAAGCGCGTTACGAATTGCATAAATTTCAACCCAACTGTTTGCGGAGAAGAAAAAAAAATTGCAGCGCAAAATTAACTACAACTGTAGAAAAGCCCACAAATCAGAGTTAGCGACCTGCAAGCATTGACGAAGTCCTTTTGTGTCAGCTTGTTGAATTTTCTACAAGTTGACCTTGTGGGCAGGAAGCTTCTAGAATGAAAGCATGCTTCCTTTCTCCATGATGGCTATAATTCAGTTTCATTTAGCTACTTTTTTTGGTAGAACGACTGCCCTGCGTAATCGGTTGTTCCACATTAAAAGGTGTGTAAAGACAGTTCTTTACAGGAATAAAAACAGGAATAAAAACTGTTGTGACATTTCTGCTTCCCACTGCATGTCGTCTTGTAGGCCAATAAATAAGGAATAATTTAACCAGCAAAACTTGTGAAACCAACTGCTAAGCAGCGGCCGCCAGGGGCGCTGCTTACAACAAAAATTCCTCAGCAGAAATTTTCATCGCAAAAGGGACCCCCCCAATCAGTCCGAACGACACATCTCTCTTCTAGAACACTGTAGAGCCAGTACGAGCGGATCTTGGAACAACAGCGCCACCTGGAGTATGCAGAGCGAAACGCGTGTTAGGAATTCACGGTAGGAAGGAGCCATATGAGGCAGCAGGCGATCAGAAAATCTGTTTCGTCCCGAGTTGATGACCACAAACAGTTGCATAACAGCTGATACCAAGCATAATAAAATATTCCCACGGTTCATCGTTGCCAGTAAACGTTGGATTCATTTCCTCACCTGCCTTCACATTTTCTGATCGCCTGCTACCTCATTTGGCTTCTCCCTGCTGTGGAAGGAGCGCGAGTCCCCATTGCCCGTTTCGCTCTGCATACCGCAGGCGGCGCCATAGTTCCAAGATCCGCTTGCACTGGCGCGCACATCCAAATTGGCCGCCATTTTCCCATAGGTGAAAATCGTTTTTATTTATTTTCAGAATAAACAGGTGAGTACAGTCATTGTTCCCGGTGTCAAAGAAAATAGACCAGAAAATGCGACCTTGGTGTCAAGTTTGAGCGCAAACTGAGCAGCAGTTCAGTCAGGAAAAAAATTTAAAGTGTTCCAATTATCGTCGTAACACCCTGTGTGTTTCCTTTTAAGTGCGGAGCACTTTAGGGGCCTGGCTTGTTTTCATAGCTCATCTGGCGTCACACATCCAGACAGAGGCTTCGTAAAGAAAGCCGCTTTCCCTGGTTGGAACCGACCCTGGGTCCCTCAAGTTACGTAGCTAACGTCTGTCCCACTGGGCCACAGAGGCGCACATTCTTTATCTTCAAAGTGTACCGTTGTCGTGGATCTTGTCGTTGCTAGGCCACAAATAAGTACACAATAAAATAAAATAAGAAAAAAAGTCATGATTAACTTACTAATAACTCCACATTAATTAAAACTCAATCCAGAGTCTCTTTATAGGCATTATCAGAGACTGCGGTGCCCTCTCTTGACTACTTTTGGTATCAGCGCCAGAGGAAATAGCCGAGAGAGTGTGCCACAGCCCCTTTGGTGAACCACTGCTCCCCACTTGACAGCTTTCACGTTGAGTGGAACTGCTTTAATATTTTCTTTCCCTCCTTTTGCCTCTCCAGCGGGGTGCATCACCGGAGTAAGAACTGCTCGAGCCAGAAGATGGTGCAGCAGGCGAAAAACGTCATTGGCTCGGCCCGCTCACACCTCTTCCCCAAGAGCGTTCAGGTCAGTCGGTGCTGTCTGGGGCCGCCTCCCCCCAACTCCTGCACTTCTTTCCGTGCCAGCCACCATATGGGGCGTATAAGAAGAATAAATGGGCAGGGCATGTAATGCGAAGGCAAAATAACCGTTGGTCATTAAGGGTAGCAGAGTGGATCCCTAGAGAAGGCAAGCGTGGCAGGGGGCGGCAGAAGGTTAGGTGGGCAGATGAGATCAGGAAGTTTGCGGGGATAAATTGGTCGCAGTTAGCACAGGACTGGGATAATTGGGAATCCATGGGAGAGGCCTTTGCCTTGCAGTGGGCGTAGATAGATAGGCTGGTGATGTTGTAGGTGCCAGTCTACGCAGTTGCTCCGTACCATCATCGTAGGTCGCATCCTACTAATACGTGAAAGTGTGGTTTGGCTGAGCAGGAGAAGTGCGCTCTGTAAAACGTTGATTGCATCATTACGCAGCACCAGTCATTGCAAACGTGGCAATTTTGGCTTTTATAGTTTAGTTTCTTGTGTTTCAGTTATGTGTGCTGCCGGTGATGGGTTGAAGCAGTTAGTGAACGGCAGTTAGGTTGAACGGCAGTTAGTGCGGAATTTGTTGCAAGGTGCTGATAGAGGATTGTTCCAAGATGCCAATGTGTACTTATGCTGGTACCGCCAATATATTCTTTTTTGCTCTCGTACCTTGCCTTTCGAACATGCATTTCGCTACACTTGTACTGCCAAACATGTGCAGATATGTTGATAAAGCCCTTCGTACCGCCATGCTACGTTCTCGTGCACACACTTGTACTGCCAAACATGTGCAGATATGTTTATAAAGCCCTTCGTACCGCCATGCTACATTCTAGTGCACTTAGCCACGAATGCGTTCGTAAAAAACTCGTGTAAGAGCAGTAATCACCACCTGGGTGATGTTATCAACCAGAAGCAAGAACTCTTACGAGCGTCAGTGCAGTATTTTCCTTGCACTTGAGCAGCTTTAGACTGAGCAAGCTCTGTAATGGCGGTGGAATGTATATCGTTAGGGTGTTGGGGTCATTGTTACAAAGTGCTGTGTTGGTTTCCGCTTTAATGCACCATGTAGTTGGTTATGTAGAATATTTTCTGTATTCGGGAGGACAAGAACAAATGTTGAGGGAAAATGACCCTCGTTTATTGCGTTTTTGACACCCTGTGGTAATTGGTTAAGTTGTACACTGTTGTAAAGGTGATGCAGCCTGGAAAGGCACCTAAGCCGGAATCCTGCATGTTTACAAGATATGTTGACAAGGTTGTTGTAACATCATGTGAAATGCCAGAATTTTAAAGTCTATAATTTCTTGGGCGGGGGTGGGGGTGGGGGGTGGGACATTTTTTAGACAGTACTATAATGTTTGTGCGCATAAAATTGCTACCTTTGTAGCCTTGTTTAGGACCCCTTTAATATTTATTGCAGTCATGGAAACAATGGAAATACACACTACTAGTCAATTTCTTTTGCTGGGGAAAAAAAAATTATGAAATTTTTTTTTCGAGTGGGTTTTTTTCACCCTGCAGTAAGGAACCATCCAGGCTGCTTTAAACTTCTGTTTAAAATTTTTCACTAAAAAGTTGCATGCACAGAAAAGGCACTTCTCTGCAGGTCATGCTGTGCAAAAATTTATCTGGAACAGCTATTCAAAATTTCAATGCATACACGTATGCGAAGAGGGGCTGAGTCTTTACAAACTGTGCATATTTGAGCCTCCCCAACTTCATTGCTAAAAAAAAAAAAAAAGATAAGTTGTTTTGAGGAGTACGTCTCTTTGACCCGAAGCCACTCGCTATGGGGCACTTAAAAGCAATGTGGTTGATTCCTCTTTCACAGGAGTCGGTAAAACGCTAAAGTGAACCGTGCCTTCTCAGGAGAAGTTGAATGTTTATTCTGCATCGATATGAACTTGCACATAACTATATATACTTTGTCGGTGTGGCACCGTCAGATGCATCAACATTAGGCACTGGATTGCACGCACCGGAGCACTGCGGAAACCCAAATGAAACACGCGTGCTCGCAAACCATGCGAATGAAACCGAATGGGTTGCCAGTGAACCGTTTGGTGAACTCGCAGTCTGCTGCGGCGAAAGAGCATGATTTGCGGGGCTGTCTTGTGGGTGTGCTTGGCGAGCGATGACCTGGTGGCGCATCGCCTTGGCAAATGTGCGACCACTGCGTCCCTGCTCCTTGGAGGGTACGGCAGACCGGTTGCGTTGTGATGAGCTCAGCTGGCACCAACTGTTGGCGCTCATTAGCATCGTGATGCACTACTTCACTTCATCTCTCTTGGATGGCAGCACCATCTAAATGGAGGATGTTATTGGCAGCCGTCTGTGCTTCAGCTCATTCACAGCGCTTTTGGTGAAGCACATGGCACCTGCTGTTGTGGCGACGGAGTTCCCGGCTCAAATCCTGGCACCGCCGTGTCAATGGAACTTTTTCTGGCGATGTCATTTTCGTGACGGATATGACGTCAGTCAGATGTTGGTGGATCCCAACATAAAACACTTTTGTGTTAAAATACCGTAAAAACCCGCGTATAGTACGAGGTTTTTTTTCCAAATTTTACTATGTAAAATTTGTGCCTCGTATTATATGTGGATCCCAAAGTTTTCGGCGGATTTATGAAAACCGCCGAAAACTTTGGGATGCACATATAATACGAGACACAAATTTTACATAGTAAAATTTGGAAAAAAAACCTTGTACTATACGCGGGTTTTTACGGTACATCTTGGTTTAATTTGAAAGAACTAGCCTTTGGTATCTCACTGAGCCCCACATTCCAGCCACGAAAGAAGTTTTTACACCGAAAAAAAAAATGCAAAAATTATTGCAAAACGTTTCAAATTTCATGCTACAGTCGCATGACATGGGCAGGAGTGATGTCATATGGGCCAGCACTAAGAACACTGTTTTGAGTTTAACTCCATGTTAGCATTCAAGCTATACGATAAAACGAAACTAGAGGCCCCACTACAATGGAGAAGCTTTTTTTTCTGAAATGAGTCGAATCCACCCGAACAGAAATTCAGAAACAAGTGAAAATTGCATTAACGGGCCTAAATGCAACGCTGTCAAAGCTAACTTCCCCTAGCTAACATGCTGAACATGTTGTATAATAGCTTTGATAGCGTTGCATTCAGGTTCGGTCACAAATTTTTGCTTGTTTCTCGGCTGGATTTGACTCGTTTCGAAAAAAAGCTCCTCAATCGTCCAGTCATGTGTCTTAGCGATGGTTTCGGCCGCCAATCGCACTGACAAGATTCTGCGATGCCACAGAGGAATCCCCGAAAGGTGGCTCGGAAGTTGCCACTGCTTCACACGTTTTCCTTAATATCTCCGTCATTTGTTAGAAGTTTTCGATGGAATTGGTGTTGTTGCAATCAGGACAAAGCAGCCTTTCTAATGAAGCAAACTTGTATTTTGTGTTCACGGCCCCTTTAACGACGTACATCTAGCTTCAGCACTTCCCAGTCCCTTCCCCCGTTCTGGGAGAAACCTGCCCTTCTTTTGTGGGCCGATGCAGGTCAAGCGCGGTGTGCAGCGCAACCTGAAGCCGCCCAAGGGAAACGGGGGCTGGGGCGACGTCCGGGACCACCATCTCTGCCTCAAGAGCGGCTCTGTCTCCACGGTGCACAGGTAGCACCACGCCACTGCGGGGGCTGCTGCGACGCCTCCCTCCCCTCAGTCGTCGTCGACCCTTTCTTCCCTCTTCGTTCTCCCTTCCCCACGCTTTCGTCCTCCGTGGGGGAGCTGTCTGGTCGGCCGCCGTCGTCTCATCGGAGCCTTCAGCAGCGCCATGGCAGTCTGTTGTTGCAAACGTGCGTCGTGCTCAGTACCTGCTCGGACAGGCCTTTTCGATTTGGCGTGGCTGCGCTTATCCAGAGCAGCTGGCAATCGGAAGCACCCGAGATTGGTAGGAATTTAAAACTGAGATGGGCCATCTTCCGAGGAAACACTCAGTCCGTGTCCAGGCAAAAAACACAACACCACCCCCTGGGTTGGGACGATTTGGCTGCCACATTTCACGTAGTCTCTACGAGGAAGGAGATGTTGACCTGTCAAGGGTTGGTCAGATTGGTGGCAGGTGCAAGCTTCTGTTTGTAGTTGAATCTCGACTGTTTCTTTTTTTTTGTCCCAGAACAGATGAGTGCTCTTTATGAAAGTTTGATCGAAAGTGCCCACTGTTCCGCGAGGAAAGTCTGTTCGGCGCTTGTGCGCCACATCTGCTGCTAAAGCAGGGAGCAGTGTGGGAACTTCGTTAGACCGCGAAATTAGAACAGGCTTGTAAGAGTGGCTGCTTGCTTGGACGAGTTGGTATGACTTCATGTTTGTGGGAAAAAAAGCACGAAAGAAGAAACAAGCCCACACCAAAGCGGCGGATTGTCAAATTTAAAGGCTCGCCCTGCAGACTGGCGCAGTCTATCGGCAAAGCCAAATCAAAGACCTGGGAAATGCGAGACGAGTGTTTATCGGTCGACCCGCCCACCAGTCTGCCCACCAATGTTATTTGTCATGGCTTCTCCATGCAAAACTCGGCCACAGCAGTGGTTTGTGCTGGAGCTTGCATTCCCCCACAATTGACCCACGACGGTTGTGAGATATGGGGCTCGGTAAACTGGGTGAAATTGGGAGATTCAGTACAAGGCATTCTCCTCTGTATTGTCCTCCTGCCAAGTTCTAGTTGCTGTCGAAAACTTCGCTAGTCATGGCAGGCTCTTGTAAAATAAAGTTTGAAGTGGCAGGGCTTAAATGACTGCCAGGTAATGCCGATTTACCCTGAGATGAGAAACGACCTGCACTTCCATAACACAAGAGGTCAGCTTGTCGTCGTGTGGGCTTGACGTCTGCGTGCATTCTGTCGGGTGTGTCCTCGTGACCCAAACAGGCTAGCCATAGAGAGGCGCGGCTATTACTTCTGCCAAAGAAAGCACCCAGTTTTAGCGTTGTCGAATCTACTTCAAAGAACTGTTGGGCAATGCACCACCACCTTTGGATTGCAACCCCGCTCACGGATCTGTATTTCTTTTGTTTTTTGGCAGCTGTCATGTATTTTGAACTGGGCGACGTCTGTGGTCGCCCATTGTGTATACTGTAAATAAGCTAGTCGTTTTGTAAGACATTCTGGAAGGAGGTTCTTTTTTTTTTTGCCAAACTGTTCCTTGGCCACCTGAATGTTTGTGCGACCTTTTTTTCGTACCAGCAAAATTGGAGAGTGTGGGACACAAGGCGTTTGTAAGAGCTGCCACCTTTCATGTTGCAAGTCAGACAAGGTGACCACTTTGACGCGTGAAGAGGTATTTTTTCAGCCCGTGGTACGACACTACGACACCTGTTCATTAGTGATGTCAAAGTTCGGTGTGAGGTGACCGAAATTCTTTTTTATTTGTTTCCTGCCGAACTGTCAGCTTTGTCAACTTTTTTCCCTCCTTGAAAAAGCTCCAAAGAGACTTCTAGCAGCTGGTGAATCAGCTTTGCTTTTATGCATTATGCAGCCCAATATGTTTAAAGTATTATTTAGTTCTGTTAGCCAAAGACAAAAAAAAAAAAGCTAGTAAGGCACATGTGTGCCTTTTGTTCAGTTGATTGATACCTTTCGCATCCTTTTAAGGCCCAACACGCGTGTTGCGGTGCTTAGTGGAAGTTCGTAATCCTGTTCCTGTTTTTGAAGTCGTGTCGTGGCTTGTTTACATCGTGTTTTTAGTCTCTGGGGTTGAGTCCCATCAACAGCTTCGTGGCATTGTACGTAGACAAAGGTGAATTTGACATTCTGTGTTTGGAATTTCGTTTACTTCTGTGTTGGAGACTTCTTTCTTCGTTTCTGCTTTCGTTAGCTCAGAATGCGCCATTATATCCCCCCTGGGTGACCTTGCCTTAATAACCTAGTCTATATGCCATTGCAACCATCCAAAGAATATCTATTTTCCCCTCGGTGCCGCCATACGTGGAAAACGTTGTTGCATTTTACAATCATATTTAATTGTCCTTGCATCTACTTGGTGTCAGACGTCTTTCGTTGTCTTGTTACCGTGTTTTTGCACTTGTTGTCTTTTTGGCACCGTTTTGCCAGTGAAAATTGGATGACACCATTTGTTGGGCAGGCTGCACTGTGTTTTATGCCAAAGTGCTTGTAGCGTTTTTTTTTTCTTTTATCAGCGTGTTGAAGCGATTCTTGTCAGCCAACAGCTTATCTCGTGCCATTTTTCCCCAGTTCTGTGCAACAACGTCAATCCCTTATCTACAGGTCTGTACACTATCTTTACAAGAAGACCCACAGTTCAGTTTTTGGTTTTTTGCATCGCTCTGAGGAGAAACAAATCTAGTCTTAAAAATCGTTCAGTTGTGCGCGACACATTTTTGGCACTCCAGGGGAGTTTCCACATTTTTCCAGACAGGTTCATGCCAGAGTTACTCAATATAGACAGTTGCGAAACTCCGCTTCAGAATCCGGGCGGCGCTAGCCCCCCCACTCCGTGGAAGCCGAGGGGCAAGTCGACGCGCGCGGCACCTAGGAGATGAAAACGGAACTTCGCTAAACTATTATTATTCAAAATTCTTCTGTAAAATAAAGATTGCTTTTTAAATTAAAACACAATAATTACGTAAAATTTACTTGTGTTTTTGCGGCTTTTCTTTTTATGACTTACGGCAGCAGCCGCAAGCACTTGAGTACTGCTTCAACGTCCTGCCGACAGACGACAGGCTAGTCAACTTGCCCCGTGCTTGCCCCGGCGCAGGGGGGCAACCGAAGACCGGCTTTCGATACATGGGGCCTATGGGGAGTTTCGCAACTGTCTATATCCAGTAACTCTGGTTCATGCTGTTCATTGTTTCGCATTCTGGCAACGTGTACACTGTGAGAGTCGTTGCAACCCAACTACTCTGGGCTGATTCTTTTAGTTTTTGTGTCGGGGTTTTATTCTTTTATAAAACCGCACTTCCAACCTTAAATCTGCGCGCGAATCAAGCCTCTCAAAAAATGGTAAATTTTTATTCGTTTTCTCGCCTCTAAGCTTTGATCTCGGCAAAGCTAACTTGTTTGTTTCCACACAGCTTGAGCTTTTTGATACAACTGACGGCGAGGCATTTGATTTGTCTGGGTTTAGGTGGCCAGATTTTTGTAGTCATTTCAAGTAGCACAGCATGTGCGTTTTGTATGTTTTCTGCCTTTTTAGCCAGGTATCGCACCACGACCATGCATAGCCACTGACCGTCACTGTAGCTTTTCTTGAAAACAAAAAACATTTCATTTTCGAAGGCATGGAAGGTAACCGGTAAACGCAAAGTGCAAAATACCAAAGAGCCAGTTTGGCATAGTCGCCCGCCATTGGACTTTTAGTTGATGTGCTTTCGAAGGCCATCGTGCACCACAGTCAGACTAATTTAGTTACTGTTCAAACATTCAGTGATGTACTGAGCCCATTTTACACTGTGCAATTCATGTTACTTTGCAGGAAAGATCCTTTCATGCTGCCACTATGGTTACATTTTATCGTACGCAGTGTGTTTGGCTTAAACAATTGCCGTGCTTGTCATGTTTGGTTTTTTAGAATGGCTCAAGTTATTGTATTCGCGCTATGCACAGGAAAGTAGTCGATGCCTTTTCTGCAACAGATATTGCAGTATATGCCCTGTGTTGACTGTCCTGGATTTTTTTCATTTTCACGTGAAGTCAAGTACGGTAGACGAGTACGGTAGAAATATTTTTGCGTATTAAGTCTATCGACTGGCAGTCTTGTATGCTGAGGGCTACCTTTTCAACGTCAGATTGAAAATGCAAATTGCGCTATAAAGGCTAGCTTTTTCTGGTAGCCTGCCTTGATTTTTCTTTTGTAATCCATTTTTTCGAACTATGCCATTAATGCCATATTCGGGTGTGGTTACTTCCCCTGAGGTGTCAGAATTACAGCTGAGAAGGTTTTTCCATTTTTTAAACTTTCGAAACAAGTTCATCTAAACGTAGGAAAAGAACTCTAGTATTTTCAGACCGTTTGGTTTGCATTACAGGTTGACGATGCAAACGTAAGCCCAACCGCATATTCCTGGCGCCGCGGCCCAATCTCGCCTTGTTTCAGCTTCCAAATTCAGTACACGTTGTGAGGTCCAAAAAAAGGGCCCTGTACCCGTAGCATGGCGGCAGTTGGTGATGTCTATTAGTCATGTTGTAGGTCTGCGCGGCCTTCCCCCACTGAAGGGTTTCCACCCGGGCATTGCGTTTTGTGGGCGTTGCCCATAAAGACTGCATAGAAGGATCGTCGTCCTTGTTGTACATAACGTATTTGTGCAATCCTTTTTGTACACACGCTCATGTCCCAGCAATCGCAGCTTGTGTGTAATGTGTAGTGCCATACGTTTTGATGTGTACCTGTATTCTTCCCCTTACCCCATTTGGCAAGTGGACCCCTTGCCGAGTGCCGAACTTTGTGCTCCAACGCTGAACTCCGCTGTGCCTTGTCGGGTGAGAGTGATTGAGTGTGAGCGCTTACAACGTGATGTGAAAGAGTGAACTTTGTTTGCAACTTGTTGTTCAACACTTGCCGCTTCTGGAGTTCACAAAGCACTGTGACAATGCCACTTTTAAGTGAATTTGAAGTGCAACGTCAAGCACTGTTATCCCTTTGTTTTCCACCAAACAGTCAGAGTGTTTTTAAAAACATTTCCTTTCTTATCGAGAGAGAATACGCGCGAATTGGACCACTATCTGTGTCCTATGTTTGGTCCGGAAATGCTGGCGTTGTCTGCGTTTATTGCTCATGTGCGAGAAGTATTTATTGATTTGTTGCCATTTACTACTTTTAAGCAGTGAAACGTGTCGATCTTTCTGTGGGCCACCGTTTTGCGCTGGGACTGACCGGCAAAAGAGGAAAAAAATGCTTGTGGGCAGCAGGGAATCCGTATTCCGACTTAATGGCGGCCTCTCGAGCTTTTTGTAGGTGAAAGGACTGCAAAACGTTTTGTAACCAGTTTGCTTGCCGTTCGTTTTAATGTTTAGTGTCGTGCAGTTCTGTTTCCTTTCTCGGAGTGCTGCTGTTTTATTAGCTTCCGCCGAGCCTAATTGTGCAATTTTTAACTTCTTTTACGTTACTGCTGTTTACTGTTTTGTTGCGAGTTGATACGTATCAGGGCATTTGCTCAAACCAAAGTTTTCTCCGAAGAGCTGATTTTGTTGGTTGGTTGGTATACTGGATGTTTTACGTTTTTTACTTCACGTGGCATCCCCTGTACAGGGTACTTTTAGCGTTTCTGCTGTATGAACGGCGAGAATCACCAAAGAAGCTGTTTTTTCCCAAAGCGCAGTGAAACGCGTCTGGCCAGTACACTAAATAAACGATTTTCCTAAGCTGAACTGTTGTCTGCGCATTGCTTTTATCTGTTAAGGTTAGTTAAGGGGGATTTGGCGCGAGAAAGTATTTTTGTTATGGATGAAATTAAATCAGATTAGAAGAATTTATGTAGTTAACCATTCTGATAGCAACACTGAAACCGGTGTAACAATATCGCTTATACTTGTTGAGTTGCGAAGCTATCAGAAAGTTGCCCCAAAATTAATTAGGCAAAAATAAGATTTCCATGTCTATATGATTTGGAAGGTCTACAGTATTCTGTGCAAGGAAGCTGTTAGATTGTTTTGTCCCCCTTTGGTATAAAAAAAGAACAAAAAGGTTCTCCACAGTTTTAGTTCTGGTGTTATGTTTTGGATAAGTCTGAGGGTGATATAACCATGGTGGTGATGTGAAAATACTATAAAACACCCGAGACACTCGTTAAATACAGCACGCCGTTTATTCGAACCTCTCTAGAGTGTACAAAAGTTGACAGCCGTGCGAGCTGTGTACTTAGACGATCACATAACGGCAGAGACCTTCGGCACACATTGACACACTTGCATGTAAAGATGAACAGAGCCCCATTTATACACAGTAAAACCTTGTCAGTTTAAATCTTGTGGGACTTTTAGAATCGTGTCTGCACTGCTTCCAAAAATGTGCCAAAAGAAAAACTAGAGTGAACATGGTTTCATTCATTGACGAAACGCGAAGCATTTATATGCATGGCGGGGGGGCACATGCACTGGCATTAACTGTGCGTGGAGGGAACATTTTATTATTGAACGCAGCTTCAGCAAAGCCTAGCGATCTAGATTTGTGTGCTGAACCCAAGGACGTGGGTTCAATTTCCTGCCGCGGCAGCTGCTTTTCTGATGGAGGCGAAAACACCTGCGTGTCCGAGATTTTGGTACACGCTAAAGATCCCCCTTAGGTGGCCAAAATTAACCCATAGGAGCCCTCCACTATGGCGCGCCTCATCGCCTGTGTAGTGTCGGCGTGTTAAATCCCATAATCAATCAATCGTTCGTGTGCAAAGATGTTACAGTGAGTGGACGCATTCTTCCCTCGTCACTAATGCTAACTAAATGATTAATTGGTATTATTAAGGTACTGTTGATAAGGGTAACTACACAGCATTATAAGTAACAGAACGCAGTAATTTGGCTCTGAATGTTGCCAAACATTGCACCTTATGTTCACATAATTTAAAGTAATTATTCAAAATCATGACAGTGTTTACAACTTATTCAAAAATTATTTCCTTTTTGCTCTGAATTTGCACTCTACTGTACTGACACTTTGGCACAAAGTATTCATTTGTATTTTCTTTCTTCTTCCGCTCAGCTTTGTACCAGCTAATGCATTCCTTCAGGATGTTTTACTCGTACCAGTAATTTGTGTGAAAACAGATCGGCACCTGACTGCCACCCGCGACGGCTGCGCGTTATGCATAGGGCCTGGGTTTAATTCCTGCAACAGCTGCTGCATTGCGTTTTTAGAAAATTATTTCCTTCAAATGACCACAGAAGGCAGATACCCACCACGGAAAGCTGTCAAAACGTGAGCAAAAATGCTTTTCATGCAACTGCGGGTTTCTAACACAGGCAGACACATCTGTTAACCCTGCGAGGCAAAAATATTTTGCCAGGAGAGGAACAAAATGTGTGCAAGACATGTCGGTTGTGGCCGACGCATCCGTTGTGGCAATGCTGGGGTTCCGACTCTGTTGGCAGCATGTTTTCATTTTTCAGTTCACACTGTCATGCCGTACTGACAGCAGACGTTCATTCTTGCATTCTTCGAACAGCCATAGCAGCCACATCATACCTTAGTGACAAATTAACCCACCTTGGTATGCGTAAAAATGCTTTGCGTTAGGAAAATAATTGCTTGCACTTTTGCGTGGACAGCATCGTCAACACAGTTTTCAATGCTCTCTGAACGGTTCGAAGATTTGCAGACAACCATCTTTGGCCCACATTTGGCAAGCCTCGCTACACTTGATGCGCTATTTTTGTTTGAGTTCTTAGCCAGCAAAACGTCGCCCAGTACGATTTGCATTTTACCCGCACTTTGCTCGAGCAAAAAAACCCGGAACCTTGTTTTCCAACCAACCTTTGTTACCTCTGACCAAATTTCAGAAAAAACAAATAACAGGCATGTACATACCGCAGTAAATATTATGGTTAAGAGGACATTCATCTACGTCAGTGACATAGTTCAGAGTTGTTCCGGCTTCTGAAAAAACAAGGTTTTACTGTATTGCATAAAAATATTGTGTGTGAGTGTGTATAAACTGTTGAAAAGTGCATAGTCTTTACAATCCCGGTAAAAGTGCAAAACCCACAATTCTCGACACAACGATAGAAAATTCTGTCGCATGCCGGCCCAAAGATTATGCCACCTAAAATTCATTACAAGACAGCCTTGCACTGAACTGAAATGGGATAAAACTGAAGAGCTCCGTTAAAAAAAAAAGCAAAACCAAACGAACACAAAAATATTTGTGTATAAACTCTTGAAAAGTGCATAGGCTTGTCAATCACTATAAAAAGGTAAAACGCACCTTCCTTGACATGAAGCTATAAAATTCCACCACATGCCAATGCAAAGGTTACATCGGCCAAAATTCACTGGACTGAAAAGGAACGAAACTGAGTAGCTCCGTAAAAATAACGCAAAACCAAACAAAAACAAGGTAAAATACCGTGACTACTAAAAACAAGTAACAACAAAATAAAAACAAGATCAACAACGTCAAAATTGGTTTCGATCGTGAAAACTCCATCGAGCACTAGAACCCGAGAAGCTTGTTCCAGGATCACACCGGTAGCACTCCAACACACCTCGGTATTTCCTGCTTCTAGAGGAATGACAAACACTTGTTACTACGCACATGTTGGGGATGCAAGGGACGGCACACCTCTGCTCACTGACAAACTAGTCTCAACACTGATAGCCCTTCACACTCGCGTAAACGTCAGAGGCAGTCAGTGAAGCAAAAAACAAAAATATATGCCACCAATCGCCAATCTCCTATCACACATTCATTTCATTCTATCGTCTATGGCGTCACAAAAGCGAAGTCATTCTGGCACAAACAATTAGGAAGCTCTCTTCCGACTCAAACAGTCAGTATATGCTACTTCTATTTAGCTTAGACATTGAAACAGCAAGGCAACACAGTGATTACGACACTTCCCTGCAATCGTTGTAACTAGTGTCAGACAAGGCTATTTTCACTGGTTGTGCATTTCTATACTGTTTGCATATGAAGTGTTACGACCATTAGGCTTAAAAGACAAGGCCTCAAATGTTAGGCCTAAGGTTTTCAAAAATACTGGCCGGTGGCAGGACGTAATAGTTGAATGTAAATGCATTCAACATTGTAGTGAATCTTGCTGTAGTTAAACCCAATGTGTTGGCAATCTGACTGAACGTGGCAGACTTCTGAAATCAGAAAAAACTGCCAGAAGATAACAAACTCAAAAAATCTTTCATTTCAGATCCCAGATCTGGGCTGAACGTGGCATGGGTACTCGTAACATTGCATGCCAGATACACACTGTTCACTTCCTTACGGTATCCGGCGATTTCACCTACGTGACAATTAGGTTTGGTGGGACTGGAACAGCATCAGCGATTTACGTGGATTCCAGACGTGCAAGTGTAAGACAACTTTGTGAAGAGTTACATAAAGCCTTCCCAAGGTGGCTTCGCAATAACAAACCAAAGTTTGCATCTATAATTATTGCTGGCAGGGTTCTTTAGTTCTAAAAGCCAGTTTCTGGCATGCTCAGAAAATATTTGAACGAGTGAAGCGCAGCTTCCTAGTGTTTCACTGCAAGGTGCAGATAACGCTAGGCCTAACACGTGTAAATTGTAGCTCGCCACATTTTTCTCGTAGCATGCCACATTTTTTTGCAACGCACCAAGTGAAAAATTCCATCATTAAACTGTGGACTCATGTGAATGTGTGTTGGCCCGACTTTCATTACAAAAGGCTAAAAGAACAAATTAAGGCCTGTGAGGCTGGGAAGTGAGTGTTCCCGAAATATTTTTGCAGTGATGTGATCGGACACACATCATGGGTATTAATTACTGTGGTATGTACTATGTGGAAAACTCAATTAATACAAGTTCAGTTACGTGCGCAAGTTTAGGCCTGACACTCCTTAAAAAAGTTACGGCGAAAAAATTGTCAAAAAGGTTTTCACGACGACGCAATTCAAGGTGTTGCACTGGATCAATGCAGCACACACCACCTGAAAAACTCCATTGCTCAATTCAAAACTCAATTCAATAGGCCTGGCTCTTCTCTCAAAAATACGGCAAAAAAATTAGGCCTAAGGATTTGTTAACGGAGTGTTCTTAAATCTATTCCTAGGAAGACACGATTACACAAGCGTCATGTTGAATCACAGCTGTGCAAACCACACAGCCTATTTTGGTATTAAAAGTTAATTCTTGCATAACGCGTTTAGTCTTGACACGTAAAAATATTAGGATGCAATCAGGCCTGGCAGGTTAAGAAGCGAGTATGCCCTGTAAGTCTCTGCGACATTACGATGAGCCACGACATTACGATGAGCCACACATTGCATATAGTTACAGCTTGTTTCACGTAGAAGATTCCATCAGTACTAAAAGTTCATTTACGTGTACACGTTCAAGTTATTCGTAAAAAAATGTGCGAGCATTGCGGTCACGGCGACATCTCGTTAGGCCTAAGACGTTGGGAAGTGCTAGAGTTCTTCAATACACACCAGTCGCGAAACTGCACTTCGGAACCTGGGCCGTGCGGGCACCTCTGCTTCGTTGAAGCTGACCGGGAAAGTACATTGGCACAGCATCCAGGGGAGAACAAAACTGAAATTTGCTAAACCTTTAATAACAGAACTTGCTGCATAAAGCTTGCTTTTCTGATTAGGAAACACTAAATTAGATACTTTTTTCTTATGTTCCCACGGTTTTAAGGTGCGGAGCACCTTAGGACCGCACAATGTCCGTCCGCGTCCGTGTGCATAACATTTACAATCGCAAAGAATCACACAGGCACCGGCAGGATTCGAGCCTGTGTCTGGTAGGCCAGACAGAGTTAGTGTCAGTCGTCTTACCCACTGGGCTACGACCGTGAGGTAGTACCCGAGAGTCAAACGGCTTACTACCTCGCCTGTAACGGTGCGGAGTATACCCTTAGGACCTCCCAATGTCCGTCCGTGCCCATCCGTGCGCACACCACCATCAAGCGAAAATCAAGCGAAATTCGATTTGAGCCATGAGTTGCCCTTTCACTTAGGGAATAATCAAGGTGCAACTCATGGCTCAAATCGAATGACGGTCGGGGCGCAAATCGGATGTCATTTCGAGTCCCCGCACTCCGCACCCTCGCCATCATCCTCGGAGTGGAGATGCTGCCATTTTTCTTTTATAACTTACGGTAGCAGCTGCAAGCCCTGGAGTACTGCTTCGACTTACCATCGACAGATGGTGGGCTAGTCGTCAACTTGCCCCATAGTTGCCCTTGTTTGCCCCAGCACAAAGGGGCCAAACGCAGATCCCTTTTCGATACACGGGGAGTTTCACAACTGGTGCGCATTGAGATACTCCACGGAAGTGCGTGTTCCCGAAACGTCTGAGACGACACAATCGCACGTGCGTCGAATGGGAGCGTTGCGGCACGCACGGCTTCAGATTAGCCGGCGCACGGGCATTGGCACGACGCTGATGGCAAAGAGCCAAGCGCAGTGCAGCAGCCAGGAGAAGGGAGACGTCTGCAAGACGGCGTCGTCCGTCCCAAAAGGCAGGTAATAGACTTCGCCTTTCCCGCAGCCAGAGTGTTTTGGCTTGCAGTCGATCGGCTGCAGCTCCCGGCTGAGACAGATGCGGATCTCGGCCAGGACGGGCGCCGAGTAATTCTGCGATAAAAAAACACGGCCGTCGTTAAGGCGGCCACAAAGACGAAACACAAGTTTGTTTCATCAAAGGGACTGCTTTGTCACGGCAACTCTGATACCAGTTTTGTTTGCAAACCTCAAACAAGTAAGCGAGATATTGAGGAAAATACTGAAGCAGTGACGACTCCTCAGTCACTTTCCGGCAGTTTCTCTACAATGTCACAGCATCTTGTTCGTGCAATCGGTGGCCGCCAACCTCTAGTTTCATCTGATCGTATCACTTGAATGCTACCGTGCAGTTAACTCGCTGAAAAAAAAAAATGTTTTTACAGCCAGCCCGTATTACATCACATCATTCGTGGCCGGAATGGAGTTCACTAAGTCACCACACGCTAGTTCTTTCAAAGTGACCAAGGTTGTACTCTGCTTTGATGGCCACCTATACGGCAATGCATTGCAAGTGCAGAACGTTTTATTTTCTGTCTATTTTCATCTTCTGAAGGCACTTTGGCAAAATGTAGCGGTAATTGCAGTGTGTTAACTTGCTACGTTCGGTACAAACAACTTCGCTTTGAGAACATTGCGCAAGTTTTCTCATTGTTGTGACTGCACAAAAAGTGCGTTCGTAACCCGCACAAAAAATGCAAAAAATATCGGGGTGAAATAGAGGTGCGGATTATATGCGAGGTAGTTCCTTTTGAGCAGCTTCACTGCAATGGGTGTTGGGCTGTGATGCCCCTACAAGAGTAATAGCGACTAAGCCACTATTACCCCATTGACAGTGCTTATTTTGCACACACAGCTCTACAATATACGAACCTACAAAAATGTATGTGGCAGGTCATCGAGTTTTGTAGTCACCTAGGTAAGCTCTTTTTCATAAACAAATGTGTAATGTTGCTTCAGCAGTAGCTTTGGTCCATCCTTTTACGTATAAAATATGTGGGCAATACGTGGAAATATATTTTTATCTGTCAATGGAAAGTGGGGGTGCGGGTTTTATGCAAGGGTGGGTTATACGTGCGAAACTACAGTAACTGTAACCCTTGATCACTAGAACTACATGTTGTAGAGATGTAACGGTGAATTTTCGTCAGATTAAGCGCAAAGACGGCGGACACAGTTACGTTGCATCGGCAATGTTTGATTTAAACATGCCTTGGCGTACTTCGATACAACGATAGAGAAAAAAAGCATTAATTTCTTTTTGAAAAAAAAAATGACAATGACATAGTTGAGATACGCTTAACCTTGAGAATGGGTTATGAACATACACTTCGAAACGCAAACTGCGTGCTAACATTTCTAGCAAACAAACAAAAGAAAAGCCATTCAGTGACTTTTTATAGAAGCCGAGTTCTGTGTAGACAACTTATGCGCAGAAAAGCGAAAGAGTTTACTGCTGGTAGAACCACGGTAGATCAATTCACCGTGACGACTTGTAGACAAAGCTCATGTGTAAAGGAGCAGGAACAATGATTCACAAAGAATGGGAAATCCCACCTAGACAAAATTAGATAAAACGGACAGTTTTTCGGAATTTTTATTAACGCACAGCCTAATGAAAACACTTGTACGTCAACTTCACATCAAATAAAACCATATGCAAGGTTACCGTATTTTCGCGCGTATAACCCGCACCCCCACTTTCTGTCAACGAGGAGGAGGAGGAGGAAAAAACTTTATTTGTCCCATCTGTTGAGTGCAGTCACTCCGGACCAGTAAGGGGTGTCCCCAGTCCAGGACTCCCTGGCTGTAGCCGGCCTTCCGGGCCCTATTCACCAGCCGAAGCTGGGAGCAGGGGTCAGAGCTGGTCAGCGCCGCCGCCCACTGTGAAGGGGTAGGGTTGGGATTGGGAGGGAGGTCTGGGATGTTCGGGCATTCCCACACTACGTGGTATAGTGTTCCTGATGTGGGGCAGAAGATGCACTGAGGGGAGAATTGGGTGGGGAATATTTTGTGCCAGAGCGTGTTGTGGGGAAAGGTGTTAGTTTGGAGCTGGCGAAGTATAACTCCTTCCTCTTTGGTCAGTTGCTTATGTGGGGGAGGAAACTGTTGGCGGGATAGTCGGTAGTGAGAGAGGATGTCATTGTATGTTAGCAGGGGTTGGGGCGTATAGTTAGTGGGGGTGGTTGGCATAGGGTTGTGGCTGTCCGCAATGGCCCGGTGTACTGCTTCTCGAGTCGCGGTATGCGCCGCTTCATTGCCGACTACGCCTGAATGACTTGGTGCCCAGATAATGCAGAGGTCAGGTAGGTGAGTTTTGGTTTTGAGAATATTGAGGGTTGCTGGGGAGAGAGTGCCTCGCAGAAAGTTGCGGCAAGCCTCTTGAGAATCGGTCAGTATCGTAACGTAGTCGCTCTGTGTTGTGGTGGCTGCCACGGCTATTGCTGCTTCCTCTGCAATGGCGGTGTCCGTGGTGAGGACAGTGACTGTGGCTACGGTCTGAAGTGTATTATTTACAACTGAAATCGCATAGGCGTTTTTGGTGACGTAGGGAGAGGCACCTGTGTAGAGCACCTCCTTTTGATTTTGAAATTGTGCCTGAAGATAGTTGGCGCGGGCCCTTCGTCTTCCAATGTGATGAGTAGGATGCATATTTCTAGGAATTAGGGTAACGCGGATGTGTTTCCGTATAGACAGTGGAACACGTATTCTGCATCTGGAGACCGGAGGCGGTGGATATCCAAGGCGCACTAGGGTCACACGTCCAGCATTAGTGAGTTGGAGCCGTTGGAGTTGTGAAGTGCATTGCGCCTCACAGAGCTCTTCCCAGGTGTTGTGTAAGCCCAGTTGCAACAGCTTGGCATTCGATGTGCATGTAGGAAGTCCGAGGGCCGTCTTGTATGTTTGTCGGATAAGAATATTTAGCTTTCGCCGTTCGGCTGGCTTGAGGGACAGGCAAGGCGTACCGTACGTAACACGGCTGATAAGCACGGCTTGAATGAGTTGGATGAGGTCTGGTTATTTCAGTCCGGTCCGTTTGTGCGTGATACGGCGAAATAATTGGGTTATCTGAGTCATGGTGCGTTGAAGTTGTAGGATTGTATGGGAGCCCGATCCGTCCTGTGGGATGGTGAGTCCGAGTATGCGCAAGTGGGTAACAGTTGGAATGGGAAAGTTTTGAATATGGAGTTTAGGGTCTGGTACTGGGGAGATTCTTCTGTCCTTTGTGCGTTGTTGAAGGGTAAGGAGGGCCGATTTCTCTGGTGCGCATGTAAGACCGCGCTCCTGTAAGTACTTGCATGAAGAAAAAAAAAATATCCCTGCGTATTGCCCGCATATTTTATACGTAAAACGATGGACTAAAGCTACTACTCAAGCAACATTACACATTTGTTTATGCAAAAGAACTTGCCTATCTGACTATGTAACTAGATGACTTGCCGCATAGATTTTTTTCATGTTAGTATATTGTGGAGCTGTGGGTGCAAAATAAGCACTGTCAATGGGATAACAGAGGCTTAGTCACTAGTACTGCTGTAGGGGCATCACGACTCAACACGCATTGTGGTGAAGCTGCGCCAAAGGAAATACCTCGCATATAATCCGCACCTATACTTCACCCCTGAAATTTTCAGTTTTGGTGCGGGTTATACGCGCAAAAATACGGTAAGCGCTACAATTCCAATGCTAGAGCAGCAACCAACTGAAAGAACATTTATGCGTTTTTTTTCTTTCCTTCTCATATTGCGACAGCCAGTCTCGAATGTTCAGCAGCCACGCCAGCCAGCGAAAGAGTGATGGAACAACAAAGCAAGCTCGCTTTACACGCGGCAGTGTCAATATTACACTCCCGGAGCTGATTCACGCAGTGTCACTGACTCTGACAACGCATGATCCTGTTGTTTACGGCTGTCAGCCATTTTCCATTTCCTTCCCTTGCACGATCCACTCACCCCCTGTGGGACCTACAGTAAAATTTTTGGAAATGAAGGCCTCCACTTAAGGCCTCCACTTGGAAATGAAGGCCAATACACTTAAAAACCATCAGGCACCAATACGAAAAGCTTTACAAATACATATCAACGTTCACAACAGCTTAGTTTGCTTACTTTAGAGATAGAGATATGTCACTTTTGTACTGAAATAATAAAAAAAGAAAACACTTGCTTGTAAGCTAGCGCCACCAAGTGAAAACTGGATAAACCTAAATGCATTTCTCGCTGATTTTTTTTTTATTTTAGTAGAGAAGTGATACATTTCTACAAGAAGAAACTAGGCCGTTAAGAACATTTTTATGTATCTGTGAAACTTTTTGTATCGGTACACGATGCTTTTAAAACCGTAGGTCATGAATTAGTAAGCCCCATACGAACATGATCAGGTAAGTAGGGACAGACAATCGATTTTTGTCGAGTATATTTTCTCTGTCCCAAACGAAAGGGCATCACTTAAAGCACCTTAACTCGAAACAGCTTTGGTGGTAATAGTGCCCTATAACTTTTGAAATCAGATTTGTTGGATCTGCCAGCCACGTGTATCCCGCCAAAAGGAACGCTGGCAACCAGAACAGTCAGCCGTGCGGCAACCAGGGGGGTAAAGCGAGCTCCGAGACCGTACGAATCGTGGGCGCTGACATGATACAATTCTCATGGTTGCCAGATCAATTGTATTCAGCCTTCTAAAAACTTCTGCCGTAATTATTTAACTAAAACAAAGAACTGAAGCAAAATAGTTACAAATAATTGCCTCAGTAATTAAAACTAGCTTCATAAAAACTGTTTAGTGTAATTAAGCTCTAATTAGTGGAGAAAGAGTAAGTTCGTACTTCAGTTTTGGTTTCGATTTTTTTAAGTGTGCTAGGAGGTGGCGAGGCCCTGGCGCCTGACTTGCGCAGTGTGTGTGTGCAGTCTCCGGCTCAGATCTGCGTGCGTGCAAAACGTATACAAGTTATACAACTCGGATGCACGCGCTGAGCAACTGCCTCCCCGGGCGCTTGCGAAGCCGTCATTCCTTTCTTCACGTTAAGCACCTTATCTATTGGCCCTGAACTGACGCCAGAACAGCGATTCCGATTTGACCTTGACTACCGCAAGTTCACTACAGGCTACGGAGTGGCAGCCAGCGATGGTTCCCGTTCGAAGAGAAATAAAAAGAGCTTTTATAATCGCTCGGTTCCAGTTGTTTTATTAATGGAACTTCTTACAGCCCTTCGTGCTTCGAACTTTCGCGCAATCGCTCGTGAAGGTAGAACGAAAAAATAGGTAACAAAATGCGGTTTCTTTTTTAATCAGTCACAATAAATCAACAAGTCAGTGTTGTCTTCTCACGCGCTCTGTGCGGTAAATTACTGCCCATTCAATACTCGCATTCAGTCCCGCAAGCTTTCCCTTTGAAGTGGTGGAAAGCAGCTAGAACTTGACGAATACAGACAGAAAGGAAAACGGGACACGCCGCGGACTGTATTCCGCATACTCCCTTGGCATGCATTCTTCCAGTCTGTTGGCCTGCGATCGACCGCGCTCTTTCGATCCTGTGCTTCGCCGCGACTCACCGGCAATACCAGCGTTGGCCCATGCGATGTTTTTTTTTTTTTGTGTGTGTGTGTAAATAAAGGTTTTACATTGAGCTAAAGCGACAGTTCACTTCACGTTGTTTGAAAAGCATTGAGCGACTCGCAAAATGTCACAGAATGGCAAAAAAAGCGGCACAGCGCAAACATGCACGGAGATCATACGGAGATTCATTTTTCTGTGCGCCCAGTACGGATCAGCAGACTCCTTGGCGTCCTCGCGCATGCGATCAGTCGCATTCGAGCTTGCGCGCAAGTGTTGTTTGAGCGTTGCCACATCTTGCTCAAATAGTCTCAGTACATATGAGTCACACGTACGCTAAACCGAAAACACGTCGGTTACCTACCCACAGGAGATAAACTACGCAATGCTGTTGATGCTGTCGACGCCGCCTACACAAAATCCGCCTGGCCAGCGGTCCGCCATGTTACAATTAATCCCGGCATGCTTTGCTAGCCGGACGCGGAAATGCCACAGTAGCACGTTGCCAGATTACAACCCATCGCTTTCGCCGTTTTTAGTAAGCAAAAACTCAGCTGGAAACCTTCAAATCGTTGTATCATGTCTGCCACCGTGTGTCGTACGGTTCCAATGCATTGGCTCAGCGGCGCGCTTTCCCTCTAGAGTATATTATCTCTATGGCGGCAACACACTTTTAAGTGCACTCGAGGTTAAAAAAGGTGTTTAAAAGCTTGTCCCCGGCTGAAACAACAATGACGTGCAACCTTTCTTATTCCTTCATGCGGTTTTTAAATCAGCGTTGAAACTGACGGAGTTGTTCGGACACGTAAGGTAGTGTCCCGTTTAGACACTACATGGCGCTACGTTTGAGATTTCAGAAATTTTAGTGCAAAATTAAAAATTATTTCTGCCTGCTTATTTAATATTTAGAAATCCCTCGCAGTTACCCCAGTATATAGAATGCTGGCTTTCATATGAGCTAGAGGACGTACACTCCACAAAAATCTGTTGCAGATGGCGGTCAAGAGCTCAGCAAGCTGTTAGCAAAGTGTCAATATTTCTTGCTTTGGCAAAAAAAAAAAAAGACCCTTTTTTCCCAAATCAAGTAACGTCCCCTTTTTTAAGCTCTTTGTGTTTAGTTGTTTCAGCCAGTGCAACTCTTCTTGCATTGAAGAACTTTTTTTCTTTGTGGTATGCTTTGAAAGCCCCAATCAGACCACACTGTGAAGATGCATTGAGTGCTGACCTTGCTTGAGTAGCAGACAAAATTGGCCGCTCCTTTGACATCGTCATGTAAGGCTTCCTTGATATCTTCCAGCTGAAAAGATGAACTTGCGTTAGTGTGACCGTCACGCAGTATGTGCAGCAGCTGTGTCAGTGCCAAATGTTGTCTTACCTTGTAGGTGCTTTGAGAACTTGGCACCACACCGCTGTTCCGAAGGTACCTGAAACAGATCACAAGGTGCGCAGGGTCAAGGAACAACATCAAGTCACCCTTTATGAGCAGCTTCCATACGACTGAGTTAGCACTTCTCTGTACAACGTGAAATTAAAAACAAATCCTTTGCGGTCGTTGCACGGCTGATACGGTCCTAGTTGATGTGTTTATCACTTCTGCCTTAGATATGTTTCTATCAGGGAGGCCTTCCCAGTGAGTTCTCGGCTTAGCTTTCCACGTAGTTTTACAGTTTACCACTGCTTACTTTTAATGCGTACACTTAACAATATCCTCGGATCGAGTATTTTTTCAGGCACCAAGTTTTTTTCCGCTGGTTCACCAATGAGCATGACAGAGACGTGTAATGTGGGAAATATATTCTTGTGGGAAATAATGGGAATATAATGTGGGAAATGTGGGAATATAATGTGGGAAATAATGGGAAAGTATTTCTTATAATTCTAAACATTCGTATGGCATCATGGAGGGACCAGCACGGCTGCCATTCTACTTACATTTAAATGCTTTTAATGGCGACTGAAACTTGTAGGGGCACATATTTTAGCTGGTTAGTTATGCGTGTATTTAAGCTTGCATCATCACGTAGCAAGATAAGCATACATTTAAGTGCTGAGAGTCGTGTATTGGCCACATGCTTCTTATTTGACCAGAGGCCACTGAAAACGCATTTGCAACATTTTTAACGCAATCTACCATGGAGGTACAACCTGCGCCTCAATCCCCTTCTATGTTCTAGCATAAATATGAGGACAGTTCCGAGAGAGGCAACTACGAGACAGGCACGTATGTCCCCAATGCATTGAGTGTAACACCATGCATACAGAACAACGTCTGGTCGAATCTGCACTTTTTATATGCTGCCGAGCTCAGTTTAGACGAGCGTTTAGGGTGGAATTCCTGTTCCCCAAACGAGTGCGGGAAAGCTTACTCTGTGAAGTTGTACTTTAAGTACATGTGGAGCGTTGTGTTGAAGAAGTTCACGAGGCCGTCGAGTGCCGGCACCACTGTGGCGCACGTGCCGTGCTTCTGCCATTCGTGCTTCCTGAACAGAGAGGAAAACGAGGGAAAAACAAAACAAGCGTGTCACAGCATTACGTCCAAGCCAACTCGCTTCCACCGCGATTTCACCGAAACAAGACAAACAAAACGCGGGAGCTGCTTTGGTGACTCGGTCGAAAAGCCGCAAACTTTGAAGATGTTTGGTCACTGGTCATGCGTGGTTGATAATGACGAGATAACGCTTTCAGAGCTTTAACAAAACATTCCTGAAAAACACCCTCCAGACCAACTTTAGGTGCCATGCCATGCCATTCGTGATGTGCTCGCTCAGTTTGGAGTGCCTAATTTCGCCCCAAACACCGCACTTACAAAACACGTCTATGAAGCCCAACCATGGCTGCAACGCGGTGAGTTCACCAAGGCTAAGCATTGACCCAGTATGTTGATGAGGTCACCCCAGGAAGAGAAGAAACCTCTACAAGCTTAAAAGGTATGACGCACAATGCTATAACTGCCCTACTAAATTAAATACCGCTGAAAGTGGAGAGCAAACTGCAAAGAGACGTAAAAGGTGGTGCTGAGAGCAACATGAGCAGGAACTCAAAGTAACAAAGCAGAATAAATAAAAATGAAGGGCACCACTCACTAATACACCAGGGGTGCCAAACTTCGCATCACTCAGCCCCACTGTTTTGCTCTGTTTAGTGCCTTCAAGAGCCAACCGTCATGCAGCAGCTGGCTTTTAATTTTTTAGTCAAAACCAGATGCAACGTTTCACCTGATAGTACTTTTTAGAATGAAGCTTTCTTAGTGAGACCAGTGGCATTCCATCAGAAAACTGCAAAAAAAAAAAAAAAAAAAAAAAAACTAATGCATTTCCCCATAGACCAGTTGGTTGACCGAAGAGCTCTGATGAGACCTCTCGACACACAGCGCATGCATGAAACCGGGCTTCCATTGTGTCGAAAGGGTCGCTTGAGAATCGCGAAAAAGGTACAGTCCTAAATATGACAATAGTACATGCATCGACCGTAAAGAAGGAACGCAACAGTGTACCTTCATCCCATAAACCACGTATCGGTGTACATTTAGGTTGTTTGTAGATGCACTTACTTAGTGTGCAAGAAATCGTCGCATGGGTCCATTCTTTGTTTGCAATTTGGGCCTTTGAAGGTATGATGACTGATTGGGCGCGCTTTCAGTGAAGGTTGGATGCACTTCTGGCTGGCGAAGGCTTCGACGCACTTTTAACGCAGTTTTTACGTGAAAAAGCCTTCGTGCTTCTCTCAACTTTCTTCACGAAAGGATGGTAAAGTTTTGATCTTTAAAGGGGCCATCAAGACAAAATACAAGATTGGTTCATTAGAAAGGCTGCTTTGTCCCGATAAAAATGATACCGATTTCATCGCAAACTTCCAAAAAATAACGGAGATATTAAAGAAAACGTGTGGAGCTCTGGCGACTCGCTAGCCAGTTTCCGGCAACTTTTATATGACGTCACACAATCTTGTTTGGGCGATTGACGGCAGCCGAACTAATCAATCGCCAGGACACTTGACTGGACGATTGTAGTGGGGCCGCCAGTTCCGTTTAATCGAATCACTCGAATGCTAACGTGCACCTAACCCACTGAAAATTATGTTTTTAGTGCTGGCCTGTATGACATCACTCGCGCCGATAACACGTCACTGTGGCGTGAAATTTGAAAGTTCTTTTGTATTTCTTGCATTTTTATCGGTTAAAAAACGTCTTTCGTGGCCGGAATGGAGCTGAGAGAGGTACTGAAGCGTAACCTTTTAAAGTCAAACAAAGTTGTATTTTCTCTTCAAGGACCCTTTAAAAACCCTACAATGCAAAAAAAAAAAAAAAAAAAAAAATTCAATGCACTTTACAAAAGCGTATCTAGCTGTCAAATAAACTCTTTCCAATCTCTGAAACTTTGTTTAGCCACCAAAATGGGTTGTCCCAGGAAGGTTGACCATACTTAACTGTACCTTTGAAATTCTCGTTGTCTGTGTAGTCCTTCTATGCATCGGCTTACCAGACCACACATTATGTATTCGTGTTGCATGATACGTGCACTCACCAAAATATGTTGTTGTTGGTGCTCGTCAAGGAGGCCCAGTATTCGTCCAGCTGCGGCACCAGTGGCTGAAAATACGTGGAGGAAAATTGCACCAGCATGAAGTGATTTGCTCTCGGCTTAAAAAACGTGGCTGTTCTATTCGTGACATGAACTCGTTTACCTCGAGAGCTGTGGCATTGTAACGAAGTGTTCGGTTGCAGAATTCGGGAGGGGTCGGGTTGTCAGAAGAAGGCCTAACAACAAGAAAAACATTTAGGTCGTATCTCTAGCGCAAACCTGGGGGTTGCAAATCATGCAATGCTGAGGATTCTATCATTTAAAGCAGATCAATGGACCTAGAAAAGGATCTTTGATTTTTTATTTTTTGCTAGAGCTACTGAAGGCAAGCAGGAAATGATAAAAATTCAGAAATTTCATCTTTTGTCAATACTTCGAA
Source organism: Haemaphysalis longicornis (assembly GCF_048455015.1). NCBI lineage: Eukaryota > Metazoa > Arthropoda > Arachnida > Ixodida > Ixodidae > Haemaphysalis > Haemaphysalis longicornis. The sequence continues at coordinate 118,827,571 of NW_027526445.1, forward strand.
GCAGTGTACATCAAACTGGGGAAGCTTTTTTAGCGTGTGTAACAATTACACTCAGTAAACAAGAAATGTTACAATATATGTTGAAAAGCCCAACTTTTTAACAGTGTAATTCGATACAATTATATTTGTACACAGCCAGGGTGTGCTGCTTTCTTTATCAGAAGTTCCATTAATCAGAAGTGCAATTTGCAGAGAAGTACCATAAAAAAAAACACCAAATCTATCTAATTAAGCAACAATTTTGTTGGATCGGTTTCTGTCAAACGAAAGCCTGCCATCTATGAAAAAACTGCGGCTGCGATCCAACTCTCCAGCGTATCAATATCAACTGCATGCTCTGAGCAACAGCCCATTATCGGCTGAACAATACGGCCGCTGCTTACCAAAGTCCATGTATTGTCCAGAAATTGCGTTCATTTTCTTTGATGCACTGCGATAGAAAAGGAAACGACAACAGCCAACGAGATTAGATAACATGTGCGAATCGGTCAAAGAGATTTCATACAGCGGCAGGCTTTTACGATCTACAACAAGGTAGATTGTATCTTCACTAAGTGCGCAGAAGTCAAGGTAATTAGTGGCGTAATTAAGTACTACTCTTCTCTTTTTTTTTTTTTTTTTCCTTTAGCAAAGCCTCACGTCTGCTGTGGGGCACTCATGGACTACGGCTGGCACCACCATAATTGCACGATTCTAATGCGCACTTTTTTTTCTGCCAAAAGTAGCCTTAAAATATGCGTGCGGGTTACAACTGGGCTCGAACTACAATCGGCCATCCATGTTCCCTCCCTGCTTTAGTCGTAATGCCAGCAAGAGCTGGATAAGCAAGTTTATGAAGCACGAGAAATTTCTGCTGCGAAAATTGCGTGCGCCAAATAAAAGTGTCTTCTGCAAGGTACACAGTCATGTCTTTTACAGCTGTGCGGTAGAATAGGCGACAAATTATTTTTTTTTTTTTTTAATTTTCATGGGTAAACTTATCTGTGCGCTACAATCAGGGGTGAGTTAGAATCGTGCAAATACGGTACGTACCTATGTACGATTACCGTCACTCGTTTTCTGCGCGAAGTGTCTCCTATACAGCGTGTTGCTGAAAAATTCCGTGTCGGACTGACCTTGCTGTGTGCCGTGCTGCAGTATCCTGTGCTCCACTGCTGGCTGAACATGAAGTACGTGACCGTCGGCTCTTTCTGGGCGGACGTCAGGGGCCCACTGCACAGTGGACGCGGAATGCATTCAGTACAACTATTTCCTTGCAATCAGAACTTCAATATACTGTTGCAAACTGCCATAGACACGTCTGTTTCTCACAAGTCTAGGTGTGTCTAGGGGAATGACCAGAACGTTTCCAATGCAGTGCACTCCTAGGGTTTATCTAGGAGTTTAATTCCATGCGAAGGGGTTGAGTGGGGAATTAAAACCACCTGAAAGTGTTGACGTTTGCTTGTTCTTTCTTAAGAAATTGGTTCTATAGCTTTTTTTTTCGTAGTCATCAGTAGCAGCGTATCTACACCCACTGCAGGTCAAAGGCCTCTCCCATTAATCTCCAATTACCCCGTTCCTGTGCTAACTGTGACCAATTTATCCATGCAAACTTCCTGATCTCATCTGCCCACCTAACTTTCTGCCGCCCCCTGCCACCCTTGCCTTCTCTAGGGATCAACTCTGTTACCCTTAATGACCAACGGTTATCTTGCCTTCGCATTACATGCCCTGCCCACGTCCATTTCTTCTTAATTTCTGCTAATATGTCCTTACCACACATTTGTTCTCTGACCCATTCCGCTCTATACTTGTCCCTTAATGTTGCACCTATCATCATCTGTTCCATTGCTCGCCGAGTCGTCCTCAATTTAAGTTGAACCCTCTCAGTGAGCCTCCAAGTTTCTGCTCCGTAGGTGAGTACTGGTAAGATGCAGCTGTCATACACTTTCTTCCTCAGGAACAGCGGTAGGCTGCCCTTCATTATCTTTGTAGCAGTAAGTATAAAATCAATAACTCTCATACGAGCATGCTTCAATGTCGGCAAGTTGTATGCTTGGAGCACACAAACAAACAGCTTGTATGAAATAAAAAGTGTGGGTTGTATTTTTGTGGAAGCGTGCCCTTACTGACTGCGTGGCTGCATTCCGAGTTTTATTTGTCTCCCCTGTTGTGTGAATGTGCCTTAAAAGTGTAACCACGCGTAATTAAACTTTGCAGTTTGTGTTGCCCAGCACTTTCTGAACAAAACAAAATTTTTTTCACGTCACTTCTAATTAAGACGTCGTGCCAACTTCAACATAATGCTTGTTGAAAACAGGCTGCGTTCTTTGTTAACGGTACTTCACTGTGTAGTGAAGCTGCAGTAGTTAACGGGAAATTTTATATGCGCTGCCTACCACATTTGCATGATTCTAATGTGCAGGTAAGTTTACTCCTTAAAATCTCAAAATATATATTCAAGCTGAAAAAAATTATTCAGAAATACGTATACGGTACGCCCATCGAGAAATGGGTATGCCAAAATTTACTCGCGTGATGTTTACAAATTGTTTTAGATGGGACTGAGGTGGATTTTGAGAGGAGTTTGTGTCCATGGCGATTCCACAGGATACTTTGAAACTGATTTCAGTTTTGCTTCATACTGTAATGCGCACACAAATGTGAAGCCTATTTTTAGCAAAACAGAAAAAAAAAAAAAAAAAATGTGCTAGTTAGAATCATGCAAATACGGTGATCTGGGGTAGTAACTGACTTCTCCTGAGACCAACAAAATCAGCCACGAAGTGATTGCAGCTGAAACAAGTCAGAGAACACACGTGGTTTTCGCTAAATACGAGGTTTTTCATCAGAGCAAGGTGGATTGCTCCACAGCGGAGTAATATGATGCGAGACGATCAGTAAAATATAAACAAATGAGAAAACTAGCAGCCAATCCGTCAGTGGAATTTACCACGACTCTAGCTGAAGCACAAACTAAAAATAAGGCAAACTATACTGCTTCAATCAAACCAAAGTTGACAGGAGCTTGAGGCACAGAAGTGTTTAAAACAAAAACACTGTGCAAAGAGCGAGGGAAAGCACGTTTTAAACGTCTGTGTCCGAACTCATCCATGAAGAGCTGTTCTTTGTACTGCCATTGTGAATTGCTCGAGCCAGAACAACTGCGCGTTTGTCACCCATGAAGAGAAAGAAAGAAAGAAAGAAAAATGTAGTCAGGAGTAAAGATGTTTCGACATCGAAAGCGCTTAGAATCCCACGTGCCTATTTGCAACCAGTGAAAAAATCTATACGATTCAACACAAGCATGAAGGAGAAAGCAGAATGTACAATAAACGGGATTTCTCGTGTAGATTTTAGTCAAGCTCGGATTTAAATCTGCATACAGTCGATCCCGGATATATCGAACTCCAAGGGGATCGCAAAAGAGTTCGATATATACAAATATTTTCTTTTGCATAGGATTTCCAAGGGGATGTTTGGACTGTTCGATAAATGCAAAAATTTGATGTATCTGGGTTCGATATATGCGGGATCGACTGTATATCCTGTATGCCGAGAGCAACACATCAATGAAAGATAATTTTTGGTTGCAGCTTCTAAGAATAAAAAAAAAGTGTGCTGCGGAGTTGCTTCCGAAATTAAGTTCAATGTTTTAAGTGGTTCTTTTTGTGCACGTGTTTGAGGGGTGAGGGTGTTCAACGCGCGTGCACATCCCAAGGAGCTGTTCCCAGCTCACTTTTGGTATCAATTTATGTGCTGCGTTTGCCCCTGCAATAAATAAATATAATTTGGCCTGATGCAGCTGTTTTGTCGAACAGGGATGCATGCGCATTACTTGCAACGCTGATGTCTGAAGTTTGAAGTCGCGCAGGGAAAAGACTTCACCTTTCAGCAAACAACCAAAACACCTGGACACTTCGTACAACAGAATGTAGCCGCGATTAAGGCGTTTGCAAAAGTTGCCTGGCAAAATATATTTCAAAAAAAAAAAAAAAATCGGGTTTCAAAATCTTGCGAAATGCGACGTGTTGCGACTGCATGATCACATGAGTACCAGTGCGGCTGCTTTTATAAAACCAAAATATAAATAAAAATAAAATAAACTGCCTGCACCTCACTGAATGCGCGTTGAACGCCACCCCCTCTTCCTCCCCAAAGAAAAAGGGACAAGAAAACGCTCGCTATCTGGTTTCCATACTGACAACCGCAACTTCTCTCCCCCACCCCTCTCTCTAGTTTTTGCAGCAGCTCGTTGCTCGAACAGCTGCGCGCTTATTTCAGCATGCAGATATGCTGCGGCTACAGTAATGCGCACATAATCCTAGGCAAGACATCGCGCGCAAGACTGATCAACTGCACCGCACCCATGTTCGTCTTAAAAACTGCAAACTGCAAGTTGTGTTTGTTGAGTCCATGGTGTCCGCTCTTTCGTCTTCGTTTTAGTTCACTTGACGTTACGCCCTCACCCGCAGCGCGCAGAAAAAGACGCTGCGGCCCAGGGCAAAAACAAGCAACAATTCGTCCTTGTTGCGTCACGATCAGCTGTTCAACGGGCACACTGACCTCGCAGAAGGCGAAAAGAAATAATCGCCACCTCCAACTCACCTCACAGACGCCAGCAGAAAAGCGGAGAGCGCCAGACAATGCATGACTGAGGTGCAGCTTCCAAGCGGCTCGTTCAGCGAACAGCCCCCTTTGTATTATTTATCCGTTCCCGTTGACAGCGTCCTACCGATTCCAGGTCGTAGCGACGGCCGGGAAACTTCGTTTCACAATCACATAGCTTGTCTGGTAAACCATCTGACGTCTCATCGCGCACACGTCGTGGGTCCTACGTGATCGCTGTTGGGTGATATCTCCGATATCGGAAAGCTGAAACACAAACAGTTGTGAGAACCTTGCCTCCGCACCGTCATCCGTCCGTCAGCCGCCCGTACGGGCGACAGGAACTGTGCAAACCATTACACGCCGTACTTCGCACTGAACGCACCAGGCGGCGACATAGAACACTCTGTTGCTTGCCTTTATGTAGGAGGCGCTGTTTCCCAACTGAATTGGCGGGAGTTTTGAATTTTCTCCAGCAGTTTTCCGAGGCATGAGGTTAGCTTCCTGCTATCCCCTCCCCTCGGGCCTGATAAGTTGTCGGCACCCCACGCCAGACAGTTTCGGGCCCTTTTCTCTGCCCCCCCCCCCCCTTCCCAAAAACCACATCGCATCGCATCGCATCGCATGAGGTTAGTCCGGGGCTTTTCCAGGCTTCAGACGGGTTATTATTTCGTAGTGTTTCCGGCATCGTGGTATTGTACCGGGTATCCAGATTTTTTTCGTTGTAGTGCTTGTAGAGCTATGTGGGCTGCGCTGAAACTCGAAGCACCTTGCCAAACAATACCTACGTTTTGTTGAAGTGCCAACGTGACTCTCAAAGAGTAGCTGAAGAGTAAAAGCAGCTACGGTTCAGCTGTTCCACTAGCGTGAAAACACAGAGAGTGCAAGACAAAACGTTTATTAATAGCGGAGCTGTCGTAGCTGGCCGTGATGTGTGGCGCGCAACGCGTTAAAAATACTGAGAGAGTGAGGGACGATGTCTCGGAGACGACGTTTATTATCCTGCTCGGAGCGAACGTTCCGAGAAGCTCGAGTCCAACGATGATGATGATGATGATTATTATTTAAAGATGGTAATGGCGATGGGGCTTGAATACAAGAGATTGGGAATGGGTATCCCTCGGTGCTCACACTGGCCATTATAGTGGCGGTATCGCTTGCACTGCGTATCACATTAATGTAACGCAGCGAATGCTCACACATTTTCCCCCCTCGGCTGAAGGCGGTCGCCTGGCCGCCGGCGGTTATGGTTGGCGACGGTTGAAACGCTTCAAGCGGGAGACATGCACGATTTCTGTTACACGGCAGCGACGGTCCGTTGGGATATCCACTGGAGAAACGCGATAATTGACGGGAGAAACTTGTTCTACGACGACGTAGGGACCTATAGGAACCTGTGAAGAAACTTTTCACAGAGGCCTGATGTGCGAATCGGAGTCCAAAGGAGCATCCCCTTTGCAGAACTCAACATACGATGTGATGCGTCATATCTTTCCTTCCGTTCTTGCCGACTCGAATCCGTGTGAAGGCGTGCCATGCGTCGACAGTGGGCGATCCGCGTGGCGAACTGTTCATGAAATGGTAAAGTGGCGGAGACCGGAGCAGAGAAAAAGGCGGTGTCCAGTACAAAAGAGGGTTGGCGGCATAAACAAGGAAGATGGGGGAGTAATCCGTCGCGCGTTGAACCGCTGAATTGTAAGCAAACGTAACAAAGGGTAGGATGATGTCCCAGTTTCTGTGGTCGGAGCTGATGTACATAGACAGCATATCGGACAAAGTGCGGTGGAAACGTTCGGTAAGGCCATTTTTTGGGGGGTGACAACTAGAACAAGTTTTGTGAATGGTGTTGGCAGCACGAAGGACTTCGGCAAGGACCTGAGAAAGAAATGTCTTGCCGCGGTCACTCAGCAGGACCCGAGGGGCTACATGTCGCAAGATGATATTGTGTAAGATGAATTCGGCAACTTCGTGAGCACAGGCAGACGGGAGGGGAGCAGTCTCCGCGTATCGAGTCAAGTGGTCGACCGCAGTTACGATCCAGCGGCAGCCATCGGCACGCGGGCGCACGATGCGACATACTTTGCAACACTGGTGGATAAACCTGGCCAAAAAAACCGACTCCGGACGCGGTCGTAGGTCTTTTCAAAGCCAAGATGTCCAGCCGTCGCATCATCATGAAGTGCTTTGAGCACGCCAAGACGAAGCTCACGAGGAATTACGGCCACCCATTTGTAGCCTGTAGCACGGCGATTCATGTGGCAAAGTACTCCATCAACCAGCCAGAAGTTAAGTTGGCGTCGCAGCCGGCTATTCTGTGGCCGCCGCCGGGCAGATCCATTCAGGCGGTCGATGAGAGTCCGACAATACGTATCTGCCCGCTGAATCGATGGCAGGTCAGTTAACGCATTCACTGAAGTATGGCTGACAGGCGCCAGAGGTAAACGTGGTTGGCGTGGCTCGGTGAAGGTAGCAGACGACGAAGTAGATAGTGGGCATCGCGACTGGGCGTCAGCATCTATAAATGCTTTTTACTGGACTTGAACACGACCGTAAAGTCGAACTGCTGTAAACGCAAGACCCAATGGCCTACGCGCCCAGATAAATTTTTCATAGTTGAGAGCCAACAGAGGGCATGGTGATCTGTGACGACGGTGAAATGACGGCCGTACAAGTATGGGCGAAAATTCTGAAGGGACTAGACAACAGCTAGGCATTCTTGTTCAGTGATAGTGTAGTTTTACTCAGCGGGTGCCAGTGAGCGACCAGCATATGCTACCACCCTTTCTCTGGATTGAGTGCAACGCTGAAGAAGAACGGAGCCAATGCCGCACCCGCTGGCATCAGTATGCAGGGTGGTAGGCGCTGTAGCGTCAAAATGGCACAGGACGGGATGATCTGTAAGGGCGTCCGTAAGGGCTTGAAAAGCTTTCTGGCAATCGTCTGACCAGATGAAGGGCACGTTGGCACGTAACAGCTGGTTCAAAGGGGAAGCGAGGGTCGCAATGTTGCGAATAAAACTGCGAAAGTACGACGCCAGGCCAAGGAAGCTCCGCAGATCTTTCAGTTGGAGGGGCCGAGGAAAGTTTACAACCGCGGCTGTCTTGTCTGGGTCCGGACGTATTCCCTCTTTGGAGACGACATGCCCCAAAACTTTAATGCTCTTACTTGCAAAACGACACTTTTTCGCATTCAGTTGCAGTCCGGCATTAGCCAGGCAGGTCCGTACTTCATCAAGGCGCTGCAGATGCTGCGAAAATGTAGTCGAAAATATCACAACATCGTCCAAATAACACAGACAAGTCTGCCATTTGAGGCCACGAAGCACCGTGTCCATTAGTCATTCGAAGGTAGCTGGAGCGTTGCACAGGCCAAACGGCATGACGTTAAATTCATAGAGGCCGTCTGGGGTGGCAAATGCCGTCTTCTCCTTGTCGGCTTCGTGCATGGGTATTTTCCAGTACCCGGAGCGAAGGTCGAGGCTTGAGAAGTATTCGGCCCCTTGCAAACAGTCTAAGGCATCGTCTATGCAGGGCATTGGATAGACGTCCTTTCGAGTGATTTTATTGAGCGCCCGGTAATCTATGCAGAACCGTACAGATCCATCCTTTTTCTCAACCAAAACAGCGGGAGAAGACCATGAGCTCGTGGATGGACGAATAACTTTCCTTTTGAGCATATCGGCAACATTATGTCGAATTATCTTGCGCTCAGACGAGGAGACGCGGTATGGTCTGCGTCAAATCACGGCTGACCCGTCCGTTTCAATTCGGTGCTCTGTTGCAGCAGTCTGTGTGAGCCCATGTGAATGAACGTCAAATGAATCCCGGTGCTTGGCCAATACATCAAATAGTAACTTGGCCTGAGTAGGTGTAAGGTCGGGACTGAGCGTGGCAGTAAGAGCGGACATATCCGCTGGCACAGCCATCAATGGGCTAATTGAAGGGGACGTGCCACTGGAAACCACTGAAGCAGGACTGCTATCAGCCACCGAAGCTATGGTAGTTCCTTCAGACAACCCAATGGGTTCATTTGTGGTGTTCAAAGCAGCCAGGACTGCAGACCCACTCGCAAACCGAAGGAGGCATGGTGCGATGGCAATTCCTTGCGGCAGAAATAGAGTAGACGGGACCGCCAAAACATCACCTTCGGCGAATGCGTCCGAAGAAACGGATAGAATGCCTTCACAACCTGCTTCCAAAACGTGATCGGAATGCAACTTCAGGGTGGGGTATGGCACGTCTGGACAACTGAGATATTGTGTGTCAGCAATACGGATGGCCGGGCTACGACAGAAGATAGCGGCAGAGGCAGAGGCAAGAAAGTCCCATCTAAGGGTGCGTTCCAATTTACCGTTTAGACAGCTTCGTTGCCGTCTTCGCGGACAGTACGCCATGTTAAGCCCCGTTCCAATTCGAACGAAGCAGTCAACTACAGTGAACTAGAATGTCTTGATCCAGTGGCGCGAACGGGAGCGCTCTGCCGCGTTCGGCTGAAGCAAAGCGCGTCTACCGCCGCCAGGGGCGCCACTGCGCCTTCTCCGAAAACGGTACCGCGGTTGAACGGGCCGTTGCTTGGGGCGCTCGCCAGCTATTGCCGCTGCCGTTTTTTAGTGTGGTACGGTAATTAACCTTTATGGAAGAAAGATGCTCACTTTTGTTGTCCCTGTACCTTTCTAGGAACGTTTTGTTCCTTATCAGACCCGTTTGAGCCATCGGGCAACGGCTACAAACAAAGTAGCGCTGTGTCGTCTGCTAGTGGCGCAGACGACACGAGGGGATGTGCGATGCGTTGGCGGCGCTCGGTCGGGCAGACTCTCCGCCTGTTTATGGTCGAGGCCGGCATTTCATTTTCTGCGTGTTTTACGTTTCCGTGATGTTCCCCTACAGAAGCAAGGGGTAGAGTGCTGTCGAATAGAGGTTGGACAGGCGCCGGGTAGCCGCGATGTCAAAACGAAGGACGGACACCTATTCCTTTGCTCCGGGTTGTCACAGTGGTTACCCAGGTGCTCCCAAGGCGTCTTTGTTCGCCGCTCCAACGGACGATGAACTGCGCAAAAAGTGGGAACAAAATTGGGGAAGACTGGACAAACTCTTGACCATATCTTTAGCCGTCGGTGAGCGCCACTTTGGGCCCGAGTGCATATATATTGCGGGATTAAATCCACGTAATAAACGGCTGTGAAGTGCGACTTGCACGCGGGAAGCTGTCACTGGCTCCAGGTGCTGTACCTACCATCCTGCCTACTGTGCGTCGAATTCTGTACGGAGCATGCAGGCGGAAGCCGCAAAGAAAAAGGCGGGCAAAAAAAAAAAAAAAGAGTTCCAGTTTCGGCAGTCAGCAAGAAGCGGTCAGCAAGTGCAGTAAAATCGAAGACACCTGTCAGGTGTCTTCGATTTTACTGCACTCGCTGCACTCATTCAGGTAGTGCAGCACTCGTCTCTTCGATTTTCGAGTGCAGCGCGCGGCGCCTGCACTTTTCTCTTCGATTTACCGACGGTGCAGAGAGTGCAGGATGAGTTCACGCTTTCCCTGCACCTCCCAGGGAGGAGGTGCAGAAGCAGACGACAAAAGTGCAGGCAGTGGCGGCGCCTGCGCTGAACTGGCTGAACTCATCCTGAACTCGTGCAGAAAGTGCAGGCCAAATCGAAGAGACCTGACAAAGCTGAAGAGCCGAAAAAGATGAGGTGCGCCAGCCGCACCACGAGGCTTCTCTCTCTCCGCAGGGCTCATCAAATGAAGGCGCAAGTTCTGTGGAATGGGATATGCTTTCACAATTAGCCATCTTCAAGAAGTCAAGCTTCCTTAATTCAAAGCTCTGGTGCCGGCTAAATTTTGCCGACGATCGAAACGTTCTTTTCGCTACCACATCGATACGAATTGGGAAGAAAAGCTAGAAGTTTTTCACGAGAAATCCGTGCTCTTCTATCCACATGACGACATAGTGTCGGCGCAAACATTTTTTTCGTAGTGTGTTATGCGGAAGCGCTGAAATAGATTTCCCAGCTGTTGCGAACAGTGTGCTGCAAGAAGCTGACAGCAGTTCGGCCTGCAAAGGGGCCATGGCGGCTACGGGGTTTAGTGATGTATTGCACGTGCTAACGCCGCATTCAGCCCTAAGTGCCTGGGGAAAGCTTCCTCTAAAAGTAATTTATTCATTGCAAACTTTGCTGCTGAAAAAATCAGCCGGGTGCTACTGGACGCGTGAACAGAGGCAAATTCACGAGTAGGTTCATGCCGGGACTTTATTACAGTAAATACAAAAAAAGTAAATCCATTCGTAAAGAATTAAACATAGCAGTTGTCCGCCGGCAGCACATCGAACGCGTACGCTCGTATCGATCATCTGCGCAGGTAGCAGACGACACGATTTATAGCCGTTTCCCTACCGCTCAAACGGGCAGATTTGCCACAAAACGTTCCTAGCAAAGTACGGGGATGCCAGACGCGAGTAGCTTTTTTTTTTGTAAAGGTTAATTACTACCCAACATCGGAGCAACGACAGCCATAGTTTGCTGCAGATCGCCTGAAGTACAGCGACTGCCGCGGCGGCGCCTTTCGAAGAGAGCGCAGCAGCGCCACCTGGTGTTTTCTACACAGAAGAGCACACCCCTTCCTCGCCGTTCGCGCCACTAGATCATTCTAGTTCACTATACAGTCAACGAAGACTACTTCGAGGTAGACCTGTGCGCCGCCGCGCTCTACGCTGCGAGGTTTCATCAGTATCGGTGAAAATTGCACTAGAAGCCGTGGGAGCTCCACCAAAGAAGCGCACAGCGTCGTCCCAGGTCTAGGACATTTCGTTGCTGGACATTCCAGAATAGTGAACTAGAATACTTCCTGTGCAGGACGTTTCGGTGCAGACATTTTGGTGTGCAGACATTTCGGTGGACGCACATATCGGTGTACGGACGTTTCGGCGCACGGCATTTCCTTGCGCGAACATTTCGGCGACCGTATTATCGGGTGCTTGTTAGTTTGAAACAGCCCTTATATTTTTATTTCCGCTTAACATGGGTTTTGGACAACAATCGCGGGCAGCGATTTCATTTTAATATTGATGCCGTGTTCGCGATTTTTTGCCAGGTATTTTTAGAAACTGAACATTTGTGTATTTTTCTTTAATACCTAGTTCAGGGAACACCTGTTTTGCAGCCAGCTAATTGAATTCTTTTGCCCATGTTTTTTTTTTATTTACAACAAGACATTATTTATATTCGCTCTTTTTTGGGGCATGCTGATCAGCAAAGACAATTAGCCGATGCTTACGATGGCTAACGCATTCTTTATGTAATTTTTTCTAAATAAAATGCACACTCTCACAATCCAAAACTTTACAAACATTCGGTTGCCCATAAAAATGCAGACAATCTTATGAAGAGTTTATTTGGGCTGCGCTGTCATGTTTAAATGAATTTGGAGGCATTGTTCTCGCCAGCTTTTTTTTTTTTTTTTTTTTTTTTTTACGGACAAGTCTAGGATATTGTCGCGGAGGAAGAACGGGCATTTCGAAAACAGCTGCAGCTTCTATCCTCAATGCTGATCAAGGGCGTACAGGTTGTGCGTACAAATACCACCAATTCTGTTCGGTCAAACCAACCTCCGGGCCGTTTTAGCTTTACATGCTTACTTTCATTTCATTTTAATTCTCCCAGCCCCCCCCCCCCCCCCTCCCCTCTCCGTCTGTAAGTTTTAACCTTCCCCCTTCCCAGATTTCTTTTTCAGTGATATTATGTTCAATTTCCCGTGGAAATCTTACAGGCATAGCGGCCATCACCTTGTCCAAAGAGTCACCGCATTGATGCAAGAAAAAGCGATACATTCGGCGTGAGCTCACACAACCTCTCTAGTGCACAACAAAAAGCCACCCGAAAAGCCGCTGAGGACACAATGACCAGGATCGTTGGCGCCTGTCGCCCCCATCGAGGCACAAGCTCGATGGCTGCAAGGCTTCCGCGCGTCGCGGCCACACGGAAGGCGCCCCTCTCCAGGAATCACCGTCTTTCCTTTCAGTCGCCCCACCTGCAATTAACTCTCCAAGTCGCGCATACCATGGACACAGCACACATTCCACCTTTTTCTTCCATTGTAAGAGGGGAAAATTTTGAATAGGCTGGTTTTGCGAGAGCCGCGACAGTCGTATTCACGTTTTCGATGCCCAGTTTACACTTTGAAGAAGCACAAGTGACACCCCTCTCTCTATACCAAGGGGGTTGGTATAAGCACTGCTGGTTATACCCGGCAGTGCTTAGCCCTCCCCACTCCCACCCCTTTAGCCACTCCACCGTAAGTGCGATCAATGGCTAGTTTTTGAGTTGAACCAACACCGACTGCAAGAATAAATCGGCAGAGAAAATTATGAATTATTAAAATGGATGCACGCACGCTTAAGCTAGCTCGTTTCCATTCCTTCTTTCTTTTCGCGGTGGTTTGGCGGACGGGGAAGGGGGGGGGGGGAGGGGGAGAGATAGGAATCCACTAAAAACAGCAGCGTCTTGCAGCGGTGGGTGAAGTGAAATCAAAGCCTTTCGGTAACACTTGAATTAAAATATTAGAGTTGTTCACATGAATGCTAAAATAACAAAAAAGAGGTAGAAGGGAAATAAATTAGCAACGTAAGTAATTTTTAACATTTAATTTCGAAATTGGGTTTTATGCGCTAATGCTCCGCCTCTGTTTAGCGTTCGTTTCCTTCCAGAGCGGACCAAACACAACTCTCGAACGTAAAATTATATCATCTGACGAAACTAAACTATTAGAGCTAAAATGTTTAAAGAAATGCCAGGGACATTCCGTGCACCGAAATGTCCGCACCGAGACGTGCTGCACCGATATGTACACATAAATGTCCGCATCCCCCACGGTTTTTGCATATTTTCATTTCCCCCATTTTCCTAATTCTCTCTCTCTCTCTCTCTCTCTCTCTCTCTCTCTCTCTCTCTCTCTCTCTCTCTCTCTCTCTCTCTCCACCACCACCACCACCCTCTATTCCGCGCCGCGCCGCCGCCGATCCGGGGACCCCCGCGCCGTTTACACGCCGCCGCCGGAGGTGGGAACACCGGCGCGCCGCCGCCGGCTATTTCTGACCGGCGCACAGGTCTACTTCGAGGAGACAGCACCGAAGTCAGCAACGATGCAGGCTACCTTCCTGTCTAAACTGAAAATCGACGCCAGCGCCACCTTTTTGCGTTTTTATGTTAAACCAAAAACACTTGTTCCTTTATTTAAACATTTAGTATAATTTATTAGGTGTGAAGATGACTTTGCCTAATTTTTAAATCACGTAACGTTTGTAATAACAGCGGTAATATTAGTTACGAAACTTGCGGCTTGCTCAACGCAACATGTCTGCTACGACGCTGTCGTCTGCGCTGGCGTTGCGTTTGCGACCGCTGCGCCGTTCCAATTGCATTCCTTTAGACGTCTAGTTAGACTGCTTCGTAGACTGTCTACCAAGCTGTCCGCGAATTGGAACGCAGCATAAGAATGAGGTCATGGGACCTTGGTTCTATAAACGTTGGTCATGGGCACACGGGGAAATTACTGCACACTGGATAGAATGGCGAAGTCCTCCTATAGGCCTCCTGCGCTGGAGTTTTGGCGACATGCAGCGCCCCTAGCGGCCGACGCCTCTGGGTAGTACAAAAGCAGACGACCCTCGCCGCCCTCCATGTGTTTTCAATTACAAGCCAGAGTGAAAGTTGGTTGTGGCGCTTTGCGGCGTGTTTAAATGACTGCATACTGTATGAAATAACCCTTAAAGTAGCTGCAGAGGCTAAACAAAATAATATCCGCTAAAAGAAGCCGATTTGTCGGCTTTCTTTTGAGCGAGCTGACGCGGTGGTCGCGGCGTGGGACAGTATCGCTAGGTCGGTGGTTTAACTGTTTGACGACAGTTACAGTTTTTTTCTTCTTGCGTGCGGTCGACAAAGGAAAGTTCACGAGTAGCATAAACACGGAACGCTGCTCATCTTACATCCTGAGGTAACTGCAAAAGGTTGCTTCATCGGGAGCTTTAAGCGAACGCAAGAATTGCGCAGCCGACTCAGCTGACACTGCTGGCCTGGCACCGCCTTTGAAACGAGTGGAAATTTTGTTTCGTATTTTCGCAAACTAAATGATTCTTGCGTAACGTTTTACGCCGCACTATTTACGAACGGCAGGGTTCATATATACTAGCGAGTAGGTGGCGGCAATAGCGCCAAATAAATAAACAAATTAAGCGCTATTAAAGGACGCAAAACACGCACCAAATCACGCGCACAGCATAACATAACACAGCCGCATACACGGCGCGGGGCCCCGAATATTTACATACGATCATCCCTGAGTGTGTTGGTTTTCTAGTGCAGGGGTCGTCGAATCTGAACGCCGACACGACAGTTTTGACTTCAAATGGATGTTAGACAGCGAGACAAGAACAGAGAATTGGCGTCCTCCAGTTGAATTGCCCCCATTCTCGATGTTCACACTTCGCCAGAATATTGTCAAATGTTATTAGAAATTCGCTGAATTTTTTCTCTTTGCATTCAAAGCCCCCTCCTCCTCCCCCCCCCCCCCCCCCCCCCCCTCCGCCGTGTCGGCTGCATGGAACTCGGCCGTTGCTGACCCTCATTCTAGGCTATTAAGTGCGAATTGGGAATGTATGCTGCAAGAGCATAATTAAGTAAAGTGAGAGCAAACAAGGAAAGCGAGCGGCCTCTTATTTCGCCCGACCACTTTGTTTTACGGCCACTAATTTCGTAATCGCAAAACAGATTTCACGCTTCTGACGGTCGCGGCAATTTGTCGCTGAGACACGCAACAAAACGGCAAGCTAACGCTGCACCATGTATTCGTAACGGCGACGCAAACGAGCACTGTTTAATGAAAGCGCACGCATAGTGTGCAGGTACGCAAAAGAGCGACGCACCGCAGCAGGCGAGCCCTGCGGTCCACCGGACTCGCTGGCTTTTTAAAGCGCGATCATCGCCGATTGCGGCACTCTTGTTTTTTGATAGGCTGTTTTTGAGAAGTCTTTGTCACCTACAGTATTGGTTTAAACTAGAAATTTCACTTAAAATTTCACTTCGTACGACCATCGATCGGTGAACCTGCGAGTAGCAGACGCCGTCACGGTCCCGGCACTTTCATCGGCGCTGTAAACGTGTTTAGCGCTGGAAAGCTTTTCCCCCTAATGCCAAGTTGATCGCTGAAATAGATCGGACGCGTCGGGCATGAGCTGGTGACCACGTCGCAAAATAATCGGGAGCGTCGAGCTCATTTTGCTTCTGTCAACACGGGATCCTATGGGACCCACGCAGCTTTGTACTACCCGGAAGTACTGCCCGGAAGCCGCTTGCGCAGCGCCCCCTGGGCAGCGCAGGAGGCCTATCGAGACACGCACGGTACAATAAGCAGTGGGATGGATGTCATTGTCATTGGCACCACGTAAACAAGGACCGGAATAAGGAGTCTTGACTTTTCTGAGATGCGAACACAGATTAGCACAAATCACAGAAATACTAGCCCCAGTGTCAACAAATGCTTCCACTTGAATGCCTTCGACAACAACAGACAGCATAGTAACCGGTATAGTTCAGGAGGAATTGTGGTCGGTCCAAGTGATGCAGTTTTCCCTTCAAAAACTGCAGCACCTAGTTTTCCTGTAGTCGGTTTGGGGCATTGGTAACAGGTCGAAGTGGTGACAAGGCACGACGAAATGGTGAAGGGGAATGACGTCGAATGGGGCAGGAATCGCGGGGATAGTCCATGGCGTCAGGAGAGGGAGACGAGCGGGATGGAGGGGGCGAGTACCCACGCTGACGGGGTGCGTAGCTGAAGCGGCTGTCTCGTTCGAAAGGGGCGAAGACTCGTCGCTCATCTAGCTGGCATCTGGGGCAAAAACGAGAAATGTGTCCTCTGATGCCGCAGTAGAAGCACACAGTCCGGTCGCCTGGAGCACGCATCGGTCGCCACATTGACGAGTAAGGTGCCGGGCGCAGAGAGGGCGGTCAAGTGGGCGGGCGCAGTCGGGTGCACGATGTTCTCTACCGGAATGGGTGGTCGGGACGCAGCTTCTGAGTACGTGGGAATGTGCAGTGGAGTAGTATGACATGGCTGGGGAATGTTGATCATACACGCCAGCTCTTCCTTGATGACGTCCCGCAGTCCATGTGCGCAGACAGGAGCAATCGGGGGGCAGGGAGCGCCACGCTGTTGTAGCTACTCGCGTATGATAGCGCGTATCATGGAGCTCAACATTCCCAGAGGGGGGAATCCCGCTGGAGGCGAATAGCTTGCAGATTGTCAAGGCGCTGGCATATCGCCCGGGCATTGAAAGCGAAAGAGGAGATTCCTTTCATGTGTCGTACCTTATCCTCCGCCTCTGGCATGTCTTTGTCAACTCGACGACACAGTCCGACGACGTCTTCTATGTAGGAAGCGTAGGTTTCCTCCGGGTGCTGTATGCGGGCATTCAGCTTCTTTTTGGCTCCAGCCGCGCTAGCAGAGGACGTGACGAAAATCTGACGCAGTTGCTGAGTAAAGTCACTCCAATCAGAGAATCCTCCCGCATTATTGTGGTACCAGGTCTCGGCCACCTTCTTCAAGGAGAAACCAACGTTCTGTAGCTTGAACGTGTCGTCCCAGTGGTTGAAGGAGCTTACCCGTTGTACTGATCGAGCCATTCGTCCACGTCTTCACCACGGAGGCCATTGAAAAACGGAGGATCGCGCTGGTGAGTAGTGATAGTAATGGCGGGTTGGACAGGAGCTGCTGCGTTGGTAGCACTACGGCTGCTCTCGTGCTGCATGGTGCTGAGTGCTAGCGTCAAACGCCGACCCGATCGTAGCTCCAGCGGTGCGACCAAGAGAGGTAGACGTCGGGATCAAGAGCACACTCCACCACTTGAGAGAGTTAGGGACGATGTCTCGGAGACGACGTTTATTGTCCTGCTCGGAGCGAACGTTCCGGGATGCGCGAGTCCAACAATGATGATGATGGTGATTATTTACAGATGGTAATGGCG
Source organism: Haemaphysalis longicornis (assembly GCF_048455015.1). Lineage (NCBI taxonomy): Eukaryota > Metazoa > Arthropoda > Arachnida > Ixodida > Ixodidae > Haemaphysalis > Haemaphysalis longicornis. The sequence goes on from NW_027526445.1 coordinate 118,845,167, forward strand.
ATGGGGCTTGAATACAAGAGATTGGGAAGCGTATCCCTTGGTGCTCACACTGGCCATGATAGTGGTGGTATCGCTTGCACTGCGTATCACATTGGTGTAACGCCGCGAATGCTTACAATACCAATACAGTACGAGCGCCTGTGAGCGCATTCCTAGCGGCGACCGCCAAGCGTCCCCGGCGCGAGCAGTGGCTTTATCAAAAAAAAAAAAAAAGAAAAAGCCACGTATCTGCTCCTTTTGTTGCAAATGTCAACGCAAGACGATGGTCGACTGGCGCCCCTGGCAAGTAAATGCTTCGCTTCTCTTTCCCGTTCACATGTCATGCTGTTCCTCTCCCGTCTCGTCCCTCCCAAGATAACGCGCTAGAGGATTGCTCAAGTCAATTTAAATTTACCGCCTTCCACGGCTCCAAGTGGGGTGCCTAAGGTCCCTGTGGGTGCCTAGGGTGCCTCAATGCGCGCCCGCTCGCGTGCTCGAGGTACCCTAGGGGTGCCGCGATGCCAGTGCTGCCATACGGTGGAGACGCGCCTGAAACGAGGCACCCTACCACAACGTTTATACGCCTTGAGCGCGGCCTGTAGGGGCGCCACTGAAATCCCCCTAGCGGCCCGTTTCGAAAGCAGGCGCGGGAGTCTCCCTCCCGCTCCCCATTGTCGCCGCTGCTTTTGCGGCATGTTCACGACTGAGATTTAGCGTTTGCGAGCGTTGGAAGTCCATGTTTATGCAGAGCAGTCACTCTGTTCGTAAATGGGATGTGTTTACGACAGTGTAAAAGTTCCTGACGCGATCTTAGTGTGGTGTATTCGCTCTGTATAAGCGCCAGGTGTGCGTCACAGGCCAGCGTCGCGGAACCGGCGTATGCATGGACCTGATTGCAGTTACGCTGCCCTGAATTTACTAGCAGTGTCTCCGTAACCCCCGGTTCCTCAGATGTTCATGCTACGGGTATACACTACGATGTAAATCAGTTTTGTGCGCTTACATATTCAGCGGAACACTCATACGTGACAGCACGCCAGTTAAGCGGGATTCACACGACGGAGAAACCCTCTCTTTTTGGCCCGCGGGACCCGCTCACGTGACCGCGGTTTTAGGCTCCGCCCCTCGGTGGGGATAGCCCGCGGTGGCTCCGCGAAAGAAAATGCCTCCGCATGTTTTCGCTCGACGGCGGTGGCCCTCGGCGGGGAATGGAACCTGTTCCTCGGCGCTGTCGTCTGCTAGTCACTCCGCGTAGCTCCGCACGTGTGGATGCGCCGCCAGGCCGGATAATCCGGTCACGTGCTGTTGACGTCACATATCCGTCCGCCTCCGTGAGAGGGTTTCTCCGTCGTGTGAATACCGCTTTACTTTTGCCAATAATATACTTCAGATATTGATCACCACCATTTACAAGCCAGTGTGTGTTAATTTCGGGAATAATCAACGTAAGTACGATGGATAATGCAGAATTATACTCGGCAGGGGTTTCCCCAGGCATCGAATGAAGGGGGGGTGTCTCAATGGCTCTGGGGGGAAGGGGGGGGGGGGTTTCATAAACTATAAAAGCTGTTTTTTTTATCCCACTAGTTAAATAATAGACGTCTGTTAACCAAACGCTCATCCCCGTGACGTACGTTTTTCATTTTCTATATATATATATATATATATATATATATATATATATACCTGCAGAGGCGGTGCTTTCTATTCAATCTAAGAAAAAAAAAACAAATTTAGAGAAATTCATTTTTTACCATGAAAGGTCCGTATTCAGTTTTTTTTTTCTCGCCATTTTTCAACGTATAAGGACATTTTCGAGCTTGTTACCAGGGCCAGTGACGGAATTTGAGTTCTTGAAACAATGTTTAGGTAGTACACGAATTATGCAGCACTTATAAATCAGGCACCGATTGAACGCTCCCGATTTATTAAAACGCCAGGATTAGCTTACGTAGCGCTTCGCCTCGCCAAATTGCCCATTTTAAATGTACATGCTGAAAGAGCTTCTGCAAAGATTACAGTTGTAAACAAAGAACTGCATCGAATCAATGAAGAAAGTAAATTATATGTGTGTTTACTGCACTTAGTTCAAGTCAAAGGCGGCCTCAGTCGAAGTAATTTTGGGTGAGTGCTTGTCGATATATGCTTTGCTCGTACCTCCTCAGGGGCTTGTTCTTGCTCTGTACCAGTGGCCTCTGACGAATCGATATGTTATTTATTTGCAGTTCTTATAATTAAACATGCACACGTCTTACTTGACGCAGCGTGAAAGCAGCGCTAATCCAAGGAAATAAATACGTGCAACGCTAACAGCAAGCTCAAGGGGCGCACTTTTGTTTATTTTGCCCGAGGCTACTGCCAAGAATAGCGGACGGGCAGCCCGCGCATGCGCAGATCGATACTGAACAAGGTCCATACAAGGACTGACAAGAGTGAAATTTGGGGATTCAAGGGGGGGTGTCCAGAAAAACTAGGGGGGGGTCTACACACCCCCTAGGGGGGGTGTAGGGAAATCACTGATCGGGGATCAGCACACAACAGGGTCGTCTTGTCGTGAGGTGAGCGCCCGTAAACATTCATCTGCTACATATATCCTCTGCGAGCAGCGCGCAGACGGGCTTAGAATATAATCGGCCTCCGCAACTAACCGCTTCTTCGAAATACCGTCACATGGCATAGGGAGCCTGCAGAATAAAGGAGAAACTGAAATCAGAGGGCCTTATCACATACCACACTCTTCCAACGACACCTTTCATCACTTGTGAACTGTCTATCCTGTATACTTCCAAAAATGCGTCCGCCGAACGATCAGCTGTTCTTTGAAGTCGAAAAACAAAACGACAGTGAACGCGAGATTTGTGTGTCAGATTACTAAAACGTTCATTGCTTGATTCCGCTCGCATTTGTACACAGTCCCCCCCCCCCCCCCCCCACTCCCTCCCCATGTCTCGCGAAATAGCAGTGCATTTCGCGTATAGTTGGTCTGGTGAGCCCTACCTGGCTGAAGTTTCGACGAGCGTCTTTGGCATGTCAGAAGCTGCACTGTATTGTTTTTTTTCATTTCCGTTACAGCTATTATGTTTCTTCCGCACTTGCACAGTATGTATTTTTCTGTGGTTTCATATTAGATTGCCTTGGTTCTTGCTATAAGGCGTGCGTGGGCACATATTTACAGGCTTGGAATATACTTCACATTTTCGGGTGGTTTATATTCTGATAAAATTTGCATAAGTTATTGTGGCTTATCACATCTCCGAAACATATTTTTCTGCGACGTATATATTCGAAACGAAGCAGCATTCGTTGTCCCCGCTGCAAAATGAAGCCAACCTGTCACTGTGCCAGTATTGGGTCTTAACGAGGCGACAGTAGACTTCATTTGTGCCTGACGTATTTGGAGGTGACAGGGGTGATATGCTGCTACCGTCGCCGACGCCCGGAAGAGCGGCGACGATGCGCGCAGAACCGTGTCCCCGGGTAGCTCTTGCAGGCGATTGCGTGCTCTACGAAGACGCAGCTGCTTTTTAAGTGACCTAAACGTACTCTTTTCTTATACACGTCACCATAACAATTTTTTTAGGGCGCGGAAAGGCGAAAAGAAGCGAAACAGAACCAAAACACTGCACGAGCCCCTATCAGCCACGCAGCGCACATCCCGTCAACGCCGCGGAGAAGCGGCGGCAGGCGGCGCAGCGATCGCGAAGCTCGAGGCGTATAGACCGTTGCAACGAGAGCGCTGCCACCTTGGGGTTAGAGTTTAGCAGGGGCGGATTCAGGGTGGCACCAAGGGGGGGGGGGGGCTCACTACATTTGCATAGCAGGAAACAGGAAGGCGCGGAGAGCGAGATGAAAGTTGCCCCCTGAAAGGAGCCATGAAGAGAAAACACAAGTTTGGTTCATTCGAAAGATTGCCTCGTTAGAACCATAACGACACCACTTATAACGCAAACTTCGCTCGAATAAGCTACATAATTAGGAAAAAAGGAAATGACCATGCGACCCACCAGCTCATTTCCCGCAACAGAACCTATGATGTCACTCGAGAATGCTCTGCGATTGGCGGAGGCCGGCAAAAGCAAACGCATGTTAGGCAGGGCTTACAGTTTGCATAGCGAGCTAAATGCCCGTGAAACATACTGCACATTCTTTTTATGACAAAGAACGGTGGAGTAAACGGTTGAAGTTCCGAACGAACACGCAAGCGTGTGCGCCAATGCATACGAAACTACTGTATACCGCCGGCCGAGCTCGACATCTCGCCGTCGCGCAGACGAATTTTCGGGTTCGAGGCTCTTAGGGGCCAACGAACCGTCCCAGCACGCACAGCCGCCCTTGCTTGGTATCGTAATCCCTTCACAGGAGGTTGGCCGTCATATCGCCAACCAGCAAAGGTAAAAATAGAAACGAGGGGAGTAAGGAACAGCAAGCAGCGACGAGATAGTGACAGTCGTCGCAGTTTCGGAATGGTGTTGGCTTGCTGCTATTGTTAGGAGCTCGTTTCCAGTTTACAACCACTAAAACTTCAGTTTGTCCGAGTACTTTACAATGAAATTTCGTTGCTACGTTTTGAAATGCCCATGTAGTACGGGCAAATCGTCGAGGGAGTGCGACATCCCCGGTGAGGAGATCTCCTTTCATGTGCTGCCCAACGACGAACCTCGGCGAAGCAAGTGGCTACGTTTTGTGAACTTTGCAAACGGAGGAGAAAGAGAGCTAAAGGAAGTACGAGTGTGCTCGCTTCATTTCCGAGGAAGTGATTACGGCAGGGACCCTTACGTTAGCTCACTCCTGGGACATGCTGGCGCTCGTCGCCGACTTCGCCAGATCGCCGCCAAAGCGCTCTGACCTTGGGAGAAAAAATGCCGTTAACACCGCGCATTGACGCTCGTATCTTTCAGGTCGAAGCAGAGAGCTCGCGCGAACGGCTTTCTATACACGACACCGGCCAACTGGCATAAGCGATACTGCTACTGAAATTGAACTATTATTAACCGTAATAAAAATACGGCACATACGTACCAGTCTGTATTCGTCCGTCGCGACGGGGCTGACGAGGCAGCGGTGCCGACGGCAGGACGTTCGTCTGTTGTGGCTATCGCGGAATGGTCGCTTTCCCGTCCACCACTTATCCCACAACTCTTGCCGCTCGTGCACTTAGAAGCATTTAGCGTTCAAGTGGTGTGAGGTTGTTAAATGCAAGCCCGAGCTTCTCGGCGAGAGTTTTGTTCTCCGGATCAGGCGATTCCATGACTAGGGTTGCGGGTGCACTAGGTTTTACTAGTATTTTTAAAATGGCCGCCGTCTCGGTCGACTCCCGCGTGTGGGTGCTATATGGAGTCGACATACTAAGTATCTGTTTCATGGACCGGCTCGTATGACGCCGTGGTTCACGTCACGGAATGTGCAATTTTAGCGGGAGAATTAAAATTTTGGCTTAAATTGCCTTATTTCTCAGTGAATAAAGCATCATTTGCTTCCGGGAAAGCGCTTGGGGTACTATGAAACACCTAATCTTTCGAATAAAACAAACTTTTGTTTTCTCTTCATGGCTCCTTGAAGAAATCCACGCAAATACTCAATGCTTTTTCGTGCTGGTTCGTGTACTAAACCTGTGTACCCCAAGCATGCTTATTTTAAAGGCGTAGAAGAAAACAAACCTTGCGGTGCTACATAATCTTCTGAAAATGCGCTGAGCTATTTTTGTCCTGAAGAAACTAGGGAAAAGTACGCAGTGTGCACGTGCGACTGGTCAGTTAGTCGCAGTGGCCTAAGATGTTTGCAAGACAAATCCTTGCACGCCCGTCGTGATTTCTGGCGTTAAGTTATAGTCAGAGCTACCCGCCGCGGTGGCTCAGTGGCTAAGGCGTTGCGCTGCTGAGCACGAGGTCGCGGGTTCGATTCCCGGCCGCGGCGGCCGCTTTTCTGATGGAGGCGAAAAGCAAAAACGCCCGTGTGTACGAGATTTCGGCGCACGATAAAGATTCCCAGGTGGTCAAAATTAATCCGGAGCCCTCCACTACGGCGCGCCTCATCGCCTGCGTTGCGTCGGCGCGTTAAACCCCACAATCAATCAATCAATTATAGTCAGAGCTGGAAGTACAATTTTTCCGACACATTGAATAAGGAAAGATTTACTCTATATATGCTATGTATCGGAGGGAAATGTCAAGCAAAAAGCAAAAAATAGTCAGTATACATTGTTCTGATAATTTATTTAATGCAAAGGGAGCGTCGGAGACTGAACCACAACGCCGAAAAAGCACAAACAAAAATTCCAATAAGGCATATGAAATACTTTCAGACACATGGAATCGCTCAAGCACCAGACAGCATAAACTGAAGGTGCATACTGTGCCTAAATAAACATTTGAAATAAATTTCTCAGCTTCTAAACACACAAATGATTGATGTGAATTATACAAAAAGAGGCATACACTAACGCACCCGACACAAGAAAGTCAATCTACAGCCATTCGTTTTTCGCTTGTAGACGGATTACACAGATAACAGCAGTCAACCTACAGCCATTCGTTTTTCCATTATAGACGGATTACAGAGATAGCAGCAACCTGCGGTTCCCACCATGAGGAAATCGCTCAATTACACTATTCACGTCAACGAAAATGTCCCGGTGCGTAGACAGTAAAGCAAGTCCTAACAATCTATCTTCGCACATGGTGGACCGAATCCACGTCTTCAGTCTGCGAAGAGTTGAAAAGCACGTTTCTGCTGTCGCAACGCTGATCGGCAGCGTCACCAGGACCTGCAGGAGTGTGTGAATGGTTGGAAAAATGTCCTTATCGCAAGCGCCGAAGGCCTCAATGGCTATCGACGGAATGCGCACACCACATTCCTTTTCTCGGCACCACTTCGCAAACCACAAGTCATACTCAACGCGGAACGCCTGTTCAGCATTAGTCGGTGGCATGCGAGTAATTGTGCCGTATTTCATTGCAAAGCGGCTGCAAATCAGGCTAGCTCCGGAAGTGTAACTAGCCTGTACTAAATTAGAAGGCAACAAAGAAAAGAGCTGGAATATATCCAGCGTCTCAGATGGAAATCTTTGGATGATGTCCATGATCACATTGTCCAACAGAGGCACGTAGACAGTTTGTCGGAAGTAAGTGGCAACTCACTCGTGGACATATTTTGGGAGCAAGCCTGTCTTTTCGGTGCGCGCTTCAGGCGAGGATCTGTCCCGATCTCCTCAGCGAGTGCAGTGGCCTCGTTAAAAATGTTAGAAAATCCGCTTTCGTCAAACGTCGCTTTTCCCGCAGTACTGTCAGCCTGTCGTGTACAGCGTCTTGAGCCGTCTTAACATCTATTGATGGCTTTTGAAACACCTTGCTGAGCGGATACGTGTGGGCCAAAAGATCATTTAGGACCACCAAAGCAATAACGAAGTGGATATCAGATACCGCAGCGGGAAGTGTTGCAGCTCTGGACGCACTCTGGCGTTCCCTCCAGTGGGCGATGTTATCTAACGTTTCAACGATCTTCGGGAGAGAGCTGCGGAACTGCTGAACACTTTCATGGCGTTCTACCCATGGGTTTCGCAGAATTCTGAGAGTTGCCCTCCAAACATCTGTTTGAGAACTTCATTTCTTTTAGACGAAGCTGTGAAGAATGCAATTACTTCTTTTATCACACCGACAGCGTTTCGGATATCTTGCACTTGATTTGATCTCGAAATTGATAAATTAAGAGCGTGATTGTAGCATGGGCATCTTAGAGCATGCGGCGCACTTCTCTGAATCTCTGCTACCGCTCCCTTCGTTTCAGACACCATAATGCTACATCCATCTGTGCCAACTCCGACACAGTTTTTTAAATTCAGTGCATGCCTTTGCAGGATGGCGAGAACAGTGCGCTCCAGATCTTTACCTGTAATGGTTGGCTCGTGGATACTTTGATTCATGGTCTCAGAGTGCTCGGAAGATGGCCTTCTCAAAGAGATAAATTCAAGGCAGTCCTCGCGGAGTACGCCGTTATGCACGTAGCGCAACACCAGCGCTATAGTTGCGATTCGTGGGCGATATCCATAGTCTCATCAAACATGATGCTGTATAAAACCGCAGTTTTAGCTCTTTACCTGATGATAGCGCTGATTTCAGCACCGCAACAGGATATCAGTTCGTTCTGGATGGTCTTGCTGATGTACGTCTCCCGGCGTGACGAATGGGTGAGGTGTTCAGCGAGCTCCTTGTCTCCGCTTTCAATCCGGAAACGTAAAAGTTCCCTGAAATTTCCTTCGTTCGCGAAAGAAGAAGAGTTCATTTCACCTTCTTTCAAGAGCGGCCCATCATCTCTGTGTCCCCGCAAAGAAATATCTTGCCGGCCAAGAAAAATTATGGTATTGATGATTGGCACTAGCTTTCGTCGATTTTCTTTAACCTGACACAATCGATGGGCGTTGAGCTGGTTTTCAACGCTTCTTTCAGGCGCGCTAATGCGCTGGAGAAACTCCTTCCCATAACTCACAGCAGCCAAGTGATAGCTTTTTTTTGCGTGAGTAGTCAGGCTACCGTCCTCCCCAGCAAATTCTTGAACTGCGTTAAAGGCTTCGCATTGGCAATTCCACGGCGGTGATCGTCCTGTTTCAAGGCCTCAAAGTACCGTCGACAGTCAAGTACGGCGCAGTACTGCTAAGGTGTAACCTGTACAGACAACACCGAGAAGTGTGTACCACGTGTGGAAAGATTGGCCACAGAAGGGACGTATGTCCGCAACCGCACGTACGGGTATGCCTCGCGTGTGGCAAACGAGACCCGGGAGAGGAACACGACTTAGAGTGCAAACCGCATTGCAAACTGTGCGGAGGGCCCCACACGACCGGAATGCAGGGCTGCACAAACAAATTCAAGATCCCATATATCGTGAAACGGTGGCAATGGGAGCGAAAGGAAAGCAGGGCCCCCGAGAGAAAAAACGACCGCAATTTCCCGCCATTAGGCATCGGCATGGAGAAGCGAGGGCGCAGCCGCAGTCGCGAGGAGGGGCGCAGCCGAGAGAGGCGCAGCCGCAATCGCGCGCGTGGCGACACCAGCTGTTCCGCCGATCGAGGGGCAAAGGGGAGGAGCCGTAGTAGAAGCGCGTCACGATCATGTGGACGCGTGGAGTGGGCTAACGTGGTCAAGGCAACACCTGCGCGCCGAGCCCGCTCCCGATCTAGAACGCCGAGCAGAGCAGAACGTGAACGCGCGAGAGGAGGACCACAGATGAATCGCCGAACCACACCAGAAGAAAGGATACATGCGGAGAACACGTCGTTACGAAAAGAAAATGCGCAACTGAGGCTACAACTGGCCGACATAAACGAAAAGCTGCAGCGTCTCCTGGCCGCACGGGAAAAGCAGCAACCACAACAGCAACGGCAACAGCAATCGCAGCAGCAACCACAGCGGAAAGCGCCGGCCCAACCAGGATGGGAGCTGGGACGGGCTCGGCTCCCCCAATCGCTCTCGCCGCGAAACCAACCCCATCCAACGACGCCCACAAAGCCGCCGCCGACAACACCGGCAAACCCACAGCCGAAGAAGAAAGCAAGGAGTCCAACACCATCACCACCACCTGGAGTGACCGAGGAAGACCACGTAGCCGATATGGAGGCCCAAGAAGAAGACGAAACAGCCCCTCAAACGGCAGAAGACGAACAAGAAATGCGAACTCAAGAAGGAATGCGTGCCGCCGACCGGATTCGACTGCGGCGCTGCGTCGATAGAATCGACAAATTAGAGAAGAGGGTCGACCGTCTAAGCGCCCGACTAGACGCTCGAATCGACGAGCTCGAACGCAGCGTGAACACACGGCTCGATGAGCTCCAAGAATTCTTATACAAAAAGCTCGGCCGCGACGAAGACGTGGTGGCAACAGGAGACCACAATCACACCGATAACTCGAGAACATCAACACCATGAACAGACAACCCAAGAAGGCAAACTCGAAGATCACAATATGGCAGTGGAACGCCAACGGCTTCCACTGCCGCAAGGCAACGCTACTCCAAATCATCCAGAGTGCCGAGAAGCCCCCGGACGTCATCATGGTGCGAGACGCACGCGGAGGACGCCCCGTCCCTCTAGGGCTACAAGGCGCACGCGAGCCCTCCGAGCGCGCGAGCCTGCGGCAAGGGAGCGGCGTAAGGCGTCTGCACTTTCGTAAGGAGGGGGATCCCGTTCGTGAAGCACGAGGACCTCCTCGGACGGAGCGCGCTGGAATACTGCGCGACCGAGGTGGTGCTGGGAAAGAAGAAGGAATCCATCCTCCTGATGAACGTATACAGCAATCCCGCGCACAGCCAGCACCGCTGGCGGCGGCACCGAGAGACACGATAGCGATCTGCGGAGACTTTAACGCTCCACACAAGGAGCTCGGATACACCCGCACAACGCTCAAGGGCAGGGAACTACTAGACGAGGCGGCCGACGCGGGGTTCACCTTACACACGGACCCCTCGGCTCCCACCCGAATCGGCACGTCGGTGACCAGGGACACGAACCCGGACCTCACGTTCGTCCGCGCGGCCAACACAACCAAAGGAGGCGTAAAGTGGCGAAACACGGGCAAGAACCTGGGCAGCGACCACTTCGTGATAGAGATCGAGCTGCCGACGTCCGCACGACACCGAGACGAGCGCGATCGCCGCCGACAAATGATTACGGATTGGAATCTCTTCCCCGCGCGAGTCGAAGAAGAAGGGCCCGCACGAGACATCATAGACATCGAGAACTGGACCAGCGACGTAGTTCGCCTAGCGAAGGACGCAACGACGGAACACGACGTAGACGAGGACTGCCCCGGCATGGACAACCGCCTGGCGCACATGCTGGAAGCCCGCCGGTCGATGCAGAAGAGGTGGCGGGGAAGGCGCAACAACCACTGCCTCTGCAAGAGAATAGCGACGCTCGGCCGCGAAATCGAGAAGTACAGCAGGGAGCTCTGCACCCAACGCTGGCACGCGGTGTGCAACGAAGCGGACGGCCAACTCCACAAGGGGAGAACGTGGAAGTTACTCCGCCACCTCCTGGACGAGACCGGCACCAAGGGCTACCAGCAACACCGCCTCGCGCAGGTCATACACGCGGCAACCAAAGCGCTGGGAGAAGAAGAGACGAAAAACCGCATAGATACCAAGTACCTCCCAGGCACCCCCGTTGAACGACACGGCGAATACGCGGGCGTGGACAACCCGGCTCTCGACCGCGACATCGAGGAGTGGGAGGTCCGGGCTGTGCTGCAGAGCATCAATTGCAAGTCGGCGGCCGGACCGGACGGGATAACGAACAAGGCCCTACGAAACCTCGGAGACGGAGCGTCCTTGACGACATACTTCAACCGCTGTTGGCGTTCGGGAACACTACCGAAGCAGTGGAAGACGGCGAAGACGGTGCTCATTCCGAAGCCGGGCAAACCGCCGAGCATAGAAAACCTGCGCCCAATCTCCCTAACGTCATGCGTGGGGAAGATCCTAGAACACATACTGAACGACAGGTGGCAACGATACCTAGAATCGGAGAGACTCTACCCGGACACCATGCTCGGCTTCCGGGAGAGACTGAGCACACAAGACGCAATGATTCAGTTACAACACGACATTCTGGACGCGTCCGTACGCACCTACGACAACAGGGCCGTGCTGGACCTGCAGAGTGCGTTTGACAAAGTCAAGCACTCCGCCATCCTCGCGCAGGTCAGCAGCCTCGGCATAGGCAGAAGGTCCCATGAATATATTCGGGACTTTCTTTCAGAACGAACCATCACAATACACGCGGGCGACCTACAGCTGCAGCCCAAGAAGCTAGGGAGCACGGGAACCCCCCAGGGCTCGGTGATATCACCGCTGCTCTTCAACCTAGTCCTGATAGGCGTGGCGCGCAGGCTCTCGGAGATCCCGCAGGTCCGCCACATCATCTACGCGGATGACATCACGCTGCGGGTTCCCGGGGGCAGCAACGGCCACATCGAGGACGTGTTGCAGACAGCGGTGAACGCCATCGAAGACCAGCTCATCGGCACGGGACTGCGGTGCTCGCCGCAGAAGTCGGAGCTGTTGATCGTCCCACCGCCGGGCAGGTACCGCAAGAAAGAGGCAGAAGAATCGGCAAACATCCACATACGAACGAGGGACGGCACAGTCATCCCCAGGGTCGCCACTCTCCGGGTTCTCGGCATGCACATCGAGGCCAGCAGAAGCAACAAGACCGCGGTGGACCGCCTCGTCACCAAGATCGGCGCGGCGGCCCGACTCATCCGGAGGGTGTCGACGCGACACAACGGAATGAAGGAGGCCAGCCTCCTCCGCCTGCTCCAGTCCTTCGCGATGAGCCACGTCGCCTACGTCGGGGCGTTTCACTTCTGGCTCCCTGGATCCGCCTCTGGATCCGCCACTGCTTGTTTTGCGTCTGCTAGAGACGCGTCGGGTGCTACTCGCCGCTCGAACAGGCCGAGTGCCCAGGCGGTTTCACGGGATGAAACGTGCTCTTGGGTGGTCGTCGGCGGCCATCTTTTTGTCGTGCAGGTGACAGCTGTGTAAGTTGTCATAGCGCATTTGTCTTTCGTTTGCTACTTTCTTGTTTCTTCACGTGTTCGCACTTGGAACATTTGAATTTTATGGACTACAGGAACATTGAGGCTTACAAGAAATGTGCACAAATGCGATTGATACCAGTTAATTTATTATTTCTAACCCTAGAAATGATCAGCTGCCTCATATGAAAGACACATTAAAGAGGCACATGCTATTAAAGGGGTGCGCTGACAACCCCGCGTTTCCATTTTGTGTGTCTTTGAAGGAATGTTGAGGGAACCTCCTTCCGAGGGTCATGGTGTAGGCAAGGACGTCCCCGATATCTTCGCCATGCGGTTTACAGCTGTTTTAATTACTATTAGCAAATGTAGGAAAAAAAAAGCGCACGAACAGCAATCAACTCACAATATAAGGGTCGCTATCGAATGGCACCACCTGAACAACTCCCAGGTTCATTTATTACAGCGGGAAACAATCATTTGCAGTACGCATTTTTTAAGAAAAAGGGTCCGAGGGCTCAGACTAATTTAGAACACTAGTTCGCATTTTTAAAGACAGGAAATGTCAACTGAAAGTGGGGAAGTACAAAAAAAAGTGCCGCCTACTTGACCCTTCGAACCGCTGTGATCAATGCTTGCCATCTTTCCTTTTGGTAAGCTTTTCTAGGGAATGTGTAGAATTTTACGGGTGGACTCTTATCCTTCGTTTTCTTGCTACTGTTGTGGCAGCCGACCACGCCACAATATATTGTGGGCGACAATTGGCTTTTAGTTTCACCACCTGAGACATCGCAAAACGACTGCGTTTCGTGAACGGCTTTTCAGCGCTCTCGAATGGAAGCAGACGCCCGCCGGCCCGCTCCTCCGCATCTGACAAGTGTATGTGAAGCTCGGGGGGCCCGCTGTCGCACTTCCGGACCCAGTTCTGTCCTCCTGCACTGCCTGAGGCATCCGGCCCCCTACTCACGAATGCGAAGAAAGCGGCCGCCGGCCACACAAGCCACTTAACCGAGCACGTACGAAGGGCGGCGGGAACACCCCTGACTCCCTCGAAACGAAAAGAACGCCGCTTCGCGATAGAATCAGCGCTGTTCTCGCCCGGCAAACTTTAGCTTCGCCTCCCTATGCGATGGGTAGTGGGGCCTCTAGCAGTGTTGTACGGAACGGCGTTCCTGGAAATAGTTCCTTTTTGGAGGAAGGGAGGAACGCCACGGTTCCATTAAAGGGACACTGAAGTGAATTTGTAAAGCTCCCGTTTTTGCTTGCACTGCGTAGACTGGCTCAAATTAGCACACTTTTCATCGTTTATCCGGTTGACAAATCGGTAATTATTTTACAAAGCGCGAAAGAAGAAAAACTACCATGCGCGGTTTGCGGCGGCCGCACCAACTAAGGCTGTGACGTTGGGAGGAGGGGCGCCGTGATTGGACGATGCCCAAGGTTAGCAATCAAACAAGTTTCGGTTTCGGTTTCGGTTCTGTAAAACATAACCAATGGCGTTGTTGGATGGGCATTCTCAATACCTCAGTAATCATCGTACCGCGCTTCTGCCATGTTGTCGGCTGTAAAATGCACAAGATAAAGCCCCCCAGGACGGCTTGTAGTCGTAGCATTCACTAGCCGAGACCTACGCAGTGCATTAACGCCCTCCGCGTACCCGCAGACGCCCAAATGTCATGCGCTTTTCCCCCATATTTGGAGCTTGCCTCCCTCATGCCTGTATCGTAAAAAGCGTGTTCGCACCAGGCCGAGGGTCTGTTCATTCTGGCCTGTGCCCACTGCCTGCAAGCAGTCGGTGCTTATGGCAACAGCACACCAACGAGAACTCGCTAGCGCGCCAGTGCCAGCCTGCGCGCGTTTTGTGAACTAGTTCGTGTAGCCATGAACGTTGCGGCCCAAAAAAAGGTGAACTCAATATAAAAAACATCGGCGGCAAACAAAAAAGTTAACTTACAAAAAAAAAGCACGTACCCGCGGGGATTCGAACTTGTGACTTGCAAAACACTTGCGGTGACATACCTAGCGCCCCAGACCATTGAGCCACGGAGCGGGGTGCGGAAGTCTTGCTAATATAGGGTATATATTGTACAACCGGTTTACATTTTTATTTAGTTTTGGCATTTCAAGCCGCTTAGGTGACTATTTGTTGTACTACGCTCGTGCAGGAAGCGTCGCCAGAGTTTCCACTGTAGCTCACGTCTAGCAATTGCATTTCGTAGACGTAAAAGCGTTCGCAGATGCGTAGTCGTGCTGCTGACCGCTGTGCTTGTTCGCCCAGCGCAAAAAAGTGCTTCCCGCGCCCTAGTTTTACGCTGTACGGTAAAAATATCAGTTGGTTTTATTTCCTTAGTACCTATATTGACTTCGCTGACTCTTCTCCCGCCTTCAAGAGGCCTTATATTTTCCTGCTGGCGTACCAGTCAGCGAAGCGTCGCATGTGCGCTTGTGCAGCGCTTGTGTGAAGCGACCTTGACTTGGAGCTAGATACAGTGTACAAACAAACCAAGTAAAGAAAGGCACATTCTTCCATTCACAAACGTGTCCTGGCTTCGTTTCAACTAAGCGAACGAATTGCGACCAAGCAATTTTTTTTAACCTCCTTGATTGCGACGACCCGCCGGCGGCCGGCGGACGAAAAGCTGGGCCGACTGACTCTGTCTGAAGGCCGGGGAGCCGTGCAGTAGCGCAGCCAATTGCCAGCTCATCCCCTCCTGACGTCACACGAAAACGCCACAGAAAATGGGCGAGCGTAAAGAGAGGAGGACAGCGTTTTCGAATTAGTTTTTCTACTAAATAAAATCGCGTAAACGCGCCTAGAGTGGTCGAAACATGGCCTGGGGACTCCGGACTACAATTTGCGCTAGTAGTCCCGCAATGTTTACAGGGACACTGAAGTGATATGTAAACATTGCGGGATTACTAGCGCAAATTGTAGTCCGGAGTCCCCAGGCCATGTTTCGACCACTCTAGGCGCGTTTACGCGATTTTATTTAGTAGAAAAACTAATTCGAAAACGCTGTCCTTCTCTCTTTACGCTCGCCCATTTTCTGTGGCGTTTTCGTGTGACGTCAGGAGGGGATGAGCTGGCAATTGGCTGCGCCACGGCTGCGCTACTGCACGGCTCCCCGGCCGACAGAGTCAGTCGGCCCAGCGTTTCGTCCGCCGGCCGCCGGCGGGTCGTCGCAATCAAGGAGGTTAAAAAAAATTGCTTGGTCGCAATTCGTTCGCTTAGTTGAAACGAAGCCAGGACACGTTTGTGAATGGAAGAATGTGCCTTTCTTTACTTGGTTTGTTTGTACACTGTATCTAGCTCCAAGTCAAGGTCGCTTCACACAAGCGCTGCACATGCGACGCTTCGCTGACTGGTACGCCAGTAGTAAAATATAAGGCCTCTTGAAGGCGGGAGAAGAGTCAGCGAAGTCAATATAGGTACTAAGAAAATAAAATCAACTGATATTTTTACCGTACAGCGTAAAACTAGGGCGCGGGAAGCACTTTTTTGCGCTGGGCGAACAAGCACAGCGGTCAGCAGCACGACTACGCATCTGCGAACGCTTTTCCGTCTACGAAATGCAATTGCTAGACGTGAGCTACTGTGGAAACTCGGGCGACGCTTACTGCACGATCGCAGTACAACAAATAGTCACCTAAGCGGCTTGAAATGCCAAAACTAAATAAAAGTGTAAACCGGTTGTACAATATATACCCTATATTAGCAAGCCATTCCCGTCCCGCTCCGTGGCCTAGCAGTCTGGGGCGCTAGGTATTCACCCCGAATGTTTTGCGAGTCACGAGTTCGAATCCCCGCGGGTGCGTGCTTTTTTTTGTTTGTAAGTTAACTTTTTTGTTTTCCGCCGATGTTTTCTATATTGAGTTCACCTTTTTTGGGGCCGCAACGTTAATGGCTACACGAACTAGTTCACAAGACGCGCGCAGGCTGGCACTGGCGCGCTAGCGAGTTCTCGTTGGCGTGCTGTTGCCATAAGCACCGACTGCTTGCAAGCAGTGGGCACAGGCCAGAATGAACAGACCCTTGGCCTGGTGCGAACACGCTTTTTACGATACAGGCATGAGGGAGGCAAGCTCCAAATATGGGGGAAAAGCGCATGACATTTGGGCGTCTGCGGGTACGCGGAGGGCGTTAATGCACTGCGTAGGTCTCGGCTAGTGAATGCTACGACTACAAGCCGTCCTGGGAGGCTTATCTTGTGCATTTTACAGCCGACAACATGGTAGAAGCGCGGTACGATGATTACTGAGATATTGAGAATGCCCACCCAACAAAGCCATTGGTTATGTTTTACAGAACCGAAACCGAAACCGAAACTTGTGTGATTGCTAACCTTGGGCATCGTCCAATCACGGCGCCCCTCCTCCCAACGTCACAGCCTTAGTTGGTGCGGCCGCCGCAAACCGCGCATGGTAGTTTTTCTTCTTTCGCGCTTTGTAAAATAATTACCGATTTGTCAACCGGATAAACGATGAAAAGTGTGCTAATTTGAGCCAGTCTACGCAGTGCAAGCAAAAACGAGAGCTTGACAAATTCACTTCAGTGTCCCTTTAAGGGTCGGTGGAACTGTAACAGTAACTCGTTAAGTTTTTGAAGGAACGGCAGGGACGGAGTTCCTTCTGCAAACGTTACATCGCTAGGAATTGGCTGTTTTTGATGCCAAGGCTCGAGTACAAAAATCCACAAGTCGCTACTGTGTTTCTCTTCCTATAAGGGGTCCAATTTTCCGGCCCTTCAGCGGAATGGGCTTTCTCTCAGGTCAAAGGCGGAAGAATAACCACGCAGCGGGCCGCAGCTTGTGCTTGCTTCATGCCGGTTGAGCTTACGAGGCGTTCGACGGGTGAATAATGCAGTCGCGAGAATGCTTTTCACCTTTCATCATTTGTCTCCGGAGGCCAGTGTGCGCGGCTGGCCGACAGAATTGTGCCCTGCCGGGGAAAGGTTTGTATGTCCGAGCGGTGCTGCAGGTGCCTTGTGAAGCCACCATATATTGTCAGGGGTAATTACCGCATTAGTGCGCTCGAGCCGCGGCGCGTTGTTATCGCGGCAGTTGCTCTCGCTTTGGGGTCATTCGAAAGGTCACCGAGATTGCAGGGTCACAGGGTCACCGGGAATTGTTCGGGATTGCAGGTTTGGACCCTCAAAGGAAAGCGCGAGCTCGCTGTGGCCAGTTGCTTAATCTCAAAGTTTAAGCTAGCATAGATCCCATACAGTCCTATGCGAGACAAGGCGACCAACGACATAAAGACAGCTGGCTGCGGTGACCAAGCCATCCAGCGCAGATTTTGCCACCTCGTCCGCGCCCGATGATTTCTTTTGCTTTGGGCAGCAAACCCTTCCAGCCGAGGCGCAGGAAGAGCTGTCGTGGTACCTGCTGGTATCAGTTGACTACCCGCTGTCGCAGATGAAGAACTTCGAGAAACTGAATTTATTCACGTGCAACACGTCAGTACCCTCAAGTGCTTCCATGGAACGGCTCTTCAACATTGCCAACGAAGTGTTGACGAAAAAATGGGTTCGTCAGTCTGACTCCCACATCGAGATGCAACTGTTGCTTAGTTCGAACATGGGACTCTACTTAGTTGCGACTATGCATTCGGCCATTTTTTTCCCGCTAATTGTTTTGACATTTTTTCATTTATTCTACCCTTTTTTCTCTTCTGCCACACCCTGTAACTTTTTTATGAACCTAACTTTTCTCTGCTTGAAGAACCAAAGAATCTGTCGTTTCTGTACCACGGCACGTGTTTTCTTGTTTGCTCGTTACTTTTTATTTATCTGTGCTTGTTTATTTTAATTTATAGTGTCGCACTTTGTGTCCCAGTATATTTTTTATAGTGTAAATGTTTTTTTTACGCACGTGATTAGGCTCCGTGTTATTTCCTGTGCTTTTCCCTTATTCGTATTTCTAGCCTCCGCAACAGATTTGTACATCGCGTCCGCATACTTGGCTATCTTTGTTGTTTCCCTTATCTTCTACCGTGATCCTGTTCGGAATACTTTGTATTTCTTGTGCGTAGATTTCGTGTGGGATTACGCTATTGGCTTTTGTTTTTTTCTTATTATAATCTTCCTGGCTAAACTTGGATTGCGAACCCTGTAGTCATTACTTGTTCTGCTGTGCTTTGTTACTCGCAAATTGTGGCTGTATATCTGATCCGCAAAGCTTCACTTTTTTAACCCCCTTATTAAATTCCCTGCAAGGGCGCCTGTAAGGTACTTTAAATAAACTGTAATATTAAATCAGCATTCAATAAAGGCATCAGTACTGTTCCTTTCGACGTGGTTTCTAATGCAGGACATTTAATTACGTTCCTGTATGTGAGTAACTTTCTATTCGCATATCTGCAGCGCAGTAACCTTATTGCGCATATGTAAGACCAAAGTGGGAAGTGTCATATGTGTTGCACCTATAATAGACGAGCACCAAAATCGCAGTTGGACATGTAGGGAGTTTGTCCGGTGCTCCCTGAAAAAAAATCGTCTGGGAGCGTTTCTTTGGATTCTTTTAATCTCTCGATAAACTGCTGCTGGCGGTTTTCATATTCCTACAACATGCATAGTTTTATGTGAGTTTTAAATTTCCCATTTTATTCGCCTCAGGAATCCGACCCCACAATTTAATTTTAGAAAATGAAATGTAACGTAATGTAACGACACGTTCCAATTTTCCAAGTGGAACTGGAACGCGTTCCTTTCGCAACAAAGGAACTTGTAACGGGAACAAGTTTCAAAATTGGGAAGGAACGAGGAACGAGCTTTCGTTCCTGTTTTACAGGAACGTGTACACCACTGGCCTCTAGTTCACTTTGATTTCATCCTTGTAAAGATAGCCTGCAGTTAACACGCTGATGACTACGTCCTTAGTGTTCCCTCTACTTAGTGTTCCCTATTAGTGTTCCCTCTAGTGTTCCCTCTACCTTAGTGTTCCCTCTTCTCAATTGTCGGGTTGTTGAGCTCAAGGACCACGGTTCGTACGTTTCTCCGCTGGCCTTCTTTGTGATGGAAGCGAAAAACGAAGGTGCCTGTGTGTCAACATTTCTCCGCAATTTGAAAATCCTAAGGGGTTCAAAAATACTCCGGAGGCCTCCAGGAGCGGCGCATTAAACACCACTATTTATTTTTAGTGCTCGCCGTTGCGGCAATCCTCACACCTTGTAGCGCAAAATCTGTGCGTCTCAATGTTTCTCGAGTTACTGTTTCTTTTAAGCAAGACTTTTTCTGCGCCAGAAATGGAGTTGACTAACTTGCTTAACTTAAAGACGACATCTTTTACAAGCAACAATGTTGTATTTGGTTTTTACGGCGCCTTTTAGCGCCTTGTTGTGATGGAGGACAGACTGCGGACAGGTGACGATGAAATGGACGTTTATTGTTTGCTACATCCTAACGAACGAGGCCACATGCCTTTCGTCGTCCGGACAAGCGTTAAGTGGACAGCCGTTCTCTACCGCTGCCCAAAGACGACTCTCCCGTTTCTCACTCCTGCGGAGGTCTTGAGCCGGGGGCACCGCCATGGCCGCGCGGTTCCGAGAAGCCGAAGCCACGACCCGCTTTTCTCCCGATTTCGCCGGGGCGCACACGTGTTCATATTTTACCTACCAAGCACACAGCGGGGGGTCGAAATCACTTGTCTCTGTTTGGCCTTGGCTCGATCCTCCCAATGTATTTCTGAAGCGAGAGGGATGCGCAGGCGGGCCAGAGGTCTTAATGACACTACTTTAAGAACACACGAATCACGAGAAATTTGAAGAGCAGCCCCTAAGCGGGGATGCGGTGCTGCCACGTTGGTCAAGACCGGACAGAGAACTTACCACCTTCATTAGGTTGAAGAGTGCGTTTGTCATGCCGAGGTATACCCGGGAACAAGTTTAGAACGGCAATAGCTCATGCGCGGTATCACTCCGCCTAAGCGACGGACACGATTGTCAAGGGGCGCGTGCGCGTGGTAAGGAGATTGCTATGAAAGCGCGATATTGTCTGTCTTTTCTCACATAGTTTGTTGTCGCTGCAGTCGTTTATAACATATTGAGTTTGTGAGGGTGGTGCCAGTGGACACCGAGAGAGGGCGCTACGCGACTGCGCCATCATCATCATCTGAACTGAGGGAAGAGAAGAGAGGGGAGTAGAGTGTGGGGAGAGCCCGGGAGAGGCGGACGGAATAAAGGAGTCGTTCGGTGGAATCTGTGTGGGTTGGATGTGTGCGAGTGACTGAGAGGTTCGAACATGACAAGTGGGGGCCCGTCCGGGATCTCCGCAGCAGTGTTCGAAAACGCGCGTGGGCTTGAAGTCGCCGTCAACGAGCTCCTGTTGCAGACTGACGGTTCCGCGCTGGAACGCGAGCGTATCGCGCGTACGTGCGCGACCGCGTAATGGCGGCTTCGTTGCCGACCGCCGCGACCGTCATGGCGGCCGCGGGAGCGGGTGCCGCGAGCGTGAATGTGCCTCATCGTGTCACCGACGACGCTGCGCCTCGGCTCGCTGCGGCGCCCCTTCCACGCTACTCGGGTGTCCGAGATTTACAGTCTCCGGAGGAATTCCTGGAGCGCCTTGAAAACTTTTGCCTCGTGGCTGGAGTCGCCGCCGACAAGCGGCTGACGCAGGTTGTGCCGGCCGCCCTCGATGGGGGCGCGAAGTTGTGGTGGCGTTTTGTGCGCGGCTTTAACTCGTGGGAAGAGTTCACGGCCGCGTTCCGTGCCGAGTTCGCGTCGATCGACGCGAAGCGTCGCCTGAAGGCGGAGCTCGAACAGCGCACGCAGCACCCCGAGGAAAACCTCAGAGAGTTTATCTACGCGATCGCCACGTTTTACGACCGCATCGGGGAGGAGGTTTCCGAAGCGGAGAAGGTGCAGCGCGTGCTGCGCCAGATGCACCCTCAGCTGCAGGACCTGGCGGAGGGGCAGGTGTACGGCGACCTCGCCGAGTTGGTGAAGGCGGCGGACGGCTTAATGGAGAGGGCTTGGCGTCGCCATCAGTACAGACCGCCGCCGCCTCCGAGCAACCAAGTGGCAAGGGACTTGGCGTTTAGTCCTGCCCTCGACCATCGCCCACCGGCGCAGCCGACTATTGCGGCGTCGTTTGCTTCGCCCGCTGCTGGCCCCCCGGCTCCGCCACCCTCATGTCACTGGCCACTGCACCCCGCGGCACTGGAACCGTCGTACTGCCGGGACCAGTTGTATTTGCGTAGCACTGTGCCCCCGTTCTCGCCCTACGTTCCGGGGCCAGCGCTGGAGCCCACAGGTGGACCGGCACGTGTACAGTGCCATCGCTGTGGCGGATTCGGCCACATCGCTCGTAACTGTGCCACGGGTCGGCGAATGAGCCCGCCTGTTTGTTTCCGATGCCGGCAGCCAGGTCACCTGCAGGCGCAGTGCCCGGGAAACCAGAGGCGGTAGGTGCTGCCCCGGCGGGCACCTACGGCAGCGCGCACCATGTAGCGACCACAGCCGGCAACAAAGAGCCCCTTTTGGACGTGCGAATCGGGTCGTCGACATTCAAGGCCCTGCTCGACACCGGCTCAAGTGTAAGCTTCCTCGGACCCTCCGCTGCTGCTGTGGCTCAAGCTTGTGGGGCCAAGCCCAAGGAGGACATCCGTGCGCTGCGCCTGGCATCAGGGTGGTCACAGTCAACCACATCCCTGAAGTGCCGGATTGAGTGGACTGCGGGTTGCCGCATTCAGCAGTTTTTGTGCGTTCCCGACCTGTGCCGCGACGTTGTTTTGGGTAGGGACTTCCTCACGGTGAGTGGCGTTTCCCTGCACGTGGCACTTGGTGGCTGGACAGTCGGTACAGAACCACAAAGAATCAGGTCCTTTGTTAAGGCAGACAAGGAACGGACCGAAGCAGTGGAGGATTGCGCGGAGTGTTTTCGTTGCATTTTTGCTGAGGATGATGCTACTGCCAATGTGCGTGCCAGTGCCTTGATCACGACCGCAGCTTGCAGCCAAGACATGCCCAGCCACTCACCGAACCTAGACCCGCGCATTAAACTTGTTTTGGATGAGTTCCGTGGTATCTTTACCACCATTCCAGGCTGTACAACCCTGGCAGAACATCACATTGACACAGGTGACAACCCACCGGTTCGATGCAAGCTACGACCAGTAAACGCCAAAAAGCAGGCTATCATGGACGACTGCATTCATGACTTGCTGGCACAGAACCTAATCCGTCCTAGCCGCAGCCAGCATGCCAGCGCCCCAGTTCTGGTCGAGAAGAAGTCTGGTGGCTACCGCCTGGCCGTGGATTATCGCCAGCTTAATGCACGCACTAAGGTGCCAGTCTACCCCATGCCAAGGACTGATTGGTTGCTTGCACAGCTTGGCCGAGCCAGGTGGTTTTCTAGTTTTGACCTTTCGCAGGGTTTTTTTCAGATCCCCGTTAGGGAGCAGGATATTCCAAAGACAGCATTCATTTGTCATCAAGGAACCTTCGAGTTCATGAGAATGCCTTTCGGAGTTGCTGGCGGCCCTGCCACATTCCAGACCCTAATGGACCGAGTGCTAGAAGGAATAAACCACCAGTATGCCATGGCGTTCCTTGATGATGTTCTGGTATATTCGGAAACTCTGGAAGACCACGTCGAGCATGTGCGGGAGGTTTTGAGGCGGATAAGCTCAGCACAGCTTACCATAAACCCAGAGAAGGTGCATGTGTGCTGCCAATCCCTGAAGTTTCTCGGTCATGAAATCTCCCCAGGACAATGTAGGCCAGACAAGGAAAAAGTGCTTGCAATACTGGAATATCCCCAACCAACCACAGTCAAACAGCTGCAAGCCTTCTTGGGACTGGCTGGTTATTACAGAGGGTTCATACCAGAGTTCTCCATCACTGCACGGCCACTCACGGAACTACTCAAGAAAAAGCAACGCTGGCATTGGGATCCGCAGCAAGATGAAGCCTTTAGGGCACTTAAGCAGTCCCTGGCCCAGGATGTTGTTGTGAGCCTGCCAGACCTCAACAGACCATTTGTGGTGGAGACAGATGCCAGCGGAGTCGGCATCGCAGCGGTGCTTCTGCAAGCAGCAGATGATAATGCCCAGCTGCGACCAATCTGCTTCATTAGCAGGGTCCTCACTGAGGCAGAGCAGCGCTATACAGACCAGGAATGGGAGTGTCTCGCTGTGGTGTGGGCGGTGGACAAGTTCCGACCATACCTCGAGTTTACGGAATTTGAGGTCCACTGCGATCACTCCTCATTATCTTGGATGTTCACCACAGACCAGACATCGCCACGTGTCAGGCGTTGGGTCTTACGTCTGCAGGGGTTCAACTGCAAAATCAAGCACAGGCGGGGTCTAGCAAATGTGCCAGCCGACGCTCTGAGCAGAGCGCCCCTTCAGCTCCAAGAAGTACCAGTTCCAAGTCTGCACGAAACACTGTTCCCTGTGGCTGTTCCGGAGCCCAGCCCGCAAATCCGCTTTGAGGCAGCTGCTGCAGTATCTGCACAGGACGACACGACTGTCTTGAACGACCCAAAGCTGCTGGCGCAAGAACAAGACCAAGACCCCATGTTGTGCAGGCTGCGAGCGGTTATGAAGGGAGGGAAGCTGCCGCCCGGTGACAGCGACGAACCTTTAATCAGGGACCTGGCGGTGACGACAGAGCTGGAGGACAGTGGGTTGCTTGTACAGCATCGAGGGAATAGGAAGGTAACTTGGATTCCAGACCATCTCCGCAAGTTGATCCTACGATTGTCGCACGACCACCCAACTAGCGGCCACTTTGGCTTCTTCAAGACCTTCAAACGCATCTCCCAACATTTCGTGTGGCTGGGTCTACGCTCTGACATAGCCAAGTATGTGCGATGCTGCCAGGTTTGTCAACGCACCAAAGCACACCGGCAGAAACCGGAAGGGCTAATGAGCAGCCAATGGGCCACTGCACCTATGGAGCAGCTCAGTGTTGACATCGTCGGGCCCTTACCAATGACACCTCGACGCCGCAAGTACCTACTCGTGGTGATCGACAAGTTCACCAAGTACATCGAACTCTTCCCGTTACGGTCAGCAACCAGCAAGAGTGTGGTGGACTGCATGGTCCAGGTGTTTTGCAGGCACGGCACACCCGTCGCTATTTCAAGCGACAATGGGAAGCCCTTTGTAAGCAGTGTGTGGAAGGGCCTCCTTGAACACTGGGGCATTCAAGACCGGCACACAGTGCCATACCGTCCTGCCGGGCAAATGGTGGAGCGGCATAACGGCACGATCAAACAGTGCCTTAGGGCCTACTGCTCCAACCATAAAGACTGGGACCAGCACATCCCAGAAATTGGCCTTGCCATGCGGACGGCTGAAACCGTGGTCACGGGCTACACGCCCGCCTTCCTTTGCTATGGCCGGGAGCTGAGAACCCCATGGACGCAGGAAGAACTTAAAGACGACGTGGAGCCTCAGGCGACGGCCTACCGTGCATTCGCAGCTGAAGTCTCCAAGTGCCTGCAGGAAGTGCTCGAATTCTCCAGGCAACATCAAGACAAAATGTGGCGCACCCAAAAGGCTGCCTACGATCGGCACAGGCGGCCGCGGACAATACAGGAGGGTGATCTCGTTCTGCTTGAAAGCCACTTCCTCAGCGACGCTGCCAAGGGATTCTCCTCAAAGCTTGCACCACGACGTTCAGGGCCCTTCCGTGCAGCTAGGGGTGTTGGACAGAATGACTTCGTCCTAGTGGACCCCAAAACGGGGCGTCGTCGTGGCCTCGCACACGCAGATCAGCTGACGCTGTACCACGACGCTGAAAATGTTTAGTGGTGGCTTCACGTTTCAGGGGGGGAGACCTGTGAGGGTGGTGCCAGTGGACACCGAGAGAGGGCGCTACGCGACTGCGTCATCATCATCATCTGAACTGAGGGAAGAGAAGAGAGGGGAGTAGAGTGTGGGGAGAGCCCGGGAGAGGTGGACGGAATAAAGGAGTCGTTCGGTGGAATCTGTGTGGGTTGGATGTGTGCGAGTGACTGAGAGGTTCGAACATGACAAGTTCAAAAATTCACGGAAACGGCTCGTGCTATGTTCAAAATATTCCCAGTAACGCACTACTCGCGCCGCGCGGAGTAACAACCGGCTGCGGTGATGAGGCACAGTGGCAACTTCCGTTGCCCGTCTTAACTTCTATCCGGGTATTGGCCTCGAGGACATACCATGGTTCCACCTACGAATGACTTCATTTACGAGTGACTGTGGTATCTCACGAGTGACTGTGATGTGGTAGTGCCACCTACGAGTGACGCCACCCACGAGTGACTGTGGTATCTCACAGCTGTGAGAGCACTGGAAAAAATTGATGGTTGTTCCTTTCGTCGTGGACAAATATCCGCTTGCTGGGTTAGCCAGGAATCAGGGCTTTTAGGGACCTTCACAAAATCCACAAAACTATAAACTGAAGCGTGCATGTTGGCCGCGGCGCTTGAACGTTACGTCACGTGAGTCTCACAACAGGTCCACCCCAGCCACTCACAAGTCTAATTCTAGGTAAGCTCTGGAGTGTGCCAGTTTGCTTGATGACGTAATTCGCACTGTAAGACCAAGAAACGACATTCAAGGAAGAGACACAAACCCGGAGTAGCTGAAAAGAAGCCGATAGAAGTAATTTGCACCAAAAGATAAACAAAAGATGGCGAATGAAAGTACGCAAATACGATGTGAAACCAAAGAGTAAATATCGCCAGGCTTCCCCCGTCAAAGCATGAGAGGAGACTACAGTGGCCCGAGGAATTTTCCGTACCGTATGCGGCGCACAATGTCTGGTTTCCCAGTTCGGAGGGCGAAAATGGCTTTGAATAAAAAAAAAAAGCAAAACCCCAGGCCCAACAAAGGCGGACGAGGCCTGCCTTTGTCGAGACGAGGTTCCCGACGTCCCGCCCGCTACCTCTTCCGCCCTCCCTCTCGACGGAAGCGCAACGCAGTCATGATTGCTGATGGAGAGCTTCCGATTTCACCGCCCTCCACGCAAGCCGCCACTTGGGAACCTCGGTAAATAGCGGTATGAATGTGCTATATGAGTATGGGGGCAATGTTGTGGTTGAGCTACCTGACGTGTATGGTGGGGGACGGCACTGCTAGCACGAAGCCACGATCCCAAAGTTTCGGCTCCGTGGGAGGGATGCGGGAGTGCAACTGAGTGTGACTATCATCCTTTTAAAAAGATGTTATGAAGGTGGAAAGCTTTAAAGGGGATGAACGCTGGTGGCCAGCTGGGGCAGGGAAGTAACGTAGAGGAGGTTCAGTTCGTATGTTGTCGTCTGATGGTCAACGTGCCATACGTATCGAGTGTGAAGCGGACCTCGATAAGATTTGTGAACAGTAGCACGGCCGGCGCATCTTCGTCTTTTTTCCTTTTTTATGGACAAGCCTCGTACATCTGAATATTACGATGCCGAAGCGTTTATCCGTCTCGATAACTCTTTGAACCTTAGAAAGAATGTCAACTTGTCGGATTTTCATGTTAACATTAGAAGCATGAAAAAGAAAATATTCGAGCTTGACAATGTTTTTCTATCCCTCCGGTACAACTTTGACGTTCTGGCTTTTACAGAACACATGGTTCTGCAATAAGGATGATGTTGCTTTGCACGGGTATAGCTCAGAAGGGGTATATCGAAACGACTGAAGGGGAGAAGGAATGTCTATTTACATTCTGGAGTAGCCAGCTCCTGTTTAGGTTGGAGCTAAACTCTCCAATAAATAATTATTTCTCTCTCTCTCTATTTACATTACAAAAGGGTTAAAGTATGAAATGTTATCCCAGTTTCCCAAAGTATGCGATCATTATGAGTCCATTTCTGTTGTGTGCTTTGATTCGATAATTATGTCAGTTTATCGCCCACCATCTGGCGATACAAAAGAGTTTATGCGTTATTTAACAAGTGTATTTGAATACTCCTTAAACCTCAGTCTACCCGTTATCCTTGTTGGTGACTATACGCCTCGAGCTTAAATCCCGTCAACGCCGCTTCTCCGCGGCGTTGACGGGATTTGCGCTGCGTGGCTGATAGGGGCTCGTGCAGTGTTTTGGTTCTGTTTCGCTTCTTTTAGCCTTTCGGCCCCCTAAAAAAACTTGTTATGGTGACATCTATAGGCAAAGAGTACGTTTCGGTCACTTAAAAAGCAGTTGCGTCTTCGTAGAGTACGCGGTCGCCTGCAAGAGCTACCCGCGGACGCGGTTCTGCGCGCTCCGTCGCCGCTCTTCCGGGCGTCGGCGACGGTAGCAACATATCACCCCTGTCACCTCCAAAACATCAGGCACAAATGACTTCTACTGTTACCTCGTTTAGACCTGATACTGGCACAATGAGTGGTTGGCTTCTTTTTGCAGCGCGGACAACGAGTGCGGCTTCGTTTCGAATATATACGTCGCAGAAAAATATGTTTCGGGGATGTGATTACCCAATCCCGGGCAATAACTTATGCCTTTTATAAGAATATAAACAATGCGAAAAGGTTAAGTATATTCCAAGCCTGTGCTTAGTTAAATATGTGCTCACACACGCCATATAGCAAGAACTAAGGCAAGGTAATGAAACCAGAGAAAAATAAATGCTGTGCAAGTGCGAAATTAAGAAACATAATAGCTCTAACGGAAATGAAAAAAAAAAAAAATAGTGCAGCTTCTTACATGTAAAGACAATTGTCGAAACTTAAGCCAGGTAGGGTTCACTAGACCAACTATACGCGAAATGCGCTGCTATTTCGCGAGACATCGGTGGGGGTAGGGGAGGGGGACGCTGTGTACAAATACAGAGCGGAATCAAGCAAGTACGTTTTAGTAATCACACACACAAATCTCGCGTTCAGTTTCCTTTTGTTTTTTTATACTGCAACGAACAGCTGATCGTACGGCGGACGCATTTTTGGAAGTATACAGGGTAGGCTGTTCAACAAGCGATGGAAGGTATCGTTGGAAGTGTGTGGTATGTGATAAGGCCCTCTGATTTCAGTTTCTGCTTTATTCTGCAGGCTCCCTGTGCCATATGACGATATTTTGAAGAAGCATTTAGTCACGGACGCGGATTACATTCTAAGCCTGTCTCCGCGCTGCTCTCAGAGGATATATGTAGCAGATGAATGTTTGCGGGCGCTCACCTCACGACAAGACGACTCTGTCGTGTGCTGATCCCCGCGTGTAATTATGCATTGTCCATCGTACTTTTGTTGAATATTCCCGAAATTAACACAGACTGGCTTGTAAATGGTGGTGATCAATATCTGAGGTATATTGGCAAACGTAACTGGCGGGCTGTCAGGTATGAGTGCTCCGCTGATTACGTGAGCGCACAAAACCGATTTAAATCGTAATGTATAGCCGTAGAATGAACATCTGAGGAACCGGTGGTTACGGAGAAACTGCTAGTAAATTCCGGTCAGTGTAACTACAATCAGCTCTATCATACGCCGGTTCCGCGACGCTGGCCTGTGACACACACCTGGCGCTTATACAGACAAAATATACCACACTAAGATCGCGTCAGAAACATTTATACTCTGGTAAACACACCCCATTTGCAAACAGAATCACTGCTTCACATAAACATGGATTTCAAACGCCCGCAAACGGTAAATCTCAGTCGTGAACGTGCCGCAAAAACAGCGGCGGTACTGGGGAGCCGGATGCGGACTCCCCGGCTGCTTTCGAAACGGGCCGCTAGGGGGATTTCAGTGGCGCCCCTACAGGCCGCGCTCGAGGCGTGTAATGTTGACACACATGCTTGCCCCTAACGCCCGATGTCAAAATTTTCAAGATGTTATTGAAGAACTTTTCTACCGGAATGTGAATAATTTGCCAACAAGAATAACTACTGAAAGCCAAACCCTCATAGATTTGTGCGTGACTAATTTTGAACCGAGTACTGTTACTGCAGGCATCAATACAGTCAGTGTGAGTGGCCACTTAGCCATATTTGGTTTCTTTAGTAAAATGACGAAAAATAAATGTTTGGGGGACCATCCTGTGCTATGTCGCAGTTTCAATGAGCCAGCCATAGTTGCATTCAGGGTTATAATTGAAGGGACTAAGTGGGATGACGTGTACAGTTGTGAAAACCCTGATGAATCGGACGGCCTTTTTCTCAAGAAGGTTAAGGACTGTTATGATAATGCGTTCCCTTTAAAGCCGGTTAAGACATATCGACGATCCCGAAAGCCGTGGGTTACTCGAGAACTTTGTAATGGAATAAGAGCAAGGGATAAACATTTTGATAAACTCATTCGCCGAAAAGGCCCTAAAATATTTGCTGAGTACAAGCGCGTAAGAAATAAGGTAAACTCGGAGCTACGAAAAGCAAAGATAAGTTACTACAAGTTAAAATTGGCTTCCATATCTAATGATCCTCCGAAAATCTGGAACTTGGCAAAGAATATCATAGGTGTCCCCAACACCTTCCTTTCAAGTACACTCACGATTGACGGTGTAAAATATAGTGATCGGGCATTAGCTGAACAATTCAACCAACATTTCCTTACTTCTTGTGTGCCATTACAGACACATTCTTCGTGTGTAGTATTTGACAAGAGTACTTTTCCTCGAACTGCAAACACAATTTTCCTCACCCCAAGTACAGAGGTCGAAATAACTTCTTTGCTGAAGTATCCTCGTTATGGCCCTATTGAGAACAGCGGCAGAACAGTCAAAACGCAGAAATGTTTGACGAATAAGACCACATCGTGAAACGCCCAACCATGGCAGAAGCAAGAGTGAAAGGGGCAACGATAAGACTAATGCGGGCTCTGATTATGAGACGGGCATCGTACAGCGTTTCGTATCACAAGCTTACCCTAACCGAAGAAAACCAAATCAACTCCATCTTTAAAACAGAGGATAGGGCAGCCCTCGAACTCCTAATTTCCGCGGTCACCGAAAAGGTCCCCAAATGGGGGTATTCATAACACCTTTGAAGACACGAGGGAAGCTACTCCTCAGGAAGGGGGGGGGGGGGGAGCAGCGAAGGTGCAGCTGTTAAAAAAATCGGGACGGGCTATAGTATACAAAAGAGACGCCCCCTACATTCCCCCCCACCCCCCCCCCCCGCCCCTTCGAGGAAAAAACGACACTATGATGGACATGTCACCGGCCCAGCGACACCTAACTAATTCGAAATCACTGCATCCAAGCCTACACAAGGAGAGATGAGAAGCGAGGTTCAAAATCCTTCCATTAAACGGCCGAAACCATCCCAACAGAGTATTGTCCCGGGACACCTAGGCGGCCAATGCCCCATGCTGCCATAGCTCATCACAGAAAACGACGAGGACGACGAAAAAGTGGCTGCGTCCCAGCGCGCGTTGTTATGGCCGCATTGTAAATTCTGTAAATAGATCGTTTCTCATCTATCAACCATCGTTCGAGTCATTGGCTCTGCCGCCACGTTACATTTGGTTGGCTCTGCCGCCACGTTACATTTGGTAGAGGTGCGGATCGTCATCCCCGTCAGTGACGGGGATGACGGGGACGGGGATACAGTGACGGGGATACAGTGACGCCGGAATGTGCGAAAGGGCTGAGACAACCATCGTTCCAGTGGACTACCTTGTCAGTCTTCGTGACCGCTTGACCCTCCCCCAATCTCAGGAACGGAAAAATTGGAGCCATCCTCTCGACAATCCAACTAGCAAAATTATCAAACAGAAGTACGAATCATTCATACGATACCCAAGCCCGGTAAACATCCTCGGAAGCCCCATATTCTTCAGCCCATAGCTCTAACCCCCGTAATATGCAAACTTATCGAGCGTAAGATTAACAATCGACTCGCCCACCACTTGGAAAGTACAAATTGGTTTCACCCCGATCTCACTGCTTTCTGCCCCCATCTTGCTACCCACGATACCTATGACTGCACCGGAGAGTTACTAACCGAACCTCGCGCAAGGCCTTGCCGGACTACGTCCTCACCTTAGACATGCACAAGGCATTTGATAATGCCAGCCAGTCAGGTATCCTTCAAGAGCTTTCCCTCGCCTTCCTCAGCCCAGGGGCCCAGGCTTGGATACACGGCTTTCTTCAGCATCGGCCGATCCATCTTAACCCTCAAGGACACCAGCCCACAACGTTCTACCTCGAAAGAGGAGTTGCACAGGGGTCCATTTGGCTCCTCTCCTATTTAATCTCGCAATGAACCATGTGGCCCGAACTCTCGAGCAGGACACTGCCGCCCGATTCGCGCTTTATGCGGACGATATTTTGGTATGGACCCAGTACGCCCAGGATTACAACTCAAAAGAAACTATCCAAACAGAGTCGCAGGCAGCAGTCCTGAGCTTGGAACATACGCTGTCCCAATGCTGGCTACAGCTATCCCCAACCAAGACAGAACTTCTCAGCGTGGATGGTAAACGTGGCACAAATAAGGATCAAATTATCACCCTTCAAGTGGGAGATACGCTTCTCGAATACCACAGTGGCACCATTCCAATGCTGGGTGTTCCCGTCAGCAGCTGTAATCGCCCAAAACAGTGGATAGCCTCACTTGGGAAAACCTGGCGTTCCACCTGACAACTAGTTACCCGGATATCGAATAAATATAGAGGGGCGCACCAAACAGCTTGCACTATGCTCGCCCGTGCTGTGGTGCATGGGCGCTTCACTTACGGCTTCCCGGTTTATTAATTACGGCATTCACATGTAAACACCCTCCACCAAATAAATCGGCACCTTCTCCGTGCGATTAGTGGCCTCCCCGCATTTACATGGGTAAAGAGTGTACAAGATGCAGTTCTTCCGCCTCTCACTAACCTCATCAAATAGACAAAACTACGCTTCCAATATCATCTGCACCATTCGCCACTAGGAAAATGACTCCGAAAATGGGACCACTTAAATAGTAAGTCTGAGAGCACCGATTTGCCGACAGCATTCCCTCCGTGGGAACGCCCATCCATCGCAATTCTGCGTCGACGCCCGATCCGTCGGGATGAAAGAAAAGTACGCGAACAATACGGTCGCACTCTCGCAAATGACAAGGCAGGCGACGAAGCTGACATCTACACTGACGCGGCTCTGAATGAAACGACGGCGCCATTTCCTCGACGTCTGCGGACTTATCGGAATTGAATGGATCCAGCCACATTTCTAACAGATACGGCCGCGTAGAATATATAGAACGTTTAGGAATTCTGGGAGCCGCGCGGCAAATTTATAACCATTCGGGGCATCTATCCACGAAGAAATTTCGCATTATCAGGGATTCCTATGTTGCTGTTCGAGAGTTAAATCGTCCGTTTTACCCGAACAATACGGCAACCAACATCCTTACTTTGATAAGAGACCTACAAATTGAAGGCTTCAAAGTTCGAATTGTTTGGACTCTAGGACACACTGCAGGCGCCGAAGGCAACCGTATGGCACACGACGCTGCCAGGGAGAGGCTACAATCACCTCCCGCGGTGCCCTCCACGCCCAATCCCCTCTCTCCAAGCAGACTGGCAACTCCAGCTTTTTCACCTCAAAAAGGAAAGCTGCAAGCGCTTACAGGCAGAAACTCCTGTTGGCATCCTTGCCCCTCTCAAGCGCTTCTCGCGTCCGGGGGAAGTATTCGCAAATAAAGTGCATGCGAATGCAGCGTACACCCCCCACATTATTTTTAAATGGACAGCTCCAGCAGGATCCGGATTAATTAATTAATTAATTAATTTACCCTCAAGGTCGGACGGCATTGCAGAGGGGAGGGGTTAAACTCTTACAATACAAACGGAAATAAAGCAATCAGTCTGTTATATTAAGATACATTCATTCAAATAAATTCAAGTAAATAAATAAAAAAGTAAATACCATAAGCAGCCAGATATAATTCAAACGCAAGTAAAGCAATCAGTTTGTTATAGAACGATAAATTAACCTTATTATACACTGTTACGAAGGGCGTCGTGAAAAGAATGGTTATCAGTATAATGGATACAAATTCTGCAGGAAGGTGTCCAGCCTCGTGATGTACCGGGTATAAATGATTGCGCGAACGTTCTGGTAAGACATGAATTGAGACCTACTTTGTGAACGTGATCAATGTGATCGGAAAGACATGCCGGAGAGGGAATTAATTTATCACGTAGCTAATGATGGTACAGTTTGTGGAATGAGCTCAGGGGAGACATTTTAATACGAGTCTGTAATAACGACAGGTCAAGACTGGACTTCATTGTATTTATGGTGGCTGTACGGTTTTAATTGGAAAGAATGAAGCGTGCAGAGCTATTCTGGATCATTTCAAGACGGTAGATGATTGTATCATGACTCGGGTCCCATACTGATGCAGCACATTCCTTAGAGCGCAATGATGTTTTATACAGTAGTAGTTTTAGTTAAGATGGTGCGTTATGGAAGTTCCAATGCAAGTACCCCGGTATTCTGTCGGCGTTATTAGCAACGTATCCCGCGTGAACATCCACGCTAAGTTAGAAGTAATATTGACAACTAAGTATTTGTAAGAGTCAACGGATTGCAAGCATACGTTATTGATGTAGTAGGAACATCGAGTTGCGTTAAGCCTAAAAACATGCATTATGTATATTTATTAGTATGCAGTTTCGTTAGCCAAGTATTACACCACTTAATATTAGCAGAGAGATTAGATTGAAGTATTCGACTATCGTTTTCACTAGTTATTTCCCGGAATATAACACAGTTATCCGCGAAAAGGCGCAAATTAGAAGTTACGGCATTATGAAGGTCGTTAATATAGATCAGAAATAAAAGCGAGCCAAGGACGGTCCTTGGGGCACACCAGAATTAACATTACTTAGTTGGGAGTTATGGCCGTTAGCTGAAAGAAATTGGTTACGATTAGTTAAGAAATACTAAATCCACCTGAGAACATTCCGATCTATGTTTAGCTTTCCTAGTTCATGGAGTAGTAGTTTATGTGATACCTTATCGAATACATTTGAAAAATCCAGAAAAATACAGTCGGTGTGTGATGAGCTGTCTAGGATTTGATGCAGTTTATGAGGTAGCAGTGCAAGTTGAGTTTCTCGTGAGTATGATTTGTGAAATCCATGTTGTGCCGATGTGAAAAATGAGTTTGATTCTAGGAACGTTACTAAGTTTTAGTAAATAACCTGCTCTAAAAGCTTGCAGCAAGTACTTGAAAGAGAAATAGGACGGTAGTTAGCTGGATTAGATTTGTTCCCCGATTTCTAAACTGCAACCACCTTTCCAAATTTTTATGATATGGGAAGACTGGACGTATCTAACGATTGTTGAAAAATGTTTGTTAGAAGGATGGCGCTGTAAATGAACGTGTTTTTTAGAAATTTTGTGGTGATGTTGTCTTAACCAGGCGAGGAGTGATCAGAAAGACAATTAATTATTTTGTATATACCAGCTATGTCGAAAGATATTTGATGCAAGATAGTATAGCCATAGTGATTTGTCACAGGTAGGTAGCTGTGTTTTGCATCCAAAAAAATGTCAACAAACCCTTCTTGCAAGAAAGTAGCACTTCGAGCTTCAGGGTTCGGGTTATTTGACGGGACAAACAAGCTGATTTTGTCAGAATATGTCGAATTGATAGTTTACCAGAACTGTGTAGGGTTATTTTTTAGCATGGCTGGTAGTGTATTGATTAAGCAGTACATTTTGACATTTTTAATAACTGAAACATAAGCATTTGAAGCATTATTATAAGAGAACCAGCGCGTGTTTGTTGGATTTCGTTTGGCCTGGCGATAAAGGCGCTTTTTGTTAGCTAAACGTTTGATATTGTCACGAAGCCAAAGACGACGCAGTTTTCTTCAAGCAAAACAAGTTTATTGGAGCGAACTTGTGCTCCCCTAACAACTCAAAGAATACACAGGCGGCGAAACAGCACTCAACAAAGTGACGTGCGTAGGCGAGCGTCGATGCATCTAATGCCGCGGTGTCTGCTCTGCGGGCTTTTATCTTTCGGCGCGAGTGTTTCTGGAACTGTCGATTTACACCGAGAAAATTGTAGATCGAAGAAGATTATTCTGAGCTAATGACGTTAGGGCGAAATGCTCGCCTTATCATAATGAGATAAACCGTGCTGCATAAAAATCAATAAAGGAACGCGCGCTTTGCTGTGGACGCAGATAAAACAGCCGGTCGCTGCCGGGCAGTAAAAACAAAACATAAACAAACAAACCCAATGCCCAATTCGCGGCATTACTCCTCCTCTAAGAGGGCATCGACCCGATGCTAAAATGAAATGACAGTTCGAATAAGCAACACCAACAAAAAAGTCACTCATCTTGCCCAGTACGGTTTGCGGCGCACCACGTAGACAACTACGGGTGGCGAGCGTAGTTGTGATGTGCCAGAATGGCAATCGGGGATCACTTCGTAGGTAAGTTGGCCAACAAGTAGTAGAATCTGGTAGGGTCGGGAAATAACGTCGAAGAAGCAGCAGAAGCTTCTCCCTGAAACCGCGTCGTTGGACCGGCTGTGTTATCTGTGTCTCAAGAGAAGCGTGCTTTCCATTCTTTTTTTTATGCTGCTTGGGTTATCTCATTCGGATAAGGCGAGCGTTTCGCGCTAACATCACTAGCCCAGGATAATCTTCTTTGATCCACAATGTTCTCGATGTAAATCGACGGTTCCAGAAAAACGCGCGCCGAAAGATAAAAGCCTGCAGAGCAGACGCCGCGGCATTCGATTCAGCAACGCTCACCGATGCACGTCACTTTGTTGAGTGCTGCTTCGCTGCCTGTGTATTCTTTGTGTTAGGGAGCACAAGTTCGCTCCAATAACCTTGTTTTCCTTGAAGACAACTGCGTCGTCTTTTGCTTCGCGACATCTGGTAGATGTGCGGGGTACGCACCCTTTATGCTCCCTACGACCTCTGGAAGCAGCCAGGCCAGTCCAACAAGAGCCAGCCGCCGACTGCAAGCTTTGCCGCCCGAGTTCGGCCTCCTGCCAGAAAGACTCAAAAGAACGACCGCTGCAACCACTACCATGGTGCAAGACCCAACGTCGCCAATCGTAATGCAGCAGCCCCGGGAA
The DNA here is from genome assembly GCF_048455015.1 of Haemaphysalis longicornis. NCBI lineage: Eukaryota > Metazoa > Arthropoda > Arachnida > Ixodida > Ixodidae > Haemaphysalis > Haemaphysalis longicornis. The sequence continues at coordinate 118,881,626 of NW_027526445.1, forward strand.
CCGCCATATTTCCGGAGAGCCACCGCGGAAGACCTGGAGGAATGGTTGCAGAAGCTGGAGCGCGTCCGGATCTGGAACAGGTTGGGCGATGAAGAAATCTTCCGGCATGTTTTCTTTTACTTCGAAGATGCAGTTCGAACTTGGTTCAAAAGCCACGAGAGCTCTTTGAACAACTGGACTCAATTCAAAAGCGAGTTCCTTAAGACCTTCACGATGGTGGTGAGAAAAGAACGAACCGCACTTTTGCTTGAGACTCGAACGCAACACCCCAACGAAGGAATCGGGATCTTCGTTGAGGAAATGAAGCGACCATGTTGTCGCGTGGACTGAGGTTTCTGATGCAAGGAATGAAGCAAGAACTGTTTTGCTTGCCTTGTCTGCAACCCCCTTAAAACGGTGGCCGAAAACACGTCTGAGGCGGCTGGCATGAAGAAGACGTTGGAAATTTCTACGAGGAAGTACGACCGTCCCGTCAATGCGCTAGTTGCGGACATGGTCGATGCGGGGGCTATGAACTCTGACACACTACGTGAGACAATCCGCTCTGACGTCAGAGAAGAACTGCGGAAACTCTTCCAACAACGCCGCAACGCCAAGTCAGCTCTATGAGCGACATGATCCGCGAAGAAATTCAACTCGCTTTGGGGACTTCTACGTCATCAGACGTACCGCGCGAACCACAAGCTTTAACCTACTCCGCGGCTGTTCGTTGACCCCACCGTGCTCCAACCCATCGTCAAGAAGGCCCGTCGTACCACCTCCCCTGTCGCCCGCCCAGCCCCCTGTAGCCCAAAACCAGACGCCGAGGAAGACCGACGTACGGCGAACCTCCGATAATCGTCCGCTGTGCTACCACTGCTGAGAGGCCGACCACATCTACCGTCGCTTCCCCTACAAGTGGCTCGGTCTGCGAAGGTTATCTAACGACGCACCATGCTCCCGACCCAGCCGGCGCCAATCTGAGATCGAAGAATACCTGTCCAATACCAGCCGTGGACCAGCCCGTTCCAAAAGTTCGCCGTCGCCCTACCCATACCAATGGCCGAACCGCCGTAGCAAAGCTGACTTCACACGTGGAAGGTCCCCCAGCCCACGCGGGGAAACTAAAATCAGCAACTTCTGGAGGTGAAGTTGCTCTACGGCGAAAAACCGGAAACCCTCCAACGACGCAAGGACGTGCCGAAGGCCGTGATTCGCGACATGCCCTCATCCCGACGACCAAACCTGACCCTGACGAGACTACCGAATAAGACGACAGCTACAGGGCGCGACGCGTACCCGAACTGACCGACACTGCCGCTGAGAAGACTACGACGACGGCGACGCACAGTGCCCGACCGTCAACACACACAAGCTCAGATGCGACCTCCCGACGCACACGGAACTCGATGAAGGCTGCGTTTGACGTTAAGGTGTCCATCGACGGCTTTGATGTTGTCGCTTTTATAGACACTGGGGCCGACTACTCAGTAATGGGCGGACCATTCGCGTCTAAGTTGAAGAAAGTTACGACAAGATGGGACGATCCGGACATACACACAGCAGGAGGCCTTCTCGTAACAGCAAGTGGAACGTGCACATAACGCGTCCCCATAGATGTCGCAAAGCACGTACTCTGCTGCGTTCGTCATTTTGCATAACTGCTTCCTCGACGTAATTCTCGGAATGGGCTTTTTGATGGACAACGGTGCAATAATAGATCTGTAGACCAAGTCGATAACGTTTTCCTGCCATCAGTCCATGACGCCGAAACCGAGCCCCGAACACCGTGCTGCTTTAAGGATCGCCGATGATCATGTCAACCCGCCACCCCGCGCAAGCTTGAGGATCACAGTCTACAGTGAAGATGCTGCCCTTGACGTCGACGCTATTGTAGAGGGTGACCAAAACTTGCTTCTCGACCGTGGTGGCTCCGTCGTAAGAGGCATTGCGCGCTTTAAGCAACGCAGATACGACATTTTGGTCACTAATTTCACCGAGGAGTACCAGCATATAAACAAAGGCGCTGCAATAGCGTTCCTCAAAAAAAACGCAAGAAGAAAGTGACGTGATCGAGGTCGCCGACTTTGAACGCGCACCTGAAGATGCCGTCAAGCTTCCGCATGCCTTCGTCATGAAGCCGGTGCTACCGCAAGAAAAACCGAAGAAATTATTGGCTTTGCTGCGTCACTACAGCAAGTGTTTTTGGTCAACTCAAAATTACGTCAGACACCGCTAGCCAAGCCCCGAATTATAACCGAAGATGCAGCCCGACCTACCCGACAGTCACCGTACCACGTGTGTTCACACGAGCTGGAAGCTATCCGGACACAAGTCGACGACATGATCAGCGACATTATACAGGCATCCAAAAGCCCCTGGGAAGCGCCGGCCGTACTCGTGAAGAAAAAAGATGGCACATTAAGGTTCTGCGTGGACTAAAGGGCGTGTACTTCCCAAAAGGGAAGTATATTAAAATCAATAAAAAGGGCATGTACTTTCTGCCACGAATCGACGACGCCCTCGACCACCTTAGCCACGCAAAGTACTTCTCTTCGATGGGTTTGAACACAGGCTACCGCAAATTGAAGTGGACGAGAGAGACCGAGAGAAGGCTGCATTCATAACCCCTTTAGCTCTGTACGAGTTCAAGGTGATGCCGTTTGGGATGTCAAAGAGTGATGGACACTGTGCTAGCTTGCCTGAAGTGGCACATGTGCCTAGTATACCTCGACGACGTTGTGGTATTCACCCGGACTTTCGACGAACACCTCGAAAGGTTGGAGTCTGTACTCAAGGCTATTCGTACGTCGGGGTTAACGCTGAAACCTTAAAAGTGCCGCTTCGCGTACTAGGAGCTCACGTTTTCGGGCCACGTCATCAACGCCGCGGGAGTCCCGCCTTGTCCGGCGAAAACTTCAGCCATAGCGAATTTCCCAAGACCGAAAGATAAAAAGGGCGTGCGAAGATTGCTTTGACTATGCGCGTACTGCCGGCGCTGTTCGCGGGCATTGCACAGCCACTCACGCTCTTGACGAAAGCTAGCACCCCTTTCAGCTTGGAAAGTGCCCAAGAGGAAGCATTCTGGGAGCTGCGACAACGCCTGCAAAGCCCGCCTGGGGTGGCTCATTTCGATGAAAATGCCGCAACCGAAATTCATACGGACGCCAGTGATATAGGCATGGGGGCCGTCCTCGTCCATAAGCAAAGCGGTTGCGAAAAATCGCCTATGCCAGTGGAGTTCTGACAAAGGAAGAAAAAAAAAAACTACTCAGCCTATGTGAAAAAGTTCGTGGCTATTATATGCGCAATTTCAAAATTTCGCGCATACGTGTTTGGTAGGACATTCAAGGTTCCGACAGACAACCATGCCCTGTGTTGGCTCGCCAGTTTGAAGGATCCCTCTGGCCGTCTCGGTAGTTGGAGCGTGCGCTTGCAAGAATCCGACGTTACAATAGTGTATAAATCCGGCACGAAACACTCCGACGCCGACTGCCTGTTTCGCGCCCCCGTCAACCCACCCCCACTTCGGAGTCGTGACGGAAAGCGACCTAGCCGCCCAGCGTGCCGACCCCGAGTTACGCGTCATGCTCGAGTATCTCGAAGGACTCAACGTCAGCGTGCCAAGGGCCTTCAAACGCAACTCACCGCATCTCCACCAGATGTCACGAACTAAAGATGACGCAGTTGTCTTCAAGTTTATTCGAGCGAACTTTTGCTCCCCTAACAACTCAAAGAATACACCGGCGGCGAAGCAGTACTCAACTAAGTGACGGGCATCGGCGAGCTTCGGTGAATCGAATGCCGCGGCGTGTGCTCTGCAGGCTTTTATTTTTTGGCGCGAGTGTTTCTGGAACCGTCGATTTGCATCGAGAACATTATAAATCAAAAAAATTATTCTGGGCTAGTGGAGTTATGGCGAAACGCTTGCCTTATCTTAATGAGACAACCCGTGCGGCATAAAAAATAAAGATTGGAACGCGCGCTGGGTTTGGGACACATATAACACAGCCGGTCGCTACCGGGGAAGTAGAAACAAAACATAAACAACCCCAATGCATAATTCGCGGCAATAAAAATACTGTACGAAAATGCATGCGTATTAGTGCTTATTGTACCATGTGGAATGTACTTATCAGTTCATGAACTTTACGCGCAAAAATGTCCCAGTTTTCTTCTACCCCACGATCATCGAAATTTTGAAAAATTTCAATGAAATTTACAAGGCGTTATTTATGGAAGCAAAGTCAGCTCTATTGTGGTTGAGTACAGTTGTTCTAACTGGTTGTGTTTTTAAGATGTATGCGTGAATATCGAGAGTGAGAAGGCAATGGTCGCTTATTCCAGGCAAGTATGTGATAGGGGAAACAAAATCAGTGCGATTAGTAAAGATAAGATCGATTGTATTTGCACAGTTATGCGCAGCTCTATTCGGCTCAGAAACTAATTATGTTAAAGAGAATACAGAACACATCTCAAGCAAGTCGCTGCATTCCTGCGAAACGAGGTAAGGTGAGGCTGCTCGGCTTGCCAATCTAATTAGGAAAATTCAAATCGCCGAGTAAGAAAACAGGTGATGAAGGAAAACGATTTCGGATATTGCTAATTGCGTCAAGTAAGTCGTTGACACAACCGGATGGTGAAGAAGGAGACCTGTAGAAAACACCTATTACTACTTTTTGATGATTCTTGTGGCTGAAGCCCGAACCATCGCGAGGGTATTTTAATGTGCACGCATAATGACGGAAGATCTTTTGAAATAGATAAAATTACGTCACTACCTAGTCGTATGGTTCCAACGCAGCGATAAATGGAAAAGTTAGAAGCATTATGAAAGATTTCGGAATGGCGGATACTAGTTGATAGGCAGGTTTAGGTTAGGGCGATAATATGAGCGTTGCAGTTGATGACTGATTATAGTGTGTCGCGCTTGTTAACTGTGCTTCTAACGTTGCCAAACAAAACGGATACGACAGATGGACACGTGTGTGAAAGTGAGGAGCCACTGCCCCTCACGCATTCCTATGTTAGGCCCTGTGGTTGTCGGCTGGAATACGCGACTTCCTCGGCCTGCATTTCGCGTATGAATTCAGAGATAGGATCGTAGGTGTACCATTTGTTGTTGCGGTTCATGTTTTGTACCTTAGCTGAAATTTGGGTGATCCAGTCTGTTTTTTCCCGAATTCAGTCAGTTTTTTTGTGTATCAGACGGGTAGGGGATGCAAAGTCCTCACTGACAGCGAGGTCTTTTTCTTTCAGTTTTCTTCTCAAACCGAGGATTTTATCTTTTGTGTTTAAGTTGCTGAATTTGACAATGATTGGCCGGATTTTGCCGTTTGAAAAACTACCCAGTCTGTGTGCGAGCTCAATATCATTAGGCGAAAAGGCATCAAGACCCGATGTTATCGCGGTCACTATTTTGGTTTATGTTTCTTCCGACATTTCTTTTGTGTCTGCAGACATGCCGTCAAAAATCACGTTTCTGCGAGATCGGTCTTCTAGTTCGTCCAAACGAGATCCAAGTTCATAGTTTTGACTTGTTAGTTCGTGTGTTGTGCTATGCAAGCTCAAAAGTTCCTGCGGTTGGCTCTCAATCTGTTTCGATTGTTGTTCCCATTTGTTGAGTTGAATTTCGAAATTTGACACTTGTGATTATATTGCTTTCTGTCCATCCTTAATTGCCTTTATTTCAGCCACAACTTCAGTTGGCCACGCCTAACTTTGCAGAGCTCCAGAGTGTATATCCTTGAGGAGGTGAAACATGACTGCTGTTAGTTTTGCGGGATGATCAGGTAGGGTTTCTACGTCCAGTAGGGAATCGGAACGCTTAGGTGGACCGGTGTGGCTTTCTATATCGCCTGAACGTCGCAATAGAAAAATCACAGAAACACACTCGCAAGCAGTCAGAGAGCACTTGTGGGCACGGGAAAACTAATAGAAATCGGTCATCGGACTTTCTAGCACACAGTGAATACGGCATACACACCTGCAACAAGCAAGGAGGGTGAATTAGCCATTTCGATTGGACTGCGCCCTTGCCCACTGAAGATTTGAGCGGTGGGAAGCCTTCTTATATCCTTTTCCCAGGCTGTTGATGTGGATGAGGTAGGTGGTTCGTCATAGAATTTCACTGGGACCCGCACATGCGGAGCGCACGGCCAGGACAGCTGCAGTGGCCCATCTCGCGGGGGACGAGGCGAGCAGCAAACGAAGAGGCCATCGCGCAGGTTCCGGAGTCATTCAGGAGTAGCAATGTAAGGGGGGGGGGGGTGGGTGGCAGGGGGGCGGTGATAACCAGTTGATGATTGCAAGCAAGGGCTGCAATAAGCAAGCAGGGCGATTTTCCATGTCGTCGGGACTGCGCCCTGCCTGCGTTCTCCTCAATAATGTTTGAATTTCTGGTGCCCCTTCATGACAGCCGGAGCGATAGTGCGACAATGCGGCATCCTATTATAGAGCCTCCGCTCGGCCTTTAGCAAAGCAAGACCGCAGATATGACTCCGTTTTTTGTCTAGGCTCGTACGTATACGAACGGTAGTACCCGGCGAGGCCTGGGCGAGCAAATATAGCGGTGGGTATAACATGCATCGAGTAACCGTATTAGTCACTTGTCATAATCAGCTCAGCCTGGAGTTGTACACATTTAGGAATTTCCGCCTGCTGTCCTACGGGAGGCGCGTCTTTTTAGAAAACACCTGCAACCGGTGTTTATTAGAACCATCCGGAAACAAATTGTACGGCGTCAGTGTGCCCAAAAGACAACATACCCATGGTACCTTTTATCTCAGTACTCTTTCACACGCCTAAGCACCGACACTCGCGTAGGCCGTACTGGCGTTTGACGTGCTCGTGGAGCCGACCGATTGGATTGGATTGGGGAAACTTCATTGAGGCCTGCGAATAAAGTCCTATTGCCAGGTCTTCATGACTTGGCCGGAGTCATCACCGCAGATGTAGCCACCCGGCTAGGTTCCCCCGCTCCCCGTCACCGGGTTGCCGGGGTCCTCCTGCCTGGCCAGCGCCATGATGACTCGCTGGACAGCCTGGAGTTGTAGATTTCGATCTTCAGTCCGCACCGCCTTCTCAAAGGCAGGCGGCATCCTTCTTGCGTTTGATTCGTCCGGGTATGCGAGGCAATCCCAGACGATGTGCTCAAGTCTTGCTGGGGGTTTTGTGGCACACCCGACAGGTGGCATTCGGGTATGTCTCCGGGTACATCTTGTGCTTTTGGTAGGGGCTCGGGACCGTCTTTGTTTGGAGATGCCTATAGACGACCGTCTGCTCACTACTCAATCCTTTGCAGGGCGATGGGAGCGTGCGTCTGGCGAGTCGATAGGCCTGAGTAATTTCTCTGTATGTAGTCATCCGGTCTCGTGCGCTGCGCCACAAAAGCGCGGTTAGTGAGTTTGCGCGCACGAGCACGTGCTGTTTCATTGTGGTTCTCAGCACGTTCCGACACCGTCCCTGCATGTGCCGGAAACCACTTGATTCTTGTTTTAGCTTGTTTTAGCTCTTAGGTCAGCTTCCTGCCGAAGAGTATGTCTGATGGCTCAATCGGTTTGACGGTCCCTGATAGATTAGCAGTTCACAATGAGGTGCCTGCAGTTCCATGGGCTTGTAATAATAGGGTCACGCAAGCAGACTTTAGCTATGTGCCGTCAGAAGAGCCTAGTGACACGGAGACTACCATTGTCATTGAAAAGGGCAATGCAATGTCTTTAGAGAGTCGAGCACACGAATCAGCGTCTGAGCTTGTTACCGAGTTTACCTGTACTCCAACGACGCCTCCCAGGTGCCCGGCCAGCAACTGTCCTTAGTTGAAGGAGAGGGCAGTGTGGAGCTGGGGATCTAGGCACACTTTTGGGAAATGGAAGTTCTTCGTGGACCTGTGTAGCCCGGACGAAGATTTGTTGTTGTCTGTACTGAACTATCGTGTGGTCGCAGCATGCTTGCGTATTGCGGGAAAGGCTTGACTTCGGCGATGCAGCAGCAGAGTAATACTAGAATGAGGGGGGGCCAAGGTATAGTAGAGGCATACAAAAAAATGTGTGTTGCTAGAACAAAGTGACGCTCGGCAAAAGTAAGAACAACACACAAAACAATTCGTGTTTTGGGGCTGATACGGGTTTCTGGCTCACATCAAGCGGCCCGTAAGGGCCTTAAAACGTTATATGTTTTTTCCTACTGTTCTTATTCTTAGCGAGTGTTTGTTCCGAGGATGTCTTTTCCACAAAAGATGAGTTTTTGTCGAACTTTGGACTACAAAAAGACCACTGCACTAAGCCACGGCACTGCGCATGCGCAGTGGCTCGCCCCGGCAGGCCAACATATACCCCATAACCTGTCTCCGGCTCCTACAGCTGACAATCGAACAGGCAACATATACTACAGGTGCTTTGCAGAAAGCCCGCATTTCCGAGAGTCCTCTGTGTGTCTCAAAGAAATACTGATGTTTAACGCAAAATCGAGTGTCTGCTAAGGCGTAGGTTTTGCGGGAAATGTACATAAATGCCTCAATGCACCAAATTTTCATAATTATTTCACAGTTTCTTGCTAACAACTGGGAATTACCCCTACAGAAAATCATTTCTACGGTATTTATGTTGCTACAGAAAGCTGCTGTAACTGGTGTTTTGCTTAAGCTTTCGAAAAACGAACGAATAAATTAGGACTCCAGATAACTCCATAGAGCGGGAAATGCTACCTGAGTAGATCTAATGAGTATCTATTAATGGCATGTTTTCTAAATCTATTAAGAAGAAGCCGCTCCTCAGCCATTACAACAGCATCACAATGCCATCCCGAAACGGGCACATTTATGATTCCCTTCCTTGAAGAAACCCAAGTACGTTTATGTATTGTCGGGGAACTGACACGAGCATATCGCAAATTGCGAAACTAACGTCTTCGTGTTTGTGGAATTACATCCATCTAGTATTCCGCAGGGCAAACTTTCCAATAAAAAAAAGATAAAAAACACCACTGTAGTGTTTGACGTATGCCCATTGGACCGCGTCCTTCTCCAAAGCATGTTTTACAGCGAATCTGTCTTGCGATAGGTTCGCCCGAGAACTGAACTCCTGCCGGGCATTCCCATCCTGAGCACAAACTTCCCTGAGAGGCACGGACTGTGAGCCTACCTACCTGGCACCCCTCGACAACAGCTACAGCTCACTCTTGTCACATTACTGCCACACGGAAGAATACTGAAACCTTTTACAAACACACCATCCTCGCACACATATCTCCATCCATATACCCCTACAACTGGACTCACTGCAACAGCCTTCACACAACCTATGACGTAGTCTACTCCTGCCCCCGAAACCCAGACCCCGCCCACTCCCATATTATCTTGATCACAGTTAGGGTGAACACGGGAGCGCGTGTCATTCCTTGCGTGGGAGCTCCCTGTCGGCGTTCCGGGTAACTTCGCACGCGCATCACATAGCCTCGTTGCAAACGAACTGCGCATGCCTGCGCACGGACTGCGCATGCCTGCGCATGGACTGCGCATGCCTGCGCGTGTCATTCCATGGGCATCCCACGCACGGTATGACACGCGCTCCCGTGTTCACCTTAACTGTGATGAAGATAGTACATAAGAAGCTGACCGCCGCCCCTCCCACCCCTGATTTTGCTCAATAAATGTTTATTCCTTCTCTTCTACCGAGTCGCGTGGTTGAAGAATCACACGCGCCCTCTCCTTAACCCCGCGCTCCCTCCAGAGCAAGTGTGACGCTCTCTGGAGCTCTTAACCTTGTGTGGGTATTCTGGAAAAACTCAATCTCAAATTGGCCGCTAAGATGACTTTATGCTTACGCCACGTTTTATAACCTTGTCCTATACAGATCCCGTGAAGTAGCGAACGTTATAAAACTCATATTCCCTGTCCGCACACGGCCATCAGAGAGTACGGTTAGGGAAAGCGGTAGGAACTCTACTTTTATCGAAACTGCCTTGATGGATATAGCGCGAAAACAAGCTGTAAAAAGGGGGTAAAGAGAATTTATCAGAACCCACGTATCAGGGCGCAGCGACTAGTGATAACAGCGCTGCCCTAAGTACACAATATTATCCAATCAGCTTTCATGTAACGTGGTCATTCTAGACACTGCGCACAAATGTTTGGCTTGCGCAACTAGCTACTACAAATCACGTCACACAAAGTTCACCAGCTTTCAAAAAAAGAATTCATTCTCAATACTGAACGTAGTACAATACTTCGAATATCAGGAAGAATGTTGTGATGTTCGCAAAGTGCGATTTTAAGTTAGTATACCGAAAAGAAAACTAAAAATGAAAAAAGTTTAAAATAGAAAATTAATTTTTATTTATTTTTACATATTACTAAATTTTTAAAAGCTGCGCTTTTTTAAATTGCACTGTGCGTTGTTTCTTTAGACAAAACATCAAACAATAATTAATGTTTATTTTTTAAAATATCCAACAGCGTTTTATTTTGTAAAGAAAACGCACACTATTACAACAAATTTTTATGATTCGGCGTTTTCTGAATCAGCGCTTCCTAATGGTAATAGCCGGCCTCGTATGTCGAATTTTGCTTGAATGCATGAATGGCGAAAACAAATTTCACATATCTGTACCTACAGCTGCGCCCATGAATACCTCCGGAAGCCAGAGTTGTGTAATGTCCAAGCAATTAGTACAAGGAGTGAACGGTGCACAACATTTTCAAAACTTACGTCATCAGCGGTTTTAAAAGTGTTACCCTTTCATTCGAAGAAGCGAAAACGGAGAATCGTTTATTAGCGTGCGGCGTTGCGGCCAGTTTGCATGGGCTGATCGCATCGTAAGGAAGACATTACGGGTGCTGGGCTCCTACTCGGCAATAACGTAAGAATGCAGGGCTAGAAGCAGATCACCAGCCATCTGGATTAGCACAAACGGCTTGGGGTAAAGGAGCAAACTATATTTAGCAACAACCCCCAAAACCTTAACGCGCATTCATGTACTCTTAACAAAAATGGTAGCACACGGCAGTAACGGGTTGTATTTTATAACTACTTAAAAACTTTACTACCCCCATTATGGTACGTAGGCCCTGCCACTAAGCATGGAACCCAAATGCTATCGTTACTAGTATGGAGCGTGCACTTAGTAACTGATGCTTTTTTTATACTAACAGTCACTGATAGTAACAAACTCGAAGAAAGAGTGCTGTCTTTTCTTTAAGAGGACAGCACTTTTTTTTACATTTAACTCGGCATCTGAAACGCGGGCATAAGACTCGAATTGACCGAAAACCGCCGTGAGGCTATCGGTGTCCCGGATAAAAATAGTAACGTCATCTGCGTACGCAGGCACTTTAACGGTGCCTTGTCCGTGAAAAGAGAGACCGCTAATTTTGGGGGTTGTCGATGGGTTTTCTGATGATGGGCCTAGCCATAAGACAAAAACAAGGGGCGACAAGGGGCATCTTTGTCTCACGCCTCTATGAAGTGCAATTTCGCCCTGAGCCATACCGTTAGTGACCAGAACATTGGATAAATTGTCATTCAACTCTCGGAGAAGCTGAACCAACTCAGAAGCAAACCAATACACCCTAAATATGGCAAGCAGGCATGACTAATTTACGGTATAAAAGCCCTGTTTTTGGTTTAAAGAGGTACGAGCCGGCAATATAAGTTGGATGCGTATTGGCGGTGAGGGCGACCACGGGCGGCGCTGCGAAACGCGCCTCCGTAACGTCGGCTTAATGATCCTTGCATTTGTCGTCTGCTTCACACGGGCTCGCTCTCCCTGCTGTTTCCTTGCGCTTGGTTTACGTCTGACGCTTGTCCGCAACAGCTCTTGCGCGTGGGCAACATTTTATCATAATAATAGACTTAAAATCGCATACACTAGCTCAGAAGTGATTGAAAGTATAGTTATTGATACCACTCCGGAAGAAACATTACCGGCGTCGGTCCATTCCTTGCGAAGCCGGTGCTGCGCGGAGCGCGAAGTGCTGGGGCTATGCGTCACCTTCTGTGGCAAGTAATCTTTCAAACAAATAAAAAAAGCCATAGCCTAACAATCGACAGCAGCAAAAGTGCAATACCGAAACAAATTCCAGGCCTTTCGGTCTGTCGGATTTGGGAGGAGGCATTACGATTCCCAGTAATCGTATGTAAGGTGAAACACCTTTTGCAACCTTGCCGAATGCTCGAAAGTATTGTATTACATCACTCTACGTTGTCATGGCATGAAAGTATGGTGACATGCACTGTGTGGCGCAAAAAAGGTTGGTTGAGTTCCAAATATCCTACTGTGGGTATAGGCGCGTGCTGGTTTTAAATCAGGCTTCCAACCAGAATGGAGTATACCGTATACGGAGCAAAATTGGTAACGCGAACGGAAAAATTGCACTAACATTATGTTTGCTTAGACCTGGAGCGATATTTCTGACAATTTTCTCAATATTCAGATAAGCGCTATAGTAAAAGTGCACTCAAGAGGGGGAGGAGAAGGAACAGGAGGAGCCGGAGGAGAAACCTTTATTTCACAGTAAGATCGAGCTGGTTAGTGGCGGGCTCCTCAGTCCAGGACAAGAAAGTCAGAGTAATTTTTTTCAATTCACAGAAGTCTATCCCGAGTAGGCCAGGATGTGTTCTTTACGCCTGAAGGGGTTGGAAAACAATAAAGAGCTGCTTGGGCATATTTATCGCTTTCGATTCTTGCTATAATAAAGACAGGCACGTTTACTATTTATTGCGTTCGTTAGGTAGTATATCAAGCCTTCAACATTGTAATAATGTTATAACTTTTCGGGTTGAGATGCACTTCGTTACGATAACGATGGTAACGATAGAAATTCGGGGCACAAAAGCCGACAACATTGTCTCCAGCGTTTTGCGGGGGCATCGCAAAACCTCCTAATAAGGTGTTAGTGACGGTGCAGAAAAATTAATGCGCTGGGCGCGGAAAAACTTTTATCTGATACTAAAGAAATAGAAGTTTCATTTCCTGCGGCGCGGTGCGCGTGTACGGGCCCGCTGCTTGATGCGCAGCTTTAGAATGTTGAGTCTGCATCAGGGCATCCCAAAAATATTTTAGGGAAGCCTACGCATTTTTAATGCTTACCGAGGAGCTCTGAGCACTAAACCTGGCAAATAAGCTAGAAAGAATGAGCTACACACCATCATCTGACCGATGCTCTGAAGAAAGTTTGTCCCTCGCTCCTCGTGTGTTGCAAACTTGTGCGGGATACTGCTTGAAATTATTCAGAGGTGTCGGATGCTCGCAAAATATTTGAATTACTGGAAATACGCTTTTTAACGCACTGAGGCGTCAAAGCCAGCGATTTCTAGTACAGGCACCGCTGCCCCTTACAATCTGACGACAGCGGCGCGAGTGTAGCAGACGACAGTGGCGCGAGTCCCTAAGCTGACTTCATCGCAAGGGGGCGCCACTCAAACATGTCATCGCAAATAGGCTAGTATGTCTCGGGTTCGGCAAAGTGCCGAAAAAATAATCGTGTATTAGCACAGAGCCAAGCTGTTGGAGTGAGAGGAGGTGTGCCCAAACACCTTTAATTCTGGACACCAAAAGGGAAGTTAAAATTTTGTAGTCCGCATTCAAAACGGTTGTTGGTCCGTAAGAACTCGGGAGAGAAGAGAATTTTTCTTGTTCCAAAATTAAGATTAGACGGCCTCTTTTAAACGAGTTTCGAAGCCGCTGATCTGCCAGGATTTAATTTATACGTTGCACTGAGGAAGAGCCCTCTTCCACCCAGTACCGCTTGTAAAATTCCGTTTGTAAACCGTCCGGAACAGGCGCTGATCCGCATTCATTTCTCTTATAATGTTTTATAGCTCGGAACACGTTATGTCCTTTTCTATGTCCTTTTTGGGAGTGTATGCTTTCTGGAACCTGAGGTAGGCAATTTGAAGCTGAACAGTGTTGTTATACAATGTGTCTTCCTTTTACTTCGACCAAATCTGCTGCAAACACATGAGAATTAAAAGAAGAGAGCCGTATTTTATAGCTGATGGGTTTGTGAAGATGCTTTATCCAGGCAGCGCACACAATATATAATGTGTGTAGTTCCACTCGTCGCCAAAAATCTTTCAAAATCTCAACTACCCTTTGAAGGACCACGGATATTGTAGGCAGCGGATGGCTGCAATTTTTCATTCATTTGGCGTTTGTAGCGCTCCCTAAGGATGCCTAGATATTCACTCATTAAAGGCGTTACCCAAGCAGCAGTGGGCGCTTGCCAATGTTTGGAAACCCCATGGGCCCCATTGGCTTCCGACTTATCGGCCACCCATCGGCAACTTAGATGAATGATTGATCGAGCGCCAAGCCATCGCCTCCTAAGCAAACGGCGACCACATGGAGCGTCACACGTAAAGCCCATTCTTGGGCGAGGTCTTGCAGACCGATAAAAGCGGTTCTTGGTCAAGCCCATGCCGTGTGCGTGCCGTGTGTGAACCCGACGGTTAGCCTGGTGAACACGCAACAACACAGCAAAAATTAGTAACCTTACGAGCCGCAGCACCATGTCACACAACAAAGCCTACTCAAACTAGACTGCAGCGTATTCGAAATTGCGTGCGAGATAGTGTTAAACGTTTTTAAAAATGGGTCATTTGTGTGTCCTAAGGCAAAGGTTTCCAGCGGACTACAACGATGTGCGCTTCGGCGCGCTCCCTTTGTCTCCGCGGCTTCGAACCGGACGGATGCTTCGCAGTGGCGGTTGTGGCTGTTTTACGGCATTCAAAACGCCGCAGCACTCCTGTGGGTTTCTGTGACGTGCGTTTTTGTGTCGGTGACTGAGTGAAGTATATCTGTCTGGTGGCATAAAGCCATTTTTCTACTGTGACCGGCAGCTGAAAACGTGTCAGCATTTCATTTTTAAGGCCGCGGTACGCGAGAGCTTGCACTCGTTCCCGCCTAAACTTCACCTGTCGTTTATAACCGCTGACGCGCTTGATTGCTGCTTAGTTTTCTTGGTTCTTCCGAAGAATTAAGCGGTCACATACATGTGCGTCTATTTGTGGGACGCCAGTTCTAGCTATTCCCTTTCCGGCTTTGTGTTTTTCGAACCACCGGCCGCGCTCCCACTACCAGTTCACGACGTCCCGCATTAGTCGGAGCGAGATTCTTGTGCAGTACAAGAGTTACGAATGTATTAAGCTGGCGTCATTAAACATTAGCTATAAATGAAGTTTAAGGTTCTATGTTTTAGTGAGCTACGTGGAGATAATGCCGAGCAGCTGAGTAATTACACTGCCGCTGGGCTTCTGCGGTGGTTCCCTTCGTCCTTGACGCATCAGACGAGGTAGAAGTGAGGCACAGCGGCTGCAACACCCTAGCCAGCGTCATACCTTATCGGTTAGGTTTCCAGCGTCACTCGGAAATGTCGCTCTATTTGGTGAACACTTAAAAATGCAATGCATCAAAAGGTCACAGGGCACCTAATCTAACCCCAGGTTGGCAAAGATGTCTTGCAAAAAGTCATGTGAAAGCTCATGCGTTTCCATTCCATTGTGTAGTGTGTTGCCTTGTAGTCTCTGATCCGGCGTTGTTAGAAAACAAAACTTACGCTAATAAATTATTGACCGCACGATATATCTGTCGGTTATGATTAATTGTTTGTGTGATTATGGTAAACACAGCAAAGTTTCACGGAACCGCTGATGTGTTGCTTCGTCTCCTAAGCTGCTTTCGTATTAACTTTTGTGACTGCCATAGTGCGAAGCACTTTTTCGGTAAAATTACAGACTGTTTTCTCAAGAATGAACTGAGTACCTGCTAGCGTAAAGCACAGCCATTGAAAAATAAATTCAGGAAGTGCAGGACGTTTCATGCTTAACAGCGAGTGTTAAAAGCTAAAAGTTTAGGCTGAATTGTGCCTGCGTTAAGTGGGTACTAGGGGCTGTATTTTGTAAGCAGCGTGCATTTACTATTGTAATGAATATTTTTTACTAATTACAGGCGCTACAATGTAAAGGTGTTTCCCGTGGAAAAGTGTCGGATGCAGCAGAGAGAACAAGTCTTCCAAGCTGGACTATTCTACAATAGTACTGTTGAACTATATGTTGTTGTCGTGGCAGATCGGTGAATTACCAAAGAAGAGGATCTTGTTTTCATTTACCTGAATCCTTCTGTTTTGTAGGCATCTCAAGCAGGTAAGCGAAGCATGGATCGGTTCGCGCTTCACGAGCTTTTTCATATTTTGTTTACTATTGAACTTGTGTTTTGCTTTCGTGTTTGAGTTTTCAAAAAGCTTATTTCGTAATATTACCACTGTTAAGTCAGGTTTCTCATTGTGAATTTTATGTGCATATTAAAAAGTCAGCAAAGAGGTCTGCTGTTTTATGATGCTCAATTGTCTTTTGGATATCACGTAATTGCTTCCAAAAGTTGATGCCGTTCATAAAACAGGTATTGGTCATAACGACGTTCCAGAAAGCTAGATATGTGCATGAAAATAGCATGGGGTCCATGCATAGGCATTATCATGGAATATGTCTTGCCATGCATTGTCCAATATTGGACTTCCAGAGCTTGTCCAAGTGTTGGCTTGTCACCCTTCCCAAACACCAGCGAATAATGGCAGCCGAGTATTGCCAAACTTGGACACATTGGCTACTTACAATTTGCCATGCTTGGGCTTGGGTGTTCCTGTTGATTGGGTAGGTCTCTATTATATCTAACTATTCGGGTACGTTTGAGCATGTTCTTTGAGGTTGTTTGAGGTCGTTGTTTGAGGTCGTTGCTTCCATAAGCATTTTAAATTGTCCCACTGCTCTATACTAACCAGGACCGGTAGTGAAGAAGTAATTTCTGAAGAGGAAATCTCGTTGCGTCACGACGATAGGGTTCGGACGCCTCTTGGCGGACGGGCTTGTCGTCTTCGTCGATGGGTGAGGCGAGGAGCATGCGGTTGCGGGCACCTAGGGGCTTGGGCGCTGGTGCAGCGGCAGGGTCTACTGGCTGGGACAACGGGAGCTGCCTAGGAGAATTAACTGAGCAACATTCCTCCATGTCGATGTCTGTAGAGCTGGGTGTTATGACTTATCGATGCGAACGCGGGGATGACGCGATGGTGACCCGTTGAGCATTGGTTCGGACGAGCCATCACCATTCGGACAGCAGACAAAAGCCTTTCCACGGATTGGCGCGGGGAGAACTGCTCCGCACTACACGTCAGGAGCCACCTACCTCAATTACTCTGTAACACTCCTGCGTGCTCCTCACGGCAGACCGACGACTGGGGGATGGTGGAACCCCGGGAGGTGGTGATGGCGGCTGGACGCCTTCCTGAAAAGACGAGTGATTAGCTCCCAGTAGAGTGCAGGGAACTGTGGGTATCCTGCCCTTTTGCGACCAACGTGGTGGCCTGCGCTCTTCTCTGGTGTCCGGCAAGTAGCAAGGCTGTGGTGTGAGTGTGTACATGTGTGTGCGCACGCTAACTTGAAGGACGTGTCCCTTCCTGATGACGGGGCGACCGGGCGAGAAACTGCGCATCACCATTGGACAGTATTGCTTTCTAAAGCGATCCCTAACGTAGGGATGTAGGGAGCGAGTATCCATAAAAACTGCGTGCTGCGGTTCGCCAGATCATTCCCTCTTTATCCCTGTAAATATGTAAATTCATCCGTTGAAGTTTCGCTTTAAGAACTACCGTAGTCCTGGCTCGGATTTATCGATGGCGACCGGCCCCGCTACTGCAGACTGCGGACGCTACCAAACGCAACATGGGGCGCGAAAGGGATGCTTCGTTGGATGAAAAGTGTGAGTGTCGCGCCGCCGCTTGATTGGGCTGACTGGTAAGGCCATGGGGTGATGACGTGTCCTTCGCAGGCGTCGGAGTGGTTTCCATATCTTCCATCGGTGTCGCGTCGATGAGTAACGTTGCTTGCGAATCGTCATCATTGGAAGACGAAGCGCTACAGGGGACGTCGTCTGGTGAAGTCTGTCGTCGGGCCAAAGTCATTTGCGGAATCTTGTTGGTGTTTCGAGAGAATTTGGGGAATTCGCTTGCTGCATCCACATAAAATCAAGGTTGCTGCTGTCCGCCGTGGTGTGGTCACCGTGGTAGCGGCAACATACAGCCCAACATGGGTCGAACTCGTGTCCGAAGGTCTCTCACCGGAGACACCATGGCGTCTTGCAGTCGAACTGGTTTTGGCCCTCTCACTCGCACCGAGAGCAGACTCTCTTGACGCTCCGGTGGTCGCACTGTACCTTGCATTCTCGGACCGAAAGAAAATTTGGGACGGGAGACTTCATTTCGACGCGGACGAGCCGCACGCTGTTTGCAATGGGCGGCTTACAGTTGAAGCTCGGGTAGTGAACGCTGAGCACCCTGCTGTAAGGGGAAGGAGCTGTACCAATGTCTTTACCGTTCATGCACAATTGGAAACGATACACGGTGACGTAGATTATCTGGTGACCGATGCATGTAACGGGGCACGAAATGCCATTCACGACGATGGGACCACCCTCGTTGAGGGTTTTAGATGCAGCAGCGGATCAAACCGTGGCACAAAACTTCACGCCTCCTTGGTGCTGGGGGCTCTTGGGGCCATGGGGCCCCATGACGTCTTCGATTGCACCAATAATGTCGTCATGAGAAGCATCCATGGAGGCGTCCGGCTTGAATCATTGAGCCTTGGGGACTTGTTCTGGTATTTCACAGCAGCGGGTTGGGTAGAGGCCATCTTGGATAGCGACACGAAGGTGTCGAGCACTCAGATGGCGGATAGCGTCCGAAGACTCAAGGGGTGATGGCTACCCAACGCAAAGCTTAAGGCCACCCCGCAAGAAAACGAAACTCACTCAATCGGATGGCCGCTACAGACCTAGTGACTCCATTCAGACACCCAACCTTGCAAAACGTAAAGAAACAGCAGCTGCGGTATGTAAAGACATGTAGACACAGTGTAATAAAACTTGAAGTATACCAGTATAAGAAATTCATATTTTAACGAAGTTCTGAGGATAAGAAATGTGTTAGTTTTTGTTTTTTACACGTAAATAAACTGTTAAAATTTTTTTTGCAAATGTGCTGTGCGTTGTTCATTAAGACAACATGCTAATATAATTTAGATTACTATTGCTCTACTAAAAATAAATAAAGTAAATAGCTTAACATTTTGTAAAAACGTGCACTCAATTTAACAACCCTTTTTTGTTGATCCGTCGTATCGCAAGCTGTGTGATCCGCCGCAAGCTGTGTGCGGGCTGTTGGGGACGCCCATCTTTTAAAACACTCCGCGCGCGAGCGCATTGCATTGGGGTTCACCTATCTTCTTGGGGGCCCCAACGCAGGGTTCCCTTATTGGAAAACTGCCCAATCGTTTCGACTCCGCTTGTTTTGCAGCTCCTCCGTCAACGTGCGGCTCTGCAGGTAGCATGCAGTGAGCTAATTCTGCTCGCCCGCTTTGGCTACCAGTTCTTGCGACCGCCGCCGCACACGAACTCAGCCCACGTTTCATGCTGCGCGTCGTCACATGGAAAATAATGCATCTTGGTGCCCTCCATCGGTTTGCACGGACAGGCTTCCACTGAGCAGTACTTTGCATTCCGTAAAATTGCCATAGCAGAACATCGGTAAGCTTGGCGACGCCCACAGGCCGCTCAGCCAACATACCAGTTTTCGGCACCAGTGCAGGGGAACACCATGCGCTGGCCATGAACTGAGCAGCAAAGACGTCGAAAACTCAAAGTGCGCAAAGTTTGCAAGCCTTGCTCACAGAGGTATCACATGTATCACACCCACACCTCCTGCCGGAACGAGACTACCGACAACACCAGTGTAGCTTATCGTTTCCGGTTCCGAAAACGACTATATGATGTCACCCTGAACCGGCCAGAAACGCCGGGAGACGTTTTGTCACACCAATACCGGTTTCGCTAGGGCTGCCGATTTGTGGTCGCTTGTGGCTGGGGCAATCAAAATCAATTTTAGATGTGATTCCAGTCTCGTATCACTGAAACAATTTCTGTGAGGCATCTGTACAAACTACTATAGCCAATTATATTGTTTTTTAGGCCAATAAATTTGGTGTCGGTACTCCCTTAAAGCCCTACATGTGATGGCTACAGTATTCTCAAAACAATTAATGTTATTGTGAACGTTTCGCCCGAAAAGTGAAACACTAAAAAAAAAGTATGCGTGATTTGTTTTGAGACTAATTCACCAGGTGTCGCTACCTGCCCAACGGTGGCCGTAACACGTAAACCGAAAATGAGGAGTTTAACCGTGTCCTACCGTTTTCAGCGGTAAACCGAAACTCCGGCGTTCGGTAGCACGGTAAACAGTAACGCAAACAAGGTAACGGTATCCTAAAACTCTCTGCTCTCCACTCTAACGGCACACGTAAATGCACTGAAAGGCGCGTACGCTATGTAAACATGGTGCGCCACGCTACACAGTGAGCGATTGAAGAAATGTAAGCTGTAATGTATATATAACTGTACAGTTTTGTTTGTCTATTTTTTCACCTAAAGACCTTCCACTCCCCTATAGCACTCACAATTCCAGTGCCTCTAAATATTCGGTAAATCCGTGGTGAAGTGTTGCTTCAAGCAGACCTTGTCAGCTTCACCGCTCGTCACGCGGAGAGAGAATCGACCCCTATGCTTTCCCGGAACGTTCCCAGACGTCGTACCAGTCCACACATAGGCACTGCCGCGCGTCCTCTTCGTAGAATGAAAGAATTCATTCGTTTCATTCATTCTATTTTATTTAGTTCTATCTTCAAGGGCCGGGGGCATTACATACGGGTGGGATCTTGGCCGAGGTATACACCGTATGAACAACAGAGAAGGCACTTCAGGGATGTAAAGCGCAAGAAAAAGACGAAGGACGTAAAGGATGCACAAGGATAGCACTTTATCGTAGTGTATTCTTTCCGTCCTTTGTCTTTTTTGTTGCGCTACACACCCCTTCAGAATGATCGACCAACTAGCCCAACAACGTACCTTATAAAACAAACATGGGTAAGGGAAAAAAGGAAGGCAACAATGATTACAAGAACACAGGTTTAGGAGAAGACGGGACATACGCACACATAGCAGGTCGACTGTCTCCAAAAACGTGGGCACTTTCAATTTTTTTGCACATTCCTATGTCGTCATCTTGTTCATAATGGAGCAGTTAAATTTCTCTCTTTCCCTTTTTTGTCTAAGACCTCCGTGGTATTTTTCGACCGATATCAGATTTTTTGGCAAATGGTGCGTTTTTTACCAATTTATTGAACTGTTAATTTTTGTTCCTGGCGCGGTGCAGTTAAGCCTAACGAACTGAGCGTATGTTACACCTTACCGACAGCACTTCGCCGAGCGAAATCAACGACGACGCGACTGCGACGAAAGCATTGGAGAGGTCAATGACCCAGATGTGCGTGCAAATTGAAGGCGAATAAATTACATCAGCAGAGTTCCAGCGATCGACCTTCCCATCCCATCAGCCTTCCCATCAGCGTTTGAGGAAAGAAGCCGTCGAATCAACGAGGCGACCAAGGAGAGCCGACGTCATTATCGGCATTGAGCGCTCAGCGCGTAGCCACAAGACTTCGCGATGCAGGAACGCGAGGAAGGAGGTCATTCCAGCGCCTGCATGCCGAATATACCAGTCGATGAAACCGTGATCATTTTGAGACTCTTCGGAAAGCTAGACATAGCGAAGACAGGCACGGCGTGCGTCGTGGCGGCCCGCGGGTACCGAGTAGACGGAGCGGGCAGACGACATGGTGTGCCCCAATTACCAACGGGACATCGTGGTGGTCAGGACACCCAGCGCCGAACGAGCGGAAAAGTACGTTCGAGTCACAGAGATACAGGTCCAAGGAACGAAGCATGAAGTCAATGCGTACAGGATGGTCGCGCACGACACAGTGAAATGAGTTATCAAGAGAATTTTGACGGAAAACACCGGGAAAACGATCCTCGAGCAAATTTTGACCAAGTACAACACGACTGCGGTGTGGCCAAGCGCATCGGCACTTCGATGACAGTCATGCTCACCGTGGAGAGCGAGGAGGTTCGAAGATAAGTTAGGTACGGGTTGACACTCTACCAGTAAAGCCTGTACACAAAACAAATCGAGGAGTGCAGGATCTGTGGCAAAGTCGGGCATCGCAGTGACGTGTGTCCCAACTTGTGCTGGCATGTGGTAGAAGCAACACAAGAGACAACCATAGATACATCACAAAATGCTAATATGCGGTGAGGGCCACTCGACGGTGGACAGGGCCTGCAGAGCGAGATTCCTGATCCCGTTAGTAGTACGAAGAAGACGGCGGGATCGGAGAAACTCGGAGGAGCAACAAAGGCAACACGCGCTGTTGCCGTGCTCCTTCCCGCGGCTGGGAGGCAAAGGTGGCGACGCCGTGGCGTCAGTGGGCGCGAACCATAGTTTCATACTATTATATACTAGAGGGAAATCTGGCGCCACTGTGTATGGGAGCCGCGCTTCAGCCAGCGTTCCGTGGTGTACGAGGCACACACCTTCCATATGTCCCTGGCATGGCTTATGAACAGGCAGAAAAGTTGCCTCTGGCTGCAAATAAGCAACACTATTACCGTAAAGATCACTAAAATTTGTTTTGTTATTATAACATGGAATCTCCAAAAAGATTTATTTGGCAGCGGTTATTTTCAAGCTTCATGCAAGATAAAAAAGGAAAGAAAAGTTACCATTATTTATTGACCTTGGCTTCGAGATAAAAGGAGGCCATATTTGTTTCTCGCATATATTGGTATAAAAGTCTAAGGGTACAACGCGTCACGTTCCGCATCACGTTACGCTTCCCCACCGGCATCGCGAAGTGTGTCACGCCACGGGTCATGCTACAGACAGATGACGTTACGGAGTCGTTTACGCCGCCCCTCCAGTAGTGCCTCGCGCAGTGCTTTGCGCGGGCGTGGCAGAGGTGGCCAGTAGCCCCGCGTGGCGTACGCCACGATGAAACAAGGCGAGATGGCGGTGCACGGGCACAAGAGTAGTAACAACCAGTGCTGCTAGCATCTAAGAGCGGCCAGTGATGCGCTGGCGAGGAAGCTGGCGGAGATGGAGAAGATACTTTGAAGCCTGAAATCGCAACTACAACAACAGCACCAGCAGAAACAGAGGCAAACGAGACGGACGAGGCTATCTGACGCAATGATCAAAAATTCGTCATACATTAAACCACTGCTTCGCCTTGTCCGGCCCTTGCTTGAACCGCCACACCTTCGGCATTTATTGGATAGTTCTGTAGTGATCAAGATTGATTGATTGATTGATTGATTGATTGATTGATTGTAGGGTTTAACGCGCCGACGCAACGCAGGCGATGAGGCGCGCCGTAGTGGAGGGCTCCGGAGTAATTTTGACCACCTGGGGATCTTTAACGTGCGCCGAAATCTCGAACACACGGGCGTTTTTGCTTTTCGCCTCCATCAGAAAAGCGGCCGCCGCGGCCGGGAATCGAATCCGCGACCTCGTGCTCAGCAGCGCAACTAGTGATCAAGATCTTAATCGAGCTCGCCCGCTTCGTTGTCCGTTCCCTACCCGAGCTGTGATGCCGGCGTGTTTGGGATGGTCTTTCATCTATCGCTTCTTACGTATACGTCTATACGTCTGTGCATCCTTGCTTGTGTTACTTGTGATCTGTGCGGTTCGCCAGTGCGCGTTTTTTTTTGTCCTGGGTTGGTCAAGTTCACAGGATCGATGGGGTCGACAGCCGGCTATCCCACCTTCTGGAGGCCAAGCGCTTTATACGAGAATGATGGAAAAAGCAAATACTTAACAGGAGACTGCGCAAAAACGTGGCGGAGCTCAATCGCAAAATTGAGGAGCACAGCCGCGTGCTCAAAAACAAAATTGGAACGAAATTTGCAACGCGGCAGGTGGCCAAATGCATAATGGAAAGACCTTGAATCTGTTCCGCACCTCTTGGACGAAACCAAGAAAAACTCGTATCAAAGGGATCGACTAGGGAAAATAATATATCGGGAAATAAAAGAAAAGGGAGCGATGGCGGTGGAGCAGCAGCTACTCGAGAAATACATCCCAGACTCGCCGAAGGTAACCCACAGCGACTACGGTGGCAGAACGAACGAGAGACTCGACTGATAAATCAGCGTTGCGGAAGTACGAGCGGCATTGCAGGAGCCTAATACCAGGTGGGCGCCGGGAACAGACAGGGTTACCCGTAGGCCGCTCCGCAACCTGGACGAAGCATCGATAGTAGCACTGACCAAATATTACAACGACTGTTCGAGAACGGGAATCGTGACGAGAGGATAGAAGAGCTCACGGATGATCCTGATCTCCAAGCCGGGCAAACTACCAAGCATAGAAAACCCCCGACCAATCTCGCTGACGTCCTGCGTGGGCAAGATCTTCGAGAACGTCCTGATGGCGCGGTGGCAAGATTACCTCTAAGATAACGGCCTCTACCGTGCAACGATGATTGGGTTCCGACGGGGAATCTCTGCACTCAAGACGCCATGCTGCAATGGAGCCTCCTAACCACCGAAAGAGACACTCGAGATACCAGGGCTGTACTGGGGCTCGACCTTGTTACGAATCGGCCAGCGCCGCCGTACTTTCCCGCATCACTCCTCGGCGGTGCGGCGAAGCCACTGCTTGCGCCTTTCAGCCGTCAGGCGCCACCATGTCGGTGACAGGTTTCGACAAGCCGAGTCAGACGCTTCGCTTTCGGCGAATTTCAAAACTTCGGCGGCTGCCGGCGAGGCTCGTCTCAACACTCTTCAAGGACACAGAGGCCCCGCGAACTCAGCGGAGTCCTCCTCTCGCCCTTCTCCCGGACTCAACGTGCGCCGAGGCTATGAACGGCTTACGAACACTGGAAAGAGCGTTGTGTGTGTCTGTGACGTTCGTGGCGTGTTGCCGCTTGTTGGCGTTTGACCGTTACCGCTTTTGGGTATAAATAGACCCCCGCAAGCGCTAGGCAATTATGGCAATTATGACACCACTAGGCAATTATGGCATAAAGAGTGGCCTTGCGAGATTAGTGTAGCCTGGGGGTGACTACCCATCTTGCGAAGAGCCTTAATATCATGGACGCAAAATGAGTGCTCAAAGAAGGGACGTTCAATTGTGCGACGAAGACCTTTTGCTACCCCCTTCCCATCACTTCCCATTCCCCCATGCACGGCCTCCGGGCCTCCCCTTTCCTCCAATAAAGGATTGAATCAATCACTGAGTTTTACCAGGCTTCTGAGGATAGCTGGTAAGGCGTTCTGTTTTTGTCGCGTGGGTTATTCGCGCAAAACATTTTTGGAGCAGTAGGAAAGCAGTACTCTAGACCGGCCATGAATTTGAAAGCGTTGAAAAAACCGCAGTTTTTGGAGCTTGCAAAAGAGTTGCGCTTGGAGGTTACGGACGCGCTGAGAAATCCAGAGCTGATACAGGCTATACTCGCTGTCGGGGCTGACGATGAGGAGCTGTCGGAATGCATTGAGCTGGTCAATGGCAGGAAGACCGCGAAACATCAGGCCGCCGAAGCGGAGGCTGAGCGCCAGCGTGAGGAACGCGAGGAGAGAAAGCGGGTACAGGAGCTCGAGAGGCAGAAACAAGAGCAGGAACGCGAGGAAAGAAAACGACAGCACGAGGAAAAGACGCGACGGTACGACCTCGATATCGAGCGAATCCGAAGGGAAAGAAAGAAGCTTGAAAGAGAGAGATTCCAACGGGAGAACAAGCACCTAGAGCATAAAATTCAACTCGAGCAGGAAGAAGTGAAGCCCGAGTTAGAATTGTTGCTCAAAGAATAGCTCGTTGTCGAGGAAAGCACCGTGCCAGCGCTGCCAGTAGCAGACGCTCGGGAGCGCGAGTCGGAGGCGACGGTTGTGGCCCAGCAGCGCGGCAAGCTTGCTGAGAGAGATAACGACGGCGCATTAGCTCAGACTGTCGGCAGAGGCAGCAGAGGGCAGTGCGCGTCCACTGAGTGCGATAATGTGTCGGCGTTTGTTTCGGAGATCTCGGCAGAGTGTTCAGACGGGTCAAATTCGCGGGAGGCCTTGGGAACGGCTACCGAATTGAACGTGAACATTTTGCGAGATAGCGACGTTTCGCAGGAGTGCGTAAACCATGAGGTTACCGAGAGGCCGCACGAGTCCGATTAAACGGAGGTTGTTCCTTCGGATGGTAGTGCAGAAACGAGCGACGTGGTGGGAAAGCCTGCAGTCGAGGCAGCAAACGGTTTGCATGGTTCAGTTGGGAGTCATGACGATCTCGCCACTGAGCAAGCCGATTCCGTCCTGCCACTAGCTGAGGTAGCTGACCTCGAGCAACGGCCAGCCGAGCTCGTAGAGATTCAGGGGTCTGGGGCGGCTGAGCCGTCTTTGGAGACAGGGCAGTATGGATGTAGTGTAGTCCTGGCAGTGAGAAAAGAGAAAGGGAACGCACTTCGGTGTTCGCGTGCTGAGGCTGTCGCCGAAAGCGCGAGGGGCGATGAGGTAGTGACTGCTCGAAGCTACCAGGTGTCTAATGAGCTCGTCGTGCCCTTGTCACTCCCAGCTAATGCTCCCGACGATGGGCCAACATCGGCTGAGCTAGTTGAGAATCCGTTGTCGCCTGTGGCTGAGCCGAAGTCGGGAACCGATCAGCCTAGAGGAGAGAACGCAAACGTGTTCCGACGTTTGCTTGCCGAACGCGTTGCTGAAAAGGCGAGCACGAAGGATAGAGGGAAAACTTCTTCGCGTACTTGTGGCGCGTGTTTCAGTGCTGGCAGGCCAAGGGGCAAAGCCGTGAGCTCGCATCGCGCCAAGGGAACGTCGCCTCCAAGAAGGAGTGCGGGCCTCTCGTTTGAGCGCTGGAGAATCTCGCTCCCTCCTCCACGCGCTCGACCTTTGTTGAAAACAACGGCCGGTGTCCTTTCACGCGGTCGCAGCAGTCGCTTTCAGAGAACAGGCGCACCTAAAGTGCGGTACAAAATTGGGGAAAACTCAGGGCATTGACGAGAGCTCAAATCGCAGCTCTCGGCGCGAGAAGTGGCCTGTAGACGCCTGACTTTGTCTATTGCATTGTTTTTCCTGAACATGGTTTCTCACTTTACGATTACGTTTTTTGAGTGTGGGACATTTCCAATCACGCGAAATGTCACCTTTCAAGTTAGCACTTCTCTAAAGTACTGCTGGGCAAAAATATAACTAGAGTAGTTAGTTATTCGCGTACTTTTTCGCAACTAAAAGCCTGGTAAAGCTTCAGTGTGGATTTGTCTTCGCACTTGCCGGCGATGCGGTTGTGTCTTCCTGTGTTGTTCTGTTGCTTGCCTGACCAAGCCAGAGATGTTCTCGTGGAGCCACTACTCATCCCGTGACCGGCCCGGTGAAGCTCTAGCACGGTGTCGTACAGCCAAGGCCTGGAGTCGAGCGTCTGCCGAGCACTTTACTTCGACAGCATCCCTCCGGACAACGGTTGAAGACTGTTGTCCATCGGGATCTCGGACCCCCGGCGGAGAAGCTGTTACGAATCGGCCAGCGCCGCCGTACTTTCCCGTATCACTCCTCGGCTGTGCGGCGAAGCCACTGCTTGCGCCTTTCAGCTGTCAGACGCCACCATGTCGGTGACAGGTTTCGACAAGCCGAGTCAGACGCTTCGCTTTCGGCGCATTTCAAAACTTCGGCGGCTGCCGGCGTGGCTCGTCTCAACGCTCTTCAAGGACACACAGGCCCCGCGAACTCAGCGTAGTCCTCCTCTCGCCCTTCTCCCGGACTCAACGTGCGCCGAGGCTATGAACGGCTTACGAACACTGGAAAGAGCGTTGTGTGTGTCTGTGACGTTCGTGGCGTGTTGCCGCTTGTTGGCGTTTGACTGTTACCGCTTTTGGGTATAAATAGACCCCCGCAAGCGCTGTAAACCATTCCTGTTTGAGCAGCGAATCCATGCTGTCGCTCTGCTCGAGTCCTGTATTGTAGCCTCGCCCGTCGGGGCATTGTTTCTTTTGGCTTCGGCTCACCTCTCGCTATGAAGTAAACTGTTACGTTAGCCTCCGGCTTCTGGTCTTCTCCACAGCTCCAACAGCGGCTGGCCTCTCGCATCATACACGCTACCACTCATATGTCGGAGGCCACGGAGCTCCGATCGGGTGTTCCCGCCCGGTCGCAACAACTGGTGTCAGCGCTGGGATGACACGGTTGCAACAACCTAGAAGGACCTTTTGTTAACGTTAACGACTGGGCACTACTCGAACAAGTTTCGAGGTTGGACATGGAAAATGGCGGTGCTCATCGCCGGAGACGTAGAGACGAAATCCAAAGAGGTTGGGAGCCGAGGTACGCCGCAAGAGTCAGTGATCTCGCCGCTCCTATTCAACCTGGTGATGATCAAGGTCGCCCCCTGGCTGGCAGCGGTGGACAACATCGAGCATACGATATACGCCTACGATATCACCCTGTGGGTCAAGGGAGGTAGCGATGCCCAAACGGAAGAGTTCCTGCAGAACGCAGTTAGGATGGTCGAATGCAGCCTCGAGGGCACTGGCCTGAGATGCTTGGCGAGTAAGTGTGAGTTGCTACTGTACAAGCCCAAGGACAGACAACGTGGAAAAAGAAGAGAACGAGACAAATTCAAGATCTACACCCAGGACGGGTCGGCGATCCTCAGGGTGTCCGACATGCGAGGACTGGGCAGGCTTCTCAGCGAGAAGGGCAACAATGGGGGCACAATGGCGAAGATCGTGGGCAAGGCGGCCAGCGCTATTCGGCTCATGAAACGGGTCTGCAATAGAATAAGGGGGCTGCGCGAGGAGAACCTCACACGAGTAGTGCAGTCATTTGTCATGAGCTACATATCATACGTGGTGGCGTTTTACAAGTGGAAGACCAATGAGAACAAAATGCTGGAATCGCTCATCCGAATTGCGTATAAGACGGCCATCGGACTACCCGAGTCCACGAGTACAGAGCGACTGGTAAGCGTGGGCGTACACAACACCTTGGAGGAGGCCCAATGGGTGGCCCAGCTAGAGAGGCTGGCCATTACCAAAGCAGGCCGAAGAAACCTGGACAAGCTGGGCTACAACTATCATAAATAGGAGGGCACCAAGACGCAGCTACGTGACGGCACCAGGGACAAAATCCAGGTGAATGCAGTCCCGCGTAGCATGCACCCTGTGTACAATGAGGGCAGGCGGCGAGAACGGGCCAAGGACCTGGTGGAGCTACACTCCGGGGACGCTGGAGCACACTACGTCGAAGTAGGAGAGTACTACAACAAACAGGGCTTCGTGGTGACGGTGGTCGATGCCGAGGGAAACCTCCGAGCGGCGGCCAGCGTTGCGAACGGCATACCCGAGGAAGCAGAGGAGGTGGCAATCGCACTGGCCATGAAAGATCGCGGCTGCACAACGGTCCTCAGTGATTCGAGGCAAGCTGTCAAAAACTTATCCAGAGACAGGGCTTCTCCGTAACGGAGAAACTACTGCTAAGGCAACCAAACCCAATGGGGAAGACAGGAATCAATTGGTTTCCGGCACGTGCGGGGACGGTGTGGGAACGTACTGAGAACCACATTGAAGCTGCACATGCTCGCCCACGCGAACTCACTAACCGCACCGAGCAAAGTGTCGGAGAGCATTTGTGGCGCAGCAACCGAGACCGAATGACTGCATACACAGAAATTACTCAGGCCTATCGCCTTGCGAGTCGCACGCTCCCGCTGCCTTGCAAATAATTGAGTAGGGAGCAGGCAGTCTTCTATAGGAAACTCCAAACAACGTCGGTGACAAGCCCCTACCTAAAGCACAAGATGTACCCAGAGACATACCCGGACGCCATCTGTCGGGTGTGCCACAAAGCCCCAGCAAGTCTTGGGCACATCGTCTGGGATTGTCTCGCATACCCGGACGAATCAAAGGCAAGGATGGCGCCTGCCTTCGAGGAGGCGGGGCGGGCTGAAGAACAAAATCTGCAACTCCAGGCTGCCCATCGAGTCATCGTGGCGCTGGCCAGGCAAGGGAACCCCGGGAACCCGGTGACGGGGAGCGGGGAGACCTAGCTGGGTTGCTACATCTGCGGTGACGACTCCGGCCAAGTCGGGAAGACTTAGCCATAGCAATTAATTCGCAGGCCCTAATGAAGTTTTCCGAATGTGAACTTAAAGGAGTACTGACACCAAATTTTGACGCCTCAAAAATGATATAATTGCTTCATTAGTTTGTAGAGATGCCCCACAGAAAATTTTGCAGCGATCCGAGGCCGGAATCACATCTAAAATCAATTTTGATTGACCCGGCCGCGAGCTTCCACAAATCGGCAGCACTAGCGAAATCGCTTTCGGCGTGACGAAACATCGGCCGGCGTGTCTGGCCGGTTCAGGGTGACGTCATATAGTCGTTTTCAGAACCGGAAACGATATCTTGCGCTGCTGTTGTCGGTGGTATTTGTTTGGGCAGGAGATGTACGGGTGTAGCTGTGTGAGCAATGCTTGTAAACTTTGTGCACTTTGCGTGTTCGATGTCTTTGCTCTTCAGTTCGTGGCCGGCGCATGGTGTTCCCTTGCACTAGTGCCGAACACCGCGCGGTGTCGGCACCGCGCAACGCGCGCACCGCGGCGACGCGGCTGTACGCGTCGCCGAGCTCGCCCAAGTTGTGCTATGGCAAGCTCGCGTAATGCGAGCTTGCCATGCCGTGGAAGCCTGCCCGAGCAAATCGACGGCGACGCCCAGATGCATTATTTTCCACGCGACGGCATCCAGCGCTAAACGTGGACTGAGTTAGTGCGCAGCGGCGGCCGCAAGAACTGTCGCCCAAGCCAGCGGGCTCGGCGTTGCTCGGGTCAGCTTGGGTGTTGGGAACTTCAGGCTTAGTATCGTGGCGAATATTTGATCGCCGGTATCTGTACAACTGCGAATGACCATCCCTTACACAACTTTTCACCACACTATCATCCCATTTTTCGCATACTGAGCTTTATTTTGGCGATGATTGCCGTTTCAGCGGTCGGTGACCAAAGCATCTGCCGTGGCCTGTTTGATTCTAGCGCGCAGGTGGCGCCATCTTTCCGCCGCTCGCCGCACCACGGTGCCGGCAGTGCTGGGTCGGAGCGACGAACCTCCGCTGCCGGTCAGCGTAGGCGTACCATCTCGGCAAATATCTGAACGCCGCTTTTAAATTCAGCGCTGATAACAACCCATAGCACAATTTTTCACCACACTAACATCTACTTTCTCGCATGTGGAACTTCTTTTTTGCGATCAGATTGATTATAAGAGTGGCGACAAGCTGTTGCTATCATGGTCTGCGCCGGTTCGAGCCGCAGTGATATTAAAAACGGACGACGGCGAAGACATCGCCGGCCTAATTGCCTGGCCAAATAAAGCTGCTATGTCTGTCGGGTGGCAGCGACTCGAGTCTGCCGATTCAGGCGACATGTCGACTACTCGGGCGAGTGCGGACCATGTGCAATCGTAGCAGACGATGTGGCGAACCTCCCTGACGTCACGGGTGAAACAGTGACGTCAGACTGGCCCGCTTGCAGGCTGGCCTTCGAACGGCCATTTTCCCGCGCGGTGACCGAATTTGAAACTGGTTGCTATAAACGCGCAATAATTATTCTGTGTTGGCGGCTGACGGCTTTCGGGTTGATTTTCGTAATTACTTGGCCAATAGGTATTCTTTACAGCATAAAAACTGAAAGCGACAAATTTAGTGTCAGTACTCCTTTAAAACATGTGTTCCCCGTGGAGTCCTGTTCCCTGTGAAAATTTTTGCCTTTCTTCAGCGTGGTTTCCGTGTTTTGTTTTTTGCGTACCATGTGACAGTGCGTGGCAGTGATAGTTACATTGTTCGTGCTGGAGTCAATGACCTGCTATTTATTAACTTTAAAAGCGCCTCAGCGGTGCGTTTCTTGCTATTTTCTAAATAGGGTACATAATATGTGCGGCTGTTCATCCGGGCCTTGCAGTTAGGTATTCTCGTGAACCCATGCCACAAACGAACATTCATTCAAAAATAGCTACTTCTAGACGGGCAATTGTGACGAAATTTTATATTTGGAGCCCCTTCTGTATCTGTTTGTTTTTTATGCTCCCTATGCGATTTTTCTTCTTTTTTAACGTTGTTAACCAGATTTTTTCCACTGCGGTTCACAGTTAGAAGATTTTGCTGGCTGTTTTTCTCTACTTTCAATCAGATCCTAGATTGGAGACTCTGTTCTTATGCTCTGTGTACCTGCTGACCGAGCATATGAAACATAAAAAGTAATATTTTTTACCCTGGAAATGCGCTCTTCTTAAAAAAATTGGGCTTCTAGCCGCTTTAATTCGTTCTACATTGTCTTTAAACGTGCCATTTTTGCTAAATCTGTTTTTGTTCCACACTTTATTTTTGTTTTTTCTTGGGGGGGGGGGGTAGCAGGATCAGGAAATTTTTAAAAGGCTTAAAAAACAAACGGTCATGGAAAAGTCCGCTTCGGCAGCGAAGCAAACGTCGAGGCAGGAAAAGAATTAACAGCGGCAGCAGAAGCAAGTAATGAAACAACAAAGGAAGAGAGAGAGAGAACGCCTTTATTGAAAGCTGAAAAGGTCAGCCCCAGAACAAGGTAAGGAAGCAACATAGCAACCGGCGATGGAGGTCGTCAGGGACGAAGAAGAGGAAACACCAGAGGCATCCAAGAAACGGGCACGAACGGCAACAAAGAAAAATTATGAAGTCCAGCTAGAGCGACTGGTGGCCATGGTCGGTATAGAGGAAATTCAACAAACGGTTCGATTACATGGAGCAGACATTAAAACCCATGGTACGACGTCCTGTGTTTGCGGCGCAGTTCTCTAATCACTCGTATTAGAGCAAGCGTACAGACCACCAGCGCAACAGCCATGAAAAGGCGGTCCCATCGTATAGTGAGGTCGAGAGCGGTGACGGAGCCGCTCGCGATCGAGCAGTGGAACTGCCAAAGCTTCGGCAATAAGATAATGGTGCTCGAGCAACACGTGAAGGGTGCCCCAAAGAAGCCAGGCGTCATAACGATACAAGAAAAGGTGGTGAAGGACCCGACCCTGCCGGGGTACAGGGCCTACACCTAAACGTGCGGCCTGCGGGGGGGGGGGGATGTACCTCCGTGAAGAAGATTCTGACCGCAAAGGAGCACTAGCTGAGTAAGGACAAGAAGGTCAAGTGCGAGCTGGTGTGCGTCGAGATCGTGCCCGGCAGGGGATGCAAGTAAGGGGTGTTCGAGATGAACATGTACAGCAATCGGAAAGACTGTGCCGAGAAACTCGACACTTCTGAGAGTGGTGAGCAACCGAGCCAAGAGAGACGCACTGGTGGTGCGGGGTGACGTTAACGCTCCGCATCACTCATGGGGCAAAAGGAAGACACGGCTGAAGGGAAAGACCTGATGTACAACGCGACCGAGCAGGGGTACACCGTGATCACGAACTCCAAGCAACCCACGCGAGCAGGGCTCACCTTGCTTCAACGGGACACCACCCCGGATCTAACCTTCGTCAAGAACGAGGAGAGTTGACGTGGCGCAACACCCGCGAAGACGTGGGAAGCGACCACTACATCTTCAAGGTCGATTTGATCGGCGGTGGTGGTCAGAAGTTCGAGCACAAATGGGTGGACAGGAACGCCTTCCGCAAACAGAGGAGGAACGGCCTGGTGACGCAAGACATTGCAGTCATCGATGAGTGGACGGCGGTGCTAAAGGAAGTCAGAAGGGCGACAAGGAAGATTGAGACCGGTGAGGACGTGACATGCCTAGATAGCAAGCTCGCGCATCTACTCGAAGCAAAGTGGTCGATCTAGATACGCTAAAAAAAGCAGAGGTGGAACAGGAAACTGAGGGAGAATGCGGCAGAACTGAACCGGGTAATCGCGAAGCAGAGCGCGTGTGTCTGCAGACAGCAGTGAGATGAGGTGTGCAACCACATCGACGGCAGCCTTCCCCAGGGTAAGGTCTGCTCCGTAATCAGGAACTTGCTCGACGAGAACACGGCCACTTCATACCAGCAGAATCGCATGGCTGGGGTGATGCATGACGCCGAGAAGAGCCTCGGCAGGGGTGAGCTGATGAAGCGACTAAGCTACTAATACCTGCCGGAGACGGAGAGTGAGGAAAACCCAGAATATGCGGGAGCTCCCAATGACAACTTTGATCGAGACATCACGACGACCCAGGTCGCGACCACCCTGCGGGAATTTAACACCACATCGGAGTCGGGACCCGACAGGGTCTCGAACAAGGCGCTGAGGAACCGGGACGACCCGTCGATCGAGGTATGACGCGACGCTACAACCAGTGTTTTCAAAGCGGAAAGCTGCCTAACAATGAAAGAAGGCGAAGACAGTGCTGATACCTAAACCGTGGAAGCCGTCGAAATCGAAATTCTGCGACCCACCACGCTGACGTCGTGAGTGAAGAAAGTCCTCGGGCCCGTGTTGGCGAACCGATGGCAAGAATATTTCAAACAAGAGTGGCAGCAGCCGGTCTCGTTGATCGGGCTCCGCAGGAACTTGTGCACTCAAGACGACATGTTGCAACTGATGAAGGTGATCATCGAGAATGAGACGAAGGACAGCAAGGTGATCATAAGCCTCGACCTGCAGAGACCCTTATACGGGGTGGAGCACTCGCCCATCTTGGCACAGGCGTCGCAAATAAACATGGGGAACAGAAGCTACGACTACGTCCAAAACTTTCTGCCGGGCCACAAGATCGTGTGGCAAGCGGGGGAGATCAAGTTACCGTAGCGAAGCGTCGGCAGCGTAGGCAGGCCTCAAGGCTTGGTCATCTCGCCACTGCTGTTCAACATCGTGATGATACGGTTCGCCGCGGCGGTGTCGAACATCGAGGGCATGAGACACCCGACCTACGCAGAGCAAATTACCCTGTGGACGACCGGCAGCACAGACGCCGCCCTAGAAAGGAGGTTGCAGAAGACGGTCTCGGTCCTGTTCGCCTTCGAGGTCCGAGGTCCTAGTGTATTTACCTGGCAAGCGTGTTGGAAGCTGCCGCCCCTAGAGGTGTTATCGCCTGCACCTGATCATGAATACGGACCAGAAAATTCCTGAGGATCCGAAGATCACACTGTTCGGCATGCTAATCAGCAACAGCTGGAGCAAAGAGAAGCTGCTGAAGAAGCTGCGACCATGAAGGCGAGCACCCTGTGGCTGGTTCTGCGCGTGTCGACCGAGGAGGCGGGCATGCGTGAAGAAGGGCTCACGAGGCTGGTGCAGTCCTGCGCGATCCGCTACGTGGCGTACACGGCGGTGCACCACACGTTAACGTAGAAATATAAGGACAGGATCAACGCCATGATCCGAAGAATCTACAAGAGGACACTGGGACTAAGTGAGTCTCGGAACACCGAGCCGCTGTTGCAGTTGGGCTTCCACAACACGGTGGAAGAGATCATTGTGGCGCAGCCGGAAGTGCAGCGAGAGCGACTGGCAGCGACCAAGACGGGCAGAAGCATCCTCGATACGCTGGGCACAGCGACAGGGTGACAGGGAGACACCTCCAGGAACTCGACGAAAGGGTGCGGGAGGACGAGCGGGTGAGCCCCGTCATGACCAACGTGCACCCGAACCACATTTAAGAGAGAAGATCGGCGATAGCCAAATTTCTCGTCAAACAGAACTGCGGGGACCCGGTACCTCGATGCGGCCTAGTACGAGCAAGGAAGATACGCGATGGTTACCGTGTAATCAAGCACGGGGCGGGTTTCCAAGTCGGTGAGTACGAAGTGCGAGAACGCCACCGAGGCCGAAGAGAGCGCCATATCCCTGGCGATTGCAATATGATCCTGAGCGACTCGTAAAAGGCCATACGCAACCTGTCGAGAGGTCAAGTGAGCGGCAAGGCGGCAAAAATAATAGAAAGTTCGGGAGTTCCAGACGGAAGACCTGTGGAGGTCTGGTGGATCCTGGCGCATGCGGGTGACTGCTCTCTGTAAGCGGCGAACCACAACGAAACGCCCCACGGGGAAGGCCGCGCTCCGACACACCGTGCACCCAACGTCATTACTCGTCCATATTGGGAGTGGTGGACGGAAACCAAGGACGGAGCCAGCGGCTACCGCGACACACTCAATACCCTACGACTGGCCATGCGAGCGTACCCGCCAACCTCCAGGGTGCTGGGCCACGATGAGGCCATGCATCTATGAAGACTCCAAGCGGCATCGACAACGTCGCCGGTGGCGTTACATGTAATGTACCGGGACGAGTACCCGAGTGATCAGTACAATGTGTGTGAGAAAAGATCAGCCATCCGGTGGCACATCATGTAGGTTTGTGCGGCCGAGTCAGAGAGGCGAGCTTCGAAGTGTATCTGGTGGAGCTCCAGAGAACTATAGAATCTACAAGCAATACAGACCAATCATGGCCCATCTAGCAGGTGTTCACCGCGCTCGAAAGGCACGGGCTAGAAAAAAGGGCTAGTGCCGAGTAGCGTCACAGAAGACGCGACGACAGGTCACGTCGAGGCGGAACCGTAACTAGGTTCCCGCCTACTGGAGGAATTGTTTCAATAAAGTCTTTTGCAGTCCAGTCCAGTCCCTCCAGAATTGAATCCCACACTGTCCCTCACCGCGTCAAGTAGATCCTACGTGATGTAAAGACAGTGCGGGCGGAGATCGGTTTCCGCGAAACAGATGTGGCACAGCAGAAGGAGCACTTCGTTTGAGAAAAAAATGATGTCGTTCCCATCTTTAAAAAAGACAAACGATGCATCATCGGCCGCTTCCCGCCTTCGGGCAACAGATCACGTGGATGAGTTGTTTCAAATAAATAGGGCACAGGGCTGTGACGTGAAATGTGTTTATGGCGGGTGTCATTTTTCTGGCTTTAAAGCCCACTCGCAACTGAGATTGGTTCCTCCCATTGCATCTGCATTTGAGTGGCGAAAAAGCGGTTGTCTTGTGTTTTCGTCCTTGGTAGCGTATATTGTGCTGTCACATCAACCAATCCAACCCGTCTTATTTTTCATCCTGTTCGCAGTGGGGTTGTTGTTTACGCTGTAATGAAGGTTGACACACAAAGGGCGTTAGCAGGACGAGTGAGCGCATTTAGGAATTTCTCATGTGTAAACTGCTTGGGCGGTCTTGCTGAAATTTGATTAGAAGGTCGCATTTCGCGGTCTATTTCATCGCACAGCAAGGACATTGACGGCTCTCGCCTGCTTACAGACAAAACGTAAAAAATCAATTTTCTCTCATAGTATAGTCGGTGGATATCTTGAACGCTATGACAACCTTGTAACCGTGGAGCCACATGCCGTAGCTGAACAAAACATGCGAGGAATGTCTACGGGGCGCTGCGTGTTTTGCCCAAGATACCATATGTGACGTCGCGCCTCTCAGGTCGGCATATCAATAGAGATGGCCCCTTACTAATCCATGAGAGAAATAGGTTTTTGTTACCTCTATAAGTAGGCGAGTGTCGTCGCCGTTCTTGAAATTAAAAAACGAGTATTTTATACACATACTGGAAGGTACCTTCTCCGGACGAAACTGCACATTTCTCTTTATCCATAAGTTCGAGGTATTGAAGTTCCAATAAAGGAGCTTTCATGTATGCATGCGCATGCTATCATGTATGTGTGTGTATGTATACGTATGTATGTATGTATGTGTGTGTATGTATACGTATGTATGTATGTATGTATGTATGTATGTATGTATGTATGTATGTATGTATGTATGTATGTATGTATGTATGTATGTATGTATGTATGTATGTATGTATGTATGTATGTATGTATGTATGTATGTATGTATGTGTGCGTTCCTGACGGAGTGCACGGTGCGGGCACAGGAGGGCTGCGCCCTGTCGGCACCACGGCAAGTTTACGTGGGCATTCCACCGTCAGCCCCTGAAGGGCCGCACGGCGCGGGTGCAGGTGGGTTGCGCCTTGTCCGCGCACCGACCAGTGTACGTGGGCTCTCCTCAGGGCTTAGTCGTCAGCCCCTTCCTCTTCAACCTGGGCATGGGGGCAATTCTAGAATGCCTGCCTACAGGAGCAGCCCACAGGGTGCACATGTCTGTGTACGCCGACGACGTGGCCCTGTGGGTGCTGGTCCCCAAGGGGAGCTCCCGAAGCGTTGTGCTGCAGCTGCAGGCGGCCCTGGACGCGGTGCGGGCCAAGCTGGCCAATGCTGGCCTACAGCTGTCAACCAGCAAGACGGAGGCTATGCTGGCGCCCCCGAATGCCCAGTCCCATGGCAGAGCACGGTGCCTGCACATCGATGGCGAGCTCAGCTGAAAGGCCAGTGGGCGGTAGCTGGTGCTTATACTGCACCACCGCGTCAACTTCTGGTACGCCACCATGAAGCTCCCAGTCAGGGCCCCAAGGGCCGCCACGGCCGCGCGAAAGATGGACTCCCGGGACGGCGGCTGCTCGCAGAGCACGGCCCTGCGGCTCTAAAATGTCATGGCTGTGGGGCTGCTAACGTACATGCTGCCACTGGTTACCCTGCCCAAACCCAGCTGGCGGCAGCTTGCGGCAGCGGCAGATGGCTTGATATAAGCTTATTTAAGCTACGTCACCACGAGAGGCGAAATTTATTCTACCTAATAAACTATTATAAACTCGGCATAGACTAAACTATACCACTATGGCCGACCACCGCCCGCCACATTATTACCTCCACAAAAAAGTATTTCGTTTTGTCGCACAAACGTAATTAAATTTTAAATGCACGCACGATGTGGGACCAAGTGGAATGAAGATATACAGTCGAACACGGATATATCGAACACGGGTATATCGAATTATTGTCTATATCGAACTCATGAATTATCCCCTTGAAAATTCTGTGTAAAAGTATAGGAATTCGTACGTTTATATCAAACGCTATTTTTTCCGACATTTGGTACATCGAACGCCGCCCGAGCTGGAAGGTGCTCTTAGGCGGTCGTTGCACCCCCGATTTCCGCAATCGCTTAGTGCCTTCGCCGAAACCCAACAGGGACAGAAGCCGGGGTGTCGGAGCGTCACGCTTGCCTTCTCATGGATAACTGCTCGGCCAACCAAACCACCTGCGAGCTCGACAACATCGAGCTCACGTTTCTGCCTCCGTACACAACAGCCAGGCTGCAGCCGCTCGACCACTCGACTAAGTCGTTCAAGGTTGGGTACAGGAGGCAACTCCTCGATAGGCTTTTGATGAACCTCCGCGTGGGCACCGAGCTCAAAGTTGACCAGCTGGGGCCATACACATGATGACGGGTGCCTGGAAAAGCGTAAAGCAGAGCGTGGCCAACTGCTTCCGGAAGGCAGGCTTCGTGACGGCCGAACATTCGGAAGCTTGCGAACACGGCGACGACGACGAATAGGGCACGGACGACAAGTTTCGCGAGCTGTCGTCCCTTTTCCCGGCTGCTGTTCCAGCCGGACAGTCTGCCGGCGACTTCGTGAACGCTGACAGCAATGTTTAGGCTGTTGCGAGCGTCGGTGACGAGGATATCGTAGCTGCGGTTGCAGGAACCCAGGCTGATAGCTCGAGTGGTGAAGATCGTCCGGACGAGGAGGCGGCTACGCGATCGTACTCCGCCGGTGAACTGGCGGCTGCGTTCAGCTTGATTCTACGTAGTTGCAGCGACGTGGGAAGAACTGGGCTGTCACACCTGGATAGCCTCGAGAATATCGAGACCAGCGTCTTTTTTTCCATGTACAGGACGAAGAAGCAGGCCAAGATCAGCGATTTCTTTTCACGCAAATAAAGCATCCTGTTGCGTCGTTAGTGCGGAATTAGTTGTCATTCTTGAATGCGCCGATCGGTAAGTGGTCGTCCGCCACAGGTGAGGTCTAGAGACCATATTTATTATATCGAATTTTTCATATATCGAACTATTTCGCGATCCCTTTGGAGTTCGATATATCCGTGTTCGACTGTAGTTGCACGATTCTAACGCTCCCGCTTTCGCCAAAAGTAGCCATCCAATTTGCGTGCGCGTTACAATAGGGCGCAGAACCCAAATCGGCTTCAGAGCGTTCAGTGGCATCGCCATAGACACAACAACATCCCACGATCCAACTCAATCCAAACCAGATCACCCTGTCAATATCACGCGCATAAATTCTGTCGTACCCATTCCTCGGCGGGCATATTTTAGCCAGCTCTTTCTTGCACATGTTTATACTGTACTTAAAAATTTATTCGGATTAAATTATTTTTCGAGTAAACGTACCTGCGCGCAGCGATGTTCAGTGCGTGGAACTTTGTATATTTTGAGAATTTGCGGCTCTAATTTTGGCCAAAAGGGAAAAGGGAAATGTATAATAGGTGCAGAAAATTTTAGTATTCGTGGAGTAAAAATTACAACAAATGATGTCAGTGTACTGGACAAGGAATCATTTATTATTTTGTTTTCTTTAAAAACGTTCCCTGAACACTTTGTCGGAATTATGTTGAAATATCGGCAGTCGTACTCGCGGAACCTACAAGCATCCAAGACCGTTTCCAATTCGGTTAATGAAACAGGAGGGAGCATAGAGCAAAGAACTCTCCATTAAAAAGCTAGTAAAGCTTGAAGCGGCGGCGACTCAAGGTCTGAAGCCTAATTGGTTTCTGCGCTATACAAAAAAAAAATATTTCGGATCTCCCTGGGTCCGCGTGCTGTCAACAAGAGAGGGGGCCAGAGGTCCCGGCCCTAATCTAAAATTACGTCCTTAAACCAACAATGTCTCACTCTTTTTTATACGGGCAGTTTTAACTGAGATCTTAAGTATGCAAAATAAGGAGGCTGTTTGGTACAAAACGTGAAATGCATACTAAAATGCTACTGAGCGAGAGATGCTGTGGATTACAGTTCACGCTGAAAGTCTGATTATCTGGTCGGCGTGTGCGCCCGGAAGTCTACGTAAAATAGACATTAGGGGCACTGTCTAACACCCAAAACCGAACAGGAATCACGTAATGATCTGTCAGCGGCAAAAAAGAAAACGCAAAGAAATTTACAGGGAATTCTTGAGAAACCTGCGGCACTAATTGCGAAAAATAAGGAATTTCTGAACCTAGAAATGGGAATTTTTCTCTTCACTATGTAATAACACTGCGTGCCTGTTACTATCGGAGGCGTGTTACCATCGTGTATATAGGACAAGTCTTTATTCTTGTAAAATTCTGACATATTTTATTGCTACAGGTATGAAAAGAAAGGTGAAACGTACACATTAAATGAGTACACTTACATCAAAAAGTAGTAGCGTACAATAAAAATAAAGTTAAAATTTTGATGCACAGATCTTTGCGCCGTAAAGTACAGCGACAAGAAAATATGAAACACCAGGGCACTATTACAACTGAAGTTTGTTGTCATAAAACACAGGTTTACATGCCTGTCAAGAGCAACTACTACAACTGAAGTTTGTTGTCAGAAAACAGAAGTTTACAGGTCCGTCAAGAGCAATAACATTAGCTTGAATATGAAAGTAGTGATGAGGGCTAGATGAGGGATGAACTACCATTATGCATCCTGGCTGTTTTCCTGATATACAACGCTGGGTGCATGGACCATTTCACCGAGAACAACAGAGCTTCATACATGAAACTAACATAATCATGTACCTGTGAACGCTATCATTCGTTAGACCAAGGGCCAACTTCGGAATAAAAAGCAATGCTTGCTCTTCCTCTTAATTGGAAGAAATTAGGTTCTGCTGTTTATACTATAAATATATTTATACCAGCCCATTCCCACATTTTCCGTGCTGACAATGCATTTCCACCGTTTCAATCCATTAGTCTACGCATGTGTTGAATTTCATGTTTTGTAAACAATAGACAGCATTTACAATAGTTGCAATTGGAAGCAATGCAACTATTGCAATAGTTGCAATGTTTCACTTCTCAGAGTATTTTCATGGTCTTGCGAACTAATATTGCGGCGCCTTGCGTTACTCTGTATACGACATGCCCCAAGGTGGAGGGAATTGGTAAACTGCACCTCCTACATATCAAGCACACAAATTTCGGTGCTTGGTGCAGCACTATTATTTTAGTTTATTTAGATAGTTTCCCCTCAACACATTGACTGAAAGTCCGGCGTCAATGGTACACAATATTGGCGAACGGCGGCACCAAAATGGCCAAACAATAGCTGATAAACTGTCCAACTGCACTGAGTATAAATGACGGGTCAATTAATGCTTCGAATGACCCGACACGTCTCAGGGATGCAATTAAAAACAAAGTAACTAACTGTGGTTAAAAGAAATTGGTGTATGAACGACAGGTTGAAGTAAATAACTAAAAAATAAACAAATAATTACTTGCTGAGCAGGGTTCAAACTTGTGCACTTGAGAAAGCGATACCCGCAAGGAACCGCCAACACGACAGGAAGGGTATTCTGAATGGCTGAAGGTGATCTCCGTGAATGGGTTGTAGACTGCAATGTAGAAACCTGTGCTGCATACATGTACTTAGCACTACGAGAGAAATTTCAGCCTTGTATTTACACAAAGATCAATAGGCGAGTAGCAAACCACTTTCCAACAACAGCATATATGTAGGTCTATCTAGGGTGATGGGTCAAGCCTCTCAATAAGAGTAACCGAAATAGAAAGCACACGAAGCAAGGCGACGATAATGATGATGATGATGACGATGGGAGGACACATGCATAACACTTTAGTTGTGCCATTGTGGGCATCGCGTGACTACCCTGCATAAAATGAACGCTGCCTTCTTCGCGACGCTTGTTCAACATATTTGATCAGTGTGGTTTATGTGGTGATGTACTCGGAACAGTTTACATATGCAGCCGCCGTCAAACATGGCGGCATACACAATACCGGCATGCTCGCTCCCCAGTAAAACAATAATGCATTTTCGCCCACTATAGGAAAGCGAGTGCATAGGTGACCTGAAATTTTAGGGCATACGTATCAGCCTGGGCGCGTATGTATGGCCGCAAGTACGCTACTGCTTTTATTTTTGTTCTCTGCAACCCAAAGGAGATACAATAAAGATACAGGAATGCCAGTCATTTGGCCTTTTTAATTGCGCCCCAGCTCCCGTTGCTGTGAAACACGAGCATTATTTTTTTGCTCGTTTGTGTATGGCTTCCTTAACTGACGTAATCAACGGGGCTGGGTAAGCCGTGAGATTAAGCGCTTCTGTCTGCTGTATGAAGTTTATGTAATGTACGGGCGATGTCTTAAGAGATTCCAGCAGGCAACTGTGCACTGCCACTTTTTAACACCTTCCAAATGCTGTGAACGCAACCGCCGCAAATGGCATTCATAGAAACAATTCCGATAATTGATATACTTAGGCTCAGAACTTCAGGAAGCTCATAGAGGAGAACCAGGGCCACAAAACTTTCTTTAAGGCGGCCATTGCTGTAAAACGTTGCAGGAAAACATTTAAAAAAAGCAAGATAATCATTCATAAGCGTGAAGGTCATGCGATTCCAGATTGCGACATCTTAGACTACAAGTTGAACAAAATACACCAGGAAGAGCTCATCAGGGACTGAAGCTCATCTTCAACCTGAATGTGATGATAGCTATTGGTTTCCCATTTGTAGCGGGGTGATGCGTGTCATCTTACCAAGAAGGACCTGTGCCACCGCCTGTTTTAAGTGGGTAGTACTTAAGTGGCTCAGGATGTCGTCCGTCGAATATGGTTGTGCGTAACCCAAGTCATACCCACTTAGTGGGATTAGACAAGAAAATTGTGTTTTA
Source organism: Haemaphysalis longicornis (assembly GCF_048455015.1). NCBI lineage: Eukaryota > Metazoa > Arthropoda > Arachnida > Ixodida > Ixodidae > Haemaphysalis > Haemaphysalis longicornis. The sequence continues at coordinate 118,925,218 of NW_027526445.1, forward strand.
GTCAAGAAAACGAAATAAATAAGACGAAATAGGGGAGTAGAATAAAATGATTTATTCAGTAAGCTCAAGCGAGAAATGAGAAAAAATTGGAGTGGGAAAACAAAATCAAAGTAATCTTTATCCGAATAGTATTAGCATGGCAGACGAGCCGTCTGTGCAACAAATGAGTGGTCTTTGTGGGGCAGATGCAAATGACAGTGGGCCAGCTTCTTTTTTACCTCGAGAGGCAAAATCACTGGAAAAGACAGTGGCAGTCCTAGGCGCAGCAGGTGAGTCTCCAGCAGCCTTCTCCGATGATTGCCGTCGTTCTTCGCTTCGGGAGCATACGCATGGGGGAGCCTGGCCAAAAATGTAGCAATTTGATGTGTAATTTCGCCTGAGTCAATTAAAACCGAAAAATTAAAGCAAAACCTGAGAAAATAAAATACAAACCAAGAAAAAGAAAAGCGCGCACACAAAAAGAAAGAAAGCCACAGCAAAACCATAGGAAAACACAAATAAACAGAAGATAAACACAACGTACTCACAAAAATATGTTCGTGTATTTTTGCAGCCGTCCCATTCCATGAGGACGATTTCCCGCACAAGCCGGGTGCACGTCCCCGGCATTGTAGTCCCACACAAGGGCGAGCGCAAGGCCAGGGAGTCGCTTGTACCTATTGTACCGGTAGGTGCCTGGCGCCACCAAGGCACACAAATGCACATGGTGACTTCCACAGCCACGGAGAATGCTCAACTTGTAACCGCCTGTGCAGGACATGCCGCCAGACTGTTTCAACCCCCGGCAATGCGGTTTTGTAGAAGGCCGCGGCCACGCCAGATGGAAAAGGGACAGGGGTCCCTCGCAAGAGTGAAGGCAGCTTTCCAGGCGTGAATTCCCCTTTCAAAAGTCCGCACTCGACCAGGGACGCCTGTACCCTTTAAAGACACCGGTGTGTGCCGGGCGGTATCAGGATTCGTGGCCGGTACCTCCTGCATACGAGGCGAGTGCTGTACCTCTGAGACATCGCTGCGTTAAAAGTTACGACCTGTTCCATTGGGGCATTTTCCGGTGAAGTCTGGTAACTTCCCACGCACGAGATCCCCAGTACAGGGGTGCTAGTACCAATTTTGTTTTGGGTTGGTGTCCAGCGGTACCCAAATACCTACCACTTTCTTGTAAGCAATGATACGGTCCGATGTGGTATTACGGTTTCCAGGAGCCCTCGCATGGGAGGCGCCTGTACCCATTTTTATTCTGGAGACTAGCCTTCGCCCACATGTGGCAAGCAAAGGCTAGTCTCCAGAAACGCCTCTCTAAACAGCGGTACAATCTAGCCCTTCGAAGGAGAATAGCTGCTCTCCACCGCGACATTGAAAAATACACCCTCTAGCTCCTCACTCATAACTGGCATTCCGCATGCGAGGCTTTCAACTCGCACTTCAATTTTTCGCAGGCGTGGAACATTCTCAAACACCTAATTGACCTTCTTCCACACGCACCACACAAGGCCAACTCTTATCCCACATCATACATCAATTCACTGGTACTGACACCAAACTCGTCGATTATATTCAGAATAAATACGCTCCTGCTTGCCCCACCTTAACTCATTCAAGTTACTGTGGGGATCCCAACACAGTGGTGGACGCACCAATAAGGGAGGCGGAGGTGCGCGCCGCCATCCAACACCTTACAACCAAATCGTCTCCGGGCCCCGACAAAATAACTAGCAGGCTACTTCGAAACCTTGATGACCCTACCATCGCCGACAGACTACACTTTTCACTGAATGTTGGGAGAAGGGGGACCTCCCACCTCAATGGAAGACACCCAAAACCGTTCTAATTCCCAAACGGGGGAAGCAACCACACGTTCATCACGTCCGACTTATTTCATTAACATCGTGCCTAGGCAAGCTCTTACAGCACGTCGTTCTCACCCGGCTCAACAGACACATCGACCAGGCAAAGGTCTAATTAGTATCGCATAACAGCGGCGAAAGGCAATGGTCAAATTAGTGTCGCATGATGGCGGCGATGGGAGCAGTCTGTTTAGATATTTACCCAACCGGCCAAACCGCTTCCGCTCACTGACTAGCCAGAGTCATTACTAATAATTACAAGTGACTCTGGCCAGTCAGTAAGCGGAAGCGGTTTGGCGGTTGGGTAAAAATCAAGAAAGACTGCTCCCATCCAGTACACCAATCCTCGCTGGTGTCGTTTCGCAACTGCAAACAGATCAGTCTGTCTTGATTTTACTAAACCGGCCGAACCGTTTCCACTCTTTGACTAGCCAGAGTCATTATTAATAATTACAACGTGAGCGGAAGTGGTTCGGCCGGTTTGGTAAAATCAACTATGGCTGCTACCATCGCCGCCGTCATGCGACACTAATTAGACCATTGCCCAACGAAAAGCACCACCTGCCCCCTCACTCCATGCTGGGGTTCCGACCCCAGCTCTCTACTCAGGACGTCATGCTAGAACTAAAACACCACACAGTAGATGCTCGATTCAGTTCCACACATAACACCAAGGCGATCTTCGGCCTCAATTTTACGCGAGCGTTCGACTGCGTTAGCCACTCGGCAATCCTGGATGGAGTACCCACGGCTGGAGTCGGTGCGCGAGCATACAACTACCTTTGTAATTTACTCACGGGTCGAACAGCCACACTCACCCTTGGACAATTAACTACACCCCCATCCCCCTCGGTAGCAAAGGTACCCCCAAGGATCGTTTCTTTCCCTCTTTTTAATATGGCCCTACGAGGTCTACCCCCGCTCCTCGACGCCACCCCCGACCTACGCCACAGCATATACGCCGACGATATCACGTTGTGGGTTAGTAGAGGATCTGATGGTGATATCCAAGATACCCTCCAAACTGCAACTGATGTCGTCGAAGCGTATGTTGCCTCTCGTGGTCTGTCCTGCTCCCCAACAAAATCAGAGCTTCTTCTATACAGACCCAAAAGACCAGGAAAACAACCACTTCCCCCTTCCCCTTACTCAAATCACTACCTCTAACGGCCAACCGATCCCAATAGTTGATTGCATCAAGATTCTAGGTCTCTATATACAGGCAAACGGACATAACGTAGATACTCTCCGTGCCCTAGAAAAAGGGGTTTACCAGACTACACGACTCATCTCTCGTATAGCTACCAAACATTGAGGAGTGAAAGAAAACAATATAATACGTCTCGTACAAGCCTTCGTCATCAGTCGCATAGCATACGTCACCCCTTCCTAAGCCTCAAAGAACACACAAAATTGAAGCTATGATACGTAAATCCTACAAACAGGCCCTAGGTCTCCCTGTCACACTCCCAACAGAAAAACTACTTTCGCTAGGTCTTAACAATACACAAGACAAAATTATCAAAGCCCAACGGGTCTGGCAACTTGAGCGACTCACGAGGAGTGACACTAGACGCAACATTCTTCAGAGTCTTAGCCTTGGTCACCCCACTATTTCTGACACCCACGTCGACATTCCCCAAGTCATTCGAGACCAACTGGTCATCCACCCCCTCCCGAAACACATGCACACGGTTCATAACGAGGAAGGTCGCCTAGCGAAAGCGGAGACTTTACACAAGCAACACTCCTTTAACCCACAAGTAGCTTACGTGGACGCTGCACAACAACCAGGACGCGAAGCAATGGCAACGGTCGTAGTTGATTCATCTCGCCGAACACTAGCCGCCCTCTCCTTCCCTACTCAATTTCCAACCGTAGGCGAAGAAATGGCTATCGCTCTTGCCATTATTTCCAGCCCTAAGATTATTACTATAATAAGCGACTCCAAATCGGGCATTACCAATTACTCCAACGGGCGAGTTGACCCCCGAACTTTACGCCTTGCCCTGCAGGCAAGCAAATTCCCGAAACGAAAAATTTATATCGTTTGGGCAACGGGCCACTCCGAAATCCCAGGAAATGAATTGGCACACGAGGTTGCTCGAGAACTAGTAATACGATAGCCCAGTGACGCTGCAGAATCTCCTCAACCGTTCTCCCATAGGGACCACCTCTTGACCTACCGATCGGTACTCGATCACTACCGACTGCCCAGAGCTCGCTTCCCACCTCTTAACTCCTCCCTCTCCCGCCACCACGCTGTTGTATGGCGCCAACTTCAAACATCCACATTTCCCACCCCTGCCCTCCTATCACTCTACTACCCCGAGTTGCACTCTAATCGATGCCCTCTTTGCCATCAATACGCAGACCTACCACATGTGATTTGGTCCTGTGAAGAACAACCCCTTCAAACTCTTAAAAAGCACCCCATTTTATTACAAATTAAGCACGAGGAGCAGTGGGAGGCCGCGCTGCTCAGGACCGACCCTATGACCAAGGTCTCACTAGCCCAGGTGGCCGAAGACGCCGCAGAGATCTACATGAATCCTGCCGTCGCCGGAAGGACACTGAAGTCGACCTGAAAATGGTCCCACCCGTGGCAACAATAAAGTTTAATCTGATCTGATCTTATCTGGTGCATGACCAGCGGCTGAAGTCGGGGAGCAGCAGCCTCCCACGTACGCCGCAGTGGGAGGGTGTGTCCAAGCCCTTTATTCCCTGCCGAGAAAGTACAAGGGCGGTTGTACACTTTTTAATGGTGGGTGCCCATCGGTTCTTGCCCCGCCCGAAGCGGTTTGAGGGACCTCCCACATGGAATCCCACGGCTGCCTGTGGTCAAACTCTAAGCATTTATTCCCACGTCCAAGGCGTCCAGAGGCTCCGGGGACGCTTTTACTTTTAAAAAACCGGTGGGTATCCAGCGGCCCAGGATTCAAACCTGGTACCTCCCGCTTAGGATACGAGTGCTTTTCCACCCGACCATCGCAGTCGGTCCAAAAGTTACGACCGCTTTCACCGGGGCACTTCCGACAAACTCGGTAACTTCCCACGCACGAGATCCCATGTGCAGGGGGTGCTTACACCAATTTTTACAGTTTGGTGCCCAGTGGTACCGAAGTACCTCCCACAATCAAGTTCCTCATGGTACAAACCGACGTGGTGGAACGGTTTCCAGTACACTGGATCCCCTTTGAGGGCACCTGTCCCCATTTTTATTCTGGTGCCTGACCAACCAGCGGCTCCGGAGTAGCCTACAACGTCTGCCGCAGTGGTAGTGCGTGTCCAAGCCCTTCATCCCCTGCAGAAACAGGAGGCGCTTGTTCCCTTTGAACTGGTGGGTGCCCAGTGGTCCCAGACCTTGCCAGAAGGTGTTCGAGGGTCCGATCACGTGGCCTCACGCGGCTGCTTGTGGTCACGCTGCAAGCGTTTGTTTCACCGTCAAGAAGAGCTACGCTACGGGGACACTTGTACCCTTTAAGGAAACCGGTGGGTATCCGGCGGCCAGGATCCGGATGTGTATCCAGCGTCATAGAGGAAACACTGTCGAATCCCTACTTCCGAGAGTTTTCTCGTTGAGTGGGACTGAATTCATTTTTTAAAAGGACATTGATTATCAATTGAGCAACCATGTGCCCAAAGCATATGAAAACTTCAAATATACCTGTAGCACTTTGGTAACTCACATTTATAAGAGGGTGTCACATGCGGCAGCAAGTAGTAAACGTATTGGATATCATAGCAAAGCCCCATATACATGGGCGTTACTGCTTCAAAAAGAAAGAAATACATATTCCAGCTTTTACAACCGATGTGTATCTTACGCAACTTGTATCATGTGAAATGCTTTGTAGTGGTCTTCATATTGCCGAACAAAAGAGGCCGCCTACTGCAAGGAGTCCAAGGCAGCAGTTTTTTGGCCACCTGCGCGTACCCACAAAGGACATTGTCCTCTGTTTTCCTTGGAATAAATACCTTTAGTATTACAACCTGTCGAGTTTGTCTTTTCTCGTCCCAATATTTTTTAACGTTCACACTTACGCAGTGTGCAATACCGACTAGGCCGATCGGTTGCTTTGAAATTTAGATTTTATTAAGAATATTTTCTTGTCTTTCTCATGACGTATTCCATTAGCTCCATTAGCTCAGCATATTTATGTATGCAAGTGTTGACCAGCAAAGTAGATCTTCAATAGAAATGTCAGTTTTTCAAGTCAATACAATTGTACGCGCCTTGTATCATGCCAGATGCTTTGTTGTATGAAGCACTTTTTGTACAAGAAACGAATGAAATGGCTTTACGCTGTGTATAATAATGAGACTTCAGAAGAACTTATGCCTAACACAATGGTCATTTTCTGACAAGAGCTTTCCGAGAATCGCAGAATTGCCACTCATCTCAATGGCTCCCGGACTATGGAAACACTCCCACTACTGCCGCTCAAATAAACGTTGTCTACGTATACGTACCTACCTCAATTCCTTGACATTGTCCGACTTTGTCATGAGCCATGGAGTATATTTGATTGATGTGCTAATGATTCGTCCCAAGAATTACGGCCCAAATCGAAGTTACTACCTTGCGTCACGACTTCTATGACGTCATTTAAAAATGTAGGTGCTTCTTGAGTGTGTTTAGTATATTTGCCGCCGTCAGTCACCTCATCCCATAGGTGCCTTACAGTATAGCTTGGTGCTGTAAATTGCAGAAGTTAGAGAGAAATGCGCTGGAATCTACGGTTGTTTTTCAGTTGCCAATATTTCCTGGTGATTTTACTGTATCATACTTCACTGAACTTCGCCCAGAAGCAACAAAACGTAAGACAATTCGTAATATTAAAATGAGATCACACTGAGCCGTAGCATAAGCGGCACGCACAGAGCGTTAGGAATATATATTTTAGCTCGCCAAATTTCTAATTATTATTTGATCACCTGCAGCCCTACTGGCTGGGCGTTTAGAGTTATCCAACAATTGTTCTCCCTTGAAGCCAAAGTTAACAAATACCTCAGAATACTCTGAGCAATTAGGTACTCAATAATGTCAATGAAGATACTCAAGGTACTCAATGAAGTACTCAATGTAGTCTCACCGTAAAGGAGACTACGATGTTATAGCAATAGATTTTTATTTATTAATAATTATATCTGAAAATTCCTGCATCTATGACAAGTATATGTGCTCCTATTGTCAGTTTTTTTTCATTGCAATAGAGCCAGACATTAGAAACTATCTCGGTGTTAAAGAAAAGCGAGCTCAGATTCACGCATGATATTTTGATCACCTACAAAAACGTTGTCAGCGAAATGAGATCTGTTCCAGCCAGAACATTTGGCAAGATTGTCTCTTTTATATGATTGTTGATTAGGTGAAAAATGTAGCTTCCGCATTATGTGTGCGCACAGAGAGTACTTTTATGGTACCGTCTGAATAATCAAAACTTTTCTAACTCAATTCTATCATGTAGCGACACAAACTTCGAGAATTGTTTCAAGTTATTGTTTTGCAATACCCAAAATACGCACACACTACAAGTTGCTGGATTTTTAATTACCAATAACCAACAATTGTAAGGGCCCTCTTCACTGAGAAAACAAATAAAAGAAAAATACACGTGGCCCAGAAATTCCACCTTGTACGCAGTGTCAAACTCTAACGGCCGATAAGGGGGCATCTTTAATGGTATTTTGACTGAATTCACTGGCCATTTCTGCCCTGAACTTCTATTGAAGGCTTTCAGTACATTCCTACTTCACGAATTTGTCATCAAAACGCCTGTGTATTTTTCTTACTATTTATGAAAATTTGGGAGTTAGCCAGATCTGTGATCACTGCACCACAAGTAGGTTCTTTCTCCCAACTCATTGAAGAAGGATAACAAGAGAAATACCCTATTTTAAACAAAACATGAGCCAAACTCCCTAATTACAGCTGATATTCTAGTGCTTTTTTTTTGTTTTCGGCGGCTACAATAAGTGAAAACTGCGAGAGCTGAGTACAGGCGCGTGGCTCTGGTTGTTTGTCTCGCGAGCAGCAGCGCCAATTCCTATGTCCTGGTGCAAGAGGTCACGGGTTCAATTCCCGGCAATGGCGGTAGCTTTTCTGGTGGAGGCGAAACGCAAAAACGCCCGTATGTACGAGATTAAGGGCGCACGTAAAAGAGCCCCAAGTGGTCAAAATTAATCCGGAGCCCTCCACTATGGCCCGCCTCATCGTAGTCGTTGCGTCGGTGCATTAAACCCTACAATCAATAAAATCTGTATCCTGGGGCTCCGAGGACCCATTTCTATTGTGAAAGATACCGTGCTCATCACGGCATCTGTTCGCAACGTTCAGTCTACATAAGTGTCGCCGTCATAGCCGAGATAGCTAACAGTCAGGGTTATCAGGAGCCGAGCACGGGCGCCAATAAAAACAAAGCATTTAGGGTAAAATCACGTTACGAAAGCCGAGAAAAACAAACAATTTAAGTGGTGAACATGATAAGGCTTCGTGCACTGATTCTGTACTCGACCAATCAGGTTGTAGATAATAATAAAAGGCAAGGAGGAACTCATGCGTTCATCGCCGTCGGCTTTCCTTACGTCTTATCTCAGGGTCATCCTCGAAGACTGTTTGCATTTCACGGTTCACTAAGTGGGGGATAACGGGTTCAGAAATCGTCTCTTCTTTATCGTTGCCCTAGCGTGCGCTAAACGCCGTTGTATAAGGAAAATTGCTGCACGTCCAGGGGGGCCTTTGTCCGGTGCAGGTTGCCTAAGCCTCCGTGCCGTGTCCCCGCCGAGGCACTTGCAGACTACCGTTACGAACCACATTTTAAGGGACAAGTCTGTATTACTCCTACCGATGCAAACATGTTTGGCTGTCCGAAATAAAAACCAGGTATGCTGCGGCACCGCACAAATTTAGCCACGTCACTTACCTACCACGCCACGTATCCTTTCATGGAAAGCGCCTCACCTAAAAACAGTAACACCCTCTATTCAGGGCGAGAAAAATGGAAATGCGTCACCATACGGTATGAGCGCTGTAACGCTAACAAGGAAATCTTAGCTAATGGCAAAGTGCAACGAGGATGGCGGCTTGCGTGAGGCAGGTAGGGTAGGGTCACCAAAGCGGAACATAGCCGAATGAGACCCTGGGACTAACGCAAAACGATCTTCCCAGGATTCAAACGACTGCGGAACAGGTGTTGCCTCCTCAACATCAAAAAATCCCGCCAGGATTGAACAGGAATCCTCTAAAATCAGCATAATACGTTTACACCGCCCAAATATTCGCTGACCTAATTTTATTTTAGACTATTAAAAGGGGAAACCGCAATAGACCCATCAGTAGGGTAGTCATTGGCTGAACCCAACTGGTCTGAAAACTTTTTCTAGGTTTCTGGCAAAGTTTATTTCGGAAAGGGCAAAGTTGCTGCTGCAGCCTTGAATGCGCGTAAACCAAAGCGAAGTGTTAAATAAATGGTGTCCAAAGACCCCTTAGAAAGTGATTTTACTAAAGTTTATTTAAATTGTTTTCAGTGAATGTATTCAATAGATCTCGCACATGACAAAAAGAATTGAACTGCGACTAACCAACATCACAGTAGGTTTAGGATGTTGCAGCGCGAATTCCCTTAGAGCAGCCGTATGTATTCTTTCACAGCAAAAGTGTTTCCTGTTACTTGTACTTGTAAAGGATTGTGGTACTTGTAAAGGATTGTGTCAACACGAGATAGGGTCTTAATCAGTATTTAAATCTAGGCACGCGTCATCCATGTGGCATAACGAAGCTTCCACAAAAGCTTTGAACGCTTTGTGGAGAGTGCCGCGGTGAGACCCGCCGCGGTGGCTCAGGGGCTAAGGCGTTGCGCTGCTGAGCACGAAGACGCGGGTTCGATTCCCGGCCGTGGCGGCCGCTTTTCTGATGGAGGCTAAAAGAAAAAAAACGCCCGTGTGTACGAGATTTCGGCGCACCTTAAAGATCCCTAGGTAGTCAAAACTAATCTGGAGACCTCCACTACAGCGCGCCTCATCGCCTGCGTTGCGTCGGCGCGTTAAACCCTACAATCAATCGGAAGTGCCGTGAGAAATTGCAGACGGTAATTCCCATGGCTGCCGTGAGAATAGACAATGCCATAAATAAATGGTTGTAGAAATATATGGCAGTAATATTTAGGACATCTCTTTCCAATGGTCTGTGCAAAACGGGTTTCTAAATTTTATATTTTGCAATCTCTTATGCAGGTGAGAGAGGAGCAGGAATGTGAAAATAATGAAGCATGTCCAGCAGGGTCTTGCTGTGTTCTTCCGGAATTCTATGGCGAAGCCGTGTGCCGAAAACTGGGTGATGTTGGACAGCTGTGCTCAAATCTTACAATAATTGAGCTGCCACCGCTCCTTTTGCCTTACTGCAGAAAACTCACGGACCTTACCAAGAAAGACTGGACGTTTTTCGGTCCCCCATACCTTAAAAGGTGCCCTTGCAGATCTGGTAAGTCCTATTCATTGATAAATTATTCTTCTTAAGGCCTGATCTGCAACCTTAGGAATAAATCTAAGGACGATCATGAATAGGGGAAAAATAATCACCGATCAAGTACGGCGAAACGGACCCGGGTGCGCCACATTCAGAGGTAGTAATCATGTCAGGCGAAAGTACAGAAACTAAGCAGCGTTACAATGTAGTAGGCCGCGTATGCGCCCAATGCGCGCCACGACACAAATGCCTGACTGTTCCACGTTGCGTTTAGGTTTCGCTTCCACAGGTGCTCTTGACGGTACCTCATGTGGTGTGTAGGGTGGCAAAAATGTTATAAATGTTATGGTTGGTGATCCTTTCACAGGTTATATAAATGGCTACGGTGTAATAGTCGGAGTTTCGAAGCGTGCCATTGTTTCAATTATGCTGACGTTTTTCTCTTGCTTTCGGAGTTCTATGTAGAAAGAGTACTTACAGGAAATTTCAAAGCGGCGATATATATGTAAAATGCTTCCTTTGTATATGCATATATATTCCAGCAAACTTCAACAGTAACCGTTCAGTATATCATATTTTAAATGCATTTAATCTTTGCGGCCTCGAGAAAGGTCAGAACGTATGCCCTTTGGCAATCGTCATCAGCAGGGCGCGATCTATTCTTCCAGGTTCCATACTTACGACGTCAGGGCTCCCGTGACATACCCTATGCTCTGGCTGCGGTTGGCGCGTGCTGTTCTGCCGCGTATATACGTCACGGTGTAGTGGCTGACGTCATGTTGCCCGGCGCGTAGAAATGGTGGAGACTAATCTAGTGACACTAGTGGAGACCACGCCTGGTCTGAGCGCCGGAGCGAGCGCGAGTGCGTGCGCGTCCACACCGGCAGTGGTAATACAAGAACGGTGACGTCCCGAGCGGTGCCCTCTCATGGCGGCTGCCTCGGTGTTCGTTTAGTAGAAACCGAAACTAACACAAATAAACGCAGCTGTAAATACTTATTTACGCTGATATCGACCGTCTCATGTGCCACTGTATGATTAAGGGGCTCGCACACACCCATAGCAGCGAAAAAACTTAACAGTAATATTTCATGTTAGTACTCCTTTAAAGGGACACTGAAGTGAATTTGTCAAGCTCCCGTTTTTGCTTGCACTGTGTAGACTTGCTCAAATTAACACACTATTCATCGTTTATCCGGTTGACAAATCGGTAATTATTTTACAAAGCGCGAAAGAAGAAAAACTACTATGCGCGGTTTGCGGCGGCCGCACCAACTAAAGGCTGTGACGTCAGGAGGGGGGGGCACCATGATTGGACGATGCCCAAGGTTAGCAATAAAAAGTTTCGGTTTCGGTTTCGGTTCTGTAAAACAACATGCTTGACATCTGATGGCGTTGTTGGATGGGCATTCTCGATTTCTCAATTATCGCCGTACCGCGCTTCTGCCATGTTGTCGGCTGTCAAATGTCTAAGATAAACCTCCCAGGGCGGCTTGGAATCGTAGAAATCACTAGACGAGGCCTACGAAGTGGATGAACGCCCTCCGCGTCACCGCAGACTCTCAAATGCCATGCGCTTTTCCCGCATATTCGGAGCTTGCCTCAGTCATGTCTGTTCGTAAAAAGCTAGTTCGCACCAGGCCAAGGGTGTGCTGATTCAGGCGTGGGCCCACTGCACGCAAGCAGTCGGTGCTTGTGGCAACAGCACGCCAACGAGAACTCGCTAGCGCGTCATTGTCAGTATGCGCGCGTTCTGCGATCTCGCTCGTGGAGCAGTGAACGTTACGGCCCAAAAATGGTGAACTCAGTTCAGAAAACATCGGCCGCATACGAAAAAATCAACTTACAAAAAAAAAAAATTCATCTACCCTCGGGGATCCGAACTTGCGACTTTCAAAACAAATTCCAGCGCCTCAGACAGCTAGGCCACGACCCGGCGCTGTCCAGTTTGGATATATAAGGTTTATAATGTATGACCAGTTTACACTTTTATTTATTTTAAGCATTTTAAGTACTTTATGTGACTATTTGTTGTATATCACTCCTGCAGTAAGTGTCCCCCAAACTTCCACAATATCTCACGTCTAGCAATCGCATTTCTTTGACGGAAAAGCGTTCGCAGATGTGCGGTCGTGCTGCTGACCGCTGTGCTTGTTTACCCAGCGCGAAAAGTGCTTCCTGCTCCCTAGTTTTGCGCTGTACGGTAAAAGTTTCAGGTGATTTTATTTTCTTAGTACCTATATTGACTTCGCTGACTCTTCTCCCGCCTTCAATTGGCCTTAGATTTTCCTACTAGCGTAAAGTCAGCGAAGCGTCGCATGTGCACTTGTGCAGCGCTTGTGTGGAGCGACCCGGACTCTGAGTTTGACACAGTGTACAAACTAACAAAGTAAGGAAAGGCACATTCTTTCATTCACAAAGGTGTTGTGGCTTAGTTTCAATTGAGCGAGCGAATAGCGACGACCCGTCGGCGGCCGGCGGACGAAACGCTGGGCCGACTAAAGCCCGTTCTACATGGAGCGAATTTCGCCTGCGAAACCGCTGGAACGAACATTCGCACTTGCGAAGTTCGCAGTGCCTGGAATTGTCGTCTACATGGGGCCTGCGAACGCCGCGATTTTCGCATTTCAGATGCGCCTTGTTTGCAGACTGAATTAAGTTTGCCACCAGCAAAGGTTGTTATTTTAACAAGGGTGGTTTTATTTTACTTTCGTGGCAAGTTGTTTCTGCCTGGTTTGCGGTAAATATAAGTTTATTTGCGGTTTTATATAAGAATCGCAAATTCTTTATCAATATACGCACACACAGCAGAAAAGACAAACGTTTTGGTGTGCCCGCGCTACCTACCCGCGCTTTTGTCGCGCTCGTACAAGCAACGCCATCTGGTTTCCAAGCGTGCAAGTGCTTTCGAGCTGTGCTCCTATTGGCCGCAGGTCCGGCCCCTCTACGCCGCACACGCCGCACGAGCGGCGTTTGCTCGACCGCTTCAAATGTTTGGCACTTTGCCGCAGCAACGAAAAAAGGTGGTTTTGCCGCACGAGCGGCGCCGCATCAGCGAATTCGCAGGCGAAATCGCTCCATGTAGTACGGGCTTGACTCGATCGGTAGGTCGGCTGGTCGGCGAACCGTGCAGTAGCGCAGCCATTTTCCAGCTCATCTCCTGCTGACGTCACACGAAAACGCCACAGAAAATGGGCGAGCGTAAAGAGAGGAGGACAGCATTTTCGAATTGATTTTTCTACTAAATAAATTCGCGTAAACGCGGCCAGAGTGATCGAAACAATGCCTACGGACTCCGAACTACAATTTGCGCTAGTAATCCCGCAATGCATACAAATCACTTCAGTGTCCCTTTAAGTTGTCCGTGTCTGCGTTTTCACACGAAAACCTACTTTTGGAAGCACGAGATAATCAAAATCATGCATTTATCCTGTCCGAGTTGTTACGAATCTCTGGGCCATTTGATATTTTAAAGAATAATTATCTGAGCTCAACGATAGCTTACAATTAAAAAAATATGTCACCTTGGCACTAAACGTGACGTAAGCAACGTAAATAAGCTACCCTAGAGATCGGGCAAGCAAGTTTTGGATGCAACAATGTGAAGCATCACACGATTTACGTAGCTATAGTTATGTAGGGTGTGACATTGTTATGGGTTGGCGTTCAAACCGCTGTTCGTTTTACCGACCAGCGTAGACTAGACGTAACATTCTAAATGTTTTTGTCTTTTCCTTTCAGACCTCGTATGCATGCCTTCAAAGAACCAACCAGCAAAAGTGAAATCAAGGGATTACACGGAGAGCCAAGAAGATGAAATGGCTGAAGAACAGTTTGAACAAGTAAAAACTGGAACATGCATAGCTCCATCGCCTGGAGGTGCACGAGCGGCCAACTGATAAAAAAATGCCTCACCCATAATTAAACGCTGAGTACGAATATGATGAGCAGCGTCCATCGAACAGGAATCCTGCGAAAGCTTTCATTGCACTACTAAAATCTGCAGAGCACCCTTGTGAGCCAACCTCTCGAGCGGTCTGTAGGTATAACGTGGTCATAAAAACTCTTCTGCGACCCTCTGCATACAATCTGCGTTTGGCCGCATTTATCGTAACAATCTCAGCCCCTTTGTCAGGTGGTTTGTGATCACTGGTGCAATGAAGAAACCATGGGGTAAATATTGAGTTGAGTGTCATTTTATTATTGAAACGCGGAATTGTCGCGAGTCCGTGAAGTTCGCGAATTTTTAAAGCCTTAAATTCGCAACAATTATGGGTGCCCGGAAATGAAAAGATTCGTCGTCCAAGAAGCTCAAATACCGCGAGTGACGATGTGAGCAAAAAAATCACAATTTCTTTGTTTAAAATGCGCTCAAAATCTATTAATTTTAAGGAACTACACGCCAATTATACCGAACACGCGTCTCCGACCACATTTTCTTCGATGTTTGTGGAAGCCTTCCATGCAAGGACAAAATCGCCGGAATAAGTCGAGAGCGTCGCCTCTGAAAAGCTTTATTTGCTGTTACGGAACGAGAACAAGACGGTTGTCAAGAGCACTTACATTTATGGGGGCGTTCAGCCGACATAACGTCCGGGCGCTACTTACAGCCTGCTCATAATAAAGTCACTCCTCAAGCCTCAGCGGTCTTCCTTGTTTCGTGGTCGTGTTACATACGCGTCGTTCTGTACGTCGGAGGCACTTTTTTTTTCAGCGTCACCGTTACTGATGCAAGAGACAGTATCGCATCGCTCGCTTACCTAATAGTTCAAAGCATAAACGCACTATTGGACCCATGGTTGCCCGCAAGAGTTTGTTTTGAGGGGGGAAAACACGTCGCGCCGCCGTATGAGGGGGGGGGGGTCGTCAAAATAGTATTAAAGACGTTCCACAGCATCCAAGGGCTAGCACATAGAAAGATAATGATGTAGGAAGTAGCTGAAGTCTCGGTAGGGCGGGTGTGGTTCCCTAAATTTATTGTCGATGCGTAGGTCCGGTCAGAATGGGGAGCGGCGATGACTAGCAACTGGGCAGGCTCGCTGAAATGTTCGATCACCGATGTCGCGCCGCGCCGGTGACGCAGCAAGGCAAGCACCACTGATAAGGAGCCGTAAGCCGTTCATCATGCGGATAGTGGCGACGCAAGCCGATGATGATGCGCCGCTACAGAGCTCCCCCCACCCCCCTCCGCCTTAAGATGAGCATTTTAAGATGACAATGTATGACGGGTTGCACGAGGAGGAGGAGGAGGAGTAAACATTTATTGAGCAAAAGGGCGGGAGTGGGGGGTGGTGGTCAGCTTCCTACGTCCAGGAGGCCGCGAGCCTTTGCTGATTCCAGGGCCCGTTGCACAAGCGCTTTTTGGCGCTCCGGTGCCGAGCTGGTCAGCGCAGACTCCCACTGCTCAGGGGAAGGGGAGGGGACGGGGTCAGGGTTGCGTGGGCAGGAGTAGTCGAGGTGATAGGTTGTGAGGGGAACGTCGCAATGCGGGCAGTTGTAGGGGTATGTGGATGGATATATGTGTGCGAGGATGGTGTGGTTGTAAAAGGTGTCAGTTTGTAGTCGGCGGTAGATATATGCGTCGAAACAAAAAAACTTTACAGGTATGCACAGAATTGGGAATGAGTAGGATTTGTCCGCATTTCATGTCATTGGGATGTCCTAGCCGGTCCAGGGAGAGCGTCCGGTGAATAGTCAGGCCTCAGGTAGCCTCTGCTGGGAGTGTAGGCGGGGACGAGCTTGCGTACGGTTTGTCAGCCCCGTTCTCAAAGGTGCGCGCACCGCAATTACCGCGTACATGCCAAGGCGATGCTTGAGCGTCTGGAGTGTTACGAATCGGCCAGCGCCGCCGTACTTTCCCGCATCACTCCTCGGCTGTGCGGCGAAGACACTGCGTGCGCCTTTCGAGCAAGGCGCCACCGTGTCGGTGACTCATACTTTCAAGTTTCGACAAGCCCGGGTCAGACGCTTCGCTATCGGCGCGATCAACATTCGATGGTGCGCCGACAGAACAAGCCCAGGCCTGTTTCAAGGACACAGAGTCCCCGTTGATCGCAGCGGAATCCTCCTCTCTCCCCTCTCTCGGACTGAGCATGTGCCGCTGCTACTGACTGCTTTAGAACTCTCGAAAGAGCAGTGCTGCCACTGCTACTGATTTATCAGTAGATCTGCTGATTTTGTTCGATTTCTGCTGATTTAGTGATAAGAGTGCAAAATCTACGGATTTTTTGCTTTCTGCACATCAGGTTAACAAAAGCTACTACTATTTTGACCCCAGCTCGAGTTAATCGGGGTGTCGCCATTTTTCCTAGAACCTGTTCTGATTGGCTTTGAGGGTCGTTGAGAGGTGAAAGCAAAAACATTACACCATCTTCCCACGTGGGAACCCTGAGGGGATGCAAAGCCGTGGAGTAGTAGCGTGTTAATTGATTGTTAGAGTAAAGACGTGTGTACAGTCGAACACGGATATATCGAACTCGAAGGGGATCGCGAAATAGTTCGATATATGAAAAATTCGATATAAAAAATATGGGCTCTGAGACCTCACCTATTGCGGACGATCACTTACCGATCGTCACATTCAAGAATGACAACTAATTCCGCACTCACGACGCAACAGGACGCTTTATTTCCGTGAAAAAAAAAATATCGCTGATCCTGGCCTGCTTCTCCGTCCTGGAAATTACATTAAAGACGCTGGTCTCGATCTTCTCGAGGCTGCACAACTAGAAAATTCCAGCAGTACGCTGCGCCTTCGCACACCATGCACAACACGCACGCAAAAGAAGAACAGCGCTCACGTACTACAAGAACTTTGAAGGTAACAATTCCAAGGCTCTCTCAACGGACTCCAACAAAGCGCTCGCGATGGTCATCTCCGAGAGAAACAGTGATATCCGGAAGGTGCGGGACAACTCGCCAAACAGCAGCAACCGCAGCAAAATGCAAAAAAAAAGGAGGACGCCGCCAGCGCCTTCGTTCCCTCTTCCCTTTCCCGAGACAACATCAGGGGAAGTCAGACCCAGAAAGAGAAAAAAAAAAACTCTTTTTTCGGGAAGCCGTGGGACGTACGCAGCCGCAAAAAAAAAGGACATTTTCCGAGCGTTCGGGCTTGTGTGCGTAGAGATATTTAGCATACCGGGCTCCGTCCGCTAACGCTACGGCGGCCGGTAGCGGGGCCCGACTGGGCAAGCGCAAATTCGTTCAGGTAGGGGGGATTAGTTCCGCGAGCCAGTCTTCACCATGCCCGAGCATTCCTCCACATCCTCCTCAACCTCAATCGGGGGTGCAGCGACCGCCGAAGAGCACCTTCCTGCTCGCGCGGCGTTCGATATACCCAATGTCGGGAAAAATACGGTTCGATATAAACGTACGAATTCCTATACGTTTACACAGAATTTTCAAGGGGATAGTTTAGGAGTTCGATATAGACAATAATTCGATATAGCCGTGTTCGATATATCCGTGTTCGACTGTAGTAGCGTATTAAATGTCTTCTTTATTTATCGAGTAGTGGGGGACATTTTGCGGCTTCTCGTTCTCGAAGCGAGGAATCCGCTGTTCGACGCTGGCGTTTCGAAACCTTGTCAAGTCGCCGAACGCCACCTGGATCAGCTACTCGCCGCTGGCGTTTCAAAGCGGCTTCTCGTTCTCGAAGAGAGGAATCCACTGCTCGACGCTGCCGTTTACGTTCGGTGTCGCGAGCTCTCCACTGTGCAGCCTTGTCTTCGGAGGTGCTCGCCGTTCTGATAGTGTGCTGGCTGGCGCTAGTTGAAGGTGTGACAGCCAGTTCGCTGACGGAATCGTTGGTGTCAATTTCCAGTTATCGGACGGCGCAGTACCGAAGAATCAACTGAGCGGAGCGCGGACGGGGTTTATTTGCAGAGCAGAGGGAGGGGAGAGGTTGAGCAGCGCGCATGCGCGTGATTGGACAGCTTTTGGGGAGAGGGGAGAGGAGCAGCGCTGTGGAGAGGAGGATGGGAGAGAGAGCGGCGTAATCACAGCTGTTGTGGAGAGGAGGAGAGGTGCGGATGCCGGACGACGGAGGGTCGACTAGGAGATGCTTTGCATAAAAAAAAAGGCTCGAATATACTCTGGAAGGTGGTTGGAAAGCAAAGCTTTAAACGAGACCCACAGCAATTGCCCATGCAATGTCACTTGAATTCACTCACGTGGCTCTACAAAAAGTGAAACCAGAGATTCTGCCTGCCGTTACTTGGAATTCGCGGGGGTGGGGGTGGCAGCCCGAACGCAGCAGCAGCGTCGGCCATGGCCGGGCTAGTGTGGCGGACGCCGCCACCCCGCCGCTGTATCCCCGCCGTGAGGCGGGAGAAAGAAAACGGAAAGGAGCGTCTTTCGAAGGGTGAGACGGTGGAACCTAGCCATCTTGGGGCTCCACCACCTTGGGGCTCCACCACCGCGCGACACAAGCGCAGACACCGAAACGATTCGGTGTGTGAGCTTAGTGATTCCCATTTATACCGATTTAAACTAGTTAGTTTAGAAAGTTTGAGAATTGCGAGAAAGCTGAGGGAACTTTTATAATCGCTATTTATCAGAGCCAGTTGCTCCTCTCGCCTTTTGTAATACCTCTTAAAAGACAACCGAATCGTATTCACCAATTTAGAAAACGGAGTCCCATTCGTGACAAGCTGTGCGCAAAAGGTCGCGTTTCTCTAGCAGCCAGATGTCCGTATGTGGTTTGTACATTTTGTTTTCCCGCCCGGCAAACCAATCCTTAACGTATGTTTGCCGTACGACCACTCAATTCCGTCGGGTGCGGGTACCCTGGAGGTGCTGTCGAACAAGTTAATCAAGCCGTGCGAAGGCAGCGCGCAATGGACGCGAAGCTGCGCCAATACAGGCCCAAAACAACCGTCGCTAAAGCAGACGACAAAGCCGTACCGCCAACGCCGCCGCCGGCGAGCAGACACTTCCGCGCGGGGAACGCTGGGTAAATTCGCCGCGCCATCTACAGTGTGCTCCGTGAATGAAACCGCCCTCCCCCCCGCCGCCGCCTCCACCGCGTTGGGAGTTTGTTGTCCTGCATGCCACGAAAAAACCGTTGGCTGGTAGAGCTAGAAAGCTTTGCTTTAAAAATGTAGTTTCCGATATGACTTCATTGCGAACCCCAGTAGAGAACCATAGTTACATTTGCGTATCTTCCCCCTACGCGGCGCCAGCATATACTGCCATGTGCACGAATTGGCTAACGAGCGTTAAAATAGAAGTTTTGAAATGGAAAGTTGCTCTTTGTTTTGAATAGTAAAATATGCTGATTTCTGCTGAATTTTGAGCCGAATTTTAATGATTTCTGCTGATTTTTCAAGCAAAAATCTACTACCACTTTTTCTCTGCCTGTGGCAGCACTGCGAAAGAGCGTTGTGGTCTGTGATTCTCGTGGCGTGCGCAAAATGTAGAGGGAAGGCTGTTTTGACCGTTACCGCTTTTGGGTATAAATAGAGCCCCGCATGCGCTGTAACCGATTCCTGCTAAAGCAGAGAATCCATGCTGTCACTCTGCTCGAGTCCTGTATTGTAACTTCGCCCATCGGGGCATTGTTCTTTGGCTTCGGCTCACCTCTCGCTATGAAGTAAACTGTTACGTTAGCCTACGGCTTCTGGACTTCTTCACGGCTGCAACAGCGGCTGGCTCGGCCCACGCGGTCGCAACAACTGGTGTCAGCGCGGGGATGACACAGTCGAAACAGGAGCTAGCTCTATGGGCAGCCTTTTGCGAAGCACCGATACTGGGCTTCCGATACGCCTCATTGGCATGCGCTCTACAAAAACTCTTTCCTATTATTAAGGGTATATGTTTCAAAAATATCAATGAAAGCTCATTCATCACAACAGCTGTGAAATTACTCCGTTACAGAATAAAGGCATTTTTTTTTACCTGAACTGGCTGCACTGGTGCAGGCAGTGCAGCGTATGTTCATTTTTTTACTAATTGATATCCGCAGTAGCACTCTGCACTGGTTTGCACGACACTGTACTAATCTGCACCAGTTCAGGTTAAAAAAATGCCTCTAATGACAACTTGATAGAGAGTTACAACAGAGTGGGTCGTGGTACACTATCCGCTACAGGTGTGCTTGCGCAGAATGAGTGAAACTGGTAGTGCGCTTGCACAGTTGTGCCGGCCGTGTACCGGGCGCTGTAACGGTGCCCGTTCGCTGATCTGCCATACCACTTTAAACAGAGCGATCTAAAGTTCGGGCTTTTGAAACAAAGGAACTTTTTCCAGCACTGGCCCTCCTAGCGGCCACCACGGCGAACAAAAAATTGGCGTTCAGGCACGCCCCCAAAACTGTGGCTATCGGAAACTTGTGAACAAAGCACTCTCGTCTTTCAGTCCTTCCCGCGCCCACCTGTCATCCGTACTTTTCCCAAGAATGCCACCGAAACAGGTGCACATCCCTGAGACTAATGTGCAGTGGGTCAAACTCCTCGTTTTCTACTTTTACTGTTTTTTTTTATTACTGCCTTGTTGACAGCCATGTGCTCGCAGCGTGGTAACCCTCAAACATCTTTCCCCTTTCCTTTGTAAGCTTTTTTGTGCGCACGAACGAACTCGCTACCAGCTGTCGAAAATGAGTAAATGAGAACGTGCTGCACTAGAAAGCATCGGCGCTCTTTCAGCAGCGAGTTGCGGCTGCGCTCGTTTTAGATGCGACGCTGAGAGGAGCATCTCTTGCCGGCGGCCCTGTCCTGCGCCCGTCGTCGTCGTCCGCGTCCGCACAGCTGCGTCTCTCCTCCGCTCACCCCCTCTCCTCTCTCCGATAGCGAACACTCTCGCCCAACACCTGGGGGCGCGTCGCGCAGCGCACTCTAACTCCACCGGTGGGCGGCGCTGCGCGCGGTGCTGCGCGCTGTGCGCATGTGCAGTACTCTCTCTCTCTCCGCAGTCTCCTCTCCTTCGGGTGCGCTGCGCATATAGGCAGAGTGCCGCCCTCCGGCCGGTCTCTCAGTCAACGGTCGCCCGCGCTTGCGCTTGCTCTCTCGCTTGCTCTCTCACGGAACCCCCTTCAGCGTCGCATCCCACGAGGGTTCCCGCGAGGGGAGGTGGGCGTTATTTTCTATTTTTATTTTTCCTGAGGCGACTGGCGGGCCGGTACCCTCGCACGCGCAGACCGCCACTGAAAAAACATCTATTGCCTTGCGGTGACCATATAATCTTGTAGAGTTAAATGATATTTGCAGACGTGGTTGGGAAAAAAACTTGTATTTGCTGTGCGCTTTCCCATTCTGAAAGTTACTCCACCTAGAAGGGGCCGTGAGATGGATTTCAAAGTGGTTTTGTCTGAGTCTGAAATCTACTTTCTAGTTCTTGTAGAGGCAAGTCCACGGCAGGGATATTCGCTCATGCCACTCACAAAATATTACTCCGACTAGACAGAACTGTTTTCTGCTTCGCCGACTTGCAGTAGTCCGAGGAGAAGCGGGCATTTCATGGTTTCCCGCCTTGTCTATTCGCCTCGATGTTCGCGCTTTTTGACGGCGACGCACTCCAGCTCACATTCGGTTGAGGTGTCATCGCTATACGCCTCGAGCGCTGCCTGTAGGGGCGCCACTGAAATCCCCCTAGCGGCCTGTTTCGAAAGCAGTCGCGGGAGTCGCCGGCCCGCTCACCACTGTCGCCGCTGCTTTTGCGGCACGTTCGCGACTGATATCTTCCGTTTGTATGCGTTGGAAATACATATTTATCTGGATCAGTCACTCTGTTCGCAAATATGGTGTATTTACCAGAGTGTAAATGCGTCTGACGCGATCTTACTGTGGTTAATTCGGTCAGCACAAGCGCCAGGTGTGTGTCATAAGCCGGCGTCACGAAACCGGCGTATATTCATGAAACTGATTGTAATTCCACTGCCCTTAAATTTAGCAGTTACAGTACCTCCGTAAGCAGCGTTCGTTTAGGTGGTCATCCTACGGCTATACACTGCAATGTAAATCGGTTTCGTGTGCTTTCATAATCTAGCGGATCACTCATAACTGAAAGCCCGCTTGTTACGCTTCATGCCTCGGATATTGATCACTACACCGAAGAATACAATGTAGCATAAATTTTGCGGACATTTTACGCATTAAGTACGATAGAGAGTACAAAATTACATGCGGGAGTCAGCACAAATAATTTACGGATGGGTCGTCTTGTCGCGAGGTGAGCTTTCCCAAACAGTCATGGGTTACATATATCATCTGCTTATATCCGCGGCTGTGACTAAACGCATCTTCGAAACACCATCACATGACACCGTGAGCCTGCAGAATTTAGCACAAAAGTGAAATCACAGGGTCTTATCAGACACCACACTCTTTCAACGACACTTTTTATCGTTTGTGAACTTCCTTACTGTATACTTGGAAAAATGCGTGCGCGGAGTGATGAGCTGTTAAAGTCGAAAAACAACATAAAGGTGAAGGTGGAGCTTGTGTGTGATTACTACAACGGTCATTCCTTGATTTCGCTCCGCATTTGTACACAACGATAGTTATGCGCTTGTCTCGTCCCCCTTCCTGCCTTGGAAATTATCAGTGCATTTCGCATCTAGTTCGTCTAGTGAGTTCAACCTTGCTTGAGGTAAGACGAACGTCTCCAGGATTTGCGAAGCTTAAGTGTTTTTTTTTCATTCTCGCACAAGCTATTACATTGCTTCAGGACTTGGCAGACCATCTATTTTTCCGTGGTTTCATTAACTCCCCTTGGTTCGTTTTATCAGGCGGGAGTGGGCACATATTTAATGACCCACAGTATTAGAATATGCTTAACACGGTCACGGGGCCTCTATTTCTAAAAAAGGCCCAAGTTATTGTCAGGTATTAAGTTATCATCTCCCCGAATGATATTTTTCTACAACGTGAACATTCAAAACAAGGCCGAATTTGTTGTCCACGCTGCAAAACAAAATCAACCTCTCACTGTGCCAATATCAGGTCTAAACGAGGCGTCAATGGAATTCACTTGTGCCTGAAATATTCGGAGGTGACAGTGGTGATATGCCGCTGCCGTCGCCGACGCCCGTGAGAGCGGCGAAGAAGCGCGCAGTGCCGCTATTCCCGTATAGCCGTTGTTGGCGTTGGAGCACTCTAATCTGGACGCAGGTGTTTTTTGAGATGCCCTAAGCGTACTAATTGCTTACAGACTTCACTATAACGAGATGTTTAGGGCGCGTAAAGGCAAATACTCAGGAGCGCAGTACGCCATACATTAGTATGGCATGCACTACGCTTAATGCATTTATAACAGAAAAAAAGATGCCATGCGGCAACTCGATACAAGAAAGTGGAAACTAGCCATCCTTGCTCAGGCTACACCATTTCACGACACGAGAACCGGTGCTGGAACAATTCGGCATGTGAGCTCTGTGGTTTTGTAATTATACCAATTTTTAGCCAGTAAGATTAGCTCAAAAATGGTGAGAAAATTGAGGGCACTTTTTTGTGAGATATTGCCCTATGGAATAAGAGAAGTTTTCATTGGTACTACACTGCCCCCGTGACACGCAAAAAAACTTTTGCAGTGCGCAGCCAGAAGTGGCGAAGACCGGAGATGCCGAGCTGAACGCGTTCCGCTCCCCGCTAGCAGACGACGCTCGCTTTCCTAGCGCAACTCGCAACCGCAGCGCCGCGGTGGCGAGAGTCGCGGCCGGCCGCCTTCTCTCCACGGCCGCGGCGGGGAGATACGGAACTGAAACTAAAGCGTGGCAAACTGTTCGCATGGCGACGCAGTGAAACATCCCCCTCGCGAGGGGCACGATCAAATGCAGAGAATTTCCGGGGGCGCATGACGTTAAGTAGTTTGCGTTACGTTAATGTTGTTGCACTTGTGGCAACTGCTGACGAGAGAGCGCTCGTCAGCAGTAAAATTGGCAGCCTCGGCGCACGTTGAGAGGGGAGAGAGTGTCCTTGAAACGTGCCTGGGCGCACTTTCGAATGTTGATCGCGCCGATAGCGAAACCTCTGAGCCGGGCATGTCGAGGCGAACGATGCGGACAACTACGGACGCCAAGAACGGGTGACATCGCGAGTTAAAAAAATGCTCTGCATTTAAAAGAAGCGAAGGAGAACCAACCAAAACACTGCATGAGCCACTATCAGCTGCGCAGCGGAGAAGCGGCAGCCGGCGGCGCAGCGATCGCGAAGCTCGAGGCGTATAATGCTTGGTTGCTTCAGCAAGCGGGCCGCACATGGGACGACGACGTTTTTAATGCAGAGCATTTCAGTAACTCACGATGTCACCCGCGTTGGCGTCCGTAGTCCGAGTCCGCATCGCTCCCCCTACACTATATAAAAAAATAATACTTGCCGGCGCCAGGTTTCGATCCTACGACTCTGCGGGCGGAACGCAAGGCGCACGGTACTCTACCAACTGAGCCACAAAGCCGACACAGAACCGAAGGTTATGAACGTGCCTTATATCCTTGACTCATTCAACCGTCGGCCAGAGGTGCGCCCTCTCCGCCGCGTCCTCCTCGCCTTCTCTCCGCTCGCAACGCCCTCTCTCGCCGCGGTCGGTTCGCGCTTAAACCACATCACGGCCGGACTGGAGGAGCGGCGAGCGCGCGCGCCCTCCTCCAGCCCTCCTCCCGCTCCTCCAGCCCGGCCGTGACCACATATGTCGTTCGCGCGCGCTGCGGTCGCTAACATCTGTGGCGTGATCGTGACGTCAGCATCACGCGTTCGCGTGGTGGCGATTTCGGCGCTATAACACTCTCTCGCTAGGGGCATTGGATTCGATTGGATTGGCTTGGATTTGGATTAAAGTGGATTGTGTTGCGTCATAGCCGCGCCACGTTGCGTCACAGCCGCTCCACGTTGCGTCATAGCCGCGGCAGGGGGTTCACGGCACGTTTCACCATCGACTTCATCGACAATGTCTACGCTGGAAGACAACAATTACAACAACAACCAATACGTAATCCATACGACTTGCAGGCGCGCCCCCCCGCAGAAATGCTCTGCATTTGATCGTGCCCCTCGCGAGGGGGATGTTTTTTAAGTACGTGCTGCTTTCGCATGATATTCTTGAGCTACCGTTCCGGTACTTGCGGACTTTGAGCAGGAGGTATTCCGTATATCGTGCTTGCGGGGGTCGAGTGTGCACGCGCAAAGGTTACATGAACGGTAGCTTACAGGCACAGGTTTTTGCCGTGGCCTTCTAGCTCCATGCGCCGTCCAAGTGCCCCTCGCGTCTTGATTACAGCAAATTCACTCCGCTCGGCGCTTCGTGATTGGTACAGCTCATAAGGTATTAGTTGACGTTGTTTTTCACGTCATTTTTGCTAAGTGATGCTCAGGAATTCAAATGGCCGTTTTTTTCTAAATGGGCGAGTAACTCTCTGCCCTTACTAATGATAAGACTCACCCACCTCAACTGGTACTGATGCGTCTATGAACTCGCAATGCAGATCTTCAAGATCGCCAGGCTACAGCCTCCTCTCGGGTGAGCTTCTGGTGTGGTGGTGGGTAGGCACATCTGGCAAGGCGGTGGTGTTGCAGAAGTGTACGGTACTGCTGCTGGACAGGCTCTGGGTCACGGAGTGACTGGTGCGGCGCCCGGAGGGTGGATGCTCGGGCTGTAGCGTGTGCTCGCTCATTTCCGTCAAGCCCTGCGTGACCTGGCGTCCATATTAGTACAGTTGGGTTTAGAGTGTGGGAACTACAGACAAACACATACCCCCACCTTAGCTTCCTGCACATCATACACCCCACAATGTATCCACTAACATGCCCACACTGCAGCGAACATCCAACAATGTACCACACCACGTGGGCTTGCCAAAACACACCACCAGCCCCCATTATTCGCACCACCGCCCTTGAGCAGTGGGAGGCCGCGCTGTGCAGTTCGGATCCTGAGGACCAGTGACAGTTGGTGGACCGGGCACGCAGAACCGCAGCCGTCGCAGGGACCCTGGACTGAGGGCTTCTCCCGCTTTCAAGCGAGAACCTCTTTCGCTTGAATAAATGTTTCTCCACCCACCACCATCTTAAAGATCGTGCAGGGCAAGGTAATATGATATTACCGCATAATTATTACTACATACTTTACTAATGTATGCCGAAATATTCAGGGGAGCGTGAATTCTGGTTAACATTTGGTGCTGTTGCGACCGGGCGGGGGCACCCGATCCTTTCTCCGTGGCCTCCAACATACGATGGGTAGCATGTATGGTGCGAGCGCCCAGCCGCTGTTGCAGCCGTGAAGAAGTCCAGAGCAGTAGGATAACGTAACTGTTTACTTCATAGCGAGAGGTGAGCCGAAGCCAAAGAAACATACAATGCCCTGACGGGCGAGGTTACAATACAGGACACGAGCAGAGGGACCGCATGGATTCGCTGCTCCGACAGGAATGATTTTCAGCGTTTGTGCTGCTTCTATTTATACCCAAAAAACGCCCCTAAGAGTAACACGCCAAGAAATCACAGACACACACACACTCTTTCCATAGTTCGTGAATCAGTCATATGGGTTCGCCTCACGTGGCGTCCGAGAGGGGGGTAGAGTGTCCTTGAAAGGTGCCGGGGTCGCGCTATCGAAGGTTTGATCGCGCCGATAGCGAAGCGTCTGAGTTGGGGAGGTCAAGGCGGGACTCACCGACGCGCAGGTGCCTGAAGGGTGTGGCGAACGTCATGAAGCATGCCTGGGCGTGCCGCTGGCAGCCGCCGGAGGCGCGTTGCAAAGCGAGGTGACTGACCCGGCATGTCGAGACACGAAAGTACGATTCACCGACACGCGGGCGCACGTGGTCGATTCCCACGTGGTGGCTGATGCGGGAAAATACGGCGGCGTTTGGCCGATTCGTAACAGCTTCTCCGCCGGGGGTCCGAGATCCCGATGGATAAGGGTCTGCAACCGTTGTCCGGAGGGATGCTTTCGCAGTGAAGTGCTCAGCAGACGCTCGACTCCAGGCCGGGGCTGTAAGACACCGTGCTGGAGCTTCACTGGGCCGATCACTGGACGAGTAGTGGCTCCCCAAGAACGTCTCTGGATTGGTCAGGCAAGCAACAGAACAACACAGCAAGACACAACCGCATCGCCGGCAAGTGCAAAGACAAATCCACACTGAAGATCTACCAGGCTTTTAGTTGCGATAAAATACGCTAATAACTAACTACACTAGTTATATTTTAGCCCAGCAGTACTTTAGACAAGTGCACAAACTTGAAAGGTGACATTTCGCGTGATTGGAAATGTCCCACACACAAAAAAAGACGTAATCGTAAAGGCGAAACCTGCTTAAGGAAAAACAAAGAAATTGAGAAAGTCAGGCGTCAACAGGCCACTTCTCGTGCCGAGAGCTGCGATTGGAACTCTCGTCAATGCCCTGAGTTTTTCCCTTTCTGTACCGCACTTTAGTTGCAGCCGTTCTCTCAACGCTGCTGTGACCGCGTGAAATGACACCGGTCGTCTTGTTCGACAAAAGTCGAGCGCGCGGAGGAGCGAGCGCGATTTTCCCCCGTTCATACGTTATGCGCGCACTGCTTCTAGGCGGCGTTCCCTCGACGCGATGCGAGCTCACGGCTTTGCTCGCACTGAAACACGTGGCACAATTACGCGCTGAAGTTTTTGCTACCTCGTCGTTGCTCGCCTTTTTACGAACGCGTTCAGCAAGCAAACGCCAGAACGCATTTGCGTTCTCTCCCCTAGGCTGGTCGGTTCCCGACTTCGGTTCAGCCACAGGCGACACCGGAACCTCAACTAGCTCAGCCGATGTTGGTCTATCGTCGGGAGCATCAGCTGGGAGTGAAACGGGCACGACGAGCTCTTTAGACACCTTGTAGTTCCCTACAGTCACTACCTGGTCGCCACTCGCGCTTTCAGCGACAGCCTCGGCACGCGAAGACTGAAGCGTGTTTCCGTTCTCCTTCCTTCCTGCCAGAACCACACTACACCTAGGCTGCCCTGTCTCAAAAGACGGCTCAGTTGCCCGCTAACTGCGCGCTTTCGGGTCGACAGCCGTTTTCAAGGCCTCCTGTGATCTAGCGCACTTCGAACATGGCGACGAAACATCTCCACTCACCGTAGGGGCCTTACACACAGTGTACTTATGCTGCCCTCCGTCTTGAGCCTCTGGAAATACCCAATCATCGCTTTCTGTCTGAGTTTCGCCATTCCTCACAGAGGTGGCGACCCTATCGTTACTCGAGCTCTTCGCAGCTAGCCAAGCTGGTTCTTTCCTCGGCAGGTTCTCAAAATTGTACCCCTTTTCCCTTAACAGCTGATCTGACCTGTTCGAGAATAGGTACCTGTACTCCGGCAGAAGTTGTGGGGATACTGCTGCCTGCGTCACAAGTTCACCAAACGGACCTCCGAAGCTGACCTTAGCAATCGGCAGACGCATGTTTCGTGCACCTACGGCTGGCTTCACCCAAACACACTGCCCTGTTAGCTGATCCGGTTCAACGTACGAAGGGTGGACCATGTCTACCGTCGCCGCGGAGTCGCGAACAACTCGGCACGGTTTACCATTGATGACAAGCTCACGTACGTACGGCTCTAGAAACTGCCTGCTGTCCTCACTCTGATCTAGAGCGTGAAATACTAGTTTTCCCTTCTTACAACTGGCAGCGAAATGTCCCGTCTCGCCGCAGTTGTAACACGCAGCCTGTCTGCGCGCTTCGAAAGCTTTCTTTCTGCGGTGCTCCTCAGCGTCTGCTGCTCTCTCTTCGTTATCGTGGCCAGTTTCTCTATCCACGCGAAGGACTTCCCTTGCTCCACCGTCTACCTGGGGAGCTCTGCCTTTCGGCCCTGACTTATCAGGCCTCGGCCTGAACTCTTTTTGGCCGTCTTTCGGCCCCTGCGCACCTCGACGTGCGACAAACTCGTCGGCTAGCTGAGCTGCTTGATCCACAGTACTTACCCCTGGCCTAGCTTGCACCCAGAGTCTCAGGTTCTCCGGTAGTCGGCGGTAAAACTGCTCAAGACCGAAGCACTCAACTACTTTGTCGTGCTCTCCGAAAGCTTCTGCCTCTTTGAGCCACTCTTCCATATTGGCCTTAAGCTTGTAGGCGAACTCCGAGTACGACTCGCCCCTAGCTTTCTCGGCTTCACGGAACTTCTGGCGAAACGCCTCTGCTGACAGCTTGTACTTACGCAGGAGGCTCGACTTGACTTTTTGGTAGTCCTCCGCCTCCTCCTTTGGCAAGCGGGCCATCACATCGGATGCCTCACCTGGCAAAAGCGTAAGCAGCTTTTGCGGCCATG
Source organism: Haemaphysalis longicornis (assembly GCF_048455015.1). Lineage (NCBI taxonomy): Eukaryota > Metazoa > Arthropoda > Arachnida > Ixodida > Ixodidae > Haemaphysalis > Haemaphysalis longicornis. The sequence continues at coordinate 118,954,741 of NW_027526445.1, forward strand.
AGTCTCGGCTAAACTGGGCTCTCTCACACGTACGCTCGAAGTTGACCAAAAAAAGACCGATGTCTTCTCCTACCTTGTAGGGTCGCATTAGGTCACACATTCGCAACGTAGGTCGCTCAGTCGCCGCAGACTGCACGCTGCTGCCACTCTGACGTCTAGGTCGAGATGCTTCGATGTCAAGACGTTTCATTTCCAGCTCATGCTGGCGCTCCCGTTCTCGTTCCCGTTTCTTCTCCTCGCGTTCCTCACGCTGGCGCTCAGCCTCTGCCTCTGCAGCCTGACGTTTAGCGGTCTCCCTGTCATTGATCGTCTCAATGCACTCAGACAGCTCGTCATCGTCAGCCCCAACAGCGAGTATAGCCTGTATCAGCTCTGGCTTTCTCAGCGCGTCCGTAACATCCAAGCGCAACTATTTTGCAAGCTCCAACAACTGCGGTTTTTTCAACGCTTTCAAATTCATGGCCGGTCTAGAGTACTGCTTTCCCACTGTTCCAAAAAATGTTTTGCGCGAATAACCCACGCGACAAAAACACACGCCCTACCAGCTATCCTCAGAAGCCTGGTAAAACTCAGTGAAGAAAAGTCCCGCACTCACCCTTGACCGCCGTGAATTCTGCGAAGTCCGAAGCCGCCTTGACGTCCGTGGTGTTGGGTCTCGCACCGCTGGATCCAGGTGTCACGAAGTTGTCATCCGACCGCTGCCAACCAGTTGTTCCGACCGTGAAGGACGACTGCAGCCGAGAAGAGGTCCAGACACTGATAGGCTAACGTAACTGTTTACTTCATAGTGAGAGGTGAGCCGAAGCCAAAGAAACATACAATGCCCTGACGGGCGAGGTTACAATACAGGACACGAGCAGAGCGACCGCATAGATTCGCTGCTCCGACAGGATTGATTTTCAGCGTTTGTGCTGCTTCTATTTATACCCAAAAAACGCCCCCAAGAGTAACACGCCACGAAATCACAAACACACACACACTCTTTCCATAGTTCATGAGTCATTCATGGGTTCGCCTCACGTGGCGTCCGAGAGGGGGGGAGAGTGTCCTTGAAAGGTGCCGGGGTCGCGCTATCGAAGGTTTGATTGCGCCGATAGCGAAACGTCTGAGTTGGGGAGGTCAAGGCGGGACTCACCGACGCGCAGGTGCCTGAAGGGTGTGGCGAACGTCATAAAGCATGCCTGGGCGTGCCGCTGGCAGCCGCCGGAGGCGCGTTGCAAAGCGAGGTGACTGACCCGGCATGTCGAGACACGAAAGTACGATTCACCGACACGCGGGCGCACGTGGTCGATTCCCACGTGGTGGCTGATGCGGGGAAATACGGCGGCGTTTGGACGATTCGTAACAGTACTAATTCCTCTCACTTGATTGCGGCATGGTCATCATGTTTTCGTTTATTAAAGCTCCATGGGAAAGGTGTACGGGTGTTTTATAATAAATTATTGTATTGGGATTGTTTAATTCAAAAAGGACGAGATTCAAGCTATTTAAAGCGGAAGCGAACAATTCTGGGCGACGCATTTTGTGCCATTTGCTTGGACCGCTTCGCCAGATGTCACTACTTGCATTACGGCAGCCAGTTAGCCGGAATGCGTAAACCGGAAACAGGATGTTAAAACATGTTTTTTCGTTTTCGGGATCCAACGGAAACTTTTTTCTCGGTAACACGGAGAGAGAGAGAGAGATAGATAGATAGATAGATAGAGAGAGAGAGAGAGAGAGAGAGAGAGAGAGAGAGAGAGAGAGAGAGAGAGAGAGAGAGGTCTGCAGGCATGTTAACGCCTACATGCTACTCTACGGGGCGGTGAGGAGGGAATAAAGTTGCAATAGGGACCGCGCACTGCTCAGAGGGCGCGTTGAAAAAGTACACCCAGCGCCGCTCCGCGGAAGCTTGAGCAAACTTTGTGTCGGTGAGAGCCATACGCGGCGGGTTCTAAGGTCCAGCACCTGATGGTTGCTTGTTTTCGAAAGGTGTCTCGTGCTCCATAACTGTTCTGGGGAATATTTTCCCCATGTCTCAAGTGCGTCTGTGTGGTTTCCGGACAATTACGGCGCTGGACTGCTAGTTTCAGCCTCGCGTGCGCGAGAAGGCTCAGAGATTGTACGATTATTCAATTTATTCCACGCGCACGCCGTGAAAGAAATTGACGGGACAGACATTATTGCTAAGTCCTACTCTCAGCAAGGGAAACGTATCAACAACGCTTATTTCCAGGTCAGTACCTTTTTTCGCAAATCATGGCCTAATAAAGTTACTCCAGCGTATACAACGGCGCTCCACTATAGGGGCGTGTTTCTGTTGTTGTCTCTATTCGCGCAACCACACTACAGTTACTTTTTCTTTGGCCCCTCTTCAGCTCGGTTCATGTTGTCAGTGATTAAAAATTTCTCCCACCTCCCCTCGTGGGAACCACTGTTTAGATGCTACGCATAGGGGGTTTCGTTGTTGTTTCCGTTAGGTTGATTCTCCCATCGCGTGAAACGTGCCGTGAACCCCCTGCCGCGGCTATGATGCAACGTGGCGCGGCTATGACGCAACACAATCCACTTTAATCCAATCCAATCTAAACCCAATCCAACCCAAGCCAAGCCAAGCCAATCGAATCCAATCCAATGCCACTCGCGAGAGAGTGTTCGCTATCGGAGAGGAGAGGGGGTGAGCGGCGGAGAGCGCAACTCGCGCGGCGAGGAAAATGGCGGAGGGGTGTGGACGGACAACAACAACACCGTATGGAGGGACAAGGCGAGTGAATGAGATGCAGTTGCATCTAAAACGTATTCTAAACATTATTAGCCGATGACAAAGTAACCAAAACCAAGTTCCACACGGTGTGAATTCTGCTTATACATCGGATCTATCTGCGGGTTCTTTACGAAGATTACGTTTAGTTTCGGGTTCTCTCTCGATAGTAATGTTAGATTCCTTTGAGCGGCTAATTGTGATACAATTTGTTGAGGCCATTCAGAATGCCCCATAAAAATATTTCCTCGTCCCGCCCATCCCCTATTTAAAAAATATTAACCTCAACTTTCGGAGCACGCAAAATGCATTTAAGGAGTCAAATAACGCGCGTGAATGCCACCTTGACTGTGATATCTCGCCACGCTCTCGCTTGGAATGTGTGGCCGAAGTCTGTACACTTCCGGGAACAAAGTAGGGCAGTAGGCGGGATGCGTATTGACATTGGTTTTGGCACCACCCGCGAAGTGCTGTGAGCAGATTCTTGTGCGTCCTTTTGACGTTTATTCTGTGCCATGAATATCGCCGAAAAAAAAGGTTACTGCTGTTAAAACGATGGTTGCGTAAACCTTAATACCTTGTGTTATGCAAATACTACGGCATGCGATTCACAAATACCGCAGTTTGCGATGTGTATGAAACATTGGAAGCACACGATTTAGTTTTGCAGCCCTTCGCGTCTGCGCTGCACATAAACGGTAATCGTACTCACAGTTTTACTCTTTGCGCTGACAAATAATGTCATGGCTTTCTTACTTACTTGTCTCACTTTTCTCTTCGTACTCCGGGCTTTCATTTCTTGCGACGCTCCTTGTCCCACGGCTGCCGAGGAAACCTATACAGTACGGTGGCAGGCTGCCCTTCGCGAAATTGGCAGTCCTTCACGAAGCAGTAGCCGTACTGCCAGAAATACCCGCCGCGGTGGCTCAGTGGCTAAGGCGTTGCGCTGCTGAGCACGAGGTCGCGGGTTCGATTCCCGGCCGCGGCGGCCGCTTTTCTGATGGAGGTGAAAAGCGAAAACGCCCGTGTGTTCGAGATTTCGGCGCACGTTAAAGGTCCCCAGGTGGTCAAAATTAATCCGGAGCCCTCCACTACGGCGCGCCTCATCGCCTGCGTTGCGTCGGCGCGTTAAACCCTACAATCATCGTACTGCCAGAAATTCTCTCTTGCAGCATTTGGATCCTTTCGGATACTGGAACGTGCCATTATAACTATGTTTCTTTAAAAAGTCCGTCACACAGCGTCGAACCCACGCAGCGCTCTTGTTTTGGCGTGCGTTGAACGGCCGGTCGCTACATCCACCGACCCAAAGTTGCTAAGCGGCGGCGAGAGGCGGCGCTGTAGTCGCGGGCAAGCTTCAGTGTCGGGTGACTATAGGAAGTAAGGCGGAAGGGAGAGAAGAAAGAAGTACATAAAAGAAGTGAATAAAGGAGGTAGCGTGCGTGTTGGGGACCGTCAGTGCGACACGTGAAAAGTCTATAGAGGGTTGAACAGTGCAAGGATGTTCTGTTTCTATATCATCACAGCGACACCATGTCATTGAGGTATTCAAATAATGCGGTCAGAACTTTACGCTGAGATGGGGGACATGGCCATGGTACCAGAAGGGCTTGTAAAGTTAGGAAACTGTGGTTAAGGCACTCGATCTTCTGTGCGAGGTCGTTTATTTCTTTACTGTATGTAGGGCATTAAAGTAAAATATGCTCTACTGTTTCCCGGTGAACCGCAGTTGTCGCAGTACGGGTTCGAGGTTAGGCAAAGGCGATACTGGTAGATATTCGTGAGCACTACGTTGAGACGTCATCGATGGAACAAAGTCTCTAGCCGACGTGGACGTCACTCCGGTAACCTCATTGCGAAAGTAGCATCGACATGATGCAGGAATGGGTGCTGGTATTCCAGGGGAGACCAGGAGGTGTTTCTTTCTCTAAAAACAAGCTCGTCTGATAGTCTCGAGGCTTTGGGCTTCATGAAGAAAATGTTCCTTCTGTTTCACAGTCGTGACTCTCTCTTTGCTGCCTCCTCTGCTTTTTCGCTGCCTATGATGCCGCAGTGTGCAGAGATCCACTGCGGTGTCCCGCGGTGCCCGGCGAAGCAGACTAGATGATTTAGGTACGAGAAATCACGAGATATATGTTCGTGAATGCTGAAGCAGCGGGCACGCCGAAGAGTTTGTAGCGCTGTGTTCGAATCTGTAAAGATAACTCACGGTGCTGGCTGCTGGCGGGCAATGTAGCAAAGTGCTTGTTTAATGGTGTAAAGATCAGAAGATGTGGATGACGCTGGGCGCTCAAGATGGTATGAGGGTGCTTAGTCGGTTGATGAAGTTAAGAATCCAGAAGAACTGCAGTGAGGTAAGGATATGGCTCGAAAGTGATTGAAACCGACCACGTGAACGAAACGGACCAATGAACGGCGTGGATTCGCGTGGTAGCGGAGAGAAAAATATGGCGGTACTTTCCAAGTTCCAGTGACTTTAGGCTGGAGTTGTGTTGGAAGAAACGTAGGGAAGATACGGGGTCGTGAGAGGAGTATGCGTAATCAAACGGATGGGAATTTAAAACGGCGCGGGGAGAAAAAAACAAGGATACGAGGGCAGAAAAAGAGGGGAGAGAGAGAAGGGAGTTTAAAACCGCAAGGAGGGGGCGATGGTGAGGGGGGAGGCAAATCGACTAGGTTAGTTAAAGGTGAAGGAAAAAAATCATGCGCCCATCCGTCTAACGACGACGATGGTTAAATGCGAAGCTTTCCGGTGATAGATTCTTTGGTTGGCCAATCGAACACTGCGAGGATGTGCTACTCTGGAGGTACTTTTCTAGAATACCAACAGCAATTCTAGGGTGCGCATTGCGTAGGCCTAACGTTTGGGTTTGTGGTGTACGGCGCGAACCGGTACCTTCTGCTTGAAGTTTGCTTCGACCATGTTGCAATGGAGCAATCGTATAGACGCCGGCTCCATAACGCTAGGAACCTAGGTTTGAATAATGATGATGATGTTGATGATGATGCGCTCAAAGGTTTTGTACGTACCGACAAGGGGGATGGACCATGGCCACTGAGCAAGAATATTTAGGAGGCAAAACGGCCCATTGCGGCAAGCGCCGGCGAGCGACCAGATAATGTTACAATGAAAACCAAGGCGGACTGCCAAGCTTCGTAGCTGTGACGGCGAAGGAGAGGGTAGCGGCACTTCATGGACGAAATGATAGCGGCCGCAATTCATTCCGTGTCTGCGCAGTGCAATGCCAATCGCTGTGGCCGCGCAGTTTCTTCAGCCGCTGCAGATGCCGCTAGCTTAACCTCTGACGAGCACTTGTGACATGATCTGGCCGGGCTTGGAAGCTTCTTTTCTCCTCCTATCTTATTCTTGCTCCGTGACCATGGCCAAATCACTTGTTGAAATTCGTGAGCACCTGAAAAGAAATATTTATTTCCGGAAAAACAGAGGCCGTAAAATGAAACTTTGTTACGATTAAAGCACCAATTACCCAACAATTAGTACCCTTCAGCAATTCAAGCGACCTCAAGGAGAAAGAAAGGCTTGAATACAATGACATGTGTATCCGTTTTTGCATACCGCCAATTTGATGGCCCAATACATATAGTAGGTCGAATTGAATGGGATGTATGACAGTGAGATTAGCTAAATGGTCCGCTAGCTCGTTGGCCCTGATGTCCGTATGGCCAGGGACCAGAGCCAAACGAACCTTCTTTACTTGCCTTGGAACAACAACAACAAAAAAAAACAATAATGTGCTGTACAATCTAGAGTCGGAAGAGGAAGTTAATGCCTATAGAACGGACATCGAATCGGATAGCATAATGATCTCTGATACATGTTGCGGTACCTTATGTAGAGCGAGACGTATTGCTAAGAATTCTGTCATAAAAAATTGCGCCCACCTCCCCGCGAGGGGAACCCTGTGTAGATGCGACGCATCGTGGGGTTCACTCGGTGTTTCCGTTGGATTGATTCTGAAATCGCGTGAAATGTGTCGGGAACGCGTATGATTATTATGTTTTATGATTGTTATTATGTTTATTGGCCAATCTTGGTCAATCTCTATAAGTGGTATGCTTGGGGCTTCGCTGTCGCAACGACCTTTACTCTATCATTGTGGCTGTAAGTGGGAGCTTCTTTTCTTTTATTGCGAGTGTTAATCATTGCCCCATCATGCGTTGTATCAGTAGCTTCTTGACGTAGTTTGAATGAGTCAAGGATATAAGGCGCGTTCGTAGCATTTGATTCTGTCGCGGTTTTGTGGCGCAGCACTTTACAACACATTTAACCAGGTTTTTTAACAAGCGCGCACTAGCAAGTGGCGTGCTGATGTCTTTTCGCGCTTTGTAATCCTTTTTTTTTGTTCTTATTGTGTATACGCCTCGAGCGCGGCCTGTAGGGGCGCCACTGAAATCCCCCTAGCGGCCCGTTTCGAAAGCAGGCGCGGGAGTCCGCGCCCCGCTCCCCAGTGCCGCCGCTGCTTTTGCGGCACGTTCACGACTGAGATTTACCGTTTGTGGGCGTTTGAAATTCATGTTTGTGTGGAGCAGTCACTCTGTTCGCAAAGCGGGTGTGTTTACGAGAGTGTAAATGTTTCCGACGCGATCTTAGTGTGGTATTTTCGGTCTGTATAAGCGCCAGGTGTGTGTCACAGGCCAGCGTCGCGGAACCGGCGTATGATGGAGCCGATTGTAGTTACACCGACCTGAATTTACTAGCCGTGTCTCCGTAACCACCGGTTCCTCAGATGTTCATGCTACGGCTATACATTACGATTTAAATCGGTTTTGTGCGCTCACATAATCAGCGGAGCACTCATACCTGACAGCACACCAGTTATGTTTGCCAATATTATACCTCAGATATTGATCACTACCATTTACAAGCCAGTCTGTGTTAATTTCGGGAATATTCAACAAAAGTACGATGGACAATGCATAATTATACTCTGGGATCAGCACACGACAGAGTCGTCTTGTCGTGAGGTGCGCGCCCGCAGACCTTCCTTTGCTACATATATCCTCTGCGAGCAGCGCGGAGACAGGCTTACAATATAATCCGCGTCCGAGTCTAAATGCTTCTTCGAAATATCGTCATATGGCACAGGGAGCCTGCAGAATAAACCAGAAACTGAAGTCAGAGGGCCTTATCACATACCACACTCATCCAACGACACATTTCATCGCTTGTTGAACAGCCTGCCCTGTATACTTCCAAAAATGCGTCCGCCGTACGATCAGCTCTTCGTTGAAGTAGAAAACAAAAGGAAAGTGAACGCGAGATTTATGTGTGGGATTACTGAAACGTTCATTGCTTTATTCCGCTCCGCATTTGTACACGGCGTCCTCCTCCGCCCCCCCCCCCGCCCCCCCCCCCCCCGATTTCTCAGCCGTGCCGTGCATTTCGCCGTGCATTTCGCCGTGCATTTCGCCGTGCACAAGTAGCCGTGCATTTCGCGTATAGTTGGTCTAGTGATACCTACCTGGCTTACGTTTAGACGAACGTCTTTAGCATGCCAGAAGCTGCACTGTTTTTTTTTTTTCATTTCCGTTAGAGCTATTGTGTTTCTAAACTCCGCATTGGCACAGCATTTATTTTTCTGTGGTTTCATTTCCTTGGTTCTTGCTATATGGCGTGTGTGGGCACATATTTAACGACGCACAGGCTTGGAATATACTTTACATTTTCGCATGGTTTATATTCTTATAAAAGGCATAAGTTATTGTCCGGGATTGGGTAATCACATCCCCGAAATATATTTTTCTGCGGCGTATATATGCGAAACGAAGCCGCATTCGTTGTCCACGCTGCAAAATGAAGCCAACCTCTCATTGTGCCAGTATCAGGTCTAAACGAGGCGTAAGTAGAATTCATTTGTGCCTGATGTTTTGTAGGTGACATGGGTGATATATTGCTGCCGTCGCCGACGCCCGGAAGAGCGGCGACGAAGCGCGCAGAACCGCGTCCCCGGGTAGCTCTTGCAGGCGATCGCGTACTCTAGGAAGACGCAGCTGCTTTTTAAGTGACCTAAACGTACTCTTTGCCTATAGTCGTCACCATAACAAGTTTTTTTAGGGCGCGGAAAGGCGGAAAGAAGTGAAATAGAACCAAAACACTGCACGAGCCCCTATCGGTCACGCAGCGCAAATCCCGTCAACGCCGCGGAGAAGCGGCGGCAGGTGGCGCAGCGATCGCGAAGCTCGAGGCGTATACCGAAGACAGGCAATAAAAAAAAGCGGTTTTGTGGCGCAGTGGGACGAGCACCATGTATCTCCCGTTCCGCCCACAGGGTCGTGTGATCGAAACCGGGCGCCGCTAACTATTGTTTTTTTTTATAGTGTAGGGGGAGGGGTGTAGACGAGAGAGGGGCATCGGAGAGGAGAGGGGGTGAGCGGCGGAGAGCGCAGCTCGCCCGGCAAGGAGATGGGGGAGGGGCGGACGACAACAACGCCGACGCTGCATGAACAAGGCGAGTGAATGAGATGCAGTCGCATCTAAAATGGGTGCGTAGTCAGGGATTCGCAGCGAATCACTCCAATCGAAAGATTGTGAAAAATTATCGATTCCAGCCTTTACGGTATTTTGAGATGCTTCAGTATGAATAACTGAAGGAGCAGGATACTTGGATAAATACTCATTTGTAATAGCGGTTAATGAAGAGCCTGGAGTAGTTTTGCTGCTGAAGGGAAGAGGTTTTCAGAGAAAAACTCAGTTTCGCTGGCAATAGTGGATACTGGGATAACTTGATATAGCTTGAGGGAAATACAATCAAGGCATGTTTTAGCAAAATGCGCTTGGGTAAAAAACGTTACGACCACGAAGATGTAAAAGATAAACTCGGAGAACAAATAAATATAGGCTTGGCAGTTCCGTAGGGGGCTTCGTACATGCGGAGGTAAGTTTGAACGGTCAGCAAGAGAAATAGGGCTCTGAGCTCAGAAATATGTCCCTCTAACTACAAAACCAGGTTCGAGACGAACAGAGGAAGGACAAGGAGAAATCGAGGGATGCGCCTTTACAACAGGTATAACGGTCGCAGTGTCTAACTAGGGAAATTGCAAAACGAGACTCAGCAAAGCTCCATGACCGGCCGGTCGCATGATCCGTACAACAACAATGCTGTGAACCGGTGCATTCAAGCTCATTTGCCACATAGCCTCTTCAGCGAACAAATGTTCTTTCCGCTTTAGTGACTGATGCATTAATAGAGAGTTTAACAGTCTGTCCGTTCCGACACGTACGTTGTTACTGGGTTGACCGTGACCCGTCTGAGCACTTGGGCATTCGTCGCGGTAGGGGGATTAGTTCCGCGAGTTTGCCTTCGCCACGTCCGCGCCTCCACGCCCTTCCTCCTCGCCCTTCCGCGCGCGCAGGCGCAGGCGGGTCCCGGTAACCTCGGTAACAACGTACGTGACGGAACGGACGGACTGCTAAAACTCTCTATGTGTAAGCCAATCATGAGCAGAAGTTTATGCAATACCGAGATAATTCAGCGAATGCACTTAAGAATGACTTTAGCTTTGAAGAATGACTTTAGCTTTGTATGCGAGAGAAATTGAAACAGGCCCTGCAACCGGGCAGTCGTGTAGAGCACTCTTCGACACATTTAGCGTTAATGGAATGCTGTCACGCCATTTTTTCGACAGAAATAAATAAGCCTGCAAACGTTCATATAACCCATGAATGTCGACCGCGGCCGCAACGAACGCTATATCATCCGCCTAAACGTAGGTTGGGCCGTCTGGGCGTAGGGGAATGTCACTCATAAGGACGTTGAAAAGTAAGGGCGACAAAGCCGATCCTTGAGGTACACCTCTAATTTGTAAAAATCTTGAAAATAGCCTTCCGTTTGTAGAAAGGAATTCCCGATCGGCAAAAACTCCCTCATACAAGCAAAATTTCTCCCATCTCCTCTCGCGGGAACCCCTATGTAGATGCGACGCATAGGGGGTTCCATTGTTGTTTCCGTTAGGTTGATTCTCCCATCGCGTGAAACGTGCCGTGAACACCCTGCCGCGGCTATGACACAACGTGGCGCGGCTATGACGCAACACAACCCCACACAATCCACTTTAATCCAATCCAAATCCAATCCAAGCCAAGCCAGTCCAATCCAATCGAATCCAATCCAATGCACCTCGCGAGAGTGTTCGCTATCGGAAAGGAGAGGGGGTGAGCGGCGGAGAGCGCAGCTCGTGCGGCGAGGAGAATGGGGAAGGGGTGTGGACGGACAACAACAACGCCGTATGGAGGGACAAGGCGAGTGAATGAGATGCAGTCGCATCTAAAAGCTATGCAGGGATGTTATTGCGGGCTAGTTTATTTAGCAAGATGCTATGCTCGACACTGTTACAAGCGTAAGGAAGAACTGGCCAGCTCGAGCTTCAGCTGATCCACTGGGCTGGGACGGCTGGATGCTCCACCGGGGTCCTGGACTAAGGAAACCAACCACTTGGCTCCTTTACTTTAATAAAGATTACTCTTTATCTTGCGCCTCGAAAACCGCTATTTTTTTTTCATTTCACCCACGATAATTCATCTTCATTGTCAGAAAAAGTTGTATTTCCTGCAGGGCGTATCGGCGTACAACAGCATGAGTGAGGGCACTAAACCATTGCTTAAATAAGTGGAACCAAACATGCAAGTCAAGTCCTGATAACCGACGTTCTGATACAAAGGGAGGGTCCCTACTAATAGTAATTGTTTTAAATGTAGAGCATTTCTTTAACTCACGATGTCACCCGTTCTAGTTGTCCATCGTAGTCCGCACCCCTCCCCCTACACTATAAAAAAGTAATACTTACCGGCGCCTGGCTTCGATTCCACGACCCTGCGTGCTGAACGCAAGGTACATGGTGCTCTACCCACTGCGCCACAAAGCCGACACAGAATGGAGGGTTACGAACGCACCTTATATCCTTGACTCATTCAAACTACGTCAAGAAGCTGCTGATACAACGCATTCACTACCTGTGGGCGGAACGCGAGGTACATGGTGCTCTTCCCACTGCGCCACAATAATCATACCCACCTGTAATAAATGATGTCATACCCACCTGCTAATAAATGATGTCACGTGACCACGAAATTACGTCCCCTCATTTAATTACAATACAACAACCAACAGCAACAAGTGCAACAACATTAACGTAACGCAAACTACTTAACGTCGTGCGCCCCCGGAAATGCTCTGCATTTGATCGTGCCCCTCGTGAGGGGGATGTTTAGTTTCCTGCCGCAGCAAGAACCAGGCGGCCTCCTGCGCAGTTTGTGCCGCATACCCACTTGGGGGATTGGCCAGGATCGTTTCACTTACTACATGCCGGTTACGGCAGGGTTTGACTTTCTTTTTTCTTTCTTTCCTTCTTTCATTTATTTCATTCTGGCTAACTAAGAAAAACGTTGTTTGAGGGCGCTACTTTACGGTGCAGGTGGGAAAGCCGTCACGTGGTATTTTTTTATATTTCGCGGCGTTTCTTTATCAGTCAGAATAAATGAGTACGCAATTAGTTCTTCGCTGAAAATACAGCAGTTAGATTCCTCTCGTCCGTACCCACAAGTGCCTCATTGAGATCTTGATGATTAGGACAGTATTTGTCGAGTTAGATAACTAATTAATATAATTATCTAAAACTCATTAACGAAAAAATTACTGCCCACTAGTACACTTCACTAGAAACATTATGCACTAGGTTTTCTTCGAGTAAGGCCATTGCTCTTTTTTTTTTAATCTTGGTGCATGATAGCTGGACACCCTGTATATTGCTGTTTGGACGAAATTACAATCTTTGCAAAAAAATGTGGCCATCTTGCCCCGTTTTATTTTCTACCGCAAGCTGATTTTTTTCAAGCGGTCACTGATACCTAAGCTAGTTTCTACCGATGCAACCTTTACACCAAGCCGAACGAGCATCGTATGAAGCACCCATCGCTTATCTAACAAGGGGCTCCGGAAACTTCTTTTCGTAATGATGTGTCTTTTAAGGCGATATTGCTGTAAAAATCGCCCGGCCATCTCCACTAGCCTGAAACCTGGGGATGGGCGAAGCATGCAGCGTATCAGTGTATTCTGAGATCTTGCCACATGGCGCGCGGTGATTGGACGCCGGAGAAGCGCCGGTGAGAGGAGCAATCACACACTTGCTTAGGCGGTGACACCTTCTCTTGCGACGAACCGGATTTAAGCAATTCTCATGCCCCATGATCCCAGTTTGGGGTAGTGGCGGGGGTGAACGCGAGCGCAGTGCAATGTTTGCGGCTACCGTTGTCAGATGGTGGGGAGTTGACACGTGAGATCGTCAGAAAGAGAATTTTTAAAAACTGCTTACAGCTAGGACCCAGTCTAGTTACCTGCTACACGGGCCGACAGGGCACAGGATATACGCAATGTGCTACAGAGGAAACGATGTGAACATCACACAAGTTCATAAAAAAAAACAAGGTCCACCGCCCCGAAGGTTCTTTGAAATAATGTCCATGGCACAATGTCCAGACACCATAGTTCACGCGTGGGAGTCAACATAAAAGCAACAATATTTCACACATAATTTCTACTCAGTACTCATGTCTACGTCCGAAGAGAGCGGCACGCTCAGCCAGGCTGCCTAAATCTGCGCCCTGGCCTATAAACATAAAACTCCCTTACACAACTGTTACACCGTATTAATAAGGCATGATACACCATCGCACGGTGTTATTGGCTACCTTGAGGAAGCGAGTCGACCAACGCACGAGAAAAGATTCTTCACCTAGCGCAACCAGCTCATGCTGCAGGTGCTCTATGGCCATTTTACGAGCGCGCCACAAAAGGGGATACATAGCACGCTGCGGTCATGCCTGCAAGGCGGCTACACCTCGCTGGCGCCACGAAACAAAGGCACCCGCATCGCACAAATCTGACAAATTGACCTTTCGATTTAATGTGGGCTCCCAGCCGAAGCTCAAACATTCTCCTGAGTAAAACCCAGTATGTGGCGGCCACACGACACTCAAAAAGAGCATGCTCTAGAGTCTGAATGTGTGCGCATTGCGGGCACCGGGCCGAGCGAACCACACCAAATGCTGCAAGGCGGTCACACGTCGGCAGGGTTCTCCAGCCACGCAGCCACTCGAAATCGCGAACGTCTGCAGGAAGCACCGCTGACGTTAACTGTTTCTAGCCGGCACCGCGAGACTTCTCGTTCTACCGGTCATTGAATTACCGATAGCCAATTTCTCGCATATATGAGTCGCAATTGAGGCTCTAATATCCAAATATGGGTTGCTCGACTGAAAGCATCTAGGTGTTTTAGCAACGTACATACAGAAAGCCGGCGGCTGTGCGGCTGTAGGTCCGGTAATGGGCTTATTATAAAACAACAAGCGAGCAGTACACAAGAAGTAGCGAAGGAGAGCCTGCCCCGTGTACCCAATATCATCTACATTTCCCCCACATCGCGCAACGTTATAACACTTGACATCGTGTTCAGGCATGGCAAGCTAAAGCCTCCCATGCTTCGGGGCAGACGCAGCAGAGCGCGCGACTGACCTAGAAAAAGGACCCGAATTTTGTAGCCATCCGACGAGTTAAGTCACGAGGTAGCCAAGCCACAGTCGCCACGTAAAAGAACGCCGCTGACACGCACGACTTAATGATATAGCTCCTCTCAGAGAGAGAGAGAGAGTTTGAATGTTGACGCTATTCCTATGCGTTTGTCAGCCGTGTCTAACCAACCATTTAACGTCGCACGAGCAACTTCTCCAGAGCCATGAAAAACTGCGCCTAGCACCCGGGCTTTCCTCACCCACTTACGTCTCCAGCAAGGTCACTGGCACGTGACCTAAATCGTAATCCTGTGCTTTTGGCCTTATTTAGCCGACACCCAGAAAGTTCTCAGTGGTCGACGAGGCCGCGTTACGAAGTATGTCGCCTCTTGCTTCGACCGACTACCTCATCCGATCTACCCAAGCGTCAAGAGCCGGTGGGTATTTTAGTAAAAGGCAAATTCTAGCAGACCTACATAAAGCTCCTGCTTGTGCTTGACAATCGCTGAAGCGGACAAAAAGCATTCTACAAATCTTTATATTTTGTTAGTTCATTTTAACCTGTTTTATCGACTATACACTTTTATTGCGTGTTGCTTTCCAGCGCGAGGCGTTAAAAGCGAGTGTCCCGGTGTTTCAGTACCGTGACCACATGAGACGCCGACAGCAGCAGCCCCTAAGGGGCTTCGCCCCTAAAACGTGGCAAACAATAAAGCCCATACACAAACCGGACGCTGCACCTACAAGCAAACTTTTACAGCAAAGCTGTATACTTCTACTCTCAAACGATTTCATCACCGTGGGCAAAAACACCAAAGCGCCAAGGCTTAAGACGCCAAGCGCTTACGTCCGGCTAATCAGACGTACAGCAAAAATCGCAGAATTAGTTAAAGGAAACCACAAAATAAGCATCGAAACAACCGCAGTATTCATGATAAAGCACCTGTGAACGATGCCCCCCATGTGTTAGTGGTAAAGATTATGTTTGAAGATTATCTATGAAGATTAGGCAAGTCTGGTTCCCCTAAATAGACCAGTTCTTGCTCAAGACGCCGAGCTCATGCGTAAGGCTAGGCAGGACCCATTATTTGCGGTATCTTTGGACACACTTTTGGTGCTGAAATGCTGTTCCACGCTTTAACTTTGATTCGCACTCGGAACGACGTCAGCCATGCGCAGCCACAAAGCAGGAACGACAAGCTAAGCCTATAAGAGTTAACCGACGAAAACGCATAAACAACAAAATGGCGGCGTCCAATGAAGTGTCCCAGTGTAAACAACGTAGTGCGAACTGAGCGATGATCATGGTGGCTCCACTAAACAATACAAAAAAGAGTGCCGATACCCTGTACTTTTATCTAATGACACTAGCCAAGTGCAAGCTACAAGCCCGCTACAAAACATTGCGTACCCTCCTCAATCGCCATTTGTATAGGTATACAACAGCTTTCGTGGACATCCACTTTTGCAGGACGGGATGGTGTCCAATATTTTTATATTGGACGCAACTTGGTGTGAGCACGACATAACCGCAGGACGTGTTCTATTTTTAAAACACTATGTGGTAGCCATCCGTCGCACAGCTTTCTTAATAGCAGAATCACGGCCAAGGTATTAAGAAGGCACGTAGGTCTTCGGGACTGAAAAATTGGTCAAAAAGCATTTTTTTAGGTATCACTTTTCTCTCGGTTTGAACAATTTGTTCTCCGAAGAGTGCGTACTTAAACAGTACCAGGTACTTATAAAATCTGTACAGGCCTGATTTCAACGAAACAATCGCATTTTTTTTTCTTCCCCACTTCTTCTCACACGGGGTATCGCAGTGATACGAAATTCTCGAGGGGTGCATTCAAGCAAGTAATGAAACTGGAAAGAAAATTTCCTTTCCAACGTGAAACTCAATGTTTAATCCTGGCAATAAGGATTTTGTTTTCATATTTGAATACGCTTTTAATTAACATCATAAAATTCGGATAGAAAGAGTATTTTAAGCCTCAATTTGGAATTGGTGTGTACGTTGCCATAAAAACTGCTTACAACATTGCATTCTCTACAACTTCAAATAGTCATTGGTGCTGCATTCTCTACAACTTCAAATAGTCATTGGTGCCCTGCTGGTAATTTTTGTTTAATGATTTTTTCTAGTGTTATGAGGAACAATCAAGGAAGATTTTTAATTATCTCCGAAGCTATTCCCTTACATGAAAAGTAGTGGGATATTAGACGTCAGCTAAAAAAACCGAAGAAGCCCCCGAATTTTTGTCAAAACTGGCTTGAAAGCAAAACTTTAAGACAAATGTGTCCCATTATAGGACCACAAAACGAATAACCCTTGCACCTGAGATGTTTTTAGTGCGAGAGCACTTGGTGCCCCACTTGTTAGAATTGTGCCTATTGTTGAGTGAGGCCTGCCAGACCAGTCTGTGTACGTGCCCTGAAGAAGGGCGCGTACCCTCTCACAGGTATTTGCAAGGACAGGGTACTATTCGTGTGAAATCCATGAGGCTGGACACAAGAAAAGCCTCTCCTCTAACCAACCCTTCATTTACTCCCCCCCCCCCCCACCAAAAAAACAAAGGAAGCAGCTTAAGCAGCTTGTGCTCAGTCTCGTTCACACACGCTAAAGACAGCACGCCGGTCCATTTGGGGTCACTTCGTCAGTGCTGTCGCTGCACAGGATGCACTGTGGACGACAGTCAGAGAGCAAACTAGAGCGTGTATGCAGTTAAGACCCGATATAATAAAGTGACTGGGAACAGCGAATTATTTTGTTAAATAGAGACCTTACTACAATCGCAAATGTCGTTTTAAAAGAAGTTCATTTCATTAATTCGATGTCTAAATGGAGCGTATCTCAGAGGCTAGCATGGCATCGTAATCACGGCGGCCCCGAGCCTCGCCTGCCGAGAATTTATCGATGCGCTTTATCTCAGCGGAGAAAGTATAATAAGCGAGCCGGGGTGCTCTGAAGTCGCTGCGACCCAGCCAGCGCGTGAAACGGCGTTTTTTGTTTTTTATTTATTTATTTATTCAATGCTGCAGGCTTGACAGCCCAACCAGGAGTGGAGAAGAAACTTACAAAATACAATAATACGTGAGTGACAATTGTGTAAGGAATATTACAAGGTATAAAGATAAAAACAAAAAAAACAATGCATTTAACAAAGGCGAGGCATCAGCTCAGCACAATGGCATTTGGGCTAAAATAAGCTTCGAGGGATTCAACAGTAGAAATTGCAGAAACGGGTAAGTAATTCCATTCTTCAATATTTCGAGGAAAAAATGAAAGTTTGAAAATATTACTCCTAGCAAAAAATGTGGTTAGAGATTTGTCACAGGTGTGACGGGATCTGGTTGAAAGTGGATTTACATACAAACTACTATCTAATCCCAGCTTTTTATTAACCAGTTGGTGCAGAAATTTCAAGCGAAGGAGTTTGCGCCTTAGTTCAGGAGTTTGGATGTTATTCGTGTTATTAGTTGAGATACGGAATCAAGGCGGTTATACTTTGAATAGATGCAACGTACAGCTCTTCTGTGGATTTTCTCGAGATTGTTAAAGTTAATTTTGGTGTACGGACCTCAAATTGTGCAAGCATATTCTAATTTAGGTTAGGCCAGGTATTTAACATAATAGGGAGCATATTTGGGTTTATTGCCTCTTCGCCACTTCGCCGAAAAGCGGAACGTTCTTGCCTCTCATATCCCTGAACAGCGTTAACAGGGCTACCTGCAACTGCTTCTGTAGGGTGTCTTGGGGTTCTTTTTCTTCAAAGCAACTCCATGTTAATTGGAATGATGGATGATGACGTCCTCTTCCTTCAAGGTTCTGTAAATCGTGCTGACCGGGATACCATGGTCTGCTGCCACGGGTTTGCTGAGTTTATCTCGTAGGGCTTCCTATGAATAAAACTTGATGTCTCGTTTTTCTGACGGGGCACAATAACCTTCCTGGAGTTCTGACGAAACGCATTCGAAATTTGTTCGTTTTAAATGTGTCTGTCTGTGGCAATACTTCGTTAAATTGAGAATTGCGCTGAATCTATATCATAATTTCCAGTTCCTCAAACCACTGAGTCGTATAGGCGCCTGCTGGGGAATCCGAATTTCTTCGTTAGATCGGGAAATTCGTAAGATCGAGTTTTCCCTGTATATCCTAGTTCCACGCGCTTGTGGCTTTATTGTATCGTCTTTGAGCAGTGCGATGACTACACGCTAACATAAGCTTCACACATGGACGGCGAACTATTTCAACTCAAAACGATGCTCGGTGTGGCACTCGTCAGACTAACTGAAAGAAAATCAGACTGATAACGAAAGGGTGCTTCCCCCACTCGAGCACTACTACTCTCATTTCTGTTTGTGAAATGATTTTCAATTTTTTTATTGTATTGGAGAATATGTTGTTTACAGAAAATAATGAAAACAAAGTATGTGGGAGTGCTCACTGCATCGGCTTGGGAAGAAAAGTTTTTATGCACTGCTCACGCGATACACCTTTTTGCTGGTGCTGTGCGAGTATCAAATTGGGCACTGCAAATCTAATACAAATATACAAAGTTACTGTGAAAGGAGTCAGATATATTCGAATATGAATATTGTATCTCTGTTTTGCATAGAGCCTCTGAAGCACAGCTCAAAAGATATAACTTAGCTAGTCAGGACGTGACATCTGAGTGCATGTGTAGTGATAAGGAAATGGTGCAAAAGAGTAAACAGGAAGAAAAGATAGCTGAGCAGTGGAAAAAAAATTGGCACACATTTTCCTGGGAAACGCAGGTTCTTCAAACACGCTGTATATGGGAAAAGTATACATGACAAGCTGCAGTTCCCCCGTAATTGAAGAGGTACTTGTTATAGGCACGTCTAGTATGATCAGTACCTTGCTGCAAGAATTGCAAACAAGTAATCACTCTAGATTTCTCACTCGTGCTACTCTGTTGATATTAAAGTTATTTTCTGGTTTGAAATTGGAACAGGTAGCGTTCCGCTTCAGCTTAATAACGCAAGAGTTACCATGCCCTTGTGTTGTGCAAGGCCTGCTCGTGTTAGCTGTTTTCACGGCTTCGGCATGGTTCGAAAAAGCGTCCCGAACGGGTGTGCATTGTAGTGGAGCCTGAACGCTTGTAAAACGTGTGGCCGAGCCAACATTTATTGGTGTATTCCAAATTTTGAATTTTGGAAAGGTAATGTGTGTACGTGAATCGAATAGCAAAGACTGCTCGCAATGAATACAAAGTTTTTAAATTTTTTCCCAGCTCTACATTTTGCATGTGGTTGGTCTGATCTTTCTATTCGACTATCTGGTGGAATCACCAACACTTGTAAATTGGGTATTCCTGATACTTGCAATATAGCAGAGGTTAGGTTTATGATAGAAATTGTTGTTTTTGCATGTTACCAGACTGTACTGCGAGCTTGAAATGTGCTGAGTGGTTTTATGATCTCATCCATGATTCTTGCAAAACGCTGCACCAAATTTTCGTTCTCTCCTGGTGCACGTATCGCGCACCATCAATAAATGTGAAAATGTAAGGTGAAAGGCCATAGCTTCTGATTGTAATAGTACAGTATAGCCCACTTATACCAAACCTGGTTTTACAGAAATGCCGACTATAAAGAACAAAGCTTCGTCTCCGGTTACCATTTGTATACACATGTTTTAGGTATCAATATAACGAACTATGGATATGCCGAACTTATTTCCGCTTCCCGATGTGTTCGTTATAAGCGGAATGGACTGTACATTAAAACCCCCTGTTACGTACCTCACTGTTGCGTTTTCTTGGCTGTTACGTTGTGTGCCATCAGGCCCGAGATAGCTCCCATAGGATATAATGTATTGCGAACCCCGCTCTAACGACGCAACTGTGGGCACGTTCCCGTATAATGCGTCGCAACCTGACACCCCGAAGCGGCTTGGGCACCGCCATTTTGGCTTTTGATGAGTCTTGGCCAAGCTTTCTGGCCAAGAACTGGCCAGAACTGAACTGAACTGGCCAGAACTGAACTGAACTGGCCAGAACTGAACTGGCTACAAGAAGCCACGAGCAAGTTAGAGAGGCCGTCACTAGATGGCCATCCGTCGCAAGTTCTATCACGATCATCACTGAGCTTACAAGAGAAGGTTCACTTCGGAACGCCGGAAGTGCGTCATGTTAGCGCCTCCGCACTGTTGTAATGGTGCCGTGCAGCGTTTTTAGATTAGGTCAGTTGGCAAAGACCGCGGACTTCGAGTACCGCGGCACGGGCCGGTGCTGCCGCCGATCAGGCGGTGGCGCTGCGGCAGCCTTGAGATCGGTCTCTGTGCGTCGTCTGCTGCTCCTTCCTTGCTACTCCCGGAGCGTTCTGCACCAACCGTAGCGTCATTGGCGCCAGTCATTCTACAATGCCCTTCTACGCACTGCGCTTTCTTCACCACCCATACAGACGGTCGGAACGGCGAGTGCGTGGTACGGTGATTTCACTACGCCTGATTTTGTTCTCGACCTTCCCGAGTATAGGGTGACGGCCAGCGAGTAGTACAGTGCTTTTACGACAACTAACATGACCGGACACCCATCTAAATTGCTGTTGGCACATCAACTGTGCACATCAAATGTGCACATCAATAATGCAAAAAAGACCGCTACATTTGCCAGAACGAGCAGGAACTAACTAGGAAAACCATGGAGATCTAGATAGCCGGTGATTTAACGACGCCGATGAGACGCCGGCGCATTTTCGTGGCTTTCCTCACTCTTACGTTTTCCGGGCTGTTACCTTTTCTTTTACCTGTCCCGTGAAAAACGTATTAACGGGGTTCCACTGTGTTGCCATGTCAGCCCGAAGACGCAGGCTAGTAGCACCTTTCCACCTTGTGGAGCATGTAAACGCTGCACGATACTGTGCTGTGACATTTTGTTTTGTTTGTTTTCGGGCAAGGGAACAGTTTTGTTCCCTTGCCCGAAATTATTATCAGGCAGTCATGACAGCGCTGGAAAGGGAAGTTCTACATATTTAAAAACATTGGAACCGATGCGTATTACTTCGAGAATGCTATTACTTTATGTACGATCAGGGATTTAAAAGGTAAATATAAACATCAACTTATTTTCAGCAGATATAGATGCCCTTTAGTGTACTATATGACCGGTGTTAGATCTACGTACTCAGTTCTGCGAGATCACCTTTTATTAGACCATGGGAATCAGACCTCCTTCGAAGCGCATACTTGGGCTATTGATAAGTGTAATTGATTGCCGTTGCAATCGTGTGCGATTAAAACTAATTTGTAAACATATTCACTCGGTGATCACAGTGAATTTGATAATGAAGATATGTCGTACGCACATGAGAGTTCTGCAAGCACGCCCCTCATGCTCCCATGTTTTCTTTTGCTGAAAACGTTCGCCTAATCAGTCAGGGCTACAGTTGGAGGCGCGTTACAGACGCGTTCACACAGAAGGCATGCGCTATTTCTGTTACAAGAAAACGACGGTGGGTTCAAATATCAAAAATCTCAACCTCGGATACAGAATGTTTACCGAAAAAAGTGTTATCCGTGTTAAGGGGGGATACATTGAAAATTTTTTTTCTGGGTTTTTGTGAGCAGAGCCGGAGTCCTAAACAGCACGTAATATACTTTGGAGAAATGAACAGGTCAAGGAGTTGGAGAATGCGATACACTGTTCTTGATACATCTGCAGTGGGCGACCTGCGAGGTGAACTGGTTTGAAACGTGGCAATATCAAGTGCCGAGGATTAGAAAACGACCAAGTTTTAGGCAAAGGACTAGACATGACTATAAACAAGACAGGACAAATAGGTGGTGGTGAACTACACTGCTGCAAATGATGGCTGTGGCCATTTCTTGGCGGATGGTGACTGCAGCACGTTTCCTGGAAGCTTTTGGCGGAAGGAAGCCCTTTTGGGATATCTGCGGCAATAAAGTCGCACACTCAAATAAAAGAGGAACACAAGCCTCATGTCGCAAGTTAGTTCGCAGAATTCAAACTCAGCGACTTCTTCACAATAACCAGCTCTGAAAAAAAAAAGCTCACGGCATGGTGAACTGAGCAGCCTCCTCTGAGACAACATAGGTAAATTCTTTGACAAATAAAGGCCAAGTTTTCGCCCTTCCGCGCGCTTCATGTGAACAAACGTGACACGTTTGAAACATAAATGAATTTAAGTAAAGAAAGTTAGGTAAACTGAACTTAGTAAATTCGGTAAATTAACTTTTACGTAAAGTAATGTAGATTAACTTAAGTAACTTAACTTTAACTCAGTAACTTAGTAAAGTAACGTAACTTTAAGAAAATTAACTTAAGCAAATTAAAGTAAAATAAGTACATTAACTTGAGTAAATTAAAGTAAAACAAAGAAAGTTAAGTAAATTTCTGTATAAGTAAAATTCAAACCGGGAACCTCTGGAACCGAGATTAGCATGAAATTTTATTACTACCACAGCTACTTGACCACCGCTGTGTAAATGCGGCTTAGTAAATTCGCTGTGGGCTTCAAGTATAAATGCGTGTTGACACGTACTAAGGCGAACATGAGTAATTTGAGCATGCGATTTACAGAAGCAGCCCATGGAGAGTTGTAAGGTACGTTCCCATAAATGTACGCTATGTTAGCGATGAAATGCGGGGATGTGCCGTGACGTAGTTGAAGAAGAAATGGACGCCGCAGGAGGATGGGGACAATAGTGATACGCGATGTTGCGTAATTCGTCCTTATCACTTTCGTAAAAGCTACATTCATAAGGAGGACTTACGCATCTCAGGGATATTTTCGCGAAAGCACTGAGAACCTGTCCAGCCTTGTTTAAAACAGAGCCTTCGCGCCGCTGGTGCCCCCGAAAAGTTTTATTACTGAGCGCCTGTCGGCAGCAGAGAAAGAATGTTTCTGACACGTATCCAAGAGTGGCGAAATGGATATCTCAAGAATTCGAACCATGTTAGTAGGGATTGGGTAGCGCTCCTAGAAAATTTGGTGGCTTCACCGGGGCCATCTCGACTGGGCTGGTATCGGAGTGGGATCATATGCTAAACGGCTGTGTTAGCAGCTATAACAGCTTTCTTAGAATTCTGGTGGCATAGGTTTCATAGACGAGTGTAGAACGAGTAGAACTGCCCCCCCCCCCCATTTTCCAAAACAAAACTTGTGAAAAAAAAAGGCTCCACAAAGACTTCAGTTTCATGGCAAACTCTAACATGGAATTATCAGTGTGGCTCTAAACGAGATACGCCTTTTATTGGTGCTATATTTTGAGTGGGGGCCCAAAAGGAACGTTTTCTCAATGCTTATTTTTTGATGGTATAACTATTCCTGGGGGAACGATGTAGTCTTCAACAAAAGCCCGACATTGAAGAGGTCCACGTCTGTCAACCTACAACGAAAAGAAAGAGCGATAAGCGACGTATTTTTTCCTTTCTCAAAACACTTATTTAGTTAGTTATATCGATGGCTCCCAACTATTTCATGAAAGCAGCACACAACACGCCCATTATCTCTTTTGCAATAGCATGCAAAGCGGCAGTCATAACTTTACCATTGGCGCTAGATGACGAGTATTCATGTTTAGTATTAATATACTCGGACTTTTGTCTGCGCTTGCATAGTAAATGTTAAACAAAAGCTTTGCTTTTAATGTGTGCGTGAGAATCCATCTTACTGCATATAAATGATTGACCGTGTGGTTACGAAACTTTTTATTGTCTATCATGACGTTATTTCAATTTAAAGAACTTGCAGGACTGTCCGCACATCCAAACGTACCGATCGAGTCCTGTTTCATTCTACCAAGGGGGCATTAAAAGCCCATTGACCCAACGTAAGATGCTCCCGTATTTCTGGTGCGCCATTTTTGTACTCATTTTTCTTTGTTTGCAACATGTTACTTTTTCCTACAGGTACTCGAGTCAAGTAGGTTTTCTGGGGGTAAGTGTCTCATATTTCTCTAAGCATTTTGCGATTTCTATGTTGGTTGGACACTAAAACTGGTCTCGTTGCTTCCCAGGCTGGGTGGAAGCTTACTTAGAACAAGAAACCCGGTTTTGCTTCGTCTCGCGGGCATTACTGTACTGTACTCCCCTAATGAAAGAATAAATACATTTGCGAAATACGAATTTTTTTCGACGTTCCGACCGAAGATTGAAAAGTGCAGACCGTATGGTCAAAAAAAAAAAAATACAGCGCGTATGCTAAGGCAAACTCCGACCTGCCATTTTGTATTTTGATAAAGAGGCTGCTTGTAAAATTGTGTCCGCGTGTGTTTCAGAGGCAATGGTCAGAGGCAAAGCGCATGCCGTGTGACAGGCGTGCGTGAATACGAATACAGGCGTGCGTGAATACGCGTGAATACGACAGGCGTGCGTGAACAGGCAACAACGTAGCAAAAAGCAGTTGCAATTGGCACAGAACCGTGTAACGAAAGAAGGCCTGTTCAAACTAGAGTGCAGCGTGTTTGTAATAGCGCTCGAGATTGTATTACACGTTTTGTAGGCAATTGCGATTTCTGTGTTCGAACGTAGCACTATCCGGCGGACTACTTGGGTTCCTCTACGCGATTTTTTTCTGCATGCCTTCGGTGATAGGCGTTTTGCTGTGACGGCTGTGTATGTGTCCTGGCGTTTAAGCCGCCGTAGTACTCTTGTTGGTGACTCTGGACGCTTTTTTAGATGCAGAGCATCTGATTCACTCGCCTTGTCCCTCCGGCGTCGTCGTCGGCGTTGTCCACCCCTCCCCCATTCTCCTCGCCACGCCAGCTGCGCTCTCCGCCGCTCACCCCCTCTCCTCTCCGATAGCGAACACTCTCTCGCGAGGGGCATTGGATTGAATTGGTTTGGATTGGCTTGGATTGGCTTGGCTTGGCTTGGCTTGGATTGGATTGGATTAAAGTGGATTGTGTTGCGTCATAGCCGCGGCAGACGCGCTGGGGCGGCGCATGTGCAGTGCTCTCTCTTCCGCGGTTTCCTCTCCTTCGGGCGCGCTGCGCATATAACCGGTGTGCCGTTCTCCGGCGAAGCAACATCCACGCTTGGCTCAAACACCAAGAGTCCACGCCGCTTTACAAGTACGGCAACGTCGTCATCGACTGGGACCGGCTCACGCAGTCCCCTCAACGTTATGCGCGCTATAAAACGCGGTCCCTTCGCCGCTCCGCCTATGCGTCGTATCTACACAGGGGTTCCCGCGAGGGGAGGTGGGAGTTTGGTTTTCGGTGGCGGTGTTTGAAGTTTATCTGCCAAGTGGAGTAACGCCGTGAGTCACCAATTCATTTTATGTTGCAGTGCGCGCTACCCGAAGAGTGCGCTGCTACCCGCCAAAATTTTGAGCTGTTGTTTATAACAGCTGGCGCGTTTGAATGCTGCTTAGCTTTGTTGGTTCTTATAAAGAATTGCGCGGCCGCATTCAGGGCTTCTTTTTCATCATCACCAGCCTATCTGTGCCCACTGCACGGCAAAGGCCTCTCTTACTAATCTCCAATTATCCCGATCCTGTGCTAGCTGCCACCAATTTATCCCCGCAGACTTGGTGATCTCATTTGCCAATTTAACTTCCTGCCGCCCCCTGCCACGCTTGCCTTCTCTAGGGATACACTCTGCTACGCTTAATGACCAACGGTTATCTTGCATTCGCATTACATGCCCTGCCCAGTTCATTTCTTCTTCTTCTACTAATTTATACGAATATGTCCTTAACACGCGTTTGCTCACTGACCCACTCCGCTCTATTCTTGTCCCTTAATGTTGCACCTATCCTCTTCCGCTCCATTTCCCGCTGACTCACCCTCAATTTCAGTTGAATCCTCATAGTGAGCCTCCAAGTTTCTGCCCCGTAGGTGAATACCGGTAAGATGCAGCTGTCATACACTTTCTTCTTCAGGGACAATGGTAACCTGCCATTCATTATCTGAGCAAGCGTGCCGAATGGACTCCCCCTATTCTTATCCTTCTATTTATCTCTGCCTCATGGTTTGGATCCGGGGTCACAACTTGGTCTAAGTATTGGCATCAACACTAAAAGAGGAGCCAGGATGAACCCTCAGGACACACTTTCTGAACATTGACAGGTGTAAGTCCGACTGGTAAAGGCGGCCTGGCTCCTGTTTTAAACTAAGCTTTTTGAAACAACTAGTACTCGTTCGACACTCCCATAAGTTATATATTCTTTGAAAATATGTTAGTGTGAAGTGTGTCAAAAGCTCCGATAAATCAGACACCTGTAACGCCAGCGCCAGGCTATCCTAGTCAGGAAAATGGTGACAAGTACTATTGTGACCGGGGATCTTCAAGAATTCCTTGAAATAGGGCAGCCGCGTAATAATTGAGGCGGTTC
This sequence comes from Haemaphysalis longicornis, assembly GCF_048455015.1. NCBI lineage: Eukaryota > Metazoa > Arthropoda > Arachnida > Ixodida > Ixodidae > Haemaphysalis > Haemaphysalis longicornis. Next base: position 118,981,332 of record NW_027526445.1, read on the forward strand.
AGTAAATCCATTGCGCAGTAGAAACAATTACTGCCCCCAGCGAAATCAAGTTCCGACAACATGAGGCATTTTTCATCTCTTTTTCACACGAATTGTTTATCCCTGGCTCCTTGAATCTCTGGTGCAGATTGGACACTTGTTTTTAGCAAACAATTGATATAGAAGAATCTTTTGATATATTAGCAGAGTGTTCTTAAGGTGGTAATGATGTTTGAGTATTAGAAGTGCAGCCCTCGACCTACGATGTGGTAACCGGCTATGACTGCCCCCTCCTGGCCCAGCGCCGGGCTGTTATTCCCCAACACAAAACTGTTTCATGAATGATTTCAAGCACAGAACCACTTCTTCAGACGGGCTGTATAATATACACGATATGAATTCCTACAAAGCAGTTCCTGTAATGATAATGCACGTTTTGGCACAAAAAGGCAGTGATTGGTTACTCGTTTCACAGCTCACCTTTAGTCTGGGTTGTTTTCCATTCCTCGAACTCCCGCTTCACTTCTGACAGCAGTTCAGGGTTGGTGAACAGATCCAGGGCGGTGAGCGCGAGCATCTTGGCTACACGTAGAGTTGGTGCCTGGGCTTCCGGCGCATTTGCACTCTCTGCGAATCCCAGGGTATGGTTCTTGCATTTGGTTTCAATGGCAAAGACCGGGTGCATGGTGGGAAGTTCGTGGGACACGTTGCCTGCGTCTGTCGATGCACCGCATGGCTCCAGGAATGACATGTCATCATCGGTGAACTTCACGCCTGCATCAAGTGGGATGGTGTTTTTGCATGCACACGCTTAGATTGCACCCCGCTCCAGTTATAGCGATTTGTAAACGGCTAAAAAAAAGAATTACCATGAGCGCTGATAGGGGTATTGCGAGGGCAATTTTGGTCGCTTTGGTCTATATTTATACACTTCTGTCTCAGACAAACTATCTTGTTTTCGTGCCTACCTATTCTAAAGTACGTGGTGGCTATTATTTCTAAGTTAACGTCCTAAGTGGGGCTAGTTGGTTCCCGTTTCTGTTCGGGAGCATCGCATCTGTGAATTAGTCTGCAAAATACATTTCTTAACCAACTACCCACTTCGCTGCGCTTTGACAGGCTCTGAAAAACAATGACACTGTGGTTTTTGTTGTTCCATTCGGAGAAGTTTCCACAGGCTAGTCAGGGTGCCTTACTTCCTTTCCACGTGCATGTGGTTTGCCCAGCTTTCGACCTAAAAGGCGCTTCTAACTTCGGCTTTATATTGGGTAAGGCGACTCATTACATAACTTTTCGGAATAATCGATTTGACTGTACAGAGAATACAGTTTTGCGCGTTAATCGGCTTAAGTCATAGAAGCAAAATAAAGCAAGGGTTCTGTTTTAGAATTCCCTGCCACAAGTCATTCTTGATTTCTCATTATAAAGGGGTGTGAATCGGGCTTCGAGCGCACTAACTAAACAAGCGGAGTTGTTAGTTTGGGTGGTCAACGTCATCTGTGTCAAATATAACTCTGTTACGGGCAGCGGAAAGCATACGCGTTGGTTGCAAAGTGTGTCATACCTTTTCTAGTCTATCCCCTGTGTTTTTGAACACCGCCATTTAAACGCATGCACGTTGTCGATTCTCCCATGTGCGCCACGGAGCAGAGATCGTGGTAGTGGACGTATTTTTTCTCGCATTTCCGGCGAAGAGCAGCGTCGGCGGGTCATGGCGGCGCCTTTGGTTACCTAGGGCTTCCTTGATCACGCTCACACGGTATCTTGTTTGTATATATTTACCTTTTCTATTTTACTCCCACGGTTCTCGTTAAGACGCACTCACACTAGGCCGACGTACTCCTGTACGTCGGCCTAGCGTGAGTGCGGCTTAAAGAGAAGCTGGGAATCGAGTAGAAAAGAACAGTGAGTTTAGACAACTGTTTAGACCAAACGTTTAGAGCATTGCATCACCACACAGGGAATGGAAACAGGGAAATAACCTCTATATTAGATGCAGGCTCAGCCTTCGCGTTACATATGTGCTTTCTGTCTGGTTTAAAGAAAATCTTGTTGGTAAAGTGAACCTTCCTTTGACGACGCTTGCGCCGTAAGGTTTCCCGAAGCACTCGCCATCGCTGATAACCGCTGCTTCGGGCAGAAAAAGCGATTGGAAATCTGCGCTTGAGTGCGAGTGGGATTTCGCACCGCGGGAATAGTTGTTGAAGTACTTTTGTTTTACGCTCTACGATAGAAACTTTCGCTGATACTGGCTCCTTATTCGTAGATTACATTCCGTAACTCTTCTGCGCTAAACTGCGATGCCCAGTCGGCCGATCGGTCGGCCGACAGGTCGTCGGCAATCGATCGAGAACCGAAAACGGGACCCAGAAAGCCTTTCTTCTGTAATGAATGCCGCTCTCTTTTGGTATTTTGTAGTTTCTATAGTGTAATAAACTTTGTAAGGTACATAAAGGTCTTGAAACTCAAGAATAGCTCTAATGCGATCCGTATTTTGGCTTACGACAACGCTTCGGTCAAGCGCTTGGCCGACTTTGTTTCCCCGGATCCGCAAACTGCCTAAGCCTGCGCGGCCAGCACACTACTAGAAAATATGAGGTCAGTTAAGCGCAGAAGAACGGTTACGAAAGGTAATCTAGGTAATAAGGAAACAATTCCGGCCAGAGTATTTAACGTAGAGCGTAAAACCAAAGTACGGCAACCACTATTCCCTCAGAGCGAAATAGCAGTCGCACTCGGGCGCATATCTGCGATCGTTTGTTCATCCCGAAGCAGCTTTACTGCTAGCGCCATCCAAGGAATGTTCAGTTTACCAACCAGTTTTTAGATGCGACGCTGAGAGGAGCATCTCTTGCCGGCGGCCCTGTCCTTCCTGCGTCGTTGTCGTCCGCGTCCGCACAGCTGCGTCTCTCCTCCGCTCGCCTCCTCTGCTCTCTCCGATAGCGCCGATAGCGAACACTCTCTCCCAACAACTGCGCGCGGCACTGCGCGCGGCGCAAGCGCACTGTGCGCATGTGCAGCGCCCTCTCTCTCCGCGGTCTCCTCTCCTACGGTCTCCTCTCCTTCGCTGCACTCTGGGAGCTGCGCTGCGCGCTGCGCTGCCGGAGTGCCGCGCTCCGGCCGGTCTCTCAGTCGACGGTCGTCCGCGCTACGCTTGCACTCTCTCTCTCTCTCTCTCTCTCTCTCTCTCTCTCTCGCATTACTCTACAATTGCTCACGCAATTCGAGTAATCGACCCAACGGAAAAGCACAATGGAACCCCCTTCACCGTCGCATCACACCAGGGTTCCCGCGAAGGGAGGTGGGCGTAATTTTCTTTAAAGCCAATAGAAAACATTTACGTAACACGAAGGCCTGACCTGAATATAATATAAAGGTTATTTCCCTGTTTCCAATCACTGTATTGTGGCGCAGTGGTCTAAACCGCCTCTTGCACTATATCAACGTTAAAGGTTGAAGCCACTAAGGGCGTTGCATTTTTTTGCTCGGCTGTTTTCTAAGTGATGTGGTATGCATATCCTGTTTGCGAATTAAAAACAACACAAATTACTATGGAGCTACCACTTCAAATGCCAACACATTCCGTGTCATTGGAACGCTTTGTTGAGTATTTAACTCGTGCTTTGTATATTGAAAAATCCCAATGTATTTCAGAGCAAGAAATACTGATGTTCGTATTCTGAAAAATGGGTGTCAATATAGAGAGTAAACATACTTTTCTCCCATTTAATTAGACATGGTAAAGGTGGGTTGGGTGGGCTTGCGTGGGTTGGGTGGATTGTAGGCCTGCGGCCGGCAACCAAACTCGCCCCATATCGCGAATGGCAGGAGTGGGCACGTAAAAAATAAAGGAACACCCTTTGTAGAGAGAACAAGTTCTCTAAGCCATCTGGGGAAAAAGCGAGGGTAAGTTGTTTTGTGTAATCAGGTGCAGTGTCGAACAAAATTGCAGGCGCAGCCACGAACTGAAACCGCTCTTCAGAGACCGTTCGTATTATTGATTATGGTGTTATGGCCTGATTGATTAACGGAGCGTCACGTGGAAATTTCCGGGAAACTTGAGGGGAGATCGAATGCACGACGAACGCTAAAAAAACCGCTGCGGCTCAGCTAACCCTGGATATGCGAAGCGAAAGCTTGAGTTAGGATGGTTGAGGCTTGGTTTCACTTGTTTGACATTTCATTTAGCTGTAATTATTATACTATTCGTCCAAAGCCTGCATTTTTCTACAGTTATGGTCCCCATTACGGTGTTTTCAGAGCCCAACGGCTCGCAATTCTTCAGTCTCCTAGACTAGCTTGGCGCGCTCGCCATTCCTCGAGTGAAGCATCTCGCATGTCGATATCGCACGGGTGGTCAGACAGCTCTTTCCGCCGATGGCTCAGAGCCTCAACCTCCCGCGCGATGCTCAGAGAAGAGAAGACGGCCCGGCAACGCTCTCATCCATGGCCAAGTTCGCATGCGTCGAGTCACGTGGCCAGGCGGTGGACCAGCTGCGGTGAGCGCATGCGCCAAGCCGGAACTGGCGGCAGCGCCGGGCGGAGCGAACACCACTGACGGCGGACATCGGCCCGGCGAGTCAACTGCGGTGCAGCTGCGGTCAAATGAAGGTCAAGTCCTAGGCGACGGTGAAACCGCTTGGGGAGATTAGTAAAGCTTTCGTGCAAACCCCTTGAGTGGTTTATGTTGCGGTGATAAATGTTTAGAACCCATCGGAATAATGGAACTGCACACTACTACTGCATGTGTACTCGTGCATAGCGCCACCACAACACGACCGAGCTCGGTATTGGCGGGAAGGAGTGGCCGGTTAAACAACACATAAACCGATGTCGGTTCCGAATGCATGTACGCGCTCACTCTAACAAAATTTGAGGGTATTCTTTATTCACACGCTCAGATATTTCAGAACCCCTTACGTACTAACACATGTAGTGACGATGACTCTAACATGGTCGTCCTCTTTTCGCGCGACGTTTGGGCGTGGTGGGGAAGCGCAAAAATCCCGCCCCATGGCTTCGTAAGCATTCCAGTCGGGAGCGCAGAATGGGATTCACAGCCATAATTATAAATAAAAAGTACGGCTCAAGCGTAACGCAGAAGTTCAGAAGACCCCACCCCGAGGAGTCGCTTTCAACGCAATACTATCGCAGTAGCAGACGCGCGCAACCCCACATTGTTGCAGACGTCATCGAGAAGCGAGGGATTCTTGGAAATATCGAATAGGAGCGGGCAGACTAGGCCAGGAGGAAGACGATACGAAGGGGAAACGATCTGGGGGTGAAAACGAGCTGTTTTTATCGGTTATAACTCCAGAGGTACTAAGCGCGTAAAAAAATTCTTGAAGGAGGTCATTGTTGGAACATTGATTTACATCAAAACGCAAAAACCCTTGTATCGGCCAAAGCTATTCCACGGCCCTTTAAGTAAACAGCGTTATCGTGCAACGCGATCTATGTCGTAGCTTCTGGTGAAGACTTCAAGATGGTAAACCGCAAGAGAGAGGCTAATATTAAAAGCAAACCTTCACTACTTTTGTCCAGCGATTTCGTGGAGGATGTGCAAGGTGACCTTTTGTCTGGAGACACACCCCCGGCTACAAGCCCCTCGAAACGCATCGCGTGATTCACCGGGACCGCTGTCAGCGCTGCGCAGAAGGTTCCGTCTTAAAGGAGCCATGAAGAGAAAACACAAGTTTGGTTCATTCAAAAGATTGTCTCGTTAGAATCATACTGACACCACTTTTAACGTAAACTTCGCTCAAATAAGCTACATAATTAGGAAAAACTGGAATGGTCATGCGACCCACCAGCTCATTTCCCGCAACAGAACCTATGTCGTCACATGGGCTAAGCTCTGCGATTGGCGGAGGCTGGCAGAAGCAGACGCAAATTAGGTAGAACTTACAAACTAGACGAACGAGCGATTTGCGCTTAAATTTAGGGCACATTCTTTACAAAGCAATAAGAATGATGGGACAAACCGTCGAAGTTACGAAAGCACATGTAAACATAGAAGTACTGATGCGTTCTGCTGTTCGTACTGCGCACAGCATGCCTGGTTTCGCTGCACAGCACTACGGGGCTTGGGGTTGTCTCAGACGACACTGGCCGATTGACGCAAGCAACGGTGTCTTACGTGACCCCATTTGTCGAGCGAGCACTGTTTCAGGGAACGAATATTTTCTCCCAGAACAAAAACAAGCCAGGTTTAAATGCGGGCAAAAACAAACCAAACGCTTGCCACGGTATGGTGGCGCCATCTAGGCTACGGAACGTAAAGAAACGCGGGAACAAACCAACACCGCTGTACAGGGTGCACAGACAACCTTCGAACGGTCCCGTGCCGCCGCAATTGGGCCAACGAGCTCAGCGCGTTATTCTTTTCGTTTCCCACGAGACCTAGCAACGCGAAACAGACAATATGATTCAAACGTCTTCAGTAAACCGCGTTGCGGCGATAATTTTAGCGCGGTTTTGACACAATGACTTGCTTCGGCGGCGAGCGAGCAACCAAAAATGGCGGCGCCAGCGTATACGTGTCTCTACCCTGTACGGCGGATGCGTGAATGAAGGTACTCTAGGCTGCAGAGCGGTCGGTTTCAGTGATGTCACTTGGGACCACGAAAACGCACGATTGAGCGGGGAAATCAAAATTTTAACCTAAATTGTTTAATTTCTCAGTGAATAAAGCACCGTTTGTATCCGGACAAGCGCTGGGGGCACTATAAAACACGAAATCTTTCGAATAAAACCAACTTGCATTTTCTCTTCATGGCTCCTTTAAGTCGTTTTGCCACTTAGCGCCGGCGGGCGCCATACGGGAGCGGCTGCTCAACTGATCGGCAGCCGATCGAAACCGCCGCCTTCCACGCATGCGCCGCTTCGTCGTCTCGGGATATGTGACTCATTTTGCGCCGCGTTCGCCGTTGAACAGGAACGCCGCGTTCGCCGAGAATGAAAGCGAGGCCAGCTTCCTTCTGTGAACGTTGCACGGTACCGAAGGACCTTGAGCCGTGGTTGGCAATATAACTACATCAAAGGTTAAACAAGCGAAACCAAGACTCAACCAGACTAAGCCAAGCTTTTGCTTTGCATATCCAAGGGTGGCTGAGCTAAGCCGCTACCATTTTTTTTTATAGAGATCTTATCTAGTACAGACGTCCAGTATACACGCTCGAGGAAGCATGCACACCTCTTTGGCACTGGGTAGACAACGTCCAGCACAAGTCAACGACGTTTATTTCTGCCTCCTGGTGCATTTGCGAGTGCTAAGAATTTGTACAAAACCTAAAAGCGGGGATAAGCGTGCTCCACCCATGATCGTGATTCGAGGATCACTTTGCTTCACGCATAATGTCTCTCAACGAGCCTTTTTTCCCCTGCGGATCTTTGCGAATTCGCTCTCAAATGTCGGTAATGATTTAAAGCTAATCGTATCGGTCACATGCCAGTAGAAAAACCCCTAAAGCACACAATGTTAATTTGATGTTATGTTGCCTAATCTAGAACCAATTTAAATAAATGAGGAGTAATTAGGTTCAGTATGCTAATTAATTGGCTTAAACTACCAACTAATGCCCAGCTCCCGTGATGCATGATATTGTTAAGATAGTGATGAGAAGCCTCAATTGTTGTTCCACTGCTACACAAATATCTGAAGTGACAAGAAAGCTCGTAACAGCGTAGGAAAGGACGTAAAGACGCGTAAACCGCGCGCATTGCTTTTGTTACATTTTTGTCCTACAATAAGTCTAATATTGTCATGGGTGGAAATGGGTAGAAATAGCACCGTTATGTCAATCTTCGTTACTTAAGGGAAACACTGTGCACTCCAAACCAAAACTTCAAAAGCGAGAATCTTAATTGTCGCTTGTTTTTCCAAATGTTATTATTTGTACATGAGAAACTATAGATGTATCATCACCGGAATCATCACACGTCTTTCAAAGAGCACGAAAGAGACGAAAGCAATCGTTGACTGCTTGAGAAGTAAATTTCTGGTTACACGCACTGGTAGAATGCCTGGGCTAGCACATGCGCTATAGGGCCAAGTTCCTAACCATTTTACGAGAGGGGCTTTTGTATTTTGAATTTACAAGGTGCTCGCTACGGAGGAGAGAAAAACGCTTGCTTGAGCCAATAATAAGGAAAAGAAAAGTGGGCCAAATTTTCTCATTCAAGAAATGTTTATTATAAAATATAACTATGGGCCAAAATAATTCCGTAAAAGAGAACGGCAGTTTCTGCACAGGCTTAAAAAAAGAACTCATATTATCCTATATAGAGTTCAGCGGAAACGTTGATAGCGAAGATGGGAACCGGGGTCCATTCGTGTATGGACCACTTGCCTGTCCGCCTACTGTTCCACTTGCGCATTTCGCTTGTTGGAAATGAGCCACTTGTTGAGTTACGGGCTGGTTCTTCATGCCTATAAATGGTGATGCTCATCAAAAAGCAGTTCATTTACTTTCCTGTGACTTCCTCGGCCCTCTAGACGGCTGGATTTCATTTCGGTCTTTATTGAACGAATGCCTTTTGGCTCAACTCGAGAAAGGTGCTATGTATTGACTGCTCACCAAGACATAACATCCATCTTACCATTGTTTTTTGCCGAACATGGACCGTAAATATAAGATATATTAGCGGAATTTATGTTGGGCTTCGACGGTGGACATAAGGTTTACGCTTGACCTGAAATATTTATGCTAGCGCCCAAACCATATTTGTTTCAATATGACTTTTGACACTTCATCTCCGAGCTAGAAGAAGAGCGTTGGTCAAGGTGTGACGAAGTAGTGACAGCACCTGGGCTTGTGCTGTCGATGAAGCTGTATGAACCAACTCACCTGTCCGTAAGTCAGAGTTCAGGCACAATCCTTTTGTTATATACAATGAAATAATGGAAATATAGGTAAGTTTTCTTAGTCCCTAGTCACTGCCACACAATGATTTTAGCGTACTAAAAAGTTTCAGACGATTCGTTATTGGGCAACTGCAAAGAATGCCAGGATGAAGCTCGCCGTAGACCACTTACCTAAGGCATGCCCGTGCTTCCTGAAAGTTTTTGTAAGGGCGACATTGTGAATGAGCTCCTTGTACTGCTGCCCCTTTTCTGTACGCATCGTGCAGCCGCTGGCCTGCGCCGCTGCAGCGAAGCAGGCTTCGACTCTCGGGACCAAGTCGTCCAGGTCCTTGGCAGTCTCCCCTCTAATGTGATACACGAGTTTGCTAGTCTCGGGAATAATGTTGGGGTAGGTTCCCGCCTCCACGATGATGCCTGCGATATGCGAAAAGAGCCAAATGTGAGCGCAGTGTAAGTCGCCTTATAAAACTCCTCCACTTCAGAAATTATGCAAATCTTTTTGCTATTGATGCCAATAAAACGCCGATGCTGACTACACAAATAGAAACGAACAAGAAAAAAGAAAACAAAAAGGCAAATCAATACTATTAGGCACGTAACTTACAATATATTTTGTAGCACGTACAAAATAAAAATGAGCAAGTGCAAAGCAACTTAGTGAAGCGGAAGCACTTGTACAAGCCGTTAAAATATGATGTATTTTGTAGTACTTTGAATAACATCGTGTTATGTAAATATACTTGCCTCTTCTAACCACCCTAAAATGACGCCGACTACTCTGCTGTGCATCGGACCAATGTCTCACCACCACTGCTACAGCGGCAGCGGCCGATCACCTATAATTGAAAACTCCATGGCCTCCGAGTGATCTGGTTCGCATTGTCGCCGAGCGGCCGGCCATCCATTAGTACATTAGGGGAAAGATTGATTGGGTGCCATGTAAACATCGACCGCAAGTAGCGTCACACAGAAAGCACATTAGAGGCCAAGCTTCAGCCAAGCTTTCCAAAAGAGGGCATGGCCAACTTGTCAGTCGCGTTTCAAGGCGGTCGTGGGTAAACAGGCTACAGCGCAGAAAAGAGTAGTTACAAAATGGGCTACAATACTGTATGACGAAATAAGGCCCATCTGAAATAGGCTGCGGCGCATGTAACATACCAGGGAAATTAAATTACACGTTCTTTAGGCATGGTTCATTTGGACGTCCTAACGCAACATTGTGCGGCGGACTATTTGCGCTGTGCCCTTCTGGCCTTTGTTTTTCTCCGTGGCTTGGATGAAAAACGTGTAACTGTGTCTCCTGTGTCTGTTTTGTAGCATTTGAACTGCCGTTGTTTTCCTGGCGGTGCGTGTGACGTGTGTATTGGTGTCGGTGACGTGTGTTTAAACTGTATCTGCGTGGTGAAATAACGACGTTCGCCAACTGCGGGCGGCCACTTAAGACGTAAGTGAGACCTCGCACTAGTTTCTGCGTAAACTCGCGCTGTTGTTTTTAAGGGTTGGATCGCTCGAATGCTACGCGATGTCGCTGGTTCTTGCAAATAATTAAGTGGTCCAATAATGGCCCTAGTGATTTTCTTGCCCACTTTCTTTTTCCAAACAAGCTGTGCCGTGTTCGTACGGCAAGCTCAGTCGACGCCCTGCATGGGTTGAAGAAAGACCCGTGTGCATTCTAAGATTTATTCATTTAAGCTGGCGTTATAAAAGGCTGGCTGTAAATGAAGCCCTCCTTGCGTTCTTCTCGTGGCATCCACGTTTCGCCGTGCTTTCTTTTTTACGATGTTCTTCTTGTGATGTTTGGTATTCGCCATTTGTATTCGCGCTGCAGTCGGTCTCCTCGGCGAGAGACGGACTGATATTTTCTGACGACGGGACAATCGTAACTCAATGGGCACATTAAACTGGTAGTGTGGGCGTAAGCTTTAAGACGAGAAACTGCTGCTGGGACCCTCCAGTCAGTTTCGCTCACTTCTGGAGCTTGCAGTTGTCCAGAAGTGAGCGACAGCCACGGCTGTGGAGGGGTGCCAGGAATATCTTGTCACTTTCGCTGCCGGTCTCCATTACCACTTTAACGTACAAATTGAGTTACATTTGTCGCGTCGCTGGACAGTATCGATTTATGTGGCTACTTGGTAATTCACGAATTCTCTCACAACAGTCATAGGCTCCTCGTATAACTACAAGCTGGCAAAGATGTCTTTCGGAAAAAAAAAAAAAAAACGTGGAGGTTGGTACTTTTGTAACCCAAAGATTAGTGCGCTGTATTGTTGTTTTTGATCACGCTTTGTTAGAAAACAACTTTGGTCTAATAAACGTTCAGTGCACGATATTTATGTCGTTGGCATGTATATTTTCTGTGACTACAGTAGGCCCGTCACAGAATACCTGGCATGTTGCCTTGCCCTTGGACTTACAATCCCGACAAAGTGTTTACATTAAGTTCTGCTACTGCCATAGCGGGAGGCGGATTTGCAGTGATACGGCGGTCTGTTTTTTCAGAAAGAACCAAGTGCTGGTGCGGCAAAACATGATACTAAAAAATAAATTGCAATATGTGCACAACGTTTCATTTGAGAGTGAGTATGTTATGAAGATGGAAATTTAGGTTGAGTATTTTCACAGGTGCTTACAGTCAAACCCGACTATAACGAGCCCGGATAGAGCGAATTATGCTATATATCAAACAAAAATAAATCATTTACGGAAATACACGCGAAACCTATTCCTTTCAACGAACTGCACATCTGATATATCGAACTCGGCGTGCTTAGACTGGCCGCCTAAATGCATGGTCTCAGAGTGGTGATTGAGATATTGATTGGCCGCGACCACTGAGCAAAGGCCGCGACTGAGGCATTGCGCCTTGTATGGAGTGACATGACGCCCGACACTTTCCGTAACTGTTTTCGATGGCAGAACTCATGACGGAACCCGCCCAGTCAGTGAGTCCGGACTAATACGGCAGCTCGCCAACCGTCCCGATGCTGTACTGAAAGGAGTGTCCTTCGAAGATTTCCTGAGTGTCGACGACTGCGTTGCCGTGCACTGTAACCCCCTTGGACGCGGGTACCATCAGCAACACCGTCGTAATACTGATAAAAAGCACCGAAGAGGCAGAGGATGTCGCGAGTGAAAGCCGTCCGACGCTTCATGAAGTGCTTTCGGCAGTCGATGTCCTCGGCCAATATTTTTTCGATATTGAAGGACACGGACTCGAAGTGGTGCAAACAATGTCTCGTGTAAAGAATGCTGTGCTAGTTGACGCTGCCAAAACGAAAGGGAAAACAAAAATCTCCGCTTTCTTTGGAAGCAGGCCGTAAAGACGGTAAGGCGGAAAGAACCTTTTGCAATAAATTGATTGTTTTGTGTATGGTAATGACATACGTTATTTTCTTCATTTCTGCATGCGACGATGGCAAGGGGATTCCCGCGTATTGCGAACTCGTAACAATAAACTCGTTTAGGTGGGTTCGGCTGTATCGAACTATTAGATATATCGAACTAATCGTGTCGCATATTGCAGTTCGCTATAACCGGGTTTGACTGTATTGAGGAGGGGGATAGGTGCGGTGTTCAGTAATCAGCTTACAGTTAACGCTGTAGTGAGGCATTTTTTACATATTAGAGGCACTGCAACGTAAAGCTGTTTCCCGTGGCGAAGTGGCGGGTGCTGCAAACGCTTATGTGCAAGGCTTTCCCAAATGTTACTGTTTAACTACACATCTTTTCCAAGGTAGATGGATGAATTACTTAGGAAAATGCTTTTGTGTACATTTACCAGAATGTTTCCGTTCTGTAAGCAGCAGGGAATGATGATTTAGGAAATTTCATCGTTTATCTGCATTTCATTAAATATTTTTATTTGGTCTCTTGCTTTCATGTAAAGTTTTTATTGAACAAAACTTCTTTTTTATTCTCAACATTTTCAGCCATGTTTCTTGTGGTAACTAAATGTCTGTTGTGTATAATAAAAATGCGAGCAAGGAGAGCGGGTGTGTTATGGCGCTCCTTTAAGGAAGTTACGGAATTGCGTCCCAGAGCTTATGTTATCCGGTTATTGGGCGCAGTGCCGTTATGCAATTGGTGAAAATACATCGACACTAGAAGCAAATGTCGCACGAATTCATCTGTCACTGTGTTTGAATCTTTTCAATTCTTACACTATTGTGCATGGCGTATGTTCATTGAAAAGAAAATTTTCTTATTTAACGAAACGAAAATTTGTGGGATGTCTTTACTTGTTGACTTGAAGTAAAAATGTTTTCCAATTTAGTATATACATATTCCAACGCTTAGAAATTTGAAAAACGCCTTCATGTCAAATGATTGAAGATTTTGTTGACGAACTTGTTAATTCTATACAATATCAATACAATCTGCGACTATTCTATGAGTTGCCTTGCGTCCTGATCTATGTTTATTTAGGCCGTAAGGACTGGCCAGAAAGCCACAAATATGCATGAATATATCACGGTGTCCACGCATGGTTATTACCATGGGAACATGGTTTGCAAAGCAATGCCAAATATTGGCCCTGCCGAGCTGAATTTCGGGGTGCAGCTGTGGTATTTGTCGCGCGGGCTGCAATCATTGCAGAACCTCTAGAAGGTTTTCCTCTTCATGCATCCCGTCGGGCGTTTTAGGTAATGCGTATGACACTCCCGGTGCGCTTTGAGCTGGCGTTCAACACTGTGCTGCCCCCATGCGTAAGTAAACATCCCATATTTCACGCAGCGTGTAGGACATTCAGGCCCGAAAAATCGCAGTGCAGTACGGGAATGTCTTCACTGTTTAGTGAAACGTGGTGAAGACTGCGAATGTATGTTGGCTCGAAGTGGTGAGGCAAGCCAATGAAACGAGGCGGCAGTGAAAGTCGGCGAGCGTCCTAAGCTGTACGCCCAGAAGCGAATAGCATAGCAAAAACGCATGGCGGCCTTAAGAAAACATAAAAATGATTGCGAAGCTTTGCTTCGCGTGCCCTATGCGTGATATCCATCAATTCTTGTGGGTGCAGTTTATATCTGTGTTTATGCGCAGGTATAAGTTTTTATCTTCGAGAAAATATTGGAGTCTATTGAACATAGCCATTTATTTTTTAAAGGCTGCTTAACACTTGAGCAATGTCAGATATGAGATTAAAAGTAGAAAACGAAACGGGCAATATATGTTACCCAAAGAAGGTGAGGCATTTGTTGCCTCAGTTACGGTTGACGGTACATATAGAAAGATATTAATGTGCTTTATGGGAAATGAATTCCACTTGCATTTTTATCCATTATGCGTACGTACCCATTTTTCTGAATCTATATTCATCGAGTTCGTTAACGCTCGGCAGTGAGTAACATTCTCTGCCCTGGTATATCTGTCTCGCACTTTGCGCCTCTGTTCTAAAAGGTTTATAAACCTAGAGGCTCCGGTGGAAAAACATTAATAAACACTCCAAAAATCCTCCACCAGCGATGAGTGAGGACCTTATTACCGACTTGACAGTGGTTTTGTTGATTGAATGCCCTATTTTGAGCGTAGTTTTCCATTCAACGGACTGCACCGTGTACTTTTGGTCTGCAATTTTTCGCCAACTTTAACTCAAAGTAGCGCGGTGTGAAATGCGCCGAGAGATTTTATTGCAGTAAAAAAAGTCAGCTGTCATTTGCCCTTTCAATAATACCTGTGTAAAACAATATAGTGGCCCAATCAGTACTTCTATCAGAAGAATGCTGCAGTTGCTGGGCGTTTCTGGCCACTTTCTCTTCACGCTACCGGGATAGATCTTGAAAAAATTTATGGCGAGAAGTCCAAAAGACGTCAGAAAACTGTCCAATAAAGTGAAGATATGTTTCGCATATGAAACCTTCATCATAGAACTGAAGACTTGGTATAATGTGCCGCCTTAAAGGGCTGGCTTGTAGAGTTGGTTTCTGAAAAAGTTACAACTAACCATGAATTCGGCATGTAGGCTTTATCTGCTGTCGAAGCAGCGACACGTTGACGTAAGCAGCCACAGCCGCGTCCAAGGCGTTCACCCCATCCCAGGGACAAGCAGCTGCATGCGTTCCCTTTCCTTTGAAATGCACGGTAATCTGCAACGAGGAAACAAATAGGAAGACAGGTCATATTCGAGGCGACCTGAAACAATGCCATCGTTCAAAAATCAAGAAACTGGCGTCACCATATTACCTTAAATCCGTGTAATTGTGGGTGGGTGTCACTTTTGAAGGAAGAACCATTAATTACACGCATTTTAACCCCTACACTCATGGCACAGAACAAGGTAGATAAGAAAATCACAAAAAAGCGAAGATCTTTTAGTGGTTTTGGGTCTACCTTGTTTAAACTTTGCTGCAACAATAACATGTTATTCCGACGGAGAAATATTTTCAGTTGGAAAAGTTATATCCTGACGTTTCTTTTATTGCAGTCTGCGACAACTTTTGAACTCGGCTGGCATAAAAGCATTTATTAAGACAGACAGTTCAATTCGCAAAATGTCTCAACTACGCGTTTTCTTAAATCATGCACAGCATGATACAGCACTGTATTTCTTTCTGCTCGGTGAGAACTAAAACAATGAACTATATAATAGCCCTAATTGTTTTTCACCGCAGGCAAGACAGCGCAGTATTCTAAGAAGTTCATCTTCATCGTTGTTAGCGATGGATCAAGTCAGTATTTTGAACCATTGACGAGGACCGTTTTGTAGGGTAATTGATAAAACTGTTTAAAAAGTAGGCTTCAACTTTTGTGCATTCGTTTCTCTTTCAACGCGTGTTGGTTATCAAGGTATAAAGCACCAGTAAGTACACTAAAAAGACACCTAATTTAGGAGAATAGGTATCCTGGTGAGGATAAGCTGCATGGGAAAGGATAGACCTTGCGTGCTCAGGTGTTAAAAATTTAAAAACAGCCGATGATTACTCACGGCCGTTATCATTGCCAGACCACTGACTTATTTGCTTGTGCTAAACTGTTTTCTACTCCATTTATACTAAACACGTAAAACGGCTACAACGCTCATTGGCCTATTAAATACATTGAGTGCTTGATAGGCAGACCGTAAGTCAGAAAGCACATATTTGGTAACCACGAGGCCTTGTCGCGGAAGGCTCCAACCGTTAAGAAGTAGCCCCTTTTTTGTCTCCCCAACTCAAATATTATCTCCTGTTTAAGGGCCATTGTTCGGTGCACTGGCTTCGAAGTTCCCGGTGTTTTCTTCAATTAGCAAACGGCCGTCTTTGTATTTATTAATGACATCCATCAAACCAGCGAAGCACTCGCGCCAGTAACTCCGGGCAAGTGCAAGTGGTAAATGAGCGATTCATGAAATCCAAAAATCACTGCATCGTAGGTAAATGTGCAATCGGTAACCTCATGCTCACGTGGTGTTACTCGTAGAGTCTTTCCAAGAAGTGGAATAGTGTAATTGAATGCGTCAAGTTTTGTGATAATGGTTTGCATTAATTTTGACAAGAGCGTTACTTATGAAATCTGTCATGCCTCCTTTCGCTGCCATAATGCGTTTTTATTCGAATTACGGTTCCGCAGTGCCCCAGCAGTACGTGCACCAAGGGCAATACCCGAAGTTGGAGTTGTTTGAACACCTAAAGAAAATGCTTACAAGTAACCAAAGCGCTCCACATGTTTGGTAAGATAAAGATTGCGAATGTTTGAACACCTAAAGAAAATGCTTACAAGTAACCAAAGCGCTCCACATGTTTGGTAAGATAAAGATGGCGAATCTATCTGGAGAATGAATATACGCCACCAAAAGTTGTCGGGTTGTAGTTATCCTTAAACTCTTCGTGTGACCCCCCCCCCCCCCTCCCTCACCTTACGAAAAGAAATTTGAAAACCAATGCTTACAAGGTTAGCCCACGCATTGAACCTTGCCTTGTTCGTGTACACCGTTCGGTGTAGAGTAGAAATACCAGTAAAGGTATGAAATTGCAATACGATTTCAGCTTGAATATTGTATGCATTTTTAGTAAAGTACGTCTGAGGTAATACCACGTGGTCTGGTTCGTTCCTAACCCTAACCAGTTATCAATTTACAAAGACATGTTTATAACATACACATTTTTGTTAGTAGAGTATTCTTCACTTTTACCTCGCCAATGCTTCACGCTAGGATATCATGTGCACTATATAGTTTATACAATGTTGGCTATGCGTAAGTCGGTTTAAAATATGCTTAGTTTTGTTACTGCCTTCCACGTAATGATCTCCACCTTTGATACGCCGCCTTAGCAAGAAAGTGTGGCTTTATGTGTGTAACAACAAACCTGCTGCGCAGCGCAGACGGCTATTCGAAGGCTGTCCTGGTCCACTGGGTGCGCCATCATTGCCACGTCCACGTCACTGAACGCCCCCTTCCTTAGCAGCATCTCTTTGCCACCGTGGTTTTCTTCTGCAGGTGTGCCCAGAACAACGAGCTGCGGTAAGGGACATGAATAGCGTGGAACGTTTTTTTTATTACAAGGACGTCAACATCATTGTGTCCTAACGTTTATAAGGAAGGTCGAAGGGGGTGACTTTAGACTCTTCAAATTCGGTTCCGTTTGCCGAATGTACGACCGGGTCATTCTGTAGGGCTCCTATTGTTTTAGGTCACCTTTAACCTGCTCAGAACCCTCGTATCTATAGGCATTTTCGTTTAACACCCCGTCCTGATATAAAGCCACAGCAGGTCAAGGGATGCCTGCGCAAAGGTGATAAGATTAGAGCCTCAACCACAAGCCAACCCGCCGTGGTGGCTGAGTGGCTAAGGCGTGCTCCTGAGCACAAGGACGCGGGTTCGATTCGCAGCTGCAGCGGCCGCATTCTGATGAATGCGAAAGTAAAAACGCCCGTGTGTACGAGATTCCGACGCACGTTAAAGATTCTCAGGTGGTCAAAATTAATCCGGAGCCCTCCACTACGGCGAATCTCATCGCCTGCGTTGCGTCGGCGCGTTTAACCATAAAATGAATCAATCAACCACAAGCCACTAGGAGTGTAAGGGACGAGATCAGTAATTTATCTATGACATAAAATGTTAACAAGCTCAACGTGTTGGATATTGCGGCTCCATGGTGACACGTGTTTGAGCCTACGGGACGAAAAAAATATGAAATTTCTCTATGATCTCGAGGGTGCAACTCATTACCTCTAGTACTTCAAGGGGGTACAAAACTGCCGGCATATACGCGACACAAATGGCGCTTTGCAGCGTTGAGGGAGGTACTCCTCCCTCCAAAATTAGATACTACGGAAGACTGCAGAAAACCCGCAGGTGTTATGAACTCCCGTATTTTCGGCACACGCGTGGCTGTCGAAAACTGGTACAGTCTGACGTCACGTGCAGTTAACGTGTTTTAATTAAAGCTCAGGCGGGAACTCCTTTGGTATTGTAAAGGGTGTCCCAGCTATCATGAACCAAAATTTTAAAATTGCAATGTTATTACCCGCAGAAAACGTAGTGCGTAATCTTTCCATTACAGTGGAGTAGCGGACAGTGATATATGGTTAACCAGGATCAATAATTTCATTGTAAATAATAATCTAACTCCGTAAGTACTATTTTTATCATTAAAGCGTCAAATACCCACTTGTAGGCACCCACTACAGCAATCTAACTCCGGTATTTTCAGCGACTGATTGCGTTCTCGTTTATTATAACTGGCAAAGAAATCTCGCGAAATATGAAGGATACCACGCGATGGCACTTACACCCACCCACTTCAAGAATCGGTGCACTAAAATAAGCTGATTAAAAGCACCTGCTTTGCCTGTCACACGCCCGGTGAGACAGCGCATCACCTTGATAATGGCATGCAAGAAAGCAGCAGCAACAGCAAGTTTCGCGGTGCGCGCGTGGCAGATAAGGCACGAACTCGGTCGGGAGTTCTTCTTTCTTTCTTTTCTTTATTTCATTCTCGGTAATTCAGAGGCAGCCTGTTCGATGGTAGGGCTTTATGATGAGGTCGGGAGGGACCGCCACGTGGTATTTTTATATTTCGCAGGTTTTTTATCTGTCCTAATAAAGGAGTACAAATTAGTTCATCGCTGAAAATACCGCAGTTAGATGCTTCTCATGGGAACCTACAACTGCCCCATAGGCACTTTAATGATTGAGTGTACTTATCGATGTACATAAACAATTACAATTACTTAATTAAAACTGCTTAACAAAAACTTACTGATCGCTGCTCCACTGTACTGGAGACAATGGGCACTAGATTTTCTTTGAGTAACGCCATGGCTCCGTTTTAAAATCTTGATGCGGGATAGGTGGGATACCCTGTATATAAGATGTGAGGGTTTGCATTTATTCTTTATTCACAAGTGATCACTGCACTTATTGGCACCCTCCCGAAGTGAAGTTTGTAGGCAAGGGAATTCGCGACCCTGCTGCCTCTTCCGCACTTCCGTAACCTGAAGAGGCACATTTTTGCTGTGCTTACTCCGCCGTCGCATCATTGCAGGAGTTCTTTTCAGAATTTCGAGGCAGCCCTTCAGTTTTAGTAGTCGGCTGTGTTGTCTAATCTTGAATCTGGACTAAATTTTCCAAAATAAACGGTATTATAGCAATCCATAGTTCATAACACTGCGGTTACTGTTTTAATTGCGCGCTGCTCTCCATGCGTACGGGTGCCCCTAAGAGAATTCTGTAAACAAAATCACTGCATGGAAAAGTGGTATGGCCTAAAGGGGATGCCCAAGGCACACTCGTGTGAATCTTTGTCGCTCCAATTCGTGCATCCTCTTCCTGATTATTCCTTCCGGCACAGAAGTTGCGAATGCTGGGTAGACAGCTCTTTCCTTCGTTTCTTTTTGTTCTGCAGGTGCACGTTTTCTTCCACTAGCTATCATGGGTAGACATCAGCGAAGCTAGTCGTCCGACAGAGGGCAGACTAGTTGCCTTGCGGAGCACCATAGTGACCCCTGGCAGCTTTATATTCTCTTATTCCCTTATTCTAATCCGCAGTAACAACAACAATACTTTATTTCAGGCACGCTGATTCTAGCTCTCTACTTTTATTAAGCTCCGGCCTTCAATTGGAGAGGAATTGAACACATTCAACCGAGACTCGTATATGTAGATTGCCACTCTAAAATGCGTAGCGCCTTTTAAGTCATTACATTAATGAACAATAAACATGTACGCTTCACCGACTGGAGATTTACATCTCCTAACACAGGTTTCGGGAAAGCAGTGTTTTCCTGCGAGAGGCCCACCAGCGGGGTTGCCGATGGGCTGCAGACATGGACTAAGTAATGAAGTTGTAAAATCGTTGAAAGACGTTATACAAAGAAACCAATGGTTGCCAGGCAGCAAGCGTTTTGATCATCTCGAAATGGGACACTGAACTGGCTTAAAGACATAATCCAATCCTGTTAGAATGAAAGCCAGAGTGACTAGGCTAAGCTTTCTTATTCATTTCTGGCTTCGGCCTACTCTTTAATGAGAAAAGTTATTTAAATTGAGTGGTGTCTTTATCACGAGAGTGTACCCCTAATGGCAAATTTGGCGTCTTTGCAATAATGAAAGAGTATAACTCCTGCTTTACTTAGTCAGTTGGTGAGATCCAAACAACCAAACAGGGTGGCCAATAGTGTAATCATGATTTTTCATTCGCCGTCTACTAAATTTACCGCCACTGCACGCATGGTTGGTGCTTCTTCCCTAGATGGGACAATCTTCTGTAAGGCGTGTAGTTGGCACTTTATATATATAAAAGCAGTAATTGCAATAGAGGCTGTGTGTACATCATTATAGACGTCCACATGATGCACAAGGCAGCTGAAAAGCGCTGTCATCGTCCAACAAAGTCGTGGCTTCTTCATAAAACTAGTGGATTTGCAAAGAAAAGAGCTATGAACAATAGGTGCAATATTACTTCAAGGAGTATTTATTCGCCAAAAATGAGCTAAAAAGACTGAAATAAAGCCACTCCCCCTCTTATTGTTTGGCAACATCACACATTCAGCAACACGAAACAAAGAAGCCCAATAATCAGTGAGCATTAAATCAGAGGCGTAATTCTGAGGCGCAACTGAGCGAGAAGTGATGATCACGCATGCTCATACCTAAGTAGAAATAGGAGCTTTCGCCTGTTTCATTATTTTGTTTCGAAGTCTACAGCTTGACTCTAACACTTTTTCGTTAGCTTTCCATTTTCTGCATGTACTTCTTTCCGCCCACCATTCCTTCCCCGTCTAATATACCACATGCTTGAAAATGAATCAGTAGGACCTGCGTTGGTTTGTTTGCACACATTACATTGTGTCTTCATTAGTTGTGATGAAGCAGTTTCACAAGAATAAAACAGTGTGTTAAACGTCGGGAAGGAAAATTTACGATCTCAGTACCCAGATTCTGATTAGTGTCGTAACAATGCTCATGACATAAAATTATTGCAATCATCATCAAATCACAAGACGGTTTGCTGTAAACCAATAGCACTCTTTTCACATATATTAAATGTTATTAGGGTGATTGTTAAGCCTCTCGTAAGTGTTCTACCACAAGATCAACATAAAAAACAACCTAATTAGGTCTACTGCAGGGTTAAGGCCTCCTTCATTGACACATAACCGCTCCTGTCCCGCGATGCTTGAACCCAATCTTTGCCTCCGATCTTCCTGATTTCGCCCTCCCCCATCTAGGTATTGGCCTTTCCCTTCTAGCTCCGTCTCTCGGTATCCCCTCTGTTATTCTGGTGGTTCACCAGTTGCCAAATTGCCTAACTACATGGCCAGCTTAATTTTATTTTTACTTGAAGTATGATATCATCTGCTCAAATTTATTCCCTGACTCAGGAAGCTCGCCTCTATCCCCAAGTGTTACTCCTACCTTTATTCGTTCCATGACCCGTTGAGCTGAACCACGCTCGCTTTCCAATGGTTTAGAAAGGTGCCACGTTTACTCTCCATATGTTATCACGGGAAGGACGCGTTGGTTCCATACTTTCCTTTTCAGTGATCGAGGTAACTTATTTTTCATTCTTTGGGATAGTTTTCCCAGTGCACCCGAGCCCATAATTATTCTGGGCGATATTTTGTCTTGTGGTCGGGATCAGCACACACGAACTGAGCGAGGTACTTCTATTCTGCTACAAGTTCTAGCGTTTCGCTACATATACAGAACAGGCCGCTCTTGGTATGGTTATTCAACATTACTTTAGATTTATTCATGTTTATTTTGAGCCCTACGTCTTTTCTAAATCTTGTTCCTCGAGCATTTTTACGGGTCTTCTGCAGATACGCTTAGAAAGAATATAATACTTTACACGAGCTTCCTCCTCTCTTTTCTCAGTTTCAGCCTTACTTGCACCTTAACATCCTATGACCATTGTTCTGAAGTTTGCCTAGCACCTCCACGTGCTGTACAATAGCTGGGTTGTCACTTAAAATGAAGTCACTTCTATTCCTCGTTTTGATCGTTGGACATTCCTCGTGGATTTCCTCATGATGAGTTTTCCGAAGAATGTGTGTATTACCATCAAAATTTTTCTTCTCTGCAAATCCCTCCAGTGCATCTCCTGCACTATTGCGACGACATATCCCAA
Source organism: Haemaphysalis longicornis (assembly GCF_048455015.1). Lineage (NCBI taxonomy): Eukaryota > Metazoa > Arthropoda > Arachnida > Ixodida > Ixodidae > Haemaphysalis > Haemaphysalis longicornis. Next base: position 119,003,724 of record NW_027526445.1, read on the forward strand.
AGTTTCCTAGTAACTTTTTTTCCATTTGCTTCTCACAGACTTATGCATTAAAACCTCACAGTCGTAAAATAGTTCTCCCCTTTATCGTTAATGACTTGATGTCCCCGTAGAAGCTGTCTATGGCTTCATCATCGTACCCTAGCTGATGGCACATAGGCTGTGACTAACGTTAACCTGCATCGATTGTGTAGCTTGATCGCTATGACCTGGATGCTTTCGTTAATACCAAAGCATTCCTCCACGTTGCCTGCCTTTTTCCTATTAATTAAAAGTTGCACTTGTGCTCTTTATTTTCTGGAGATCCCCGGTAGCACTGAATATTCCCGCTAGTCAGCTCCATGAAGCTTTCTTCTGTTCTAACATCGCTTAACACTATAATATTCCACTCAGTGTCCAACAGCTCCTTTAATAGTACACGCAAGCTTCTGTCAATAGACTGTGTTCGCGCGTTGAACGTTGCCACGTTCAAGTTCAATAGGCGGCCTGTCCGGAGCCAGAGATTCTTAGCACCCTCTGCTGTATCGCCGGACTGGCCGCCGCCGTGTTCAGGTGGTCTACGGATGCTTGGGACTGAGGGTCGAGCATTGCATTGATCATTCATTGCATTGATCACTGCACGGTGGCGGCCATCTAGTGCACCAGGCTGGCCAGATCCTTCTGTGGTGAGGGAGGGCTGCTTGTGTCTTTTTAATAGCCTTCCCGCCGTGGTTGCACCTGTATAGCTTAGCTTGTCATGTTTTCGGTATGATGGTTACCTCCAGAGTGGGTAGCACCCCAAATTTGCGAAAGTTATGATAGCGCTACGCGAAGCCCTACTTGCTCAAGCGTTGTCATCCAGATGTCCTGGTACCTGCTCGACTAGAGGAGAACGCACATTACATCGCCGCTGGCATATGGCTTTGTGCTGCAGAAATTGTAATCTGCTTGGCCTTCATAACCTCTTTGCGGCAGCGCAACCGATGGGGAAAAACTGCGTGCTTTCGGACGAACTATAGACAAACAAATAACTGCAGAGAGCAATAGCATACTTGTAGAAACGCCAACCAGACGTCCTGGCGTTCGCTCGATTAACGGATAGCACACCTTACACGGCTGTGGGAAATGAGCTCCTGCGGCAAAAAGTCTAAGCTGCTTCGCCCTTATGAGCTGTCTTCCGCAGGGTCACCTGTGGGACCAAACAAGGTGCTTTCAAACATAGAGTGGAGAAATAAATAAATAAATAGCTAGAGCAAAGGCATACCCCTGGAAAGGCGAAGCGCCATTGTCGGAAGTCTTGTCGCCCAGAGAACCTTGGGCCCGCTCAACTAGCGGAGAACGCACCCTCCATGGTCGTTGCCAAATAACAGTTTGTTTTCCCGATCACAACAATAACACTAAAAAATGTATGTAGCTACTGAAAAATCACGAAGTGCTCTTTTTCACTGGGAACTACATGAGCATTTACGGTGATTTGGTTCGAAAGAAAGAGGATAGATTACATCAAGGCTGCTGCAAGGCGTCATTAGGCTTCAGGCAGTTTTTATGTGGCAAGCACCTAAGAGACAAATGAACAGACAATCCTGTTACACAAAATGCTCATTGCTGAGTAACTGCCTATGTTTAGTGAGCGGTATTTGTCGCGCACATGATACCACAACAAGACATTTTCTTCTCAAGCTCAGTTTTATAGGCAAGACTAGTAAAAAAAAATCATGCATCCGTCCGTTTACCGTCGACGATGGTTGAACGCGAAGCTTTCTCGCAATGAATTCTTTGGGGGCCAGTCCGACAATGCGAGTATGTGCTACGCTGGAGGGGTGCCCTACTTTCCTAGAGTACTACGGCAACTCTACGGCAACTCCATAGGCCCGACATTTGGTTTAGTGGTGTACGTTACGAATCGGTACCTACTGATTGGCGTTCGCTTCGACAAAGTCCAAATGGAGTAATCGGTAAGGCGCCAGATTTATAACGCGAGAGACCCAGGTTCCATTTTGGTTCAAGGGAAACAATTTTTTTTCTAACTTCACCCACGATCGTTCATCATCACTGTCAGAGAAAGTTGGCTTTCCTGCAGGGGGTATAAGTGAGGACACTAAAGCTATGCTTTAAAAATGTACCAACATTAATGAGGCATTCCACTTTGTGAAACTGGACGACCGCGAGAGATGAAGTCGAGACCATACGTTGTCTCCCCAGTGTTACAGAACAGAAGTGAAATTCAGTTTGGAGCATGGCAACTTCTGTTGACACGGGTGCTTCCACCCTGAGGAACCAGGGGCCGTATTCTGAATCCGTATTTTGAATTCATGAGCTCGATTACGTCAGTAGAAATATTACAAGGGTGTCTATCGGCACACAGTGTTATCTTCTGGTCATGTCTGTTTGTTTATTTCTTCCCGAGCCCCGGACGGCAGATATCACTCTCTCCAGCCTTGCGGATAAAGAAAAATACATTGCTTTGTGTTTATTTTGGCACCCGATCGGCAAATAAATTTGCAGGTTTCTTGGGGGCGAGCACGCCAGCACGCTTGTTGGCCACCTCGCCATCTGTAGACAAGCACACCGCGAAAAAAAAGAAACTCTTCGCGAGGAGGCTATCAAAAAACTTTCATTTCGATGAGGAGGTCGGAAAGAAGGAGGGAGCAGGACACCCAATAATCATGTTGAAATTTAATATTCATATTTGGTGGTGTTTTTCGCTCTGCAATTACGGCTCTCGCGTGACAACTTGTATTATAAGGGAATTCTATCGCTTTTATTGCCTTCTATTTGCAGAACAAGTTTTTTTCCGAAAAATAATAGTTGGAATGCGAACATTTGGTCCAGCGTTTTACAATAGCCTTCATAGATTAGGAGAAGGCATCTGACTCAATCGAAACCTGAGCAGTCATGCAGGCAATGCAGAATCAGGGTGCAGACGAGTATTACAAAGGAATACTAGAGGATATCTAAAATGGGTCCACAGCTACCATAGTCCTCCATAAGGAGAGCAGTAAAATGTTATAAGGAAGGGCGTCAGACAAGAAGACACAATCTGTTCAATGTTATTCAGGCATATTTACAAGAGATATTCAGAATATTGGACTGGGAGCAAGTAGGCGTGAGGGTTAATGGAGAATACCTCAGTACCCTCAGATTTGCTTATGGCGTTGCCTTGCTAGATAACCCTGGGGACGAATTCCAAAGATGATTACCGCACGGCCCAAGCAGACCTGAACTGTGGTTCTGAAAATCCATTTGAGTAACACTAAAGTAGTGCTCAATGGCCTCGGGAGACCAAAGCGGTTTGAAATAGGAGTTGAGGCAGTGGAAGTGGTAAGAGAATTTATCTACTTAGGTCAAGTTGTGACCCCGGATACCAACCACGAGGCCGAGACAATTAGAAAGATAAGAAAGATTAGCGCACATTTGGCAGACATTCTCAGATAATGAATAGCAGCCTACTATTGTCCCTAAAAAGGAAAGAGTATAATAGCTGCATCTTACCGGTACTCACCTACGGGGCAGAAACTTGGAGGCTCACTAAGAGGGTTCAACCTAAATTGAGGACGACTAAGCGAGGAATGGAACGGAACGTGATAGTTGCAACATTAAGGGACAAGAAGAGAGCGGTTCAGTGAACAATAAACGCGTGTTATATTAAACTAATAGAAATAGAAAAAAAACGGGCGTGGGCGCGACATGTAAAGCGAAGGCAAGATTACCGTTGGTCATTAAGGGTAACAGAGTGGATCCCTAGAAAAAGCAAGCATGCCAGGGGGCAGCAGAAGGTAAATGGGCAGATGAGATCAAGGTTTGCGGGGATAAATCGGTCGCAGTTAGCGCCGAACCGGGATAATTGGAGATCTATGGGAGAGGCCTTTGGACTGGAGTGGACGTAGGCAGGCAGATGATGATGATGATGATGATGATGATAACTCGCGAGGACTGATACGTTTCAGTAGAAGTAGCGTGTACGGTTTCAAATGCGTATGTGATGAGTGAGTACGAGTGATTTTAAGTGCTCACAAGATTTTTGAGTGTGAGTTTGAGTGAGTACAGCCTGAATGAAAGGAACTGGCATTGAGTTTGAGTGAGTTCTTCGTGTTTTGCGAAACTATGCTGATAAACAAGCAGTAAACACTCTAAGCCTAATAAAGGTCAGTGTGCATCGGTCTACAGCAACTCCCACCTAAATTACACTGTGTCTGTACAATTAAAACTCCCGCCAAAATTTTCTTTTTTGAAGGACAGTATGATAGCAACGAGTTTTTTTTACGGAACGCCAAAAACGCGGGATCTCAACCTTTTGAAAAACAATCATTCGCTTTACCACATCTGAGAGATTTATGGCATGAAGGTGGCAGATGGCTTGGTGGCCTAAGAGTGATTCGTGCACTGGATTTCGGCGCACATTAAAGATCCCCTGGTGGTGAAAATTAATCCGGAGGCTTCCCCTAGGGCGCGCCTCATCGCCTGTCGCGTCGACCCGTCAAATCCTACAGATCCCTCCCAGACGCGCGCACGTGGACAATCAACCATATGGCGTATTCACTATACCATTAAATAAAATCTACGAGAAACAACAGAATGTCATTTATTTAGCGTAAACACAACACGTGAGACCGCGACAACGTATAATAAATGTAGCAATGCAATTTGAAGGCTTCTCCAGAGTGGACGAGGCCTTTATCGATCCCATTTTTTAATTTAGTGAAACAGTACCACCCAGTTGTTTTTTCACTAGCGCATTTTGTGAGAAGCCTGTTGGTGTGTTTCTTATTTATACTCTGTGGTTTTCATTGGGCACGCTTTCATTGTATTTTGCTCAACTCAGTTGTTTATATTTTATAAATTTACAATTTGGTTTAGCGCGTGTGCCTCATTATTGCTGGTTCAGGCACCTATGGGCGGCTGAGTCATTTCTTCAGAGACCCCTACTCCATGTGTTTGTTTCAACCCAGGAAAAATAAACAAAATAAAACCAACTGTGCTGTCAGATGTCGTGGAACCTGGTATGTCCAGCTGCTACGAAGCACTCGTACAGATTATGTTTGAAGCGAGAGCTGGAATAAAGGCATTGGACTGTCCAGATTCAGCAAAAGCCCAACCCAACACATCTTTCTGCTTGTGAATGTTTGAAAGTGAATTCGACTTCTGGCTATTTCTCGTGTGTTGCGAAAACCACTTTTTTTTGTGTCACGTTTCCTAAATTTAAAGCCGCGTCAGGAGATCGCTATGTAGCCTCATCCTTTCTGTGTAATAAACCCATGCGCCGTTTTTGCTAACAAAATTTTTATTTAATTTGCACATAAGCGCCGCAACCACTTTTCCCTTTTTTTCTTGATTGCTGTTTTTCATTTTTGTAATTATGCATGACGTAGCTCAGAGCAGGGGTTGTGAAGCACCATCGATCTAGTACAGCCTACTAGTAAATGGAGTCCGCGCTCTACTAGTTTAAAACGAAGAATGCCTGCAGAATCCACTTTTGTGTTGCCCATGAACTTGTTTTTATACCATGGATGAAAGGGTACCTCTACCGCCGCGGGTTTTGTGAGCACCGGTTCGTCATTGGCACTCACAATCATGATTTTTCGATACCGGCAAGCACCACTGCTTTTCCGCAGGACTGTAGTTAGATTCGGTGTTTACTAACACGACTATCAAAAATTTCAAAACGCTATATGGTCATCTCCAGTGCAATATCTCGCAACTGCACGTCCAAGTACAGACACACATGAACAATATCTAAAAGTAAATCGAAAACAAACCGAAAGGTGGGAAGACAGAATCGCGAGTCTGATTTTGTTACTCCAGGTAGTCCGGCGGGGCCCAGGACAGACGATTCGGAAGCAGATAAAAAACTCCAACGTTTTTATTTGTTTGCTATAAATATGAAGTGTGGGAATATTTTGATATGAATAGTATCGCCCGTTATATAAGTATTTGTGATCATCCTTAACTAAAGGTAAAAAGGTGTTTTCGATCGACGTCATGTGGCACCGCCATTCTTGGTTGGCCCAGGATGACTAAAGCCAGAATGGCCAAGGTCACCGCTAGGTTCCCACAAGCGAAAGTTGCATATACGTATCTGTTAAAAAAACATGCAAATGGCGCGACTGTTTTTAGTTTTAAACAAAATAGACGAAAAATTAACACTTCCACGCAAACAGTGAGTGCGAATGGAAGAACGGGTCTCTCAGAGGAGGAGGAGGTGAAATAAACTATTTCTATATTAGTTCATGAGTAGTGACAATGGGGGGTCTTCTCAGTCCAGAAGTCCCTGGCGGGCACTGCCAAGCGGGCCCTTTCAACCATCCGAAGCAGATCGCCGGAGTCCGGGCTGGGTAGCATGCCTTCCCACTGCTCATGGTTGGGGGAGGGAATAGGGGGGAGGGATGGTGTGTAGGAGCACGCCCAAATCATATGGTAGAGTGTGCAGGGTTGGGGACAGTACTTGCAAGTGGCGGAGTAGGAGGTGGGGTGGATGGAGTGGACGAGGGTGCCATGTTGGTAGGTGTTAGTTTGAAGGCGGCGGTAGGTGGTGGCTTCTTCCTTAGACAAGTTGTCGTGGGGTGGGGGAAAGATGCGTCGTTCGAGGCGGTAGTGTTCGAGGATCTCTGAATTTTTCAGGTAAAGAAGGGTATGCAACCGACGGTGACGCTGGAGTGTTGGAGGGGAACGCGCGGAAGATATGCGCACGGGCGGCAGCATGTGCTGCCTCATTCCCCTCTAGAGACTCATGTCCCGGGATCCAGAGAATGTACAGGTAAGGAGGGTTGGGGATAGACTGTAGGATGCCGATGGCTAAGGGAGCAATGTGACCGGCAGCGTAATGGCGACAGGCAGCTTGTGAATCTGTGACTATGTTGATAATGTCTTGAGATGTAATGGCTGCGAGGGCTATTGCGATTTGTTCTGCAGTTGTGGAGTCGTTGCGAATTACTGTTGCGGAAATCAGTTCAGTTCCTCGGTGGTCTACTATTGTAATTGCGAAGGCTGGTTTATGGTCATATTTGGCGGAATTAACGTAGCGGATGTCTCGTGCCTTGACTTGAAGCATCTTTGGAAGCCTGCGAATGCTGCCTTGCCGGCGAGCCTGGTTATGAACGGGGGTGCATATTCTTGGGTATTGGGGCGACGGAGATGCAATCGCGTAGTTCCAGAGGGATGCGTTGGAGGGGATGATGGGTGGCAGGGAGTTGGTAGCCGAGGCGACGGAGGAGGTGACAGCCAGTGTGTGAGAACTTGAGCCATTCGATCTGGTTGACATGATAGGCCTCTCGAACTTCGTCTCACGTGTTATGAAGTCCTTTCTGTAGTAATTTCGCAGTGGAAGTTGTCGGCGGTAGCCCGAGTGCTAATTTATAAGCTTGCCGGATCATTATATCCAGTTTTTAAATTTCACTATTTTTGAGAGCCAAATATGGAGCACCGTATGTGATGCGGCTAATTAGTATGGCTTGAATGAGGGGCACGAGGTCATTTTCTTTCAGTCCTTGTCGACTATTAGCAACGCGTTTGATGAGGTCTGTGATTTGTAATAGCGTTCCTTGTACTTCATGAATACTACAAATGCCGGCGCCATCTGATTGGATAGTGAGTCCCTGAACACGAATTGTGTGTGGGCTTAGGATGAGAGTGCCATGTAGGGTTAATTGTGGGTCTGGGAGGGGTTGTCATTTACGGCCTTGCGTGCGTTTTTGGAAGACAAGAAGGGCAGGTTTTTCTGGTGCACAATTGAGGCAGCGGGCTTTAAGGTAGTGGTCGGTGGTGTCAATGGCTTCTTGGAGGGCGTCTTGTTGTTCACCAATCGAACCCCCTGTGGTTCAAATCGTAAGATCGTCTGCATAAAGTCCGTGTTGTATGTTTGTAATTTGTTGTAGAAGTGGCGGAAGTTGTAGCAGGGCAAGATTAAAGAGGAGCGGAGAAATGAGTGACCCCTGGGGTGTACCACGCGGTCGGGCACAGAAGGAGATGGAACTGATGGGGCCGAGGTTGAGGTTGGCTGTGCGATCGGTAAGAAAGTTCTGTATGTAATTGTATATACGTGTGCCGCAGTTAGCTAATTGGAGTCCTTCGAGTATAGCCTGATGTGATACATTGTCAAAGGCTCCTTTAATGTCCAGGTCTAGAATAGCGCGTTTCGTTTGTGAGCTCAGCGCTGTAAGGTCCGTGTATTTTAGCTGTAAAAGGACGTCTTGTGAGGATAGGTGTGCGCGGAAGCCAAACATGTTATGAGGAAGTAAGCTGTTTTCTTCGAGGTCCGCGGTGAGCCGATTATTAACTAGGTGTTCATATAACTTGCCTACACAAGATGTTAAAGATATGGGACGCAGATTTTCTAGGGTGACTGGCTTCCCGGGCTTCGGAATGAGCGTGATTTCGGCATGTTCTCACGGAGGGGACAGATAGTTGGTTGTTCAGCAATGATTAAAATAGTCAAGCAGTGCGGCTGTGCATTCGGGGTTGAGGTGACAGAGTGGTTTGTTGTGTATTCGGTCTTTGCCTGGTGTGGTGTTACGAGTGAGGTTGCTGATGGCGAAGGTGAGTTCAATGAGAGTGAAGGGGGCGTCAAGGTCAGGATTTTCTTTTCCTTTGTAATTGCGAGGTGGAATGTTTGGTATTTGCGTTGCGTGGTCTGCGTATTGTGTGAGGAGTTGTGCATGGAGCTGAGTTTCATTGAGGTGGTGATTGTGGATTAGGCGGTGGTTAGTGTGGCCGGTGTCTGCTTTGCTGGGCTTAGTACCCAGCATGGAGCGAAGGTTGTTCCATGTGGACTTAATGCTGGTAGTTCCTTGAAGGCGGTTACAAAATTGTGTTCAGTTTTGTTTGTGTAAGGTGCGAGCATTGTCGTCTGACTGTTGTGTGATGTGGGCGATGCGTGTTTTTGAGTTTTTTGTTGTGTTTTTGTTTTTTCCAGCGGTGGATAAGCCCTCGGCGGGCATAGTGCAGATGTAGGAGATGCATGTCCACCGATGGGTGATCTTCTGTTATAGCTAGGGTGCGGGTGTGGGATTCGACAGTTCTGAGAATATCTTGGGTCCATGTTTCAATGTCTTCAATTGTGGTTGGGAGAGGGGAGTCACGAACGAATTTTCAGTCTAAGAGTTTAGCATGGCCGATTTTTGGGGGGAATGCGGGTGTGATTGATGGTGAATTCAATGATATAGTGGTCACGGCCTAAGGTTTTGTCGAGGCGTGTCAAAGTGGCTCGTGTTATGTTGTGAGTGTATGTGAGGTCGCGGGTGGAATATCGTGCTACGCTGTTGCCAATGCGGGTGGGGTATGTGGGGTCGGTCCAGAGAGTGAGGTGAGCTTGATGGGCAGCGTCGGGAATTGGCCCTCCTTTTTTACTGGTTTTGGAATAACTCCACGCAGTATGAGGGGCGTTAACGTCACCGAGAAAGAATAGGCGGAGATGTTTCGTCGTAGCTTTAACTTTCTGAAGTATGGAATTTGTAGAAGCTAGGGAGTGCTGCGGGGGACTGTACATATAAAGAATAAAGAGACTGGAGAGTGTTCTCTTAGGCGGGATGAGTTCAATGAAGGTATGTTGCCAAATAATGGGAAGGGTGTGTGCTTGTGCAGTGTGTGATTTATGAACGAGTATGGCGGTGCGAGGCTGATGTGAATGTGTGTACGTGATGTAAATACGAAGTAATACCTGAGGTGTTTCCGTTTCTTGTAAAGCAATCACATCGGGAGAGTGAAGTTGACTTAGATGGGTCAGAGAGGGCTGCTTGTTTTTATACGTAGGACAATTTCACTGCCAAATAGTCCGTCCTGAGGGAGATGGGTGGGACGCTGGAGGCCTGGTAGACATGTTAGATAAGGGGCTCACGCTGGCCGGAAGGTGGGGTGACCTGAGAAGTAATTGCCGTGGCTTTTTATGGGGAGTGGGCATGGTTTTTCCAAGTGTACGATGCGTTCGGATTGTTCCTCGGTTACTGGGGTTAGTTCAGCAATGATGTGCTTGAGGTTGGTGAGGCGGGCAGCCAGGGGTTCAAGGAGGCAGGCGACGGTTTCAGTAACGGTCGTCACGATGGTGGATGCAATGGTGGCCGTAAATGAGGCTTCTACTTGAGTCAGTTTTTCTTCGAGGTAGTGGTATTTTTTGTCGCAGTCGGTATGGTAAGGAGTTGACGCTGACGGTAAAGGGTCCGGCCCCGGGAGGGTGGCTGGCGGTGTGGAGGGGTTGTAGGGGAGGTGGGAAAGGTTAGCTGTGGATGGTAGCAAATTTGGGCGCGGGAGGTTGGTAGATAGTGTGGAGGAGGGGTGAGGCGGTTGAGTAAAGAGCGTGGGAGGGCGTACATTTTAAGATTCTTTGTATTTTTCTCAATTGGTGTTCAATCCTTTGCTTCTTTTTTCTTCCACTGAACCCTTTACTTTTTCACATATCTTTTTTTAACACTTCGTGGGAGGACAAGCAGTTAATTGGCATCGCGTTGGAGCCCATCGGCCTAGCTACCTCGACGAGAACGGTCAAGATCAGGTGTCCAGGTATTGCCGTGTCATGTGAGAGAACGGGGTTAGTGTTAATAAACTAAAAGCGTTGTCGGAGGTAAGGTGTGCGACGTCTTAGTAATCATCCCGTGAGTTACTTGGTACTTTTGTAAACTTCTTCAGCGGTAGTTGTATGTACGACAAAGAGCGTTGATATGAATTGAAGAGGTCCATTTTCCTAGTTTAATGTAATGAGGAAGGGAATTTTACTCCATATTTTATCCGCTGATTCTGTAGGCTGCTCATGAATTTTTTTTTCGCAGTAATAACAGTACAGGTGCCCGTACAAGGACATCCAAAATTAGATGAAAGAATTCTGTGGTTATTAAAAGGGCCGCGAAGACAAAATACGACTTACCTGAATATGAAGACGTAGCCTTTCGTAACTCACCCGGCTCCATTACAACCACGAGAGAGCTTTTTAGCCAAAAGAACTCGAAGTATATTAAAAACATTCAAATTTCGCGCTCCAGTGACGTTATATGAATATGGGTGATATACTATGAATGATCACTGAAACCATAGTTGTCGGCGTGTGAACTACCGCTAGCATAAAAGTGTTACAATAAACGAGAACTAGAAGCCCCGCTACAATCGCTTAGTTTTGTTTCTTGGCTGTTTCTTTGGGAGGAAGCCACAAATAACAGAAATAAATTTCTGTAACGTCATGAAAACCCCTCCGGAAGGCTTTTGGGGAGTTGCGACTGCATCATATGTTCTCTTTATTATCTAGATTATTTGTTGACATTTTACGATAATATGGGCACCATTGCTTGCGTAGCAAACCAGTCTTTTAAATGAACCAAAATTGCATTTGTCTTCATGCCAATTTTAAACAAACGTTCCTTCAGTTGCCACTGTGTCCTACAGGTGAACAAAGAACACATGCCGATGGCTAAACGAAACAGTTAAGTCATGGATGCGGAAATACCTTTCCACGTATAGCAGGATACGATTTCATGGCTTCCATGACTGCCAGGGCTGCACCAACAGAGCTCACAGATATTAAGTTGTGTCCACAGCCATGGCCGATCTCTGGCAAAGCGTCGTACTCCACCATGAAAACCACCGTGGGTCCTGCAAGTATAGAAGAAGAAAAGAGTAAAACGCGAACGATTATGTGACTGTAAAGAGATTGCGGCAGGGTTGACTCCTTTGTAGCTCTTGCACCCTGCGCCGCCAATTGACATTGAATTTGATGTGAAAGCCCTCAGTGCTCCATTCTGCGAAAAGCGCGGTTTTTGTGGCGGCACGTTCAATAAAATGGCCGCCTCTGATAAGATAAAAAAACAAAAACATTTTATTCAGCCGTTAGTATGTGACCCCGGGTCTCTACAGTAGAAGCCCATGCTCAACCACCTGTCCAATCGCAGCACGTTTTTTACGTGGAAGCAAATTTTATTAGAATAACCCTAGCTGGAGGGAGGCGCACTATTGACGCACATCCAACGCGATAAGCTACAAACCATATATTACAACGAAACCCCCGCTACAACAGAAGTCATGAAGTCACAATAGATCACACTGAAAGTCAGTCACTGACCGGGCGCGATCGAAGCAGTAACAACAGTCAAGAGTATCGCTTCAATGTTCGTAGGCAAAACACACTAGGCCAATCGCCACTTGAAATAGGCCTTTCTTTGAGAGCGCGCAGTTTCAACTTGGCGCTACATCATGCTAGTTCGCCATAGATCAGCACGTTACGACTGGTGGAACAAAAATAGTTGTAGTTGATCCTTTCTGTGTAATAAATGTCTACTTGGGGGAGTCGCAAGGGATTCGAAGCTTCGGCGGGGCTAATGTACCGACGTCCCAACATTCACAAAATAGTTCTGCTTTAGCCTTAAAATTCAACGTTCGTGAGGCACATATGACTCTAGGAAGCCTATTCACAAGACATCATGGAGTAGGGCTTCAGTGGGATGGAAAAACGTTTATTGAGCATAAAAGTGTGGGTATTTATTAGTCCGTGAAGCCGTTATTCACTGCATCAGCCTGAGCGCGAGCAATAAGGCGTTCCGGCTCCTCGCACAGCAAGCTGGCCAAATGGGAAGGGGGTTTGGCGCGTAGGGCCATACCCACACTGGGGTAGGTCGTGCTCGAGACGAAGCAAGAGGGGCAGTGGTAGGGCTATAATTAGAGAGGGAGATGTTGTGGAGTATCGACGTCTTGTGATATTTGTTGGTCTGTAGTCGACATGAAATTCGAGCCGCTTGTCAGCTTAGGGACAAAATTCTAAATTAGCAATCGGTTTTTTTGCGTGAGAAACCACCTATATAGATAAATTCCGGTCAAAGTGCTCCCTTTGGTTACTCGGAGGAACATTTGAGCGCAATCGCATTACTTGAATGGCGCTGGTGGGAGATTACAACGTGCCATCTATTAAGCTTACGGTGCTTCGTCGATGGCACACGGCTGCACGACTTCAATTGAGAAATAAAAGCCGCATTTTATTATGCACTACACCGCAATCAGTCAAGAAAGAGTTTAAAATTGGAAATAGTATTTGTCATCTCACAAACACTAGGCGGTGCAGAATTTGCAAAATTTGCCGTGAAGGAAGACACAAAGATCGTTGTCTTCTGCTTTCTGATTTTTACACCCCTCCAGTCCAGAAGTTTAAAACGGCCAGCTCGTCATTCTCATGTTATTGATCAGGCCAGCGCGTGCTATCTCTTCGTAAAAGATAATACTGTGGTGGTTCCCACGGCATCTCACAATGAATGTTTAAACTGTGATTGAAGGTTGCTTCTTCCACAAAAACCACTTAGTTCTTGGAGCTTGTATCCTCTACTGGAAGATATATTGTTCTGACGAAATTTTACTCCCTTCGGTCTCTTGCCCGATATGCTCCAGCAACAAGTCCAATTTCTCAGGGAAAGATGTTAACTTGTCATTGGGGTTGGGCTCGTTTCATGTTTTGGGGCATCATCAACATTGTCATTGATATCAGCGATATGAAGCGTAATATTTTTGAGCTGATACATGTTCACAAAATCTAGTGGTTCGTAGCTTCAGAATATCTGAGGGGAATGTACCGACCCGTTGTTTATTTCTAGCGAGAGCACTCACAATCTCATAGCCAGTTGCAGCACGTGACATCGCATAGAGCCCAGTCAGAGGTAGTGTGATCCTTTTGTTGATTTTCTCGATATCACCTCGATAGCAAACTTCTTTTAAAGAGAGTAGGTGCAGTTTGAAAACCGGCTGGACGAGGTTTTGCGTCACAAGGTATGGTGTGCTGGGCTCACATGTCATTGAGAAAACTCTCAGGTGAAGAAGCCATTCTCGGGTAACGACTAAATGTAGATAGTGTGGCCCATTAATATATACTTTTAAAACGTTGAATATCCTGAAAGTCGCGAACTATTAGCAAACCTGCCTTTTTAGATGTATGGTATTTTTTGTGTTTCAGTTCTACCGGTTTACAATGAAGCTATTTGTAGCTAGGGATCGGGGCATTCTTGTTTCGCACGGTGAAAACCCCTGGTGCTGAATTTGATTCAAAATCGTTTCATTCTGTGCAAAATCTTTTGCATTTCATATCGTTGTAGTGACTTTTGAGTAGATTAGTTAACATTAGACAACATTTTCAACATTAGTAGAATATTAGCAAGGTTACAAATGTTTCTCGAAGATTTTCGCAGTAGGAGCACGAGCATTTCAATTTTTCGTGACTTTGGGAGGTTGTCTTCTCTGATTATTAGATAGTTTTTGAAATGCTTTCATAATTTGTGAAAGTAAATATTGTTTTTATACATTCTTTTCTGCTAATTATTGCTAGGCATCGGTTCGTTTGCATTCATTATCGAGGGCCCTTTCCATTGAGGAAACGTGATCCATTACAGGAGTCCTTTGCGCTGGTTTTCTTGTATACCTCGGGCCTCCCGCCGGCACGCACGAGATTGCTGTGGCCCCGATTTGTTTTAGCGACAGATAACTCCGCGAGGATTGGTATTTTTCTTTCATAACTGACCGTCACCAAAAAAATTGCTTTAAAAAACAACATCCAACAATGATGCATTTATTCCATTTACTTGCAACACCGATAGCTGAAAGTGAGAACAATTGTTGCAGGCAAAAACATTGGTCACGAAATGCCAAATAGCGCACAATGTCTATATTTTTTTGTCCACGTCCCCAAAAAGTTTGTAATATTATCGCTTTTAGAGCGATGGACTTCTAAGTTTGCCAACACGAGTACTTTCCAGGCTGCTCTACGATTACTATGCTTCCAGAAATTTATTGGTAGTGACCCGCCGCTGTGGCTGAGTGGCTAAGGCGTTGCGCTGCTGAGCACGAGGTCGCGGGTTCGATTCCCGGCCGCGGCGGCTGCTTTTCTGATGGAGGCGAAAAGCAAAAACGCCCGTGTGTACGAGATTTCGGTGCACGCTAAAGATCCCCAGGTGGTCAAAATTAATCCGGAGCCCTCCACTACGGCGTGCCTCATCGCCTGCGTTGCGTCGGCGCGTTAAACCCTACAATCAATCAATCAATCAAATTTATTGGTAGTGTCTTCATAGGTTGTGAATTAGATTTGCCGGATTGTGTACTATTTTCCTCATACGCTGCAGTTTGAAATAGATGTAGTGTTCCCTTTACCTGTCAAATATGTGACATTAATTTCACCTGCTACGCCAGTTACATTTACTGAAATGCAAAAGCATTCCCAGTGGGTTATTAAGCATTGCAATTTCAACACCCCTGATGTATTGCTAGTAGAGGTATTCACGTCTTGTTGAAGCATGATAGTAACCCCTTGTAGTACAAATCACATGCTTGCATAATAGGCTATAACAGTTCCATTCAACTGGCTCCACGAGGTTGTGGGATATTTAAAGTTTTCTGTGGCAGCTTTTACCTCTATAAGTACCTCAAAATACAGAAATATTGTAGAATGCTGAAATCAAGAAAAATCTTCCCTACAAGGCTCCACCACAATGGAGAATAGGAGGTGGTCGCATGTATATCGAGTGCATTTGTTTGCCCCAGCGCCTTTCTGAAGGGGACGCGCATCGGCCTGCCTTTGTATACACGAGTAGGAATGACTACAACACAAAGGACATCCGGACCAGATTTCACGGCAGCGGCTCTCGAGTTTCTACGCGGTTTTTCAAAATAATAAAACAAAAAAGCGGTGAGTACGAACATCGGCTCGTCAAGGTAAGGGCTCCAACAGCATACTTTTGTTAGAGTTGCCACGAGGCCGGCATGTTATCATGGTGCAGTGCGGGAGCGTAAATCAAAACTGGTGCAACTGAAAGCATGTTTTGACGTCGTTGAAGTTAGTTGAGGTTAAAAATAGGTGAAAATAAGGAACAGAAAAAACCTAAATCCGCACAACAATATTTCCTGTATATTATACGGTACAAACAGGAATTTACCCTTGAAGTAAGATTGGGAAATCATGCTAGTTACGTAGTAACAAAGAAGAAAAACAACATATCTCTCCCAATACTTTTCTACCTCGCCTTGGTTTGGGGACCTTCAAGCGAATCTGATTATTTTAGCCACTAAACTTCAACATTTTATTGCAAACTTTGGCTACCTACGTTGATTTTAATTCATGCTTATCGTAAATACTCAAAGTACAGCTGATCAAAAAAGTTGCGAGTTTTTTTTACGGAAAACATTATTCCAGTGCAGAAGTTCTTGCGCTGTTGCAGATTGTTATCGGGCAACGTTTAACATGTATGACAGATCTTGGTTTTTTTCTAACAAATATGAACGAAACCTGCGCGACAACGTATTGACGTCCACTCAGAAAATCTCTTGCAGTTTTAAAGGATTGTAGTTTACCTTCTAATTCTGGATATGTCGACTTTCGAGAATAGGAATGCGCTAACAAGACAACTGTGCTACTTCTTGAGAAATAATAAACGTGCCTTTGTGGAAGGAGAAATTGAATACAAAGTTTCCTGTGATGTTGAAGCGACGTGGTGAAGAGGAGGTGGGAAGCACCCCTATGAAGTTTGACGTCATCGAAGGGAGACCTCAAATTTTTGTTCAAAGAAAGCTCGTCTTTTTAATTTAGGCCGTGACAAAGTGGTGCGGAACTCGCAGGATAGAACGAACAGCCGCCTAAAAACGGCGTTGTCGGGTATTTTACGGAAAATATTTTGGCAGAAGCAATTCATCGATGCATTGAATATGGGACTCATCTTTTATTAATTTTAGGAGCGAATTTTGGAGGAAATTTACCCATTTTTGACGCTAGCAAATTTAAGGCAAATACTAGCACTAGAAAGTGTTTGTTAAGGTCGGGAATGAATAGCGCGGCTAAAAACTGTTTGGAAGGCAATCACAATATCAATAACCTGAAAGCCAGAATTGAGAGGTGAATACATGAATTGAATAACGCCAGGGTGCTGTGAGCTTTAACACGTGTCTCTTCCCTCCAAGCTGTCTTAGATTAAACATCAGTAAACAAGGCGCAGGACAAGACGACCTTTTCAAGTGGAATGACAGTTCAGATAATGCTGTAGACAACAAATCAGGGGCGTATTTTGACATGAAGGATGAAACAATGCCCCGCCGATAGTTTTCAGACACTCCATGTAACCAGCGGTGAGGCAAAGTAAAAAAAAAAAATGTTCAGCCTCCCGAACTGCATTTAAGAATAACTAGATTTCGTAAGGCTTCTGAAAAATTGCAAGCTAGCCATCTGCCAATATGAGACATAATGGGGTACGACGATGGGATATATTGCCCGAAACCATTACAGCATAAGAAATACGATCGATGATGTCATGCGTATATAGAAGACAACTAAGCAGTTACAGAGGGCTGTAGAACATATTTTCCCATAGAGACAACTAGATGTTGCGTATTCACGCCTCCGTGTCAGTCCAACACCAAAAACATTAAAGTTGCCTTTGATCTCCTGTTGGTCTTCACATCGGTGACTGCATTATTTTTATGACGAAAACAAAATGGCGCATTAGTAACGCAGATGCACTGTGCGGCATCATATTCATCATCATAATCACCTTCCTTCTCATCATCTTCATCATAGTAACGCTCGTCACCATAGTCGGCTGCGCTTCACAATCATCATTATCACCCGTTCTGACCTTGGAAGAGGCTGAGCCCCTCTCTCAGAATAAACCAAGCTCCCGTTGCGGCCAGAGAAGACAGGCCAAGGACCAAGCTCTGGAGAAAATGTACGGCAAAGACGAAATCACGGTGTATACTGACGCAGGAAGGTGTAAAAACAAGGAAGCAATGGGGCAGTTGTAACATCGAAAGACACATACCTCACCATTGCGACCATCCCCGGAAATACCACTCAAGAAGCAGAAGAAATGGCCACAGAGCTAGCTATAACCAAATTAAGGGAATTACGACCATTTCCGACTCGCAGCAGGTGTACAGAAGATTTAATTCGGGATCGGTGACTCCCACAGCGTACCGCCCCCTGAGCACAATCCCCAAACCGGCACGTCACAATAGTCTAGGCCCCGGCACTCTTCACTCGCGGGCAACGATTTCACCCAAGCGAAGTCCTGTGCCCTCGCCACGAAGGCCACGGAAAAATACCTGTCCTCGAGTCTATTCTGTCTTACCGTGACATCACCCGGGATTAAAGGCTAGAACGTGGAGTCTATCCGCCATCACACCTACAGTTCAATAAAAAAATAAGGCTTAACCTTTCGCTGCATTCAATTAAACACCTTTCCGCACCCATTCCAACTTCATATGCAGTTCCCCAACCGCCATCCACCTCAATGAAAATTCTGTGGAAATTCAGGCGGATTGTATTACGTAGCCTGAAAATGCAGCCCCAACCCAGGCTTGCCTTTCTGTAACCCCAACCTCTAGAATTGCGAGACTGCGCTGTCGAGCGCCCACCCCACCCTCCAGGTCAAACTGACGGAGAGTGTAGAAAGTGCAAAGACAACGTTAAGACTTTTTGGCTAAAAAGCCACACTTACACTAAAAAATTGGTAAATGAAAATTTGGCTCTCTCTCTCTCGCTTTATTTCGTGCCGCCTTTCTTCTGCCTGGCATGCGCTCTACAAGGCAAAAGCGAGTTACCTAGCCAACTTTACGTCGAGACGACAAATAATGCTCCGATGAGCACGGTCTCTACGCAGTGCCATCGGTTTACATAGGGATGCGATGAGTATTTATGAATCGAATTCCTATTTTTAGAGGGAGACAAAAAAATTCGGCTCTATACAAGCAATGCAAGGTTAAAACAAAACCCACGGGAACGGCTGACAGGGCATGCCAGTGTCTTACCAATGTTACTTCCCCGAGTGTATATTGAAGGGAAGGTATACGTTAAGGTATGAGTGCGCAGCTAGAGTGCGCAAGTAGCTAACAACGGGAGCAGTTAATTAAACCAGTTGCACTTCGAAACAATAGGCATGTCCTTAATTGGGGAACACCGATATCTCTAAACTTCTTTTCTATCATACTGTTATGACCTCAAACCTTTGAAAAATATTACCAACTACTACCTCTTCGGTTGGTCTCTGGGTAAACGGTGCAGCCTTTCATTATACGTTTGTAAAAATCGATAGCATTCCTGATTTTGATTTTATTTTCGCCGAAACACACTCGCCGGGAAAGATGAAGTCTTATCGTTAACTTCCCTTATCTGCCCAACAAGGTACATGTCTGGGTTTCCCTTAAAAATGGTACTTGGTTTAAACACCCAACTACTTTGGGCCAAATACGTCATTGGAGGTGACAGCACATGCCACGTTCCCAGAAAAAATGGTTTTCAGTCGCACTTGTGTACGGAGCAGGCATAAAAGATCTACTTCATGTGGAGACACACGGCAATCGACTAGCAAACACACAACACGTGTTCGCGCAATACCGCTTCACAAACGGCTTTTTAAGCACGATAGTTTTTTTTGGGCTACTTTAAAGCAGAAAAGCTTGGTTTGTCTTTGTATGTGTACCCCTTGAGTTAACCTTCTGGCCAAAAGCTGCTATTTGAACGACAGGTTTACATAGT
Organism: Haemaphysalis longicornis; assembly: GCF_048455015.1. NCBI lineage: Eukaryota > Metazoa > Arthropoda > Arachnida > Ixodida > Ixodidae > Haemaphysalis > Haemaphysalis longicornis. The sequence goes on from NW_027526445.1 coordinate 119,023,162, forward strand.
CAATGCTTTTGCAACTCACTCAATCTGAAAACGCACTTCATCCTTGTTAATATTGTTCATGGAAAAAAAAATTAGGCATATTAAGGAAGAACAACGAAACACGAGTTTTATTTGGGGGTTATTTTGTAAATATAAATTGCTGCCTTATTTTTGTGTCACAAAATGAAGAATCACGCGCAGAAAATATAGTTTTTACTCAAAATACAAATAGGGCTTCTACCCGTGGTTCGTGCCTCGTGGCCACTTTCCAGCAACTTCCACAGTAACGAATGATTTCAGTAGATGGCACGTGAGCAGTAAAATGCCCTAAAATTGAATTCACTGGCGCAAATATCCAGCGTGTTCACCGTGGAGGGAGCAAGACAGCAGGGGAAAAGTGTGATAGTTGGGCAGAGGAAATAAGCGGGGCATTTACAAGGCAGCGGGGGCCCAGCATTACCGTCTTTCAACAACATATGCAGCGATGCAAATACGCGGAAAGTTTGTTTTGTTGCGACATTGTGTGAATGGCGTTGACCCGATCTTTTTATTCATTCGTTCAAGTCATACGCTTAAACATACCTAATATTCTAGGTCCAGCCAATTGGTTGGATAACAGTTTTTTTTTCCTAAGACACAGAGCCAGCAGCAGCTGCATGGGCTCTGCACTCAGGGTTTCTACCGCATTCAAGGCTTTATTTGATTGATTGATTGATTGATTGAGTTTTAGTCAACTGGATGCAAGTGAAAAGTGCCTGCGAAGAAAACCAAGCTTGCGATTTGCGTTATTAGTGACATCTTCAATGTGCGCTTGCCAGGAAAGGTTGTTAGTGATATAGACTCCAGGTATTTGTAGCTTAACGGAAGCTAAAGGTATGGTGTTAAGAAAGTACGTTGCGACTGCTGTGCTAGTTTTAAGTGTATGTTAGACATGTTATTAAGATCATGCTGAGGAGGAAAGACCTCGGAAGGGTTGCAGATTTCCCGGTAGAGTACAAAGTCATGGGCGAAAAGTCTTATACGTGAGGTGAAACAGTACGGGAGGTCATTAATAAATACAAAAAAAGAGGTGCAAGTACCGAACCTTGCGGAACCCCTTAAATGACTGGACAAGGATACGAATCGTTACCGTTAGCCGTTACGTACTAGATGCGGTTATGCAAGACGTGTTCGATCCATTTTAAGATACTGGTTTCAGTATTAGGTTTGCTTTATTTCGGAAGTAGTAAATGGTGAGGAACAGTGTCAACTGGTTTAGAAAAGTCAACAAAAATGCTATCAACGAGAAAGGAATTATCCAAGGACGAAAACAACTCATAATTAAATGCAAGCAGTTGATGTTCACACGAGTAGATTTTACTACACCTCTGTTGAGAATGGGTAAAAAAGAGTAACATTCTAACAAATCCATCAGATTAGCATAAATATTATGTTCTACAATTTTTCGTGGGAGCTTTGAGGACACTGAGTATCACATACCTTGTGGACTGGAACAACTTTCCCAACCTTCCCATCAATGGGCAGCGCGGCACACATTTGTGCTTGGTTCGTCCACCCGTTTTAGGTAATCGACAGGTGGGGTAGAAATCTGGACGGAGCTTTTCCGCCTTTTTGACAACAGGTTTTGTGCAGCCGATGTGAATTGCTTCTTATACCATTACAAACGACACCATGAGCCTAGTCCGAAAAGGTTCTCAGGGTGTCACTGCAGCTTTTTTAACCTAACCTGTGGTATTCCAACGGCACTATTCCGATTTTTTGGCGCTATCGGCGTATCCACGACTGAGGTTCTGTTAATTACGAGCACTTACCAACTACTGACACCAAGAATAAGGGCGGAAACGACAGAAGTCCGGCACATGCCACAAAATTCGCTCAAAATTCGATGAGCACAAAATTCGCTCACGAATAGTCTGGCAACGTTCATCGTAGATTGCTCCATGCTACTACAAAATGACAACCTCAGGAAAACGTTCCCATCAGGAAGTCTTGCGCCGCCATCATCAGTAGTCGTCTGGCGAAACGAAGTACTAGGGACATACAATATAAAGCGGTGGACAAAGCACCGCCTTTAACAAGCCACAGAAAGATGGTTCGCGAGTGGCGTGAATCCAATGAGAAAAAGTACTAGACAGAGCACGGAAGGAGACTACTACGAAGCAGCATGCGGGGTGTTGCGTGAACATCTGCACTCGCGAACCAATCTCGCTAGACACTGTCTATGTGATACTTCATATATTTGTAGGCGACGTTAAACAAACCTAGTCAGCGCGATTGGCTGCAGTATTGGCGAGTATACGCATATTCCAATGCGAGTCACGGATACTTAAGTAACATACTGCGCCGGAAAAAGACCTCGTATGAGGATCGTTCCCTGCACATGAAGTAGCAAAAGAGCATACGTAGATGATCATGTTTCATTGTAACAAGAGCCACGGCAGAGAACAGGAAACGAAATCAATAAAATTAATCAAGGACGCTTTAAAGGCAGCAGCCGGCAGTGTGTTCGACTCCTTCCACGCTAAAGTGACATTCATAAACCAGAAGATCACATATCCGACGCAATCGGCACTGGCATATGGTATGCGGGACTACCCCATTTGGACTTTGCTTTATTGTCATTTTTTTAACCCATTCTCCTCCTTATTGCCCTTTTTTCGGATTATCCCGCAATGTGCACTTGCCGAAAAAGTAAACTTGAATACTCGCGCTTTTTGCAGGGATGCAGCAGTTCCGTTACGCAGAAGAGAAAAACTTGTTTACTTATGCTTCGCTATTCCTCATGCACGGCCGGAAAGAAAGACCCGTGACACTAACGTGATCGCGTTATAAGCTACACTGTGAGAGTACCAAATGGCACAGTACTTGTTCCTGCACGTCAGCATGCTCACAAAACCGATATACGCGTGCACAGGCAATCCCGAGGAAACGTCCCGCTTTAAATAAATTTTCGTGAGCACGTCAGGTTTCAGCTTTCGACCTTGCCTGCGGGCGTAAGCATCCGCAAAAAAATTGATGGGTTGAACTGCGTTTTATTTTTAAATATTCGTAAAAAATGTCCGCATTCCGCGAATATACCAACGAAATAAAACTAAATAAATTATTTTCTGCTGAAGCCTGATTTGTTTTTGGTTGTAAAGAAGGCTGCACATCTGGTAGAGTCATTTACATCAAAACAGAAAAGAATGACGTGACCAAATGCAGGGAATGACAGCGGGCGTCCACCTTTATGCCTAAGTCTTTCTCCCTTTGTTGGGCAAACGAATGCACCGATATGGGGACCACGAGATCATTAGTGACCCATACGTTAGATAAAAGATCCGATTTTTTGTGCTGCCTTTTGTTAAACGCCAATATATAGCAAATAAAAGGGGCATTTCTGGAGTGGAAGTTGCACTTGCCAGAATAGGCTTTCAGTTCTTGTTCTAAGACCATATCATGCCTGAGCAGTGGCCTAATGGTTAAATTTTCGGTAAACAAGCGGCGTATACTTCTTACATTTTTTTTCGGTCTAACTACTTTAGCGGCAATAAAGGTGATGCTTGTTTAATTGCACGAATTTGACTCGGTGTGTCAGCGTCTCGGTTTGACGGGACGTTGATTTTCGGTCGGAATTGATTTGTCGCCACCACACAGTACCCCACCAGTACCACACCACCCCACATGATCCACCTTATTACTTAGTTTTCGGACAGAGCCGAGCTCATCTGTGGCCTCGAACGTGAGCGGCGCTCAACTGAACCCAAAGTGGTCAGCTCAGCTCACTTCGGCACAGTCCGAGCTCCACCCAACTATGATCGCGAACGCCTTCCTAAAGCCTATTGATATCAATAAATATTTAGTCGTGCAATTTGGTGAGGGGAGGATGTCGGGTGGGAGGAATACAGTTCTGCCCAAACTCTGCACTACATCAGCAAAGCGTGACCTGTCAACGGCTTTGAAACTTGGAGCACAATGGGCAGATAGTCGGAAATATATCGATAACAGAGCTCAACTGCAATCCGTCCCAAGTCGCAGACAGAAGATTATTCGCCTGTATTGGTGTCACCGTACCTGACCTGATAGTAGTTGCATGTAGGCGAAGAGCAGTGCGCGCGCTTATCTGATACCGGATTGTGGTTAGAGCGAGAAGCTGGGTGGGTATCTCGAGACAGAGCAAACGATGAAGCAAAATAGATGAAGAATTATCTAGGAAACGGTAGCCATCCCGACGCCATGGGTCTTTTGTAAAGCTCAATATTAATTAGAAGGAAGCTTACAGCGCATATTTAAGCATAATAGACAGGCGAATAACAATTCTAATGCAGATTAGCCGTTACGTGTTGCCTCGTTGACAGATCCCCGTTTTTGTCTAGATGGAGTGTAACTATTTTATTCGGTCAAGGTTAATAATTTTAGGTCAAGCGAAGAATCCGGAATAGGCACTGTCTAAATTATTTCCGCGGTAATATTAAACATTCAAAGCCACTATTACACCCCTCTGCCCAGCTGGCACTTTCCTCTGCTTTCGATGAGCGTAGACTTTCCACCGCTGGAATTAAAATGGGCATGCCGAAAGTTTTCATGCCCGCCTCTTTCAAGCGTTACAAAATATTAGCCCAATTTCGGTCGCTAGTGTTATAACGAGAAAAGTACCCCGTAGTGCCTCAGTGCGAAAGAAAGGTTCACAACGTGTTTTAAATATGCGCTCCTCACTGTTATCAAGAAAAAGGGATGCTGCAACCACGGGAATTTTGTCTTCCTTGTCGAAAATATGCAACTTCAGGGCAGAATATCGATAAGGTTTTTGTCTACATCAGCTGCGGGTGTCGTGATATTGGCGCTTTCCGTCATCAGTGTTTTACGCCTTTTATATTGCCCTACCTGTACGTAAAGTGCCAAGACTAGCACATCACACATATAAGCCTTAAATGAGTCCACAATAAAATCACGCACTATTCACAGTGCTGATAAAGTCTAAAGGCCCCATGAAACCTCACACTTTGGATAACTCCCAAACATAAGCACTCTTCCGCGCCGGCTAAACGCATAGGTACATCAACACATTCCTCATCACAGTCTTTGACAGCATGGCATGTCTGCTTGCGTCAAGGTAAAAATATTTTCGACTTTGCTTTTTGGGAACTAAGCGGTTTATGGGCGTTCCATTCCGAAAGATACGCATGGCCTAAATGGTGCGGCAAATGAACAAGTCTGGCGAAATCGTTGACTGACACGTCGAATGGATTGTGTGGCCGACTATAAACATGACACCGGTTTCCGACCATGCGCAGCAGATCTATGGGTGATGCGCGTGTACTTTTGTCTTTCTTTCTGTATAAATTATTTCTCCAGTAATATGTGTTTTTACCCGCGTCACCTAGAAGATAATTTAAATTGAAATTATGATTAAAAAAGGCAATAAGACAATTAACCAACTAAGGGTCCATGGACTGCGAATTATGAGGTCCTCTTAAGCTTAGTTGAGCCATCACGTTCTAACACATTCTGACACCGCTGAGAGGAAAACAAAGAAAAGAAATAATTATAAAAGTGTAAGAATGTGGGGTGACGTGGACAAAATGTTTAGTCACACACCAAAGAAGCTTATTCACAGAACTTTGTACAGTGGTGTTCTCCGAAGAGATATGGGCACCTCATTTTTTCTGCAACAACAACCTATCGTTGACTGGCATTTCTCTCATCCTGTTTTTGTATACAGAAAGACGCATGTGAGGCTCCTAATAAAATTATGATCGTCGAAAAATATCGCCACCATCGTAATTTGTGCGCCAAACCCCGCGATCTTAGCGCCTCCACCGGCATCCGGGGACTGCGTTTTGCGCAGAGCCGGGATACATTCCTCAGAATTTGCTGGTTAAACGGTGCCGTTTGTACAAAACGGCCCTAGCCGAGCTCTACCATGTCTACCGGTGTTGGGGAAGTTTAAGTTAATTTGTATTTACTATGCGACTGCTATTTATGTTCTCCTCAAAATAGGTTGAAGACTGCGAGCCTGGCCTAAACATTCGTCTCATTTACGTCTTGCAACAGAAGGCTCAAGTCATATCACGGCACCTAAAAATATTGGAGACCTGATAAATGTAATCAGCAAAAGGACAGGAACGTTGTCCATAACGCATCTTTTTGCACTTTCACCCTCATATAGGCTTGGAGTGCAGCAAATAAGATATAATGACTCTACTGCAACACTTGATGTTTACAACTGTTATTTTAGTGTTGTAGACTTTATTAGAAGGCAGTGGAGTTAAAGTAACATTCAATGACCCAGAGAAAGAGATTCCTTACTGTACGCGTCATCTGCACCCTGAACGTAATTAGTGTAAGCTAATCAGGATACACTCAGCGAAGGCCTGCTAAGGTTATTAAAAAATGTTCTAAGATATTTTTGGTCTTGCTGAGTGCTATCTTTTTTAATACAAGCTACGTGAATTATATTTTGAAGCAGTAGAGTGTGTTGTGAGTTCAAGCTCTCCAGATCATGGTATTAAATCTTAGGACCGCCCGGCCACGTTCCTTTGGCTGGGACAGCAACTACGCAATTCTGACTGGCCCCACAATTTCGGGATAGAAAGTCACATAACCAACTGCCACATCAGGTCAGGGGCTGTGCATGAGCCATTGAATTCTATTCCTTCCATGGCGGCAGTTTTCTTGCAGAGGTAAAAAAAAACAACTTCAGTAAGACAAGTTTTCGGTGCATGGTATGAATGCTAGGTAGTTTAATTAAACACGCACATCTACGGCAGGTTTGGCAGCACTCAAAGTTCAAATATGTATTTGTTCTTTGAAAACATATGCAGTCAAATTGACGCAGCAATACAGCAGTTTTCCCTAGAGATGTAGCCTCCCTGGTGAAAATAGAACCATTATTTTTGCTCAACAGCCAGCGTTCAGATCGACAAGCGCTTTTTATGGCATTCGGATTCCCAACATTGGGAGCAAACGGCGAAAAACTTCGAGCATTATTTTCGCGGAATTTGTCTTATTGTGCGCATTTCTCGCTTTGTAAGAAGAACACGGATATGATGGATAAAGTTTTAGAGCGAAAAGTAAAGGCGCAGATCTTAAATTTGGCTCCAAACTAAGCTCCACTCTCTATCTCCTTTTGAAGTCATCGAATAAGTTAGGTGTAAAAAGGTCGGACCCACTGCGTGCAGGGAGTGCTACCTTGTGCAAATACCACTACCCAAAGGAGTTCTGCACGATACAGGATATTACTGCAAAAATACTGTCTACTCTGTCCTAACTGAAATGTTTTTACTTCTGTCTAAGTGATGTTGTTTTCCTTCTGCGAGCAGCTCATACGATCCTCTCCATCTGCAAACATACATACGTGTCCCACGATGCTACATTTTCACTTTAATCTCCGCCACTCGTGCGAAGTAGAGCACTCTTGGCTTTGAAACGACACCCGAAATGCCACAAAGGATCCTGGTTAAAAAGCAAATGCATTTTCTTACCATTGCTTCCTCCAGGTGCGAGGAACTCCGCTCTGAATGCAGTTTCCAACAAGTGCTGCCTCTTCACGGCGAAACCACGGTGCTCCAAGAACTCGCATAATCTGTCGTGAGCTTTGAACTCCTGCAGGGCTAACTCAGGATTTTCGCACAGGAATTGACTAAGTTTGTAGAGGTCCCCTGCAGAACCTTCCACCACTCGGTTCACAAGAGGCGCTAGCTCTGGGAAAGACATCTTGACTGATCCCAATGCGTCTGCAGCGAGATGAGAACAAACCCGATAGATTCGAGGGCACGTAGAACAGAAGCTATTTAACGCTCTTGAGGCAGGTGTCCGCCTCGGCTCATGCAGGTTGCTATCACATGGACACTGCAATCAGCGTTTTGCCCGTAAGGTCGTCTAGGCTATGGCAGGAGGGTTCGTGCTACAAAAAGAAAGAAAACGGATATGCTTGTTTAACAGTTGGTTGTCAGCCTTTTCGTAAATTGCGAAGCGTGCAAAAACCCCACCTGTGCCTGAACATAGTAGGATGGAATGAAAAGCCCGTGACTCCCTTTGTCTCTCAGTCTGTTTTCTTTTTCATAAACGATAGCGGCTACCGCAGCTCTTACCAGGCGCCGAGAGTCTTTGTTTTCCGAAGCACTTATGATTTTATCTGCACTACTTGAACAAGATTAAGCGATGTAAGGCGTTGCGCTGCTGAGCACGGGGTCGCGGGTTGGATTTCCAGCCGCGGAGGGCACTTTTCTGATGGAGGCTAGAAGCAAAAACGCCCCTGTACGAGATTTTGGCGCATGTTAAAGGTCCCTAAGTGGTCAAAATTAATCCAGAGCATTTCACTACGGCGCGCCTTATCGCCTGCGTTGCGTCGGCGTGTTAGACTTTTCAATTTATTTATTTATTTATTAGTTATTATAATTAATTAATTAATTAATAATTATAATTTTGATCAATATTAATTTTTTATTTGTGTGTTTATTTATTTATTCCCAATGCTGTTAGTCCTTGCGGGTTCTCACAGGTGTGGGAGGAAAATAAATTCCTACAAACATGTAACGCCAGTTCCGCGATGACAAACAATGCATTCAGAAAACACATGACAGCTGACGCTCAAATGATTCAGTTGTTGGTGTGTCAATAAATGCATCTCTGTCAAGGTTGTCCCACTAGGCTACAGTTTTTAAAAGAAAAGAAAATTTGAAGACATTAACGCATGGCACATACGGCATCACTGCATGAGAGTGACCGGTTCATGGCTACACTCGCCCTGGGTGGTGATAGTGTAGCCTGGAATCCAAGTTGAATTTATCAGTATACAGTTGATACAAGAATTTCAGCCTAGATATTTTTCTGGGCGTTGATAGTTCGGGCAAATCGGCACAAGATAATAACGCAGATAGACTGCGTTATTCGGTACGCACCGAAGATAAACCTTGCAGCTAGTATTTGAATCAGTTCCAATTTCTCTATCAAACCCACTTGGTGCGTATCCCACACTACACTAGGGTACTCCAGAGTAGGCCATATAATTGATTGGTACGCCTTGAGCTCGACCTCGGGTGTTGCATCTTTTAACTTTCGCCTTAACTGACCGAGTTTGCTTGCGTTGAGCATATCCGCAGATGTTACCAATGTATACTCGTTCCAGTTCAAAGTGTTCCTTATTTTAACCCCGAGATACTTAAGCTTACTGTCATACTGAAGCGGAATATTATTTATTGTGTAAGTAAAATGCAATGGGGTTTTCCTGCTAGATACAGTCAAATAAGCCGATTTCTCAAAATTAATTTTCATGTCCAATGTAATACAGAAGTCGTAAATTTTTGAAGGCTTTCGTTTAACAGCAATTCATCTTGAGCATTCTTTACGCGACAATAAACCGTGCAATTGTCCGCAAATAGACGTAGTTCCATGCAGGAATCAATGTCATTAACAATGTCAGTTACATATAAAAGAAACAAAATTGGTCCTAAAACCGACCCTCGCGGCGCACTCGACAAAATCGGCAAAAATGACGACCGTGGGTCAGCTGTTTGGACAAACTGTTTTCTATTTATAAGGTACGCATGAATACATTTCACGATTTGCTTGTTAACTCCAAGATTATAATTTCTCAATAAGTTTAGTATAAAAAAGCCGAGCAAAAGCCTTTCAAAAATCAATGGCTATTGCATCGATTTGCGCCTTGTTTATTGCAAGGCCGAACGCACGGGACACTTCAAAAAGCTGCGTTACTGTCGACAAGCGTCGGCGAAAACCATGCTGCTTTCCGTAGGATAAGTTGTTATTTTCAATGTATTCAACTGTATGTTTCGATAATATGTGTTCTAACAGTTTGCACGCTGCGCCTGTAATGGAAATTGGTATATAATTTTCCGGCAATAACTTAATGCTCGCTTTGAAAACAGGTACAACGCGAGCAAGGAGCCAGTCTTCTGGTACACCTCCGCTATGGAATGACCCCGCAAAAATTCTCAACAAGAAATGGGATATCCATTCACAATAACGCTTCAAGAACTGATTGGGTGTTTTATCGGGACTGAAATGTTTTTTTCTATCCATTTTCAACAACAACGCTGCAATGCCATCTCGGGAAAGGTCGAAGCCATTATTATCTCCACACAGCGACGAATAATCGGTCGTATCTGGGGATTACTTCTAGTTTTAAATACCGAATTAATCATACTGTAAAATCGTGAGCGATCAAATCTGGCCTACTACAGACTATTTCGTTTACCTTGATTTCATTAATGGTGCGCTTAGAAACCGATAAGTACGTCCAGAATTTTTGAGGCGAGTTTTGCATGTGATCCACAAACGTTGTTGAGAGAAAGGTCACCTTCGCACTTTTAGCTCCTTTCTAACTTGCGTGCTGAGAGTAGCTATTTGTGCACTTCTCCTTGGCGTCGTTTTAGGCGCACGATTAAGCTGCTTCTTCAAATGAATAATTTCCCTAGTTAACCATGGGCTGCATTTTCTTATGCATTTTACCCTCTTAGGCACATATTGTTCTAAACAAGCGCGGACAACTCACAAAAAATATTTCCGAACACAAAATTATTTATGTCATCTTGGATAGGGAACAGAACACGTTTAAGTAGTCGGTAACTTACGTGCCGTCAGCACGGTTAAAATTATACACATATACAGAATGATATATTGATAGTTGTATATTACCCATAGTTACAACGGTTTTATGATCTGATATGCCATCCTTTATGTCGACATTACAATTGAAGGTTCCGTCTATGAAGAAACGCAAATCCAGCGTAGATTTATTTTGTCCCTGTGTCCTGGTTGGTTCTTTGACAACCTGAGCAAGGTTATCCTTAATCATAATCTCTAATATTGTATCAGCGCTAGGCTTTTCAACTGATCCCGCAAATTGGTGCATTCCAATCGACACCAGGTAAATTAAAGTCCTTTGCTAAAACAATTATACTTCTGACATTCTTTTGGGCTTCCGGGGGTTCTAAAGATAACGCCGACCATAAAAATTGTGGTATCAAGAAACAGTTTACACAGAACACATTCATGCCCGTTTATGGATGACACAGTTTCATATCTGAGTGGCTTCTACACTAGTAGTGCCACGCCGCCACCGCGTGTTGCTCTATCTTTGCGGATCACACTATAATTGCCTGGGAATACTTCATAGTCCTTAACGTCACTGTGCAACCACGTTTCTGTTATGGCAATTAGTTCTGCGTCGTGGAGCAATGACAAGTATTGATGTTGTTCTACCTCATTCACGATACTCCGGGCATTTATATTAAGTAATCTTATCTGTGGCTGCCTTGTGCGCCAGTGAACTTTTCCCGAAGCAAATGGCCGCTCCTTGGCGCAGTCTCATGGGCACGTTCTGCTCGAAATCCAATGCTATTCACAACGTTATTGATATTGTTATTGATAAAATCTAATGCTATTGATAGCAATGCCATTGACAAAAAGCCTATTTGAACAAGGTTGACCTTTGCACCGTCGCGTTTCTCAGTCTGCGACGATTTCCGAAGTAGCCTTCTTTTTTCGACTGTTTCCGGTGGGTTATCATCAAAAACACTGAGTTTTGTTCTTTCAGATTTTTGCAGTTCTTAAAGATTGTCACCTTTTCATTGCAATTGTAAAATTGTAGGATAACAGGCCTATCGTGCAACGGTTTCTTTTGACCACGCCTATATATATTCTTTCAACTGACGTACCCGCCACGCCAAGTTGGCGAAAAGATGTTTTTAAAGACGATAGTCTTTCTTGGGCTACTTAAACCCAGAAAGTTTGGTCTGTCTGTATGTCTGTCCGTCTGTCCGTCTGTGACTCGATTCAGCCACCCGGCCAAAGTAAAATTATTATTGCGCAATAGTCTTATATACTCACAGCCAAATGTAAACGTCTAAGCCCGGTTTATATGTTCATACTTGTCAACTTTGTTGAACAAGAACAAGGCATTACGCAAATATAAGACAGGAAATTAGTACACAAGGGATATTTACAGTGTTCGTTTATTAAAAAATTCATGGATGCTTGGTTTTTCGATAGCAAATGATATTCTACATCTACTGCAGAAAACTGCCGCCTCCTGGCGGCATATGAGAAATCACGCGGCAATAGCAACGAAAGATTCCACTAGCTCGGTTCCACGTTCTGCTTGGAACGCACGTGGAGCACGGCCACGCGGCTCTATAAACCTTGTAGTCGGCCGCCTCCATTCACGCGCGTCTCCGCCGTACTGCAGCGCTGGCATAGAGGAACTGGGCCTGTAGCAGTGGAACGTGGTAAATTCAAATCGCCTTGCGCAAACCTTTTGTGTGTTTACCTTGGGATGAGCGCGACGGTACAGGAACAGCATGAGAGGTGAGCGGGAAAGCAAAGGGGGGCATTTCCTTGGCAAATGTCTACAAAGACTATCGTCTTTTGACGACATTTGCAACGAAAGGAGCAGATACGCGGCCAATTTTTTACAACATGCCGCTCGATGTCTTCACGTGTTTCGTTTTCACTCTCGGGGACACCAAATACACTAATATTATTCCGCCGTGTCTGGTCCTCCAAATCAATTAGTCGCTGGTGTTGATGCTGAACTGTTCGTTTAAGGTCTTAACTGTTCGTTCTAAAATTTCCAACCGAGCACATTGACTCATAATTTTAGCGAGGCTTTCTTCCAAATTGGCAAGCCTGTTGTCCATTCGATTTTGCTTTTCCAAAATTTGTGCTAGCAATTCTTCCACAATTGGGCCAGGGTTCATTTTTACGTCCTCAGAAAGCAAAACCTTAAGGTCCAACCACCACATGCTCAAAACTTCAAAAAACTTCACAGGGAGCGGCCGCACCAACAGACAAAGGCAATTTGACAGCAATCGTGATACGTGAGAGTAATAACCAACCTGTAAAACAAGCCTTGCGTGGTCATGCAACATTGCCGCTGTCGTGCTGCCGCCCCCACTGAGGGTAGCCGGTTGAGGTGTTGGCTTTACATGCCCGCTGTCTGCTGCCGATGTCACTCCAGCTTGACGGCCCGATTGGCTCATCCAGGTGACGTCCACCGCTGCTGTTCTGGGGACGGCGTAGCTGACGATAAGCGGCAGAATCTACAAAACAAAGCATGCGTGGTCATGCGACATCGCCGCTGCCATGCTGTAGCCTCCGCCCCCCCCCCCCCTCCCTCCTCAATCGAATCCGGCCGCCGCCAATCAATCGAATGTAGGCCACAAGTAGGGCGCACAGCAGTTGACCCTCTCTTGATGCGTGTGATAGCATTTCCCGTGCTTCATAGCGGCACTCGAGGCCCCTAAAAAACTATGCCTGAACGTCAGCCGCGAACTCGATGCCCTACCCTCAGATTTCTCTCTCCTCCTCCGGCAGCACGGCAGCAAGGTCACCCATTAGCACTCAGCTCACCCACCGAAGTGCGAGACCTTCTGCCTCTGCATTACCCGCACCCTTCTCCGTCGCTACAACCGCCTTGGATGTACCGCGTCTGCAAATTACTACTGGAGTGCCAGGCATTACCCGCAAAAAGTATATCGCCACACCTGCCGTAAAGTTCTTTGCCTTGGAACTGATCTTTCAAAAATACAGGGCCCACACCCATCTATACACGAATGGATCGGTGACTGCCAGCTCATCGGCTATAGGAATCTGGTTTCCGTCCTCCTGTACCCCCTTCAGCGCAACGCTTAGACACAGGACGACGTCCATGGTCACCGAACTTGCCGCTCTGCGTGCTGCTTTCGCCTACATCATCGAGCAACCAGCACGTCAGTGCGCAATCTTCACGGATTCTCGGGAGGTCCTTCAGTGTTTAAAATAGTACCCGAAAGATCAGCTTGCTTTCGACATCCATGCATTGCACTTACAAGCTCTAAATGCACACCATCATGTAGAGCTTGGATTCCTGCCTACTGCGGTGTAACTGGGAACGTCAAGGCGGACACTGCGGCATCGATAGCGCATGATCTGCTCGGGCCAGTGATACCGATACCGTTCTCCAGAAAATATGCTTCTGCCCTAGCGTCCAAGGCTGCCTGGAGATTTCGACGATATATGGGGGCTGTTGCGCCGCAACATTACGCGCCGCTTCACTCCATAGACCCGCACGGGACTTTTAGGAGGCCTGACAGACTTTCCAAGCATGACGAAGCGGTTCTTTACCTCGTGCGGCTAAATGTCGCTTACACAAGTTATTTTCGATTCAAGATGAAACAGGCCGCTTCCCCCTTCTGCACTCTTTGTGACGTGCGCGAGGACTTGAACCACGTATTATGTGAGTGTACGCGGTACAGAGCAGCTAGAACGTCCCCTTTAGTGTCCTTGGGTCTTTCGCTTTCTTGAGGACTAACTCTAAATGACGTGCTAGGTCCTTGGTCGAACCCTAAACGAGCATCCCGAGCGACAAAAGCTCTATTGTCTTTCCTGGGAAGCACAGGCCCTGATCAGACTCTTTAAACAGGACTCTCTTAATGAGCGCGTCATCTTCACCACAGTCATTATCATCATCTGTTCATTGATTTCATTTTTTCATACATCTGGTGTAGCAAGCTAGGCACCTTGGCCAGGCTAACCTCACCAATCTCATTAAAGACTATTCTCTCTCTCTCCTGCCTATGTTGTTTCTTTGCATCTGATTCTGGTTTGAATAAATTTATTTAGGAGTTACTAAACAATTACAGTACTTACGCCGTTGATAGACTGCTCACCGCAGATTGCAGACGAAGCGGTGTGGAAAGAGACGGCAATAATTTTTCGCTTTAAAGTGCTAGAAAGAAACTTTCAGGCCAAAAAAGTGAGCAAACATTTTTTTTGTCAAAATTTATTAGAATAGCAATTTGATTCTGAATAATGCGTCTATAGGAAACGCAGTGAGTGCGCTGTAAAGTGCACTGAAAGGGCTCCACTGTCGATAGCTCTGCTATTTTTGGCGGACTTTCATCGCTGCGGCGACACACCGTTGCAATGCAAAACTTGATAGGACGGAAGGCTAGCCAAATTTCTAGTGACTATAGCCGAGTGGCTGGCTTGTAGCGAGCAGAAGACACCTTGGCGACTCCGCGTTGTCACACGCTAAAGGGCTTTATTTTTTGCTGTTGGGAGACAAATTTCAAAATGAAATAAAGTCCACCCTTTTGAAACTCATTTTTTGTAAGGGAAACAAAGGGTCACACGAATGGCGAAAATTTTGACTGCTTAGCGCTCCAGATTTGCGTTTGCCTTGCGCGATGTTTTTGCTGTCTTTTATTGGAGAGCTGGTGTCCCATTTCATTTGAACGGCAAAGCGGCGTTGTTTTGTTCCAGACTGGTCTTGGTGTTGCTGATCGAAAGAACCGGGGGTGTCATTTCACGAAGTGTGAGGCGATATCTTCTTGCGTGAGCACTGGCTGCACGCAATATAAGGATCGAGCCTTTCCCAACCGCTCATTCAAGGAACCCCCTATGGTATGTAGCCTGCACTGTGCTACTACTCGCTTCAACAAAGACTTCATGAAGTGGTTTCACGAGCCCGTGCAATGCCTAGTCTGCTCGGCCAACGGGCGCTAAACCTTGCGCAAAACGTCGAGAGCACGTCAGCGACCAGTGTGCTGCGTGCACGATAGTGCTAGCGCTATCCGACAAACTGCACTACGCATCATGACTACATCATTTCAGTCACCTTACGGAGCTTTTTTTTCGCTGGTCAGTTTGTTTCTGTACAAAACCTTGCTGCAGAGCTGCAGGTAGGCTTCAGCGCGGCGCCTGCGCCACAAAAGCGCTGAAACCTAGGCCATTCGGAATGTTCCCGGTTGCGCCATTGGCTAAGGGGATAGTTTCACGTGACCAGGTGGTACGAAGGTGAGCGCTCTTACACTGCGCCGAATCACAGGAGAGCGCCAGGTGCTCGCTTTGGGGAAAAAAAAAGTGATGTTCCAGGCATAGTTCTTACACATACATCAGAAAAACCAAAAAAAGAAAAGAAGAACAGTATTCAAAGCACTTGGTTCAATGGCGTGGACAAGAGAAATAAATACAATGAAAGCCTTGGTGCGCGCTGCTCTATATACTGCAGCAGAAGTAAATAAAAAGAAGAAGGAACACTTGGCGCGCGATCAGTTTGTATCATCTTGGGGAGCGTACCACCGCGCTTGCATCACAAGAACACCCCCCCCCCCTCCCCACAAACACGTCCGGGCATCAGAAATCTCCCCAAAATATTTGGTTGGCCTTCATGTTTTGTGGGAGCCTTCCCGGATCTGCCTGGGTAATGAATCGGCCGAATTAGCGGCAGTGAGTCCCGCGGCTCCGGAAAACCCTGGCCATATCCATGAACGTGAAACCTAGGCAGGGGAGAAGCATGCAATGTGTGTATAAGTTTATTAAAACATTGTAAGTCTCTCTCTTGCCATGCAGCACGCGCTGATTGGGTGCTGGAGAAGCGCCGGTGGGACGAGCAAGCACGCGTTTGCTGAGCCAGCGGCGCCCTCTCTTGCGTTGAACCGGATTCAAGTAATTAAATGAGAGACACACTGGCCGTAAGTTGTCTTCAGTTCGCACGCCGCAGCATGCGTTCTAGCACGAGGCGCTTGGAAACAAGCGTACCGGCGTGTTTTTTTAGTACGGGATTTTGTCCGTGGAGAATAAACGTTCTAGTACAAGCCGTTCCAAAGCTACTGTCCGGGTGTTTTAGTACCGTGACTACATGATGCGACCGGAGACGCCGACAGCTAGAGCCCTTAAGGTGCTTCGTCCTTAAAAGAAAATGTAGGGGGAGGTAATGGTCGACCTAAAATAATCGTCTCATCCCCTTACGATTTTTCGTTACATAAATAATATGCAAAACAAAAGTCCCCGGGCCATATCCACTTACGTGAAGCCTGGGCAAGGGCGAAGCATGCGGTGCATGAAGGTATTCAAAGATTTTAGATCTCTCTCTTGCAACACGGCGCGCTTATTAGGCGCTGGAGGAAGGAGAAATCGCGCGCTTCCTGAGGCTGTGGCGCCCTCTATTGTGTTGAACCAGATTTAAGAAATTTGCATGCCTATTTGCCCCTGTTTGGGTTAGGGGCAGGGATAAATGGGAGCGCGATGCAATGCCAGCGCTTCGCCCTGAGGACTCGTCCTCGGTGAACAAAAAGGCCCCTGCACCAGGTAACTACGCCCTCTCTCGCTTCGACCGGTCACCCGACCCGATCAGGCCTACCGTCGACAGCCAGTGGGTATTTAAGTCTAGCACAAATCATAACCCGTCTACAAACAGCGTCTGCTTGTGCTTGACGATTGCTGAACGGACAGAGAGCGTTACACAAATGTTTAAAACATGTTAGTTTATTTGAACCTGTTTTATCCATTATGCACTTCTCTTACAGTACGTGTTACGTTCCTGCACTACGGGTTGGAAAACGAGTGTCCGGTCTTTTAGTACCGTGAATACACGAGACGACGACGACAGCTGACAGACCCCGACAGCCCGAGTACCAAGATGCTTCGCCTTGAAATAATTCATCCGCCGCCTGCCTGCCTCGGTGGAGGGTATTAGCAGGACAGCTATGTGCACCATTACTGGTCTCCCCCCCCCCCCCCCCCCCCTCACGCCAATTCCACAGCTCTAAGCAGAAGCCCAGCTAAACACACCTGATAAACTCATTCATCAGCGTCGTTCCGCAATCCTGCTGAAACGTGGGCGGGTTCCAAGTGGGCGGGTTCCAGCAGCTCTCGCGGCCTGCATGGGCGGGCCGCCTGATACGATGCCACCTTTTGCGCCGCGAGGCCGCCCTGGTTGTGCCTTATGGGGACGGACAACAAGCCTCTGATAAGGCTACATATCAGAGACAAAAAATAGGCTTCCAGCCCCGTTCATTTATTTTATATCGCCTTTAAACCTGCCATATCCTACCTGGTTAAGTTATTGTTCAACACATCATTTTTGGTTTTTTTAGGTGTGTAGGGCGTAACATGAAATTTAAAAGGTTTAAAAGGCTACATGACCGTACCTGTGGCCTTTACCAGCCCCCGAACGCTGTCCTTCATGTCCTTGACTGAACGATTGCGACACAACCGCTGGTTGTCCAGGCTTCTGTGAAAGCCGGGGCACAGGACTGCCTCGTAACCTTGGCATTGACGTGTCCCTCTTATCCTGCCCTTTACCAAAGCTGCGCGTACAAGACACTCCGTGCACTCCCAAGCCTTCTAGGAGGACTTAATGCCATTCCGGATGGTCTGCAGGTGCTTGCATCGACATTGACTAGTGGGGACAACCCGGAAATTTATTCCGACTAAACGGCAGCTTTCGGGATTTGCGTCGCGTTGCGCGTCGTACAGGCCTGGCCTCACGCATTAACGCGATTATGGACACTTATCTAAGCCCTGTCGGCGTTTTGTGGATTCGCCGTGTGTACACAAGTGGTTAATAAGTACCACCTGGCCTGCGCATGAGAGCACATAAGCACATGTAAGTATGCGAAGAAATTTTTTTCTCTAATGCATGAAGGAACACACCAAAACTTCACAAGTGACATTACATGTCAAGCATACGCAGTCAAGCACGGTGGAAAAAGAATACATTGCCATTCGGCAAACATACACACGTAACCGAAGGAGGGGAAAAGTCAAAGGGGCCACCCAACAATACTCGCACACTCTGTACAAATACCAACGTTCCATGAACATAAGACAAGTCATAGGTAAGAGCCGGCGAGGAAACGACCGCCTAGGCTGTCGCTTCCCTTGGTTCAATTTTTGGTTCAAATATTTGGTTCAAATCACGTTTATTCTTCCTCTTCTTAGTTGATCGATGTGACTCGGTTTGCCTATCACGTAAATGTGAGACAGCGCCTCTGCTGGCTGCAAAGAACTGACTTAGTTTCTCTGGGCTTGAACAGAGGCTGCATATGACGGACGGAGCTTCAAGAAATCATAGCCGTCACTTCCACAGCATTCCTTCCTGGCCGTGTCTCAAGCCTTACCGAATACCATTAGAACGTGCGAACTTTTTACCGGATACATTTGACTCGCCGGCAATGAGCCTCTCCAGACATTAAAGATCATGCCGCAATTTTATATCACGTCACCACAGTCATGCCCCCCTCAAGTAAATAAATCGCGCACGCCGCTGCCGGCGTTACCATTTTGCGGGCATTCCGCTCAGGATAGTCATACCGGCGCACCCCTCCAATTTCTCTATCTATTGGGGGTGCCAGTGCCCCCCCCCCCCCCAACCCATTGTGTCATATCGAGACAGTGAGCACTGGGCTAGGACGTCGGGCAGCCACCATCGTCACTCGTTCGGTCAAAGTGACCGGGAACGTTCCTCCTTCGGGAACCACCCTTCCCCTGAATTAGCCCATAGTTTTGTCTCTCTGTCCCTCTCTCCCCATATTTCCCGTTCTAGCTCAATGCATGGATGTCCTGCGGTACTCTCGGCAGATCCGTCTCCGTTACACTCCTCGTCGCTGGTCTCTCAACATCTACGACACCCGCCTGGGTGCAGACACACCGAAAGAAAAATCTTTAGAGCCCCTATTTTCCATCACACATCACCCCCCACGTACCCCTATAAATGCGTAAGCCGCTATACGCCTCGAGCGCGGCCTGTAGGGGCGCCACTGAAATCCGCCTAGCGGCCCGTTTCGAAAGCAGGCGCGGGAGTCCGCGCCCCGCTCGCCAGTGCCGCCGCTGCTTTTGCGGCACGTTCACGACTGAGATTTACCGTTTGTGGGCGTTTGAAATTCATGTTTGTGTGGATCAGTCACTCTGTTCGCAAATGGGGTGTGTTTACGAGAGTGTAAATGTTTCCGACCCGATCTTAGTGTGGTATTTTCGGTCTGTATAAGCGCCAGGTGTGTGTCACAGGCCAGCGTCGGGAACCGGCGTATGATGGAGCCGATTGTAGTTACACTGACCTGAATTTACTAGCCGTGTCTCCGTAACCACCGGTTCCTCAGATGTTCATGCTACGGCTATACACTACGATTTAAATCGGTTTTGTGCGCTTACATAATCAGCGGAGCACTCATACCTGACAGCACACCAGTTACGTTTGCCAATATTATACCTCAGATATTGATCACCACCATTTACAAGTCAGTCTGTTAAATTCGGGAATATTCAACAAAAGTACGATGGACAATGCATAATTGTACTCGGGGATCAGCACACGACAGAGTCGTCTTGTCGTGAGGTGCGCGCCCGCAGACCTTCATCTGCTACATATATCCTCTGCGAGCAGCGCGGAGACGGGCTTACAATATAATCCGCGTCCGCGACTAAACGCTTCTTCGAAATATCGTCATATGGCACTTTGAGCCTGCAGAATCAACCAGAAACTGAAATCAGAGGGCCTTATCAGATACCACACTCTTCCAACGACACATTTCATCGCTTGTTGAAAAGCCTACCCTCTATACTTCCAAAAATGCGTCCGCCGTACGATCAGCTCTTCGTTGAAGTAGAAAAACAAAAGGAAAGTGAACGGGAGATTTGTGTGTGGGATTACTAAAACGTTCATTGCTTGATTCCGCTCTGCATTTGTACACGGCGTCCCCCTCCCCACCCCTTCACCGATTTCTCGCGAAATAGCAGTGCATTTCGCGTATAGTTGGTCTAGTGAAACCTACCTGGCTTAAGTTTAGACGAACGTCTTTAGCATGCCAGAAGTTACACTGTTTTTTATTTCATTTCCGTTACAGCTATTATGTTTCTAAATTCCGCATTGGCACAGTATTAATTTTTCTGTGGTTTCATTTCCTTGGTTCTTGCTATATGGCTTGTGTGGGCACATATTTAACGACGCACAGGCTTGGAATATACTTTACATTTTCGCATGGTTTATATTCTTATAAAAGGCATAAGTTATTGTCCGGGATTGGGTAATTACATCCCCGAAACATATCTTTCTGCGGCGTATATATGCGAAACGAAGCCGCATTCGTTGTCCACGCTGCAAAATGAAGCCAACCTCTCATTGTGCCAGTATCAGGTCTAAGCGAGGCGTCAGTAGAATTCATTTGTGCCTGATGTTTTGGAGGTGACATGGGTGATATGTTGTTGCCGTCGCCGACGCCCGGAAGAGCGGCGACGAAGCGCGCAGAACCGCGTCCCCGGGTAGCTCTTGCAGGCGATCGCGTACTCTACGAAGACGCAGCTGCTTTTTAAGTGACCTAAACGTACTCTTTGCCTATACTCGTCACCATAAGTTTTTTTAGGGCGCGGAAAGGCGAAAAGAAGCGAAATAGACCCAAAACACTGCACGAGCCCCTATCAGTCACGCAGCGCAAATCCCGTCAACGCCGCGGAGAAGCGGCGGCAGGCGGCGCAGCGATCGCGAAGCTCGAGGCGTATAACGCCAATAAAAAGTGCCTTCCTCGAAAAGGCATGCTCCGCCCACCTGAATCGCTTCCTTCCCCCACCTTGCGTCAGTAGAAAGGCTGGATGTCGAGAACTCACCTTTGGAATCCAAACACCCAATCCCCTATATTAGAGCAGCAGCCTGCTACGGATTCTTTCTGAACCTAGAGCCCGCCTTTATATTCTTTTACTCGTTTTTATCTGATTCAACATGTGGCACAAGAAAGCAACATTTTTTTCGCAAACGTTGAGTGCGTCATACACCCAATGCTTACACGCAAAGGGAGGGACAATCGACCATCATCCCCTGTTTCGGCTGCATTAACAATTCAGAATCTATTTATGGAAGCGGCCATTGATAATTCTGGTGGTTCGGAAAGCTTTCAAGATAACAACTTTCTAAAACGAAACTACGGCACTGCACTCGACGAACGCCGTTTGTTTACGAATGGTTCGAATAGCTAGGAGCTCAACAAAGAGCGCTAACGTAGAACTGACGCCTCCAATAGCAACAACCCCCATGAAGTTAACGAATGGATAAATAATAAAAAAGTCTTCTTGTTTGGGATGCGCAAAACCTGCTTTCTTCTCCTGGTAAATATCCAATCCTGACTCGGAAATTGCCAAGAACAGGCGACGGTGCTGCCGACGTTAAAGAAGATTCCTAACCATTGTAGATAGCCTGTGAAACATGTGTACATTCCTCCAACCTTTAATTAGGTCCTGATGATGAGCGACGACGCCACTGTAGCCGCAACAGGGGCGAACGCAAATGCGCTTTCCTGGCAGACCCAGACGGCAACACTTCCTCATGGAGTTCTGACACACGCAATCATTGATCGGATTAAGAACAATCGAAGTGAGCTCCTCGTAAAATTCCGATACAGTCACACAAAAAAGGACCAAAAGAAAGCTGTAGTCTATACAGGGAAGGACATTGACCAGTGTCTATGAGCCAGGCCCGTAGCCAGAATTCTTTTTTTTGGGGGGGGGGGGGGGGGGGGGGGGGGGGGGCTTGTTGAAGGCCAACCTATACGCGGTGGGCACTTCATTGGCGAAGTTAATTTATGCCAGTTTTGTACAATAGTATTTCAATAACGGGATATATTTTCTACGAGCGATTGTTCTCAGCATATTTGATCAAACTAAAAAAGGTCATAAGGTAAAAAGAGCGAAAAATTAAAAGCCTAATACTACACAAACTGATTTCATAGAGGCACACCCAACAGCTCACCTTGGTGCCTGGCATGGGACTGTAGGCTGTACTCTCATCGCGCCACACGAGTTTTGGCGAGATACCGAGGCCGTACGATTTCAACGAATGATATGAAGTTCTGAGCATTTTACTCCTCATTTAATGTCTGAAGTTTTGTATTGGGCTAAATATTTCATAGAGCCAAGTTGCGGCGGTAGGTTAGGAACCCATTTTATCTACTTCAGATGTTCTTTAAACAAAATTACGGGCAGCTAGCAGCTAGCAGCTAGCCGTTCTAGTTTTTCATCTCCCCATAGAGCTGCTTTATTTGTTGCGTGTGGATTTTAGAGACACCCTAGTTTGATTCTAGCATGTTTGCTTGGAAAAATCCATAAAGGTACACTGAAGTGATTTGTAAACATTGCGGGATTACGGGCGCGAATTGTAGTCCGGAGTCCCTAGGCCCTGTTTTGACCACTCTGAGCGCGTTTACGCGAATTTATTTAGTATAAAAATCAATTAAAAAATGCTGTCCTCCTCTCTGCACCCTCGCCCATTTTCTGTGGCGTTTTCGTGTGACGGCAGGAGGAGATGAGCTGGCAATTGGCTGAGCTACTGCACGGCTCACCGACCTTTTGACCGAGTCAGTCGGCGCAGCGTTTAGTCCGCCGGCCGCCGACGGGTCGTCGCAATTCGCTCGCTCAGTTGAAACTAAGCCACAACACGTTTGCGAATGGAAGAATGCGCCTTTCTTTACTTTGTTAGTTTGTACACTGTATCTAGCTCCAAGTCAAGGTCACTTCACAGAAGTGCTGCAGAAGCGCAAATGCGACGCTTCGCTGACTGGTACGCTAATGGGAAAATCTAAGAACACTTGAAGGCGGGAGAAGAGTCAGCGAAGTCAATATAGCTACTAAGGAAACAAAATCAACTGAAACTTTTACCGTACAGCGTAAAACTAGGGTGCAGGAAGCACTTCTTTGCGCTGGGCGAAAAAGCACAGCTGTCAGCAGCACGACTACGCATCTGCGACCGCTTTTCCGTCTAAGAAATGCAATTGCTAGACGTGAGATATTGTGTAAACTTGGCGGACGCTTACTGCACGAAATAGTCACCTAAGCTGCTTGAAATGCTTAAACTAAATAAAAGTGTAAACTGGTTATACATTATATACCTTATATTGCCTAGGTGAGCAGCGTCCGCCCGTGGCCGGGTGGTGTGGAGCGCTAGGTATGTTATTGTAAGTGTTCTGCAAATCACGAGTTCAAATACCCGAGGGTACATTCTTTTTTTTTATAACTTGACTTTTTCGTTTTCGGCCGATGTTTTCTATACTGAGTTCACCTTTTTTATGCCGTAACGTTTACTGACGAACTAGTTCACAGAACGTGCGCAAGCTGACACTGACGAGCTAGCGAGTTCTCGTTGGCATGCTGTTGCTATAAGCACCGACGGCTTGCGGGCAGTGGGCAAAGGTCAGAATAAATGGACCCTTGGCCTACTGCGAACACGCTTTTTACGATACAGGCATGAGTGAGGCAAGCTCCCACTATGGGGAAAAGCGCATGGCATTTCAGCGCCTGCGGGGACGCGGAGGGCGTTCATCCACTGCGTACGCCTCGGCTAGTGATTGCTACTATTCGAAGCCGTCTTGGGAGGCTTATATTATGCATTTTACAGCCGACAACACGGCAGAAACGCGGTACGACGATTACTGAGATACCGAGAATGCCCATCCAACGATGCCGTCGGACGTCAAGCATGTTGTTTTACAAAACCGAAAAGGAAACTTGTTTGAATGCTAACCTTGGATATCGTCCAATCACGGTGCGTCTCTTTCCGTCGTCACAGCCTTTAGTTGGTGCGGCCGCCGCCAATCGCGCATGGTAGTTTTTCTTCTTTCGCGCTTTGTGAAATAATGATCTATTTGTCAACCGGATGAACGTTGAAAAGTGTGCTAATTGGAGCTAGTCTATGCAGTGCAAGCAAAAACGGGAGCGTGACATATTCACTTCAGTGTCCCTTTAAATTAAGAGAACTCTCCAACTGCAATGCTTAACTTAAAGATATTACTCCGAAAACAATGATGTTTAAAGATATCTTGACCTTCTGGTTAGTTCAGAGGTCTCCCATCAGGAAGCCAATCATTGATTGTCACCTATGTCAGCGCAGTCATGCGCGAACAGCGCAAAATATTTTCAGACCGCCCTTGTCAAGTACTCTGAAAACCCAACACGCAGATAAATATAGCCATGAAATGGGGTTTAGACCCCAGGTTCGGCGCAGTTGTGGCTGGGAAGTTAAGAATTTAACAGGAGTCGAGCGTCGTCCGAGCAATTTCCACGGAGCCCGCCAGTCTTTGAGATAAAAAATTCGCGCATCCCCACTGAGTGAATCATGGCGAGAGGGCGAAGCAATGGGGATAGTTCTTACCGTAAATCACCCGTGGCATTGCCCACTCGCGCATGTAAATGAGTGACAATGCGTGCGTACAGTATATACAATTCCAATCCAATCCAATCCGATACACTTCAATTTTAATCCATGCCAATCCAAATCCAATCCAAGCTAATCGAATCCAATGCTCCTCGCGCATGCGCAACACTGTGTACACGGACGCCGAGGGATAAGCCACGGACAAAGCCAGGTTCTTATGGGCTTCGCCCCTAAAAGTCTTAGGTCAAGGAGAGTAATTTTTCCACTACAAGGCGTATAAGACAGTACACAAGAAAGTTACGCAACCCACCTTAACCACCACACTCATGTCCCACGCGATCAACGCACTTCTGCTTACTCCTCAAGTAATGGAAGGCCTTGGAGACGTCCCAGTGGACTTTGTTTTAGTTCACTAATGAGTCCGAGAACGCTGCTGACTAAAACCTTTCCGCTAAACGCAGTAGTTTCAGCACTTTACCGAAAGGAACACGCAAAACTGGCTTGATTAGAATTAGCACTACGTGTTTCCAGGGCGCTCTCTGCATTTGGGAGCGCACCCCTTGGACCAGACGTCTTTCCGAAAAGGCTTCAACTAAAGGCGTTGCCGCGGGTGACCAGCTTGAAGCACAACTATGGATGAGGGCGACAGTGCGGCGAGAACAACAGGACATCCTGTCAGAATTCGGGATCCCGCCGACGCATTCTGCCTGTTTTCTGCTATATGTTGTTTTTTATGACCCTGCAGGCACTTCTGTAGCAAAGCGCTGCACGTTTTTGTATAGTATGCGAGGCTGCTAACAAGTGGGGGCGGACCGGATGGTTTTCAGCAGGCGGAAAAACAGCGAAGGGTGCGGAGGTAAAGAAAGGCCGCTTAACTCGGGGGACATAGAAATTGTTCTTCTATTTCTTCCACCGCCTTTTCTTCCTTCTCGGGCCTTCTGCAGACGCAAGACAAGCAGAAGGTGCACCTGATACCGCGGTGGCCCAATGCCTGAGTATGGTCCCTAAAGGGATAAAACCTGAGAAACAGCTTGTAGCCGCCGCTGGGCCATTTCGCCATCTGTACAGGCGATTTACGCCGCTCCATGGAGTGTTCTTCGCCCAGAGGGTCAATGGCGTTAACAGATACACGTGGATGCGTAAGCGGAAACACGTGGCCCTTCCGTACACGGCGTCGATGGGAAGACGAGAGAAATAATGTGGCGCATTCTGAGCCGCTGTCAGCGACATTGTGCATTGCACCCTTCTCTGAGAACGGCTCGGCCCCCAAAGCTGCATCCGGTGTTTTTGTTCCTGACCAGAGAGGGTAAGCGTAAGCAGAAGAGAACAGTTTTTTAGAAGGGAAGCTCTCGCTTACGCGCGCTGCCAGGAAAATAGTTGGGAAGTCGAGCTGGAACCCTCCACCCCCGGCCCCGCACCAAACGTTCGGGGGGCCGTGTGGCTACGGGCCTGCCATGAGCTTCTGAAGCTCTTCCATACTTTCAGCCTCACGAATGAAACTTGGTGTGCACTGATCAGCTGTGATGGGAGGTTGAAGATGAGAGCCAACAAAAAAGGCCCCACCGTATTTTTGTACCAATTCCGCCTGAGTGAACGTTTTGAGGTGCTTTTCGAAAGGAAGTTGAAGTGAGGAAGGAGACCGTCGTGGACGCTCGATTTCAGGCCTCCATGAAATCCAGACAAGGGTATATAATACTATGAAGAGCACAAACGCAGCAAACATGGAGCTAACAATTGAGATAGTGGTTCGGCCTTGCAGAAAAGAAGAGCCATTTCCTGCCATGCGACGTGTAAAAAAGAAAAGAAGGCAAAGCGGGTACATGGCGCCGAAACAAAAATTAGTGTTCAAAACTCCAAAAAGCGGCCTCGAGGGAATGTCGACATAGCCTAACCTGTTTTGCAGCAGCAAACCACTCATTTTTAAACCAGGTTCTCCGACCATATCGAGGGTGACATTTAGAGCGGAATGCGCTTCTAATAGTGCCGCGGTCTGCGGAAGTATGTCGTTATGTCCACCTTTTTTCTTCCAGTTCGGCGATACCACAGCGAGTTAGAAGTTTGCGAGAAACATTTTGTGGTCTGCCTCGCTAAGCCTGAAAACCTGCGAAGGCAGGTAGGTGTTTCTGCGGAGGACGTTGTAGTTAACCTATCCATTTTGGGGCTCTTCGTTTGATGTGGCAGAAATGGTGACCACCTGGCATGCCGCGAAGCCCAATGCCTTTACCCAGTCCAACGACTCATTTTCATCTGTGGATATGAACCAGTGGGTTTGAACAGGAAAGCGGACAAAATGTTCTAAATTTCCTAGAAAATCATTCTGCAGATTGTGGCACCAAGGAAGAAATACCGCGAGTTTCAGAAGTCGCAATTCGTGCTCCCAGACAAATTGGTATAACTCCAATGATCCGTCATCAAAATGGTTCCACAACAAAACGGGCTTGGGGAGGTAGGCAATGTGCTGCGCAAGCAACTTCGAGGAGTTACCAAAAGCTGCAACTGCGATGAGCTGGCTGTCGAGGCTGGCCATCACGTCCAGTGCAAGAGGGCGCAGCTGGGATTCAGAGATGCAGAATTTGGCGCACGACAATAGAACAAGAAGAGGCATGTATCTGAACATTGTCCTTGCTTGTATCCTAAGCAAACCTTTGCGTTTTCTGATAAAGTGAGCAGCGTCCGTATTATCCGGGGTTTGATTGAGCTCTCTAGTTTTCACTACACGTGCCCCTGTCAATATTTGGTTATTACTGGCTGCTTTCTAATGTAGGCATTTCTTTCGTTCACATGTATTTCCCAAAGGATCGATGCTATCAACGTTCTGGTGATGACGCACATTCATGTTCTTGTTCCTTGTATATATGTTCGTTTTTTTTTTCAAAATAAAATTCAGTTGCTAGTGCGCTTCATCCTGTGTCTCTTCATTCGTCTTCGTGTCTAAGTGGCGCTTTTTCAATTAACAACGTATACCAACGAGCCCAACTTGCAGTGATTCTAAGGATGGAACGGCTACGCAAAAGCGGCCATATGCTAATGCACCGAGATATTCACTCACCCCAAAAAGCTTATTTCGCTAATGAAAGCTGATGAACGCAGTTTGTTGTTAATTATTACATAGCGTTACGGCCTAATGGAATTTGTGTAAGTAGTCCTGTCGCCAAGCGGTACATGAATAAGAAGCAACCCCATATAAACGTATAGCCTCCGGGTCTTATCTATCTGGGTCATATTTGGAAATTGGCGGTCGCAGGCTTTTCAAATTTTTGTTTAAACGAAGATAAATAACAATAGCGTTTTTTGTGCCCTGTATTCCGACATATTGCCAAAAATTAGAATGCATATTTAAGCAAGAAGTTCTTATATAAAAAATGTTTCCGAACCAAAAACCTGGAAACATTCTTCATTCTTGTCAAACATTTAAAACTAAAAGCAAACATTAGACATATTTGAGGCCAGACATCACTGCATAAGTGGAAGATGAAGTGTTCTTTTAATTTAAAATACGTGGCTGCTTGGTTTTCCGCGATAGCCGATAAAAAAATACACGTTCAAAACAATGTTCCGGCGCATAAACACCAAAACCGTTAGCCGCCAACTATAGGCCTCTTGGTGGCGTCCCAAAAATCCAACAGTAAGGAAAGTCACCAGTACTAGCTGCGCAAATATTTGAACCCGGTTAAATTCAGTTAACTTTAGCAGGCCTCTGTGGTGTATATCCCATCACGGACGAGCGTCACGGTAGGTAAGGATCGTGATGGGTAGGCGAGAAAGGTAACAGTGGCCATTAGGTGGCGGGGGTGGCAGAATACTATCGTCTTTCAATGACATCTGACCAGAAGTGAGCCAATACGCGGGCGACTCCTTTAGCACCGGAGCTGTTTTGGGGTTTGCAATGGCCGTTGAGGTCTCTCGCGCCAAGCGAAGGTACCCCCCTGGGCCGACAGATGACGCCAACACCTCGACGGCCCTCAGGTCGCCCTCCCGACTCGTGCGCCGGGGAACCCTATATATGCACCGGTTTTAAGTTTTTCCAATTCTTAAACGAATGTTTTCTACTTCTACCAGCAAATGGTTTTGTCGAGTCGTGCGCCTTTAGAAACTTCGAACCAAGCTAAACAAATCAACTGGCACCGCTAGGGGTCGACCCTGAGCCTGAAGAGAAGCGGAGCGAGAGAGCCCATCGTCTTAGCGACTAAGCTACGCCCACACGTGGATACGGGGTGACAGACGCTGGTTTTGATTCTGCGGCTGGGGAGGGGGTGGGCGCTTTTTGGCAGCGGCACATGAAACAAGAGTGAGAGGGTGGCAGTGAGAGAGATGACGCAGTAGCCGCGTGTGCTGCCCTCTTTCTCACGCTTAGAAAGACGCTGCTCTCCATTTTCTTTCTGCCGTCGCACTGCCGGGCTACAGTGGCAGTGTCCCTGCTCTAGCCCGGCTGCTGCGTTCTTGATGCCACCCTCCGCGAATTTCAGGCAACGGCTGGCAGAATCTTTCGTTTCACTTTTTCTAGAGCCACATGTTGGAATTGAAGTGACATCGCATGGGCAGTTGTTGTGGGTGTCGTTTACAGCTTTGTTTTCCAACCTCATTTACTGCGTGGATTGGAACCAATTTTTTTCCAATTTCTGTGCTTATTGCTTACGGCATCATTATTGGGAAATGTTCCCTCTCTTGTCCGTATTCTGGGAACGTCAGGCATGCCGGTCCCCACCGCGCCGTATATTGTATAAAAGATCATTTATATTGTGAAAAGTTGCTAGATGATATGCTCGGTATGAACGATCAATCCTTTGATACTCAGAAATGTGGCAATATATGAACGGTGAAGGAAGGCCAAAAGAATTCTGGCAACGCAGAAGCGGACCGAAAAGGCATCAGCTAGAAGACTCCGCCCCGGTGTTTCCTGTGGAACAGATCCCGGTATTATGTCAACAACTATCTGAACAACCTAAGGGAAAATAATGCTCCTGAGTGTTTTATGTAGAGCAGACTAGGCGTTCGAGCGGGGAGAGGTCGTACTGCCCATTAAGCGCTTGCTGTTCCGGCGGCAAGTCCTTCACTGATCTTGCTGATGCTTAGCTTGTTGTTTTGTGAATTAGTGAAAGAACCTGAATTTCCAGCGAGACTAAGCTTGCTGTCCGGTATGAGACAGAAATATGGCAAGCTCCAGTAATTGTTTGTGAAGGATGTGTCTATCATTGTACGTGGCGTGGCGCCTTCCTAAATCCTCACGCCGCTTCTTAAAGGCCGTCTGGAGCACACCCAGGAAAGAGCAAACATAAGGCTGCAGCCGTTGTGTTTGGTGCAGTTATCCATTCACCATTCGAAACAATGTCTTGGCTGTAGGGTTCGCCGAATCGTCTACGAGATGCCGAACGTGAAGAAGCACGGCTGACTAGTTTCGTCAGCCTCGACAATATGAACCGTACTTCCCTACTAAAATAGCTCATGTGAACTAAACTTGCTTTTCGGTGGAGGTTTTTACGGCAGCCGCCGTCCGCATCCCTGCGTGTACGAATTTAAAAACCTAATCCAACAGTCTACATATTTTCTATGCTGTCGAGGCGGCGATTCTATATATCACCCTATTAAGGGAGTTAACTGTTGGTGACCTGCATGGTGTGACGGTCCGTCCTGTCCACCCCAAGGAATGTTATTTATCCGTCAAATTTTCCTTCTCAATTTTTTATTCGGTGGAAGAGCGACGGCTATAGGTTTTGGTCTATGTGGTCCCCCAGAGTCTTGCGTCTTCTTTTGCGGGGTGACGATACACCGTCGTGATTTTTTCGGTGACATGTAGCAGAGACCTATTGGGGAAATTCTGGGAATCACCAAGTGTCATTACCATCTGGGAGTCGTACAGAACTAGCGACGGGCGCCGGCCATTGATGTGTTGAAAATACTGGCTCAAGCCGTCGTAAACTAAGGACGCGCCCCTAAAGGTTTATTACAAGCCACTTTCCTCCTACCAGTAAACACGTGTTCGTTCTCTCGCGCGTGCATGCTGTGCGTGGTGATTTCCGGTGTTTTGTTGTTATCATCATCATGATCGTAATCTTTCCTTTTCGTTTCTTCCTTGCCCATTTTATAGGTTAGGACTATACTTAGGCCTAACTTTAGGTTTTGGTAAAATGGTCTCTAACAGGCGCTGGGTCAAGCAGCGTGTACATCATTGCACATCAATCTGCGCGAAACATTTGTGGGCGCTAGGGTTCACTTGATAACGTAAAGATGTGCGTCGGGCTGGCTGACACCCTCGTTCCCGTCCCTCTACGTACCTCCTACATTCCCCTTTATTGCAGGCGGTGTGGTTCCACATAACACGTGAGAGCCAACGGAATTTATTTGGCAAGTTTCTGTGACGTTTGCTGTCTCGCTCCAGAAGCGGCTTCATGCTACCGTTTCAATGACTATAAAATGAGTCCCGGCGGTTCGTGCATGACGAATATCTTTGGGCCCGAGCATTGTCATCTGAAACTGAAAGTAGTGTTTGTGTGTGTTTGTTAGTTTATGATTGCGAGAACTAAGTGTTTCTGTGTCTTGGTAAAAGCAACTGAAATATTTTAAAAATTAACTCTCCGCAATTACGTGCTTACAGCCTTTGAAAACAGCCGGGAGTGTCCCAAAACTACGGTCAAGAACCAAAGATTCATTTCTTGTTGTCCAAGAAAAAGTATATCCTGTGAAATATGTGCCGCTGTGAGCACAGCCATTACGACCATCTCAGAAGATGCGCGACTGACAAGAAACAATTATCCAGGAACAATTAAAAAAACACAACAAGAGGAGTTCAATGATTGACGATTGGAAGGGTTTAAAGCGCCGACGCAACGCAGGCGATAAGGCGCGCCGTAGTGGAGAGCTCCGAAATTTGGCCACCTGGCGATCTCTAACGTGCGCCGAAATCTCGTACACACGGGTGGTTTTGCTTTTCGCCTCCATAAGAAAAGCGGCCGCCGCGGCTGGGAATCGAACCAGCGACCTAGTTCTCACCAGCACAACGCTTTAGCCACTGAGTCACCGCGGCGGTTAAGAACAGGTGTTCGAAAATTACCAAAATGATGGTGGTGGTATCTTAGTACCTTAGCTTTGTCTGAGCGGAAATGAAGGTTGTGGAGCAGTTCGTCTCTAATGGACTGTCCTTCGTCCAGGAGCCTTGGCCTGGTGCAGATACGCGCCCCGAAAATCAGCTCGAAGGCATCGCGTAGTCGCTGCTACCCAGCCATCCTTACCACTGCTCATGGTGAGGGGGGGGGGGGGGAGTGTTAGGCGAAATTAGCCCTTCTACACCCAGGGGTACAAGAGGTGGGCTGTGGTTGGAGTGGGAAAGTGAGGGATAGGGTATTTCGCTTGAAGTGGAGGGCCGGTATGAAAGGTGTTGGTATCGAGTCGCAGTACGGTAGATTGTTCTATCTTGTGAAACTCCACACGTCGTGGGGGCTTGTACACAAAATAACGTAGAATATCACCTTACCGGGTCAATGTGGCTAGAGAAGCCTTCAGGTGTATATCTCAAGCGTGGCAGGGGTTAGAGCAGAGGTTTGGGCCACCTCGTTCCAATAGCGACACAAGTAACCAAGTGCGAACTTTATGATGATGATATCAAGGGTTGCCTTGATTTGCCTGTAAGGGTGAGCCTTGTCATTACAGAGATCCACTCAGCGTGGTAGCCTAACCACAAGGCTTGAGAATCTATAATGATGGTCGCGTAATTTTCTACGATGCAAGGGCCAAGGCAATTGTAATTTTTTCTGCGGTTGAGATGTTGGTAAGAATGGCAATTAAGATAGCATGGCATCCGTTGCTCTCCACGACCGCCGACCTATAGGCCCTGTGAGGAGGCACGACAAGACATCCGCATGTCCAGTAGCGTTTCTAGATTGGAATTTGGGGTAACGCAAGGCAACCTAATCCCTGCAGCGCCTTTGCATGTACATTGGGTTCATATGACTAGATATAACGAAGACCGTGATATAACGGCCAATTAGAAGAGTATGCATTGAAGAATATACATGGCCGCACAGTGCGCAATTGAGGCTACTTATTATTTCCCAAGAGTCGGAAATCTGGACTGGAATGTACAGTTTCAAAGACAGCAGAAACAGCGCAAAGAAAGGGGCAGGTAAGAACAGGATAATTCGCTCTTGATTATGAACACTCATCTAACATAGAGAATTGCCCAAACAGACGGCAAGAAAACGAATTCTTCGATACCTACGCCTGGCTGATCAGTTTTTGAAATTCATGTGGCGCCAGCAGCTCCCCAGTTCACCCAAGATAGTGCGGCTTCATAGAGGGTCTACCCACAAAACAGCGTATCATCCTGTTGTCCTTCCTTTCCTCGTCCTTCGCGCTTTTCCTGCGGAACTATTATCGCCGAAGAGCACGTCTTTTTCGTTGAAACGATTACCTGAATCAGCTTCTTAAACGTAGTGTGAACCTTGACCTTCCTAAACGGCTTTCTACTTGGAGTTGTAGAGATTTCGAGATATATGAAAAGAATTGGTAGACACTGGAATGGTTCGGTTGAAGTTACCCGCTGAGACATATGCAGATCTCGGCCAGGATGGGTGTCAAGTAATCCGGCGACGGAAATACACTGCTGAGGTAAGATCTGACTGCTTTCATCCGCCGCTGACACTTTGGCAACAAATTTAAATTTTTTTGCGTTTAAGAGGCCACCGCTACTGTTGGGTATGACGCACGCCGTGGTTAGGCGCTCCGGACTACCTTTGACTGCATGGGGATTTTTAACATCCGCCCAAATCTTGAAACTCGGGAGAGGCAGCTTCTCGCCTCCCTCCAAAAATGCGCTTACGCCGCCATGGTGGAAACCACGTCCTTCTGCTAAGCAGCAAAACGCCTTAGCCACTCATCAAGGTGGCTGTTGCTATTCAGTATGTTCGAAGCATTGTAACATTTCAAGGGCATTGCCTATTGAAGGACTATCCACATCTGCACTGTTTTTATGCTGAGCGCATTTTTCACTTTTTCATTTTGTCAAGTGCCCTTTCTCGCTATGGTAATAGAATAGAACCCGGTAATAGAATAGAATGGTAATAGAACCCGGGCTGTTATGGGGGGCTTGTTCAGCCACGTCCTTTTTTGTCGTGTATTGTTTGGTCCCAGCTCGTTTCTAGCCCATGTCCCGAGGCACATAAGACGACCTTTTAACGTCTGGCTTCGAATTACTAACACCAAGATAGCTTTTTGTCATTGAAATGTCTCCGAATATCTTGTTTGTTTTTTAGCCCTTTTAAATATCCTGTACTCCGCAAATTGCCTTTATGCAGATGGAATTCGAAGCTCACACTAGCAACATCTTAAAAACCAACGCATATCATACATTCACTGCAATAGAAACCTTGAAACTATTTCTATGAAAAACAACTACTTTTTTCTAAGCTATACGAACTTGTTCCTCCGCACTCTTCCTTCCAATCTTCCTACTAATCCTCCTTCTAATATGCGTTTCGGCTATAGGGTCTGGTGTGCCACCGGACAGTGTAATGGTCCCTCTCTTATTCATGTTGTCTATCAATGATATGCCGCAAGTCATTCTTGTCCACATCAGACTATTAGCAGATGACCGCGTTCTGTACAACCGTATTGAAACATGTGCCACGCAGGCCGAATTCAGTTATATTCTCTAAAATAGCGAAAAATGGAGTTCCCCTGCAAACAGTTTTGAACTCGGCAAAAGCGCTTTACGTGTGTACCACTTCACAATAATGTACTATTGATTTGCCTGTTTCACTGGAGGGGTGGCGTTAAAAAGAGCATAAATATTATCGTAGTTAGGTGTAAAGCTTTCCTCATATCTTCGGTTAACGGAATGTGTCGAATATATACGTAGTTATACCAGAAATGCTTAGCGGTCACCTATATGAAACGTTTATAATAGTACCTGTGAGGCAAAATGTTTTGCGTGTAAAAATTTATTCCAACCAATTATTTAATGTGCTCAAAGTTGTGGGACCTGCACACCTCAGGAAATCGTTCTGAGCTGAATACGATCAAATGCGTTGCTGCAAGATTTATTTATAACAAATATCGCGGTCGCCCATTCCCACCCAATTTTGTGAACTATGGGAATTTCCTTTTATAGATTCAGGACTGCCGTGCAACCGATTGAAGTTCATTTTCCTTGTTAGTCATGACCATATAAAATTAACAAAGATGATTATTTTCGCAATGGTGAAGGCTGTGTATTTGCCTCCCACAATTCGAAATGACAGTCGTAAATACAGCTCCTTTCTGAGAGCAATAAAACAATGAAAAATCGAATCTGTTATCCAACGCCAAGTACGTACGTTATCTATAAATGACTGTCTTGAAATTATTATGAGCACATGCGTGCGCGACCAATGACTTGGCAAATGTCAACGATGTATGGCATCTTGCCATTGTATTTATGTTGCATTTCAAAACTCTACATACGCAGTTTCTTTTTCATCCTGTAAGAATTTTGTACTGTCTCCTCAAAGTCCTGTAATAACTCCAAACTGGGCAGACATCGTCAATAATAAGTACAATAAATAAAAAGAGGCTACCTGCGGATTCTTTTCAGCCCAAAGAGGACACATACACAAAAACCTCCTTATCTTCAGTTTTGCATGCCCCCTTTTCAACGAAATGCCAAATCGATATGACCCAGAGGCTTTCCCTCCGCAGTTATTTGCTGGCTTCCTGGCTCATTTACATAGAGCTGTCACAACACCACTCACTTGAATTATTTCAAACAGATTTGATCAGCAGACGAAACGCGGTTTGGTAAATAAATACGTTTGTGCATTATCATATTACAAACTGAAGAGTTGTCGCAGCACCATTATTTAGGTCGGTCAGTCATAGCCGGACGTACGAATTCTGGTTTCAACGCAGTGAGGAATAATACAAACGGCGACCGCTTTCTTCGAAAACACGTGCTGAAGATACATCCCAGCACAAATTGTGCAGACATGATTTTTCGTGTTCTCATTTTGTGTGCCCTACCCTACACTTCGGGTGCCCAGCTTTATCCTCTTGCTCTGGACGTCATGGCCGGCCTCAACAGCCAGTGGTTCGTCGCAGTCGCCGCTTTTGGAAACGCCTCAACCTTGCTTGCGCCACACATTGCCCACCTCCCAAAGCCCGTGTGGCTGTGGACTTACTTTCGTGACGAATCGTTCCACCTGTACAAATCTGTCCTGGAGCACGAAGCACGGCTTTCGAAAGTCGCCATTTTTCTTCCTTGGCGAACTAATCTTCCGGAAGACTTCGTGGAAAAATTAGATGAGCTTGCCCATTTGGCAGTTCAAACACACTGGGTGATCTCCACGAAAGAAAAGGAGTCGCTGGACTGGGTAAAGACTTTGCCCGTCGGTGCATGCCAGGTTGTCACCGTTTCCGAAACATCAATCCAGGAGCCGGTGAATGGATACAGTAAGTGCAACGCACAGCGGAAAACCACCTCAGTGGCGTCGCAGGTATTTAGTCTTCGCGAAGCTGCTCCCACAAAGTATCCCGCAAATTTGAAGCTGAAGATTGTGTCGCCTTACCGGTTGAAGCCCGATGGACACACCGACGTAATTCCAGAAGTGGCTGCGGTATTGCTAGCCTACTTCACTCTAAACACAACCGTCATATTGTTTGGAAGACATGAATGGGGAATGAGTGACGTTCTGGTCCAGAGCAGATTGGCCGATATGGACATATTCCCTACAACATTTTCGTGGATATTGAAAAATAGGTTTTATTTCTACGCCATGTACCCGCCTTGCCATATTTGCTTTTTTACACGCCGTGTGCAAGGAAAGGTGTGTTTACTTCTGGAAGGAACAACGACTATCATCTCTTCTGTATTCACTATTGCTGTCTTTGCGCTGGTAATGATTATTATGTACCGCCGTCTCGAGTGCCAGGTGAACAGTAAGAGTGTGTCGCCAGTAGTTTTGTTCCTTACTTCAACGTTTTTTGGTAGGGCACCATGCAACATTCGCTGCAGCCTAATTTCAACAAAAATATTGCTTGCTTCATGGATGTTCGGGACGTTTTTTGTTGGCTGCTATCTTCAATCTCAAATCACAGCGGATATCTACGCACCAAGCTCCGTTCGCGAGGTCGAAAACATAGAAGCGCTTCAGAAGCTCATGGACTCCGGAAATGTACTTCCATGCATAGATCGAACATCGGTTCCAGCCCTTTACCACAACATGGAATCAGAATTCTCCAAAAAACTCACCTCCACTATTCGAAGTCGGGCTCAAGAGTGCGTAGTTGAGGATGCGATGAAGACGTGTTGCCGCCTTGGTCTACCACAAAAGCGAGTTTGCGTCCGCCCGTGTTGCAGCTACGACGTGATCCTTGCTCATCAGCATGGTCTAATGAAAGGCAGTGGGGATATAAATATGTATCAAAGAGTATCTTTAATGCTTCGCAACTTTCCCCAAAGACAGCAGCACCGACGCCTGCTCTTGGCCATATCTGAATCAGGATTGGACTTTTTCCAAGAAAGGAAGGCTGGCGTAGCGCATTCTTCAGAAGGAATCATAACTGTAAAGTACCCATTTTTTAACTACCTATGGGCATTTGCTATTGGATGCGTCTCCGCTACAT
The DNA here is from genome assembly GCF_048455015.1 of Haemaphysalis longicornis. Lineage (NCBI taxonomy): Eukaryota > Metazoa > Arthropoda > Arachnida > Ixodida > Ixodidae > Haemaphysalis > Haemaphysalis longicornis. The sequence goes on from NW_027526445.1 coordinate 119,060,630, forward strand.
TCGCGGTCTGTTTTGAACTTCTGAGTGCTCGAACCGTCTCCAGATGTCGCACCTGGGACGACTCCAACAACGAAGTACGCAATTAGGAAATTTTTGTCTTCAAAAGTTTCTTAACTCTAATCAGTGGAATGGCCAATAGGCCTAATTATTCCCGGCAGTATCAGAATTATGAACCGGTGCTAATAAAAGGTTGGTCGTCGATTGCCCAGCCTTCAGCTTATGGGGTGCTATGTCTATTGATGCAACTTAAAACACGTGGAATTTCTGTCCTGTTAAGCCACATGAGCAAATAAACAATACTCCAGCTCCAAGTATCTCCGCATTCACCACCTGAAGCCTCCTCGACTTGCCTTTTTTGGATAGTCTCGGTTCATTCGGAAGACGTTTTTCCTCATCATTCCCATCTCCCAACTGTCCCCAACGCGGCCAATGTGCCACTCGGGAACATTCCATGTGAGCTTGACCGTATGACCCCTTCCCTGAAATGTCCAGCAGCGAGCTATGGAGAGGGGCGATGGGTAGCTCTAGCCGGGAGATTCAGGAGGCCCTGGTACGCACAGCAACCAAAGTCGAGGCTAGCCTCTGCCGAGCCGTCAACAACCCTCAGTAACCCCGTGGCTTAAATAAAAGTCTCTCTCTCTCTCTCTCTCTCTCTCTCTCTCTCTCTCTCTCTCTCTCTCTCTCTCTCTCTCTCTCTCTCTCTCTCTCTCTCTCTCTCTCTCTCTCTCTCTCTCTCTCTCTCTCTCGAGCATCAAGCTGCACAGAAGTAACCTAGACGCTTTAGTAACGTGTACTAAGCGGGCAGTCCGAGAATAATAATGCACGCCTTCTTAAACAAACAAAAAATTCTGAGATAATGGTTTAAGCGAATTCTCAGCAACAAAAATTGGACGAGTCGCAAAGGGAAAGAGGATCAATAAATGTTTAGTGTAATGTATCGCAACATGCACCAAAATGGGAGAACTGAATTGGACTTGGGCGCATAACTTACCCGTGCTGCCAGCAAAACAATTCCATCTGAAGGTGAGAAACAAGGCCGTTCAATGAAACAAATTCTCCTCTTCCCGATTTTTATTCCATGTTGCAGCAGAACCGATAAGTCGGAGGTAGTAGTGTAGTTCACTAATGTTGAATAAGATGCGCGTGAGTGGTAGCGCTCTAACAGGGTAAGCGGCGCTCGGTTATTCCTAGTTCGTCTCTGTCATTCGTTGACTGCTGTTTGAATTTTCCTAGTATATACTTCTCGGCGCGCTTGCACTAAAACATGTTTTGAGGAGGGTGACGCTGAGCATCTAGGTCTGTCACGGCGTCTCCATGGCTAAGGTATTGCGCTGTTGAGCCCAATAAGGCAGGCTCGATCCCGGCTATGGTGGTCGCTTTCAAATGACAGTGAAAAGCGAAAAAACTTGTGTGTTGAGATTTAATTGGTCCTAAAGATCCTCCGAGGGCTCAAATTATTCCGCGACCTTACACTACGGCGCGGCTTATAGCCAAGGTGTAACTTCTCCCCCCTAAACCCCCCAAGCTCGAAATTTTCGACGCTGAGCGTCGATATCGATCAAAGTACTCTTCCCATGCATTCCTTCTTATTTCTTCTACACATAAGGGCTATATGGTGTGCACGCTACCTAAACTCTCAAGAATGAGGCTACATAAGCCAGAACCCTGCTCTATATAGGCTAACCCCCTCTTCATAATTTATTTGTCTGTACATATAGTGCAACTACCGCGTTCTTCATTAGCATATGCAACAGTAGCTGCGCGCATTATTTACGATGGTTCTAGGTGATTCGCTGGCCTAAAATGTTGATTATTGCATGTCATTCCTTCGATCTGCTTCTTTAATTGACAGTCCTCGCACTCCTACACAATGGCCGGTGGGAATTATTTGGGTGCGGAAACATCGTACAATAATAATTGATGTATTAGTCAATCCTTTCAGCGGGTACAGGCAGTTAGAGCCCGCGCGAAGGCTTCAGACCGTTATCACGTTCGGGCGCTTCAAAGGCCTGAGAAACGTTCACAGATTTCATGTGGGCGCGCTCCAAGTGCTTGGAGAATTATAACAATGATATGCGGTAAAGCCCAATCCCCTTGAGTGAGTGCAGAGGCTCGATTGATAGGCTAGGCACTTCGGAAGAACGACATGCGCAATTTAACCAGAGGGAAATCCACCGCTCTCGCTTTTCTTTAATCGAGTTTTGGCATGGCCTTCACCAGTGATGAAGACAGGGTAGAGTGGAAGGAATGCCCTAGGAAGCGGTGTGCATGGAATAAAAATAATAGGTAGGTCTTGGTGCAAAAAAAATTAGCACTGGCTTAGCTCGGCTGTGCCAGCATATACGTAGCATGAGCTAGGGTTCAGCCGGTCATTATAGCTTTCCTGGTTGTCTAGGATTAGCCTGATTATTATGTTGTAGAAGAAGTGATAACTCGGCTAGTTGTCACTTTTTTAAATCGCTCTGTAACCTAAATATAACACGCGCCTTCATCCACACAGTCTGTTTCATGCCTGTCATGTTTTAGAAATGATACGCTGGATTGTGACGTATGCATGATGTCTGGTCATATGGGTTTAGGTTGTAGTATTTAAGTGTGTGTCTGTTCTAATAAAAATCAGTTGTGAGTCAGCGCTGTGGTTTGTCGTTTCTTCTCCAGTGTCCGTGTTTTAAGTGCGCTACCTTCAAGATGTCCCATGTGATTATAATGTTTACTGCTGCTTCAGTGACACACATACGGTATTCTCGTAATGTGACACATGTATATTTATCAAGCGGCTCCGGCGCAGTGTCACCAATCGCCCCAGAGCTTAGCCGGTTCCGCAGGAACATGCCGGTGTTGCTGCGACGCACGTACCATCGGTTCCACACCCGGCCACTGCTCCTCGCACGTGCGCAGCACGGGTCTCCGGAGCCCTGCGAAACTGCTCAACCTTGGCCAGTGTAGCTCACGCTACAAAAGAGCGACAGGGCTCTTTATCAAAGTAGAGGGACCTGCCGCCATGTTGTCACATAGAAACCACTGTACGGGTATTGGGCGGAGGTAGTAAAGGTATTTTACCAAATTTATGCGGAAGAAAATGAAGAAGGAATTGAAGAACGGAAAGCGTAACGAAACGAAGGAGTTATCATGTAACTTTAGCTGTGTCCCGTAAAAGTTCTAGATTCTAAATTCTAGATAAAAATTCTAGAAAAATTCTGCCCAGGAAGACACCGGCAACACTGTCGCTACAGGCACCCTTAAAGGGGAAGCGTGCTCGTCTCGTGCCGGCCCAGGAAGACAACGGCAACACTGTCGCTCCAGGAGCCATAGAAGGGACCGTGCGTTCAGCAAGCCGAGCATCCGCAGTGGGGGTGTCAATGGCGAACAACAACGACAACGACAAGGGAGGGACATAGCGCCGACCATGAGATGCTTCGCATCTAAAAAAATGTGGTTGATCCCTCTTTCATAGGAATTCGCAAAACACGTAAGTGAAAGGGGCGTTCACAGGAGCATTTTAATGTTAAAGGAATCTCCTTCTTGTATGAAGGGTTCACAAACCTGTCCCGGCAAGGCGAAGTGACACCGACACGCAAGAAACGAAAACTGGGGAGGGTGCCTCAATTCACGCTCTTCCCCCGTACACGAAGGCGGTTAGAGATTCTGTATATCGCGGAGCGAGTTGCGCGTCTGATTGCCACATGCCGCGAGTTCCAGTTCGACAGAAACGCCGCTTTCAGTGCTGCGCACAGTCAGTTCTGCTCAACTGGGCATTGGCGGTTGTGGAAGCGGCGGCAGCGGCGGCCGCTCATCTGATAAGCGGTCCAATATTGTGCGTCAGTTTTAAGTGCGAATGCACTTTATAAGCGACCCCAAACCATCCACCGCCGGCGGCGGCGGCGGCGGCGGCGGCGGCGTCCGCAGTGCTCCTCTATATTTAAAAAAGAAACAGCATCCGGCGCCAGGTATCGATCCGAGGACTTTGCGGCCGCAGCGCGACGCTCTACCGACCAAGCCACGGACGCGACGCTGATATCGGCGTTAGTGACGCGCCTTATATCTTTAACGCATTCAAACTACGTCGTCAGCGGCGTGCGTTGGCGACTCAGCGGCGTTATAGCGACTTGATAACTGCGTGGTGTACACGTGATACTACAAACCCGATGGAAGAGATGGAAGAGAAGGCGGCGAGGCGGTGGGCTGCGGGGGCCGAGCGCAAGCGCCGCAAGCGGGCCGACAACCGTGCATTCGCACTTTCACATTCTCCCCCTCGGGGAAATGCGGGGGAATTTTTTGCTCGGCCGCTCCTCGCCACTCCCCCTCACCGCTGTCACTGGCGCGACGGCCCATCGGCCGCTTTTTCACGCGAAAAGGGTGGCTTTCCCGCACGACCTGTAACTCAAGATGACGGATGGACGCGTAACTCTGCTCCCCTAGGGGAGCTATATACAGGAACTCTAAAGGCGGTGGCATCGAGGCGCCAACTGTCGGCGCTCATTAGCGTCGTGATACGCTACTTCGCTTCGCCTCTTCGTGACGGCGCGCACCACCTGAGTGAGTCATAGGGAAGCACATCAGACTCGCGCATACAGTTTCTCACTCCTGAGTTCGTAGCGCAGTGGGAAGAGCGCCACGTACCTCCCGTTGCGGCCAGAGAGTCGTGGGCTCGAAACCAGGCCAATGTCACTTTTTTTGGCGACGTCACTTCCGTGGCGGATATCCCGTAACCAAATTCTTTGTGTACCAGGGCATAAATCACTTTCATGTTAAAATTTGGACCAGTGCGATATTAGGTGGTCGTATTCGGCTGTCGGCTGTGACGGGGTGGTAACCTTGACGGGCTTGTTCGGAATGTCATTCCCCCATAGTCTCTTGGGTAGAAAAGTAATGTTTAAATGACAGAGACCAGCCGGAGGCAAGGCTGGTAGGTTTATGTCGGTGTATGTGGTACCACTTGCAGCGTGTGGCTATTTTTGTGTTGTTGAAGCCTGGTAATATTAATAGTAAAAAAGTAGTAGAAGTGTTGATTGCAAAGATATCTAGTGACCGGATAGGTTGGAGATGGAGGTGAGGTGGCCATAATGTTTGAGAACCTCGAGGCGTTGATGTTTCCATTGTTTATACAGTCAAACCTCGTTACAACCAACTAGTATCGGTACAGAAAAATAGTTGTTATATACGATGTTCGCTACATAAGCAGAGGTAAAAATCAGCTCTTAGAAATCAATCTTCTGGAGTAATCAATAATTTTTAATCAGTAATCAATCAATAATCAACCATTTTTAGGCTTCGAACACACTGTAAACGAGGTAACCCTTACGTTTATACTTGTTGCATTCCAACCTCAGGGAGCCTGAACATGAGTACGTGAAATTGTGCATCGGTTCTAAGCCCGGAGTGCAGGAATTGCCGCGTAAATAAGTGAAGCAGTCATGCTAGGAACGTCATGAACCGCAGTGAATGGGACACCACACATAAAAGACGGTCTTCGAAGCCTGTGTTGTGGCTATGGACATCCATGCCTACCTTCAAAGGAATGCTTGTTGCTGCGATTACTTTTCCGTGTGTAGCCCGTGGCAGTTTGTATAAAAAACGTTACATGCACTACGTACATATCGACGAAGATATTTCTAAAAAGCCTAAAATATCTTCTCATTTTTCGAATCTTCCCCTGAACCAACTATTACTGCTGTTTTGTAATGCTTCATATCACTCTAGACGGATACGTGGCAGAAAGCTGCGCACGTAGCACTGATGTCTTTGTCAGGGTTCGAAAGCAATATTGGCATTTTGCGGGGGCGCTTACTCGGAGTATTGAACGCTATTTTTTTATTCTACGCCGTGTACCCACCTACCAATCTTTGCTTCTCTGGCCGCATGCCGTCGAGAAATTTTCGCTTCTCCAAGGGCAAACCATTATGTTCGTTTTTCTTTCCGTCTTTGGTGGGCTTACGCTATTAATAATATTGTGTAGCGCTGTTTGAACCGCATGAAGGGCTGAGCGATAGTCGACGGCTGTCTCCTCACTTCAACGTCCTTCGGCCGATCTCCTTGCAAGGTTCAATCCAACAAATATTCTGCTACAATGTTGCTGCTCTCATTGCTGTTGGGAACACTTTTGCGTGGTTCTTACCTCCAGACTCACATAAAGTCATCTGAATTCACCGGGCTGACTTCGTGAGGTACAGATTACGGAAGAGTTTCAGAAGCTCATGGATACCGGGGATGTTCAGCAATGCAGAGATAACCGCTTTCTTTTGATCTTATTCCGAATGACTGGACTGGAAGTTTTCAAAAAGCTCATATCGACTTTTCAGAATCGGCTGAATGATTGTGTAACTTATAACGTGAAAAAGACGCGTTCATGCAGAGGTTGGCCACGACAAGGCGCCTGCGTTCGGTCCTGCAGATGCTATGATATACCGACGGCTCGTAAACACGGTCCAGTAAAAGGAGATGCGAATGTTCTAATGGCTCCCGGAGCACCTACAATTATTCGCAAATTTCTACAACGACTGCAGCACCGTCGCCTTTTATTGCGGTATCTGAGTCTGGACTAGACGTTCACCGAATAGAGAAAACCTACCCGTGTTCAATCTGGAGAAGGTTTTTATCAAGTCCGCATTCCTGAACTTCCCACAGTATTTTATGTTTGGGAGAGTTACAGCAACATAAGCATTCTGCTTAGAACTCCTGAGTTTTCAAACAATTTAAAGTAGCTGGTATGTACACTGCAACATTATCGTCTTCTTTTAATTACAAAGCTTTCTCAGCCAATCAAATTATGGTCAATATCAGCTACTATGGGAATTATAAGGCATGCGGCAAGGTTTTATCTAAGGTCCTTTACTGGGTATTATTGATGTATTGACCTCGCTGACTCCTGTATGTTTCACAACGCGTAATACCATGTGGATGACACGACATCTTCATCGGCTGATAAACGTTTGTTGACTTTAACATACACCATTGTTTCGACTAAAGTAACTATTTGGTGCCTCGAGAAACACCTAATAATCAGTCCGGGAGAACTTAAATTCATGATATTTAGACCCTGTCAGAAATTTATATCATTTATTTCCATCATTACACTGTGCTCGAAAGACCTATCCCCATGAGACGGGATACTTTCCCTCGGAGTTTATACCGATTTCATCTGAATTTTTATGAACACATTGAAGTTTTCAGAAGTATGTAGTCTTTCGGCATTCGAGCACTCATAAAGTACCACCCATTTCTTCACGACAAGTCCTTCTTTCTCTTTATATTGCTTCCGTACGTATCGTATTCTTGCATGGGGTTGCCTTTGTAATGGTTATCCAGCATTCTTGATGCATAGCAAAATCAGGCCATTCGTATCATCACCAAGGTCTTATTCCATGCTAACACCAGTGGCTGGATAGTAGCTGGACGTCGGTTGGCTAAGTGCTGAGGCAGGTGGTCAGACATCGCACTCGAGCGGGGGCTGGCCTACGTAGCCCTAAGATCCCCTGCCTTCTGCCTAACGCTTCTCACGACTCATCTTCTGCACTTCCCAGATCGCCCTCCAGTCAGACGTCACCCTCTAGCTGTGGCCAGACTCCTGGGCTCGAAGCCCTCCTGTCTTCTGCCTAAGGCTTCTCGCGACTCATCTCGTCCGCTCCCGAGATCACTGTCCTCCTCTCTCTGCCCCCTGTCCTCGGTCGTCCTCGTGTTTTACTACATTTCGTCACTTTGTTTCACTCCTCGTCTCACGCCGTCAGTGACCGGTTTCCCCTCGTGTCCACCGGGGAGATAATGAGCCACTCAGGTCGCAAAAGGAGTTTTTATCTAGGGGGAGGGGGGTTTGAGTGGCGTCTCAAAGATGTTACTAAGATGCCCTGAGCGCAGTAAGTCATTGGCGCTTCCTAACGTACTCGCCTCTCTGCGTAGGATCCCTTAATTCCCATTGCTAGCCCGGTGACACCATGCCCGTGTTGCGCGCTGGACCGTTTTTCGGAAAGGGTCACAGACCAGTGTCCCGTCGCCGATCCTTAGAAGTTCAATGCACACACACGCACACACCCACACTGGCCTAATAGGCCCTGCACAAGATTAAAACAAGGGCTAGTCTCTTTTAGTGCCGGTTACCGAGATTAGCCGGTTACCCTCTGTCGAAGTCTTTTCAGCGATCACGAGCCGTTGCACCTTCTTCTAGAGCGGTGTCTTGGTATCTAGTCTGTCACCCTGGTAGACTGCCGATTGTCATTTCGTATAACTACGTGGTCATCCAAAGTCCACTTTGTCTTTATTTGAACTACGATATCTTTTGCTCCAGTTTCTAAGTGATCCAAGAAAGTCCTTTTCCTAGGCTTAACGCGAATCCTAACATTTTTCTTTCCATGGCCCATGAGCCAAGCTAAGTTTGCTTTCAAGTTGCTTAGTAAGGTACCAAGTTCCTTCTCTTTATGTCACCACCTGAAGGAGGCATTGGTGGTATTCTCTTCTTTGCCTTAATAGAGAAAGCTGACTTTTCCGTATTTCAGGCGTTTGCCGAGTGCACCGCAGCACACAATTATTTTGCATCGGATGTCCTTCTCAGGGTTGGGATGAGCACGAACTACGACCAAAGTGAGCACGACCAAGGTACAGGAGGATTGCGATAATTTAAACTCGAAAGGACTTCAGGATTTGTTTTAAGTATCAGAAGATTCGATCATCAGAAGTTTTCACAAATATTACGAGGGTCCACATCCCAACTTGTTTGGTAATAAAACATTCACTATTATTTCAACCATTCACATTTCACATTTACTCATTCATTCATAATCGCAACATTGTTGTGCTATTAAATGTTTGAAAAAAAAAAACAAATTCATTTTTTTCTTTCTCTGTGTATAAGACTTCAAAATGAGATTTTCGATGGCAGTTTCCAAAAGGCAGCAAGTTCTTTGGTTTGCTCATAATTTGCTTGGCCATTTTGATTTGTCCAACAAGAGAATCTGGCTGATTCTCGATATGAAATGCTATCTGTGTACGCTTTCACCGGCCGTATTCTGACTTATCTTTTTGCAACGGCTTTTTTTGGCAAAGATCCCGAGTTTTTTTTGTCAACACAGTTTTATGTGATTTTTGGAGGGTTTTCAGATTTCGCTCATTTCGAAAAAAAAAACTCGTCAAATGACATCTGCTGACATTTTCTGAGGGAGCATCTTTAACAATCACCCAGATAGAAAATACATGGTGGCTTTTCCTACGTAGTGATTTGTTTTCTTATAGATGTAAATATTAGAACGTCTCACACCAATATCTTCGAGCCCTGAGGCTACAAAGAAAACAAAAAAGGAACTTGCGCCATTGAAGGTTTACTCGGAAGAAATTTTTTTGCTACGAATGAAGGTGCCATGCATTATCTTATTGCATCCCTGAACGTGGAGGACGCGTCAATATTTATGTCGCGGAGTGGTGCCGGTACGGAACTGCGTCTGGCATCGGCCCACTTAATTTCGATCTCATGAGGGTTAATGGAAAAGTCGGCTTCCTGTGAAAACGCAAAGTTCTGAGTTCTGAGTACTGAGTACTGGGTAAAATGTAGAGACATGATTTCTGTTCTTCTCGTTTAGGGTACTGCTCTGACTTGAAATACTACGGTTGGTATAGTCGAGTGCCAGCCATAAGGACCAAGTTGACATATAAAGAAAAAAATTTAGTTCGCTGCCACTCTGTGAACAAGGATTACCTATGAAGCTCCACGCCCTCCACGGAGTGCATGAAACAAAACACGTTTGTTTGTAATTTTGTAATGTACGACTGCGCATACTTCCTCGCCAATTGCCTGAAGAAAATTTGGAAGGACCCAAGCTATATCGTACGGACAAACGTACAGCTGTGCCTTTCCCTTCTGCGTTGTAGGCATCTTGCTCTTAGTGAAACACGCCAAGCCAATCTAGTCTACCAACGATGACACCAGAAAGGTCGCAGAGCGCTGTTTGACGGCACGTTTAAACCTTACACCTGCACAGTATACATGTCTTCGTAAGGACATGAAACATACGGCTGCGTGTGCCCCCCCTCCTTTCTTCACTCCCATCCCCTGCACGCATCAAACGGAAGCTGGTCGTGAGCGGAAGCTTATAAGCGAATGACACTGTCCAGCATGTCGCTCTGAAAGCCATTTAAGCTGAATGAGTGATGTTGGCCCACGTCGGCACTTCAAGCTGACCAGTTGCTGTTCATCCGACAAGAATTCGCAACTACTCGACCAGCTGGAACTTGAGGCGGCCACGGCGGCGGTGGCGGCTTTCGGTTGTTTTTGCGCCCATTCACGCTTCTGTTCGGGCTGACGCTTCTTCAATTTCCGCTCTTCTTCTTCCAATCGAACAACATGCGTCTATTTTATAGCGAGTTAACAACTCGAACGCCTCGACCTTTACTCTAGCTACACACACGTGGCTGTCCTTTGCGCTGCCCTGTCGTAGGCATCTTATTGTCTGTGCAACACACCAACCGAGATCCAAACCGCTCCATTGCTGAGGACAGCTGACAGGGTGATTAGACTGTCGTGTTTAAATCTCCCACCATCACAACATGTATGTTATCGGTACTGGCATTAAGCCCTGCTTTGCGTGCATGGTTCCACCCCCAGCCCATGCACGCCTAAACCGGCAAGGGGGCTGGGGGCCTAATTAGGCATGAAATAAACCGGTGAAGGGATAGAGAAAGACGGTATATGCGACCAGACTAAGATTTATTATTCTTCCACCAGAAGAACAACCAGCTGGTCAGCGAGGGCCGCCGACGCGAAATTGTGGCCTGGAATGGCTTTCAAGCTAACGAATTACGTGCTCCAGACGGCATTACAACGGGGAAAGTTGCTTTCAACTGTTTGTTACTCGGTGTTCATTTGTTATAGCTTAATAAATTAAAAAATGTATTTTTTGTCACGCACCCTAACAGCCCTTACCCAAGTTTAAAGACGCTTCGTAACAAACGCGCTGGCGGCACAATCGTGCCGCCACTCCTGTCAACTACGCTCTATACCGGGCCTCAGTTTTTTAGATTGTGGCAGTAAAGCGGGCAAAAGTTATGAGGAACAATATATGAATAAAAAACCTTAAACGCTGTTAATTTCAAAAGAAAAATCTATATCCCACATTTGTGAGCTCCAAATTGTTGCATGCAGAATTCAGACCCGCCAAAAATAAGCTTTTAGTTTTAAGACCCAAATACTCTAAGCTTTGCGCAATCAGGCATACAGGTTATTGGGAATTCGCGTTCAGAGAATCGCGTTTAATGTAATGTAACACCAATATTTCACAATGCCAGTCAATGAAAAGCTAATTGAGGTGCATACCATAGAGCGCCGGTTTCATACAAAATACAAAGTGTTACGAATCGACCCGCACCGCCGTACTTTCCCGCATCACTCCTCGGCTGTGCTGCGCAACCACTGCTTGCGCATTTCAGCAGTCAGGCGCCACCACGTCAGTGACTCATGATTCACTGTCGACGCATTTGAAACTTCGACGGTTGCCGGCCCGGCGAGGCACGTCGCAACCCGTTCAAGGCCACACAGGCCCCGCGATCGCAGTGGAGTCCTCCTTTCTCCCCTCTCTCGGACTCAACGTGCGCCGAGGCTACCGACTGCTTACGAACTGTGGAAAGAGCGTTGTGTGTGTCTGTAATACTCGTGGCGTGCGCAAAATGTAGAGGGAAGGCTGTTTTGACCGTTACCGCTTTTGGGTATAAATAGAAGCCCCGCAAGCGCTATAACCCATTCCTGTTAGAGCAGCGAATCCATGCTGTCACTCTGCTCGAGTCCTCTATTGTAACCTCGCCCGTCAGGGCATTGTTCTTTGGCTTCGGCTCACCTCTCGCTATGAAGTAAACAGTTACGTTAGCCTCCGGTTTCTGGACTTATTAACGGCTGCAACAGCGGCTGGCCGCTCGCTTTACCACAAGCTACCACACGTATGCGGGAAGCAACAGAGTTCGGCTGGGCTCGGCCCTCCCGGTCTCAACAACTGGTGGCAGCGGTGGGATTACCCGGTCATAACAACGGAGGAGCTGTCGGAATGCATTGAGCTGATCAATGGCAGGGAGACCGCGAAACGTCAGACCGCAGAGGCCGAGCGCCAGCGTGAGGAACGCGAGGAGAAAAAGCGAGAACAGGAGCTCGTGAGGAAGAAACAAGAACGCAAGGAAAGAATGCGTGATCTTGAACTCAAACACGAGGAAAAGATGCGATGGTACGCCTTTGATATAGGGCGAATCCGAAGGGAAAGAAAGAAGCTCGAAAGAGAGACACTCCAACGGGAGAACAAGCACCTAGAGCATGAACTTCAACTCGAGCAGGAAGAAGTGAAGCCGGAGTTAGAATTATGGCTCGAAAAAGACCTGGGTTGCGAGGAAAGCACTGCCAGCGCTGCCAGTAGCAGACGCTCGGGAGCGCGAGTCGGAAGCGACCGTTGCGGCCTAGAAAGCGGCAAGGTTGCTGAGAGAGATAACGAAGGCGCATTAGCTCAGACTGTCGGCAGAGGCGGCAGAGGGCAGCAAGGGCAGTGCGTGTCCACTGAGTGCGATAATGTGTCGGCGTTGCCAGGCGATGCCTCGCAGTCGCCGCTGCAGACATTTTTGTTGATTCTCAAGGGAATGCCTCACGACGAAGAGATTCCATTCTAATCGCGTGTTGCGGAAGGGTGAATGCCGTTTTGAAGTTGCATCACAATGGGAATGGTGTTCAATCGGCCATTAATGCGCTCGAGTCTCGACTGGACCGTGCAGGTTTGACTTGAGCTCTTTTGATTGCATGCGGCAGCTATTTTGTGGATTCGCATTGCAATTTATTCGTTCGTTCTTAATCAGGTTACGAAAGTATGCATCGTTAAATTATTCAGCCGGATTTCTGTTTGCCAGAGGAATCTGCCTGTGTACATGGGGGATTAAAAGAAATACGAAAGGAACACACAGCCTCCGACGCATGCCACACCGTCTGGCTGCGCTGTCAGTAAACGGCGCGCATGCGTAATTCTTTCAGAGTGTTTTAGAGTGCGGCCTACTGTTAGTGAAAATGCTTGATAAAGAAGGGACGCTGGTCATTTATTTTGAGGCGCCTTTTTGTGCTCTGTCGCCACTGTGCATCCTGTTATCTACTATTCGGGAGTCAAGCGCGCAGCAGGCTGATTGCAGCTAGCATGATGCCCTTGAACGATCACCCTTCTCAGTGGCGACGGAGCGTGAAAAGACGCCTCTCAATAAATGATCGGGGTCGCGTCTTGATCAAGCATTTTCCATAAATATAGGCCACACTCTCAAATGCTCTCAAAGAAATGCGCATGTGCGCAGTTTACTGACTTTGCAGCTAGACGGTGCAGCATGCGTCGGAAGCTGTGTGCTCCGCTGTTCGCATTTCTTTTATTCCCCCTGTACCCTGATAATAAAACGTGTTGCCATGTTTCATTGCTTTGTTTGAACTTGCCACTGGTTCTGATAGAACTAGTACACTCTGGTAGACCTACCAGACTAATACACACTGATAGATCTAATAGACGAATACAGACTGATGGACCTAATAGACTAATACAGACTGATAGGTCTATTAGCGGCAATAAGTATGTACGTGTATTAGAATTTGTATCAGAATTTCGCCAATAAAAAAAACAGTTCAGAATTTTTTTTTCTTCAAAATTAGCCAAGTCTATTTTGGTTGGAATCGAGAAAAACGTCGTTTTTTGCTCCCAAAATAACGGTGGCAACTGCTGAAATAATTTTTTGCTATGGTGTAGAAGCAAGGAAAGGATGAAGTTGAACAGTGCATCTTTCCTAACGTCTCGTGATTAGATAAGAATTCCATTCATTTTAACCATCCTCTGTTGATTGGCCGATCCCCTGATTGGGTATGTGCCATACCAAAAGGCGCAACAACAACAACAACAACAGGGACGGGACTATTTAACATCCTTGTAAGCGATATTCCGGTGGTTTCTGGTGTCTCCACATATGTATATGCCGACGATGTTGCATTTTTTGCATCAGCTCCTGACATTCAATCACTTTACGCTTTAATGCAGTCATATCTGAACCTCATTGCCTCCTGGTTGGACAGTATTTGTCTCTCTTTGAACGTCAACAAATGTTCCTTATTAGTTTTTCCGATCTCAGGCCCTGTTAACATTACGCTCAGTTACCGGCAGTGCATAATTCCTCAGGTTCCTTCCTTAAAGGGAAGGTGAAGCGGTTTTAGAATTAAAAGAAAAGTTGACTAGCAGCAAGTACACATTGAATAGTTCATGTGTACGAAATATTTTCGCAATACATGCAATAGAAGCGGCGCAATGAGCAAACAAAAGTGGCCCGATGCCCCGCCCCCATCTCGCCGCGAGATGCCGGAAGACCGAAGAGCGCGGGCGAAAACCGGCTGAAAAACGTCACACCTGGACTTCCGGCCGGATCGGCCGCCTCGGCCATGCTCTTTTCGCCGTGTTTCCTTGTGAATGATACTTGTTCTTGTTGTGGTTGATAGCACTCATTTGTACAATTTTCGTGTTCAAAAAGTATGCACGAACGCCAAACGAGGCATACGTTATCATGCCGTATTCCTAAGCAGAATAATGCCACGCCGGGATGCTTGATAACTTACGGAAGCGACAGCCGAGGTGGCTGTGCTTGATGACAGAGAATATACTACACTACGTTAAATACTTTGTAAACCGCTCCAATGCGTTTGTTTTTTTTTATGCGACGGACGTGAATGTTCACATTAGATTCTAGATGTAGGAAGGATGGGGAATACTGCTGTACTTTGGCCGGGGATGTTTCGTCCATTCCAGAAACCAAGTCACATTTGTTCAGGAAATACTTGTTTCGTTAAACGCGTCGGTTTTCATTCCCTATGGGCTCAGGACAGTGTTCAAAAAAACAATTTTTTGGCAAAACTAAAACAAGGGGCCAATCCTGATAGAAGTTCTCTCCCAGCTAAGAGGTAAACAGTATTCCTACAAAGTAAAAGAACCAAGACAACCAGATTACTTATTTTGCAAGTATACATGTCACGATAAGGTGATGTTTGTCTGGAATTAAAAAAAAAACACCACTCCGAACCACCACCGTGCCATAATTTGTGTTGACTGCGGGGGCCTAATATTTTGCCCAAGATTCCGTGTGGCTGCATGTTATAACCTGGCAAGCACTTGTTGTCACTGAACCTCAAGTGTGCTCCAGTGATAGTCGGTGATATATATAATGATGATACTAAAAAAATTAGGAGCGAACAGTAAATATACGGCCTCTGTCCGACTAGCGCGGTAAATGCTTAAATCTAGAAATGCTGAAACAGGCCAACGATTCATTATCACAAACGTTTGGTCATTGTTACCTAAAGTAACGTAACTACAACGTAACTGCCTTGTCCGACTGGTCTGTTAATTATAACGAGGTGGCCGTAATATTGTAGCAGAATGCGCAACGCCCAAGCGAAAATCAAGCCCTACTACAGCCAATAATGCTGAGCAGGAACTAGTATGCTGCAGTGTTTTCAGAATAAATGCATGTGAAGCAGTAAGACGCCACTCATCGAAGTGCAGCTAGCAATCGCGGAGGCGCCGTAGCGCCGCTGCCGAAATGGCGCGCGCGTGTGGGTCTGTGTACGGGGATGAGTAACGGGGCTGGGGTGGGCGACAACGAACAAAGGAAATGCGGAAGCAGAGTCTGCTTGTTGGTTTATGCGTGTACCGGCAAGATGTGTCTCGCATATACGTTTACAGCGCATGAACGCTATTTTTTCGCGCAGTGCCCGTACGTTCTTTGCTCTGGTAGGTTGTTTATAAAACGTCCATTAATCTTCGGCATAAATGGTTTTGTGTATAATAAGAAACAGTTAAGGTAGTACCTAATATTAACATAAGGTATAAAATCCCCCTATGCTGGTTGCCTAATTCAAAAATATTTTGATGGAACCCACTAGTCGACGTTACAGTCACTGCTTTGGTGTTCTCTGTCGTGTAAAGCAAATTTAAGCTCCAAGATAATTGAACCAACAGCACGGGAAATTATAAAACAAACTTCCAGTCATGTGCGAAAATTAAACTGCAAGCTAAATTGCCGCAAAGGCAACCGTGCGATCGTTCGCAATGCTTCCGACAACCCGCGCGGCCGAAGGGTGTCCTCCTTTGACGTCATGACGGGCGCAACCAATCAGGGGCGTCAAAAGACGAAAAGCGCGCGTCTTTCAAACGGGGCCGCGCTTTTTGCAAGATAAATGCCACTTGGACTCATGTACAATAAATTTCAATGTGATATTCGGAATAAGCGCGGAAGAAACTATATAACTGTTAATCTAACTCAAATTTTTTGGAAAGCGCTTCAGCTTCCCTTTAAAGTACCTTGGGATAATTTACACCAGTGAACTTGACTGGACCCCACATATTGCCCTCATTGAGGCCAAAGGTGCACGTGCTGTTGGGATGTTAAGACGTCTCAGTCATAGAAAGAAGGGAATGCGAAGAGAGACCCTTCTTATGATATACAGGATGTACGTTCGCCCCATTTTAGAGTTTGGGTGCGTGTTATTCGCTGGGTCCGCGGCGTATAAGCTTCATCGTCTGGTTATTCTGGAGCGCCGGGCTCTTCGCTGCTGCTTAGGGTTGCCTAAGAATGCAGCAAATGCAGTTGTCTACTTGGAAGCGCGCGTTCCTCCTCTGCTTAATAGGTTCCGGACACTGACTGTTGAAACTTTTCTGAGAGCTTATAGCTCTGAGGTGAACAGGGAGCAGTTTATCTTTATTGTAGAACCAGGTGCGTTTATGGTGCACCAATGGCCCAAGTCCTCATGTCCACAAAGCACTCTGGTACAGAGCCTCCTTTCTCCGTTGGGTGTAGCAATAAATCAGGTTATTCCATATAGAGACAGGAGTTCTCCTCTTTCTATCAATTTCCAGACCATTTTCCCCAAAAATGCTAAACTCTTACCAGCCCGACTGCTCAATCGTCTTCTCGAAGGTTATTTGACCTCCATGCAGCCAGGTGCTATAATATATACAGATGCCTCTCAACGAGAAGAAAAATCCGGAATAGGAATATTTTCCCTTTCCCTTAACTGGTCCTTTTCGGTTCGTCTGGTTGATTTTATCCCGATATTCTTCGCGGAATTCCTGGCAATTGTCCTGGCGCTACGAAAGCTGGATGTATCAATTACATCTCCAATCATAATTTCTGATTCTTTTTCTGTATGCTTAGCCCTTTCTTCCCCTAAAGACACTCCTCTTCTGCGGACGTTTCGGTCACTCCTGCCACCTCACTTCACTGAAATTAACCTTCTTTGGGTTCCTGGTCATGCGGGGATCACATCCAACGAGACAGCCGACTCTCTAGCAAGGATAGCACTTTCAGGTCCTGTAGTAGACGTCGTAGAGCCGACACCATTAATAACAGCAGCTAGGTACCGTAGGATGCTGAAGCTCCGAGAACAGCAAGAATCGGTTTTACTGTCATTAAGTGAATTTAATCATCTTAAATTCTCATGGAAACCTGAATGGTGCCCTTCACGCAACTTAGAGGTGGTTATCACAGCCTTACGTTGTCGAGTACCCCAGTTAAATAGGTACTTGCACAGGTCTCGTCTGGCGCCAACAGCTCTGTGCAGCTATTGCAACGAAGACGAGTCTGTCGAACACTACCTGTTGACATGCCGACGTTTTTCCCGACTGAGACGTCAGTCCCTGGAGGTGCCGCTTTGCAGTTTGGGGATATCACTAACAGGGCCGGCTATACTATCGTTCGGGGCATCCGAAACGGGGTTTTGCCGCCGGGATGTATGCTCTGCTCTCCTGCGCTACATTGAAAATTCTAAACGATTCTCTTTATGATTGAGATTGGTCATCCTCGCTTTAATTTTCCAGTTTTTTTTTTCTTCTCAAAACCAACTGATCTAAATTATCCTTCCTAGGCGTGTCGTGAATTGATAAGAGTACCATTCATTTTTACAATCCTCTGTTGTTTGGCCGATCCCCTGATTGGGTATGCGCCATTAATTATCAGGATCAACAACAACAACAACAACGACTAAGGGCAGAGGCGACAAACACGGGCGCCTCTGCTCTTAGTCCCGTCCCTGCACTGTTCAACTTCATGCAATGAACCAACTAGCCCAGTTACAAACCCTCCTAAAGGAAAGGATCTTATTTGAGCACTGAAATAGAAATGTGGCTGCATTACTTCCCTCAATGGTAAGTACTTGTAGAGTTCGGATCTGGCACACATTGACGTGACATCCATTTTGGATGAAAAGTTGTTAATTGCACATGTCTTTGCGAGTGAATAACGGCTGGAAACATATCACTTAAGGGCTTTTTAAAGTAGCCTGCACAAAAGTAGTAATTATGACTGTCATTTTTCAGCGGCAATGCCTTGCTGCTCTGGAACTGAGGTCACTGGGTGTCGAGAGCACGATTGATGCGGACAGAAGAAGTGTCTTGGGGGCAACATCCGCACTCTTCCTGTTCAATAGCTGCCTTTTCTTTATCTTGGAATATCCTCAAAAAGTCGGAAAAGTTCTTCAACTCTTCATGCAGCTGCCATAGTTCTCCAAAGCTAGAGAAGTCCCGTGATGCCTTTCACCTTCAGGGGGCTTACGTTGTGCTCGTACAAGCCACGCCTCTCTGGGGCACCTGAAAGATTCTTCCCTTTGCCTGAAACTGAAACAAAATTTGACACTAAGAACTGGTAATGTGGTTCTGCTCGAACTTCCAGGGTTCGTCTGTTGGGGTTCAGCTAGCCTATATACTCCGCTTTAGTTTTCTTGGGTTACCCGTGCCGTCTTTTCGGATGCAGTGTTTTTGCCTCCCTTCCAGGCACGGCGTCCCCAGGTTCTACTGTAATCATTTAGGACGTGCCCGATATCTGTAGTGAGGCCTGTTGCATTAGCTTGTGAAAAAAAGACCGAGAAAAAAGAACATTAGTTTGTATCCTGGAAGTGCACGAAAATTGTCCAGCGGCATCATTTTGACGACGTTCTGAGGATGTACGCTGGACGGACAAACGGACCCCGATTGGACTGGCTGAGAATAAGATATGGACAACCCGAGGATGCTGAAATGTCCAGAGCCGGACATCCTGAGGATTTACCCAGGTTTGTTTTGCGTTATCTGGGGAAAGGGGGCGAGAGCGCGTCGCGAAAGAGAGTAACTTGAATGGACCAGGTGAAGAAAGCAGGTGTTGGGTTGCGTCGTATGTTTTTACTTCGTCGGCTCGATGGTAGCTTCAAATTGGCGGTCCTCCACGCCACTTGTCTGGACTTTGACTTCTCCCGGTTGGCGCGTTGGTTGACTCCCGTGTCTGCTTGCCTGCGGGCCTTCGCACATCAGGCAGCGTCAAACGAAAGTTGAGAATACAGAAAGATCGGGACGAGGCGGCGAAGAGGTGTAAAAGATGAGAAAAACGCCGGCTTATCCCCGCCAAGTATGTGTCGTATGAAGCGGACCACGTGCATCCGAGTGTCGTATTTTCGGGGTTTTTAATGGATTGTTTCTATGGGGAGTTTGCCGGGCCCGCGGTGTTCCGTCGTAAGAACCGGGGCGTCGTAGGACAGGGGGACGTATCTGTACACTAGTGCTGTACAATACAATAGTGCTGTTACTGTTGTAGTGCTGTACAATAGTGCTGTTAAACGACATACTGTGATCTTGCCAGGTCGGCGAATTGCCGAGGAAGAGGGTCTTGTTATATTTACCTGAATGCTTCTGTTTTGTAGGCATATCAAGCAGAATTAAACGAAGCATAGATCGGATCGCGCTTCATGAGCAGTTTTTTATTTTTTCTCGACTACTTTGTGTTTGTGTTTGCTTTCGTGTCCGTGTTTTCGTAACAAACTTATTTCGTATTCTTGCCACTGTTAAGCTGGTTTCTCTTAATGTGCGTAATAAAAAATTAAGCAAGGAGACCTGGTAATTGCTTCGCAAAGTTGGTGCAGTTTGTTTATTGTGCCGCGTGGTCCAATCTGTTTTATACATGTCATTGTACAAGAATTTTTTTTTATTGCGAAAGTTTGCTCTGCAGCATAAAATGGTGGAGCCGAGTGTGTTTAAATGTACGTAAACAGGAAGTTTTTATTGAGAAAGTCTAAAAGGCTCCGGTGATCCGGCCTCCCGACTACAAGAAATTATTTAATGAGTGCACATAAAATAATTTCCTGCTTAAGAGCATGTATAAAGCGATCGAAATCGGGCTGTGAGGCAACTCATAAAATAGGCATTATAATGCCTATAGCCATAAGGACTAGCCACAAAGTCAGAAATGTGCATGAAAATAGCGTGGAGTCCACCCGTAAGCATTATCAAGGCAACATACTTTGCCAAGCGTTGTCCAATAATGGCCTTCCAGAGCTTGGCCGATTGTTGGCTTGTCACCTTTCACAAACAACAACCAATATGGCGGCAGAGGTATTGCCAAGCTCGGACACATTCGCCACTGACAATTGCCCATGCTTGGGCTTGGCAATTTCTGCTGTTTGGGTTGTTTTGCTGCTAGGATAGCGCTGCCCGAGTCCCACGGGAGCCTTGGCAAACAGGTTCGGCCGACAGGAGCTGGTCTACATAATCGATATGGCTGTTGAGCCACCGCACGCGCTGGCAGGACAGGAATAGCTCTAGTGGCACTGCTGCGCAGTGCGGAATTCCCACTTGGGTAGCTCTGCCTTGTACCACGGGAGTTTTGGCAAAGGCAAAGTGGTGGAGGTCGACAGGGGCGGGCCTACATAATCGTCCCTCTGGGTTTTGACCACCGCACGCTGGCAGGGCAGGGATAGCTCCAGTGGCTCTTATGCGCGGCACGTTGTTATCGTGCTAGGATAGCGCTGCCCGAGCCCCACGGGAGCCTGGGCGAATGGTGGCGGTTGACAGGAGCGTGTCTACGTAATCGTCCCTATGGATGTTGAGCCACCGCACGCTGGCAGCTAGGACAGGAATAGGTCCAGTGGCTCTCTTGCACAGTGCAATATTCCCGCTGGAGTAGCGCTGCCGGGGTCCCGTGGGAGCCTGGGCAAAAGCGAAGTGGTAGAGGCTCACAGGGGCGGGTCTACGTAATCGTCCCTCTGGTGGTTTACCACCGCATTCTGGAAGGACAGGGATAGCTCCAGAGGCTCTCTTGCGCGGACCGTTGTTCTGCGTCTAGGATAGCGCTGCCGGAGTCCGAGTCCTATGGGAGCCTGGGCAAACAGTGGCAGCCGACAGGAGCGGATCTACATAATCGTCCCTACGGCTGTTTAGCCACCACACGCCTCCAGGACAGGGATAGCTCCAGTGGCTCTCCGGTACAGAGCATTATTTTCCTGCTGGAATGGCGCTGTCCGAGTCACACCGGGGCCTGGGAAAAGCGGTGGCGGCTGACAGGACCAGGTAAACATAATTGTCCCTCTGGCTGTTGAGCCATCGCACGCTAACAGGGCAGGGGCAGCTCCAGTGGTTGATATGCGCGGCGCGTTGTTTTCCTGTTAGGATATCGCGGCCTGAGTACCGCGGGTACCTGGGAAAACTGGCTGCCGAAAGGAGCGGGTCTAATAAACGTCTTTCTGGCTGAGCCGCCGCATGCCTGCAGGAGTAGAACAGCTCCAGTTGCTGTCCTGTGCACCGCGTTAGTTATTCGTGAGATCGGCATTGCTTCGACGAAACTTAAGCGCAGGAGTGGACAGCAGCAGGTCAACAGAAGCATCTTGCATGCCATTACTGCGAAAAATCTTGCTTGACAACCAGCCCAAACCTCGGAATCTAGCAACGAGAACTGGGTGTGGCAGTCTGTCATCGCAAAAACCGTTGTTGAATGCCAATGTAGGCTAACACACTGTATTTACTCACATAATGATCGCACTCGCGTAATGATCGCACCCCTGGAGTTCGTCGACAAAATACGACTTTTTTTATTTCCCGCGCAATGTCCACACCCTGAACTTGCCGCAGCCATATGTCATATGTGTGCCAAGTTTGATGACGATGGTCGTGCTTACCTTAGTTTCCTCCTTTTTCAAAGCGGACATGGCTACGTTATTGCCGCGGACTTGATGATATTAGCGATATTGGCAAGCATGAGTTTATTATTGGTGCGGAAGAAACTCTCACTAAATGCACATAATGTACTCGCAAGACATAAAACAACGCGCTCGGCTTGCTGCGTCGGCAGCCGTGTCGTGATGTCTCACACTGTGACAGCAGCAGCCACTTATTGGTCGACCTGTTCTCACCTTGAAGCAAACTCGTTCCGCATTTCCGCAATTCCGGCGCGTTGCATAATGAAAACACTGCATTTTGCGTCACGGTGGTCGGTGGAGTTTTTATTATGTTTTTATTTGTTATGTTTATTATGTTCATGAGACTTATCGTAAACATTCTGACCTGCAACTTGCGTTTTCTGCGCTCAAACTTTCTTCACAAAAATTTACCTCGCGTAATGATCGCACCCCTAAATTTGCATCATATTTTCGGGAAAAAAAAAAGTGCGATCATTACGCGAGTAAATACGGTACGTAATAACTGGGGACCCCGGCTAGCTCAACTAGAGAAAGCACTACAAGCTTTGCACCTGCCCAGCGGAATAAGTAGGATTGATGCGATATGAGCCGACTCTGAAAACGCAGCTATCTGTGTGGTATCAGCATGTTAACATTAAAGTGACACAACGAGATGGCACTAGACGCCGCACTAGAAACGCCCAGCCATGTTTCTGGGCGGTGGCATGGGTCAGCAGCCACCAGTCCACAATCAAGATTGTGACATCGAGAAAGTACCAGAAGGTAGCTGGGGAGCTGCCACTGCCCAGTTTCCCATAATATCTATATCAAGTGCGAATGCACTTCTTAAGCGACCCTGAATCACGCGTCCACCGCCGTCCGTCCGTCCGCAGCCTAGCAACGGAGCTAGCTAGCGTGCCTAGCAACGGCGCCGGATTTCCGACGCGTGAGGGCGCTCGCGTAGCGCCTCCTCTCCCCCCTCGCCTACTCTCCAGCTCGCAACACCCTCTCTCGGCGCGCCAGCCAGGCCACTACACTATATAAAAACATAACAGCACCCGGCGCCCGCTTTCGATCCGAGGACGTTGCGGCTGCAGCGCGACGCTCTACCGACTAAGCCACGGAAGCCACGCTGATTTCAGAGTTAGGAACGCTCCTTATATCTTTAGCGCAATAAAACTACGTCGTCAGCGGCGTTGCGTTGGCGACTCAGCGGCGTTATAGCGGCTTGATAACTGCATGGTGTACACGTGATGCACAAACCCGATGGAAGAGAAGGCGGCGAGGCGGTGGGCTGCGGGTGCCGAGCGCAAGCGCCGCAAGCGGGCCGACAACCGTGCATTCGCACTTTCACATTCTCCCCCTCGGGGAAATGCGGGGGACTTTTTTCTCTGAACATTGCAATAAAATTTGTATCTGATTTATCGGGTTAAGGCAGTCTTTTCAGTGAGCCAGTTTTTGTGTTTCTGTCATGTCCCCTTTAAAAAGTAGATTTATTGGAGCAGCAAGTCACTCCACATGACTGTCCCAGCACACCAGAGAAACCAAAAGAGCAACTGCAGTGAACCGGGTGTCGCAGACCCGTAAGTCAGTGTTTGCCAGCACATCAAATGAATCAGACACACTCTTTTCAAACTATGTTGCAGGTATTTTATTCTACACGGAGCCTCGACCAAATCTGACAAACACACGTAGCAGCCACCAGCAAGGACTCGTTTAGTCTCCACAGTAGTAGTGTGCACCCAAACAAAAAAATGATTAGGCTTATTTTTGATTATTACACTGGGGACCAAGACTCCCGCTCGCGCGTGCGAGCTGCATGATTGCAGGCTGAAGGTCGACAGAAACGAGGGAAGAACGAGCAAACAAACAACTGCCAATCGCGAGAGCGATACAAGTGTCTCTTCTCTTTTTAGCGCAACACCGCCTGAGCAGCAATAGTATCCCTACCGAAAGATTCCACTTGTCATTCCCACCGGCGAAATCATTCTGCTTCCCAAACAAGCAGTCGTTCCACCCACAACGAAGCGTGGGAAGGCTAGCCCAAGGCATGACCCACAGATAGCCTGCGAACGATCACAACCAAGTCACTACAGGCCCAATAAATAAGGCAAGGCTCGGGTGAGCAGCTTTTGAAGCTGCCTTGCCTCGCTGTCTAGACTAGCACTCCTTGGGGGGTGGGCGGTGTGGGGAGATATCGAGTGCAAAGGAGAAAAGAAAGAAAGAAAGGTGCAGGCAGCAGACAATCAGGCCTGGTGCTCGCATACAGCACAGATGACACTGCAATTTCATTGCAATGCAGTACCCAGCCAATCATCGCTAAAAACCATCCCGGATAGCTTTTTCACCATGCTAAGGGAGGCCGCTCTCAGCACAGGACATGTTCGAACGAGAAGTTTGATTTTAACATTTTGGAATGATTCGGGGTGAGGGCAAGGCAGGGTTGTAGCCAGAAATTGTTTTTGGAGGGGGTTGTGGGTTATGGGAAGGGAGAAGTTTTGCCCAGGGGCAAAGCTACATCTTAAAAGAGTACTTACACCAAACTCAAGGGCCTAAAAATGATATAATTAGCTTTCGCCATTTCTAGTCCACACCACTGTAACCATTCTGGACATGCTGGGCGAGTGCTATAGCACTTTCCAACAATTTCCACGCCTAGCAGTGGCCAGAAATATCAATTTTAATCGTCCCAGCCACAAGCTACCTTAGATTGACAGAATGAGCGAAATTTCTATCTCTAGAACAACAAGTTTTTGAAGCATTCTGGCTGGTTCTGGGTGACATTGTATAACTCTTTCCAGAGCCAAGTGCTGCTGTCGTCAGTGGTCTTGTTTCACTGTGCCGTCCGACTGTCAATGGGCACCGTCAAAACTCGTGTGAAAAGTTTTTGATTGCCGTTGCTGCCGGCTGTTTTGCGCCCCCCCCCCCCCCTTTGGGTACAGTACACTGGCCTAATTGCTCCAAGATGTCAATCTGTGACCCTTGACACTAAAACTGGAATTGTTTTAAATGAATGAAGTTTACACAGGCTGCCACATGACTCTGGTCTGATTTTCGTAAGTACTGGATGAAAAGGTATTGTTTACAACATAGAAACCGACATCGAAAATTTTGTGTCAGTGTTTTTATTGTTTAAGTTTTCAGAGGAGGCTAGCTAATGGGCTTCGAGGAATCTATTCGAAAAACAACCGCCGTACAGAAAGAAAATTAAATGACAAAAAAGGAAGGCCTAACTAATCCGGGATTTGTGAACACAGTGCAAACTCCCTCCTCCTCACCGACACAACCTTTTCCCCGACATTACACTGCATGATGGCATCCCTAAAGCTTGGCAGAAACAAAGCTCTGGTTGCCAAAACTTCCCACTCTGTGCAACCAAACATGCAGCCAAAGGGTCTGCATTAACACAGAGGGGAAAAAAAGGGCGGCAAATTCAAACAACCTATAAAGCTTTTGCACACGTTCAGGTTGGACAAAAAGCTTCGTGCTGACACCCCACACGAGGGTGTCGCATCGCGAAAAGTGAATGCACGGTGCACGTCATGGAATGTTTTTTTTTTCTCTTCTGTGAGGAATGGAGCAGTGCACAGCGAATCCGCATCGATGCGAACCCCATTCCAAGGCAGGCAGTTTCGCTTCAGTCAAAAAGACAACGAAATACACAGAAAGGTCCCTCACATAACACGATAGTCATCAGCCAACGGTATTGCTTCGGTGTGCGCACCACTGCCAAAGTAGTGCAGTCCTTCCACGGTCTGCATCATGCTTTGCGTAACAACCCCACAGCCAACAACTTTGCGACCGACGCTCCACGCCACAACTTTGGCAGGGCAGCTGAAAATTTCATTTTCCTTCCGAGGAACTTGATGTTCAAAATAAACGGGCGGGGTTGTTTCTGTCATTCATATAGTATTACCTGCTTCTGACTCTGCCTTCAAAGAAGCGCGACGCACGTTCCTTCCACCAAAGAGAAAACTACGGAATTACGCTGCTTACAGTTTCACAATCACGAACAAGAAAAAGAAACGCAAGGTAAATTCGAATGAACGGGACATTTGTGTCGGCCACAAAGAGAAACGTAAACAAGTCACTACTCTTTATATCACACCGGTGTGCCTTGGAAACAACGTGCTAAGTGCAACGAAAACAACGAAATTCCAAAAAAAGGAAGGGCGCAGACGCCTGTCGTGTTGTCCTCATCGCAACATGTCTAACACCCCTTTCTCGTCCCCTCTATATAGTATAGTACATTTCAAAAGCATGGTGGATGTAAAGATAAAACTGCATGCGAAACCTACCTATGTGCCATGTACACGGACGTGTATATATCTAACTATACGCTACACGCAGATAATATACCTCTGTAATATACAACCAAACAAAACAGTTTTAACAAAGAAAAAATACCTAGAAATCTTTGGAACAAAACGGAGCTACACAAAACGGAAAATGCATCATAGTACGATCGGCTCACTTGGAACAGGAACTCACCGTCAGCAAAAGAACAGTTAAGAGAATAAGAGAAGCGTTCCGACATATCTCGATCACAATGAGATACTCGACTGGAATCTAAAATCTCCCGCAAGAAATAGGGTAAGAGGGAACGGAATCAAACTTTAAAATGAGGCAAAAAGGCTCAGTCAATCGCTTGATGCGAGCTTTGAAACCACAATACTCGGCTCGCATAAGCACCACAAAAAACTGTCGCTCCTTTCGAGGCAATCCTTCAAGCACGTTATTACATGGTGAAACCTGAAATGTAATACACATATGAACAGTAAAAGTTCCTGCCCCGCGACAACGACCTCACGCGCGCGGCAGGAAATAAAAACTTTGCGGGAGGTGTCCAAAAAGTGGCCTGTCTCAGCCGTAAATGACTTGCGTCCCCAGATTACATAAATGGACGATAACGCGAAGGGTTCCACGGTTTCCCAAGGCTTTTTGGAAGAGATTACAACCGCCTCAGGTGGCAAGAGAAAGAAAACGAACGGATACGGGAACCAGAGAAGAACGTTCGAACGCCAGAGTCAATACACAGTTATGAGGCAAATGCAAAAGAAACATGTACAGGGAATGACGTAATCTGGCAAATCCAACCGAACGCGTACTACCCCCCTCCCCCATTCCGCCAACAACATTGCACCCGAACGGAGTAACATCCACAATTACACGACGATGCGAGCCGCGTTCGTACATCCACGCTTGGACGCATCGCTGAGTGGACCTCCTCACAAGGCGCTTTAGGCGCCCGCATTTAAAATCCCCTCCCCTTAAAAAAAAGAAAATTACAGTGAGCAAATAAAAAACACCGCAACGCAGGTTTGCATCCAACGGGAAAAATAAAAGCGACGCCACGGAGCGACTGTCCTTGGAGGCAGGATGGGGGTAGCCAGACGCAGGCAGGGGGGACGAGCGGGTCACGCACGCAGGTCCTTGCCGGCAATCCTTGCCTGGCCGGCTTTTTCTTCTTCCCTCGGACACACTCGTCTCATTTGTGGGAGCGCGCTTGGCTGGACCTGCTGGAACGGACCGTTTCGGAGACGCCGCTGCTTCGCCTGGCGACGTTTTCCGTCGACCCCAAGGACGTTCGGCCGCCGCCCAAGCTGCTTGTGCTTCGGGACATTATGTTGTCCCGTCCCGTGCCTGGTGAAAAGCGGGCAAAACGACGACAATAAATACTGCGTCCATGGCACCCTACAAACATTTTGCCTTCCAGAGTCACAGCATTTAAATAAAATAGCCTTAATGATTAACGGAGACAGGATGCTGCTGTATTACACGAGCATTTTTTAAAAAAATTTTCTGAGCAAACCGCTTTTTTTTGGGGGGGGGCCAAACTTTACTCAAACATCGCATTCGAGGTCAATTTCATTACCCATTAAGAATGATTGTGACCTTAACCCAATTATTTAGAAATCGAATAAAACCAATTTTTGCCTGCGGGCGAGCCGGCGGCCATCAAAAGCGATAAGCTCGAAATAGTGGCGCCACATGGGATATTCAGAACGAAACGCATGATGCGGTTTCTGGGAGGAGGGATTATTTTATTACAGTCTATATCCACTCTAAAGTGACTCCCTGTGATCATCCTAAACTAGTAGCACAAAGAAGTTCCGGTGATGGAGCCGCATTCGGCTGTGCCCTCTGGCAAACTCGCAACGTGCATTTTGTTCTCAATAGCCCAGGTGGCGCCACCGTTCTGAGGTGGTCATTTTTCCAAGATGGTTCTTCAGCTCCTCCACAGGCAAAAATCATGTTTATTCGACTTACCGTATAATGTCGAATATACGTCGAGCCGGAATATAGGTTGACCCCCTTACCTTGTAGCCAAAAAATGCTAAAAATTATTCCGGTACACAACATCGTTTTATTGAGGCTATTACTCATTTCGTCTCAGCTTACTCATTATGCTTGTCTGAAATATTGTCGGACTGCTCCTTGCTTGCTGTCGCCCACACAGCAAGTCGTACTCAGTGCACTCCAGGGAATTGCTTTTGGAGCATTCCTTAAAGGGACCCTGCAACACTTGTCATCGACTACTAGTACTGTATTTTGGGATAAAGTCTATTGTCCCAGAAATCTCCTCCCGCAAGAATTATGAAAATCCGTTCACAATTAACGAAACTACGCGCGATGAGAAATCGCGCATAATCGTTCCCTCTCAACTCGAGCGCGGACAAGGCGACGAAAGCTGCGCGCTCTCTCCCGGAGAGGGAGGCGGCTCGCGGCGTTCTCTTCGGCGGCCTTCGATATATCACATGCCGGGTAGTTTTCTCCTTTTCTCCGCAACGCAGAGGGGCCTATTTCCGGTCTGGTGCCACAAAAAAGCAGGCATGAGTGCCTGCTCGCAAGTGCGCGCTCGGGCTGGTAGGGCGTTTTTGAAGCAATAAACGTTTGTAGTCGAGTGGTCCCGTTGAAAGGGAAGTATTGAGCTCATCACTCAAACTCCGCGCGCACTCAAAACACAAAATAAACGGCAAAACTGTGCCTACAGGTTCAGGCATAGAAGAGGTTCGTACACAGCGATGACGACGACGCAAATGGGAGAATCTAGCCGCGAAGTTGACCAGTGACAGCCGATCGGGCAGCTATGGCCTATGTGACGTCCCTTAGGCCATGCATAATGAGGACAACTGAAGAGAGAGCGGTTTGTTTTTCCGCGTCTTTCACATCGATTTGCGCGCTCACCGCTCCACGTGCACGTGTAATATTTGGCTCAGGTATTCCTGGCAGTGTAATCTAAACGTCGCGCAGGTTTACTTGTACTGCTCAAAGAGTGTTGCAGGGTCCCTTTAAACACTCACAAGACCATGTCGATTGATTGATTGTAGGGTTTAACACGCCGACGCAAAACAGGCGATGAGGCGCGCCATAGTGCAGCGCTCCGGATTAATTTTGCCATCTTTGACGTGCGCCGAAATCTCATACACACAGGCGTTTTTGCTTTTCGTTTCCATGAGAAAAGCGGCTGCCGCGACCGGTAATCGAACCCGCGACCTCGTGCTCAGCAGCGCAACGCCTTAGCCACTGAGCCACCGCGGCGAGTTCACAAGACCATGTCATCGTGAAGTGAGCGCAAAGCATGGCTCACTCGTGTGGAGACCGTAGCGTTAGCCAGGCTGTGCAGGTGGCCAGCAAACATCTTGAGGTATTCACTAGTAGAGACGTCGCATGATGACGCTCGCGGACAGAAGTCGCCACTTTGCACAGCACCACTTTGCACAGAACCATTTTAGGTGACATAAGGAGGCATCACAAGCCGAGACAAGTCCACAAAAAATCCGCATCAGAATAGCGCACACACTCAGGACGAGACTTTCTTTTTGTATGTACTTGTTTGTCTTTTTTTATTTGAAAAACAATGTGACGGTAAAAATACACGTTTACTGATAGTTTCCAGAAACAGTAGTTTTTTGGTTTGCAGTAAAACTTCGTTAGAAGAGACACTTGGTTATAAGAGACACTTGAATGAAAGCGGCTTGGTTGGTTTTCCTACGTCCGCCATGTTAGCAACACCGCATACAAGAGACCTTGGTTACAAGAGACACGTTTTTTGGTTCCCTTGAGTGTCTCTTGTAACGAGGCATTACTGTATTACTAAACTTTGTCTAGTGACACGCCACTGCTGTCAAGGCTACTCATTTGGCTGCAGAATGAGCTCCCCGACCTTATTTAGCCGCTAAATCCCATTCACCTCGAATGTCATTCAGTACACTCGCGTAGTGCTGAATTGATGACATTTAGAGCGAATGACATTTGCTCTAAATATCATTAGATTTGCTGTGCGACAGGAGTACAAGTTGCTTTCGTTTCTTCGTCACTTGACGTAATTTACTCCGGCAGACATACTGGCTGCCATTCACATAACAACTTCACCGCAATCAAAGTTCCCCTCCACGTGAAACCGTTCTGTGCACGTGCCACCGTGCACCCGTCACGGGGGGTGCCGGGTTAGCACTGTGGTTAGCTCACCTGGCTGCTTCTCTGGCGACTCGGATTCAAACCCCACACGAACCCGATTTATCTTCTCTTCGCAGCGGTGACCGTTTCGGTACCGTTTGCGTTGACGATTACGATGACTACAGCCACTTTTGGCATTTGACGAGACGCCTAAGGCTTTCGGCCGAACACTCACCCTTGGAAGGAGGGGTGGCAGCCGAAGAAGTCCGCCCTTGCCGGACCATGCGGCCCCTCTTGTCGAGCACCAGCTTGTCCGGCCTCACAAACACTCCGTACTTGGGCTTGCACTCAAAGTACCGCACACTGCCCACAGAGCCATCGTTGCGCCCTGCACGAAGAAAAGACAGTTTTTTGCACTCTTTGCACGAGTTCGGCTAGAACTTAAAAATGACAACGGAAGTTCCCTCTGCGCCTTATCACTTCAGCCGGCTCTTAATCCACTTAGAGCAACGAGTGCGTCACTGTGAGTATTCTGAACATGACACAAGTTGTTTCCGTGACCTTTCGAACTTAATCTACTTATAAATTACTTCAGCAACAACAAAGTAGGTGCGAAGAAGTAGGCGATATCACGCATTTGGAGCAACCTCCTTTCAAAATGCACGCACACATTGACACCACAGGACTGTCACTTCGGCAGTGATACACCAAGCGAGATAACGCTGTTCTTAACTTGTACCCGGGTAAGAGTTTCAGCTCGAAGGAAGGGTGAGAATATTGTAGGGCAATCCAAGTGCAACTGTACTCAGCACAAGTGATGGGACAATGCAATTGCCCACACGAACTACAGCGGAACCCCAGTAATACGGCTTTCAAGGGACCGCGTGCAGAAGGGTCATATGAACGGGGTACGACTAAATGCCACCCTCGTAGGTGGTCTCACAACAGGTGGGCTAAGAACTTACTTAAATTACTATACTTTGTGCGTTCTCTTGTAATTTGTGAACTCCTCAATGAAATCACCAGTTTCTACACAAACACTTCTACAGTTGAACACGGATATATCGAACACGGCTATATCGAATTATTGTCTATATCGAACAGCGCAAATATCCCCTTGAAAATCCCATGCAAAAGTACCGTATTTACACGATTGTAGGTCGACCCTTTTTTTCAAATATGACAATCCAATGTTGGGGGGTCGACTTAGAATCGAAATGGAACCGTTTACCGCTAGTAACGGCAAGAGAAACGAGAAATCGGGGATGGTACGAGGTGGGGACAGCTTTGCACCCTCTTTCCCATGGTTATGGTCTAAAGCGTGAACCGCGTGGGGCGTTTTGTGCTCGCGAAAATGCGCCGCGCTGATGCCACCCGCGCGCGCTACGCGATCGGCGGCGGCAACATGGCGGCGTCACCAGCCGCGAAGAGGTGCGCGTAGCTTCAGCGACCGCTTCTAACCGCTCTTTAAGATATCACTGAAGGCACAAACAAAGGCGTTTGAGCAGGAAAGGAGAAATGTGGTCGAAAACGACACTAGCATCATCCGCCCCGCCACCGTGGTAAGCCTAAACATCTCCGGCGGCGCCAGCCAGCTGTCCCGACTCCCGAGCGCTTTCAAACTGCCGGCATGAAGAGGCCGCCTCCCCAATGGGAGGCGCGCTCTTCGTCAGGCTTCTCCCACTGCCGCGCTCGTCACGCGTAATACCGAGGTAAAACTGGTAAAACCAGTATTTGCTGCCGCGCGCGCGCGGAATCGTTGACGCGGGCGTCGCCGCGCACGAATCGCGTGCAAAAACGCGTCAAGAAGCGTTTTATTCGTCTCTAATAAACAAAATGAGTATTAGCAAATCCCTTGATTCAATGCGCGGCGCTAACGCAGCCCAAATCATATCAGATTGTTCAGTACACTTCCGAACGCGATGGTGGGAGGTGCTCAAAAGAAATCGCGAGCGGCCGCTTCCGTCAGCCGCCATGTTTGTTTTGGTATCGCGCGGCAGTGGCGGCAGTGGCCGCTGCCGGTTGCTTCGATGGTTGTCATCTCGCAGCGAATGTTTTTTCCCGCTCAACCCACGGCGCATGGTTATTCCGGGTGCCTATACAAAAGCTTTTCTTTTTTAACAAATACCGCGCATACCGCTAGCGCACCGCTCTTGTGGAGAGCCGCCGTGTGGGTCGACGGAAAAGCTTCTCTTTGTGATACGATTTTCTAGGCGGCGCTGGTTTTTTTTTTTTTTTTTTTTTTTGAGAGGTGCCATTTTTTGGGGGTCGACCTACATTCGAGTCGACTTACAATCGTGTAAATACGGTATAGGGCTGTTGTGCGCGTGTATCGAACTCCTCATCACGGGCAAATTCGATATATCGAATACCGCGCCGAAGGTGCCCCTGAAAGTTTGCTTCCTCTGATTGGGTGGAGCTGATGAAAATGTTGACTCATCGCAGGAGCTGCCTGGCTTGGTGAGACAGAGACGGCGTCTGCGGCATTATGTCGCTTCGATGGCCTTCACCAGCTGTTTTCACGCTAGCACGAGGGGCTGGTCCATGATAGCTAGAACGCGGATAGTGGTTGGGGCGAAAGGACATAAAGGAGCAAAAGAAATTGACCGGAGGCACTCTTTTTCTGTGATTGAGCTGTTTGGTGGCTCATGCAGGGGGACCGATGCGGCGTTGTGTGTTTGTTTTGTTCAAGGCATTCATTTCGGAGCAACGAAGGCGGGAATTCGTCGGGTGCAGGCTGCTGAAAAGATGTTGGTTGAAAAGGC
This sequence comes from Haemaphysalis longicornis, assembly GCF_048455015.1. Lineage (NCBI taxonomy): Eukaryota > Metazoa > Arthropoda > Arachnida > Ixodida > Ixodidae > Haemaphysalis > Haemaphysalis longicornis. Next base: position 119,093,726 of record NW_027526445.1, read on the forward strand.
ATTCGGAATTCCTCGCAGTTGTTTTGAGGGCGATGCACGCATCGACGATGACGTGAAGGCGAATGCAGCACAACCCGCCCCGGCTATTCCGGAGCGTGTCGGGCGCAAATCGACTTCGTTGCACGCCTCCAGGTGGGGGAGGTGTTCGGTTCGGATACTGAAGATAACGGCACTCAGTGCCTGACAACGTTCCCAACCGCCTACTGCAGCCGAGGTTACGTCAGCGTTATTCGCCTCTGTTGGGGCACAGTGTACAGCGTTGATTTTCTCATTTGTGCGTGTTTGTAATCTTGAAGACAATTTGGCGAACTTTACGACGCAGGAGAAAAAAACAAGCGAAGCTCAAAGACATTTCAATGATAAATAAAGTGCGGTGGTCATCATGCTACGGTTCGGATATTCCGTGCTTTGAGGGTCGAAACGGTAAAATACCGTTTTCCACGACTTTAGAAAACTCTCAGTGATGTGCGGAGTGGTCAGATAATCTTCAGATAGGCGTATTTTATATATCGAATTATCGATATATCGAATTATTTCACGATCCCCTTGGAGTTCGATATATCCGTGTTCGACTGTATTTTGTGACCCCCTCCCCCCTGGGTGGTATCTGTTAGCTCATCAGCCCCATGCCTCGTGCGTGTGAGATTAAGCTGGGAAGACGTGTAAAGGCCTGAATACATGGAGCGAATATGCGACGAAAAGTCGACGAACAACGCCCGGCGGTGTCCGCCCGACGCGCGGCGGCGGAAAAAACGTCGTCTGCCACCGATCTGCCGAGGACAGAAAAGTTCGCCCGGCGTCGACGGCACCGGAAGCGGCAAACAAACAGCGTACCAAAACTAGCCAATCAGGAGCTCTCGCCGCTCGCCCCCATTTCCGCTTACTCCGCTTGTCTGCGTCGTCTGCTGGGCGTGATGTTCACCGTTCACACCGGTCGCGTGCTTGGTACACTGTCGTCGTCGAAAGCAGCCCGGATAGAATTCAATGACCGTAACCATTCAGCGGAGGTAGTGACGAAAGCTTCCCGCCTAGCTGGAGCAAACGATGAAGTGCAGCAGACGATTTTTGCCTAGTGTAGCTAGACCACATTCAGATCGCCGCTTTCTTTCAACTGCGGCGGCATATGCATATCGGCAACACAACAGCAAGATTAGAAACTATTTTTAAACAATAATTTTACGCTTTTTTTGAGTGTTCCATAATTTTACAAAATGTTGTAGTGGTATCGAGAGTTTTTGCTTGTGATGCGCTTCATTTCGCTGCATTTGCCTCATCTAGCCACACTGACAGCGACCCAGTGGCGAGGCAGCGGCGGACGCCGTGTCTTCGCCCCGTGAAGCGCAGCCCAACGAACACTCGGCGCTGCGCCGCGGCTGATTTACCGCCGGGCGAACTTCGTCGTGAAAGTTCGCTCCATGTATTCAGGCCTTAACGCGACCAAGAAATTCGACAGGCGAAAAGGGGAGAGAGTGGCCAAGGTTGCGGGTAAGTTACACAGGGGAGGGCAAGTGAGTGAGGAAGGTGGGAGTTCAGTGATTGCCTTGGGATATCCGTACAGTCAAATCTCGCTACAACGAAATTGACGGGACATGCGAAAAATTTAGTTGAAGCGAAAATTCGTTGAGGCGAAATCTGCCCCAACACAGCATGGAAGGGGAAGAAAAATAGCCCTGTATGTTTCCGCATCATTGGCAGAATAATGCAATGTTTAGAAAAAGGAGTGACGCGCAATAACGTCATGTTTATTCGGATACCAATGGTTATCTGTTTTTTCACTGCACGCAAAGAACGCGTTACGGAGGGGGGTCAAGAAATGCAGGCGAAAAACGTTTTGCTGTACAACAAGGCGTGTCCACCGAGCTGATTACTTGCAGATAGCTGCTAGGCCATTGGAAGCCCCCCTCTCGCTTGGGTCAGGAGCAGTGCCGTTATCCTCTGAGATGGCACGGCAGCTACTGACCTTGGTAGGCAAGACACGCGCGCTTGCATTTAACACGACCACGCGCTCGCGTCTAAGACAGGATGACTCGGCTTCAAGACCAAACACGCAAACATGATTTTTGCTCTTGGCTATGAGGAATGGTAGAAGGAAAACGGCAAGGACAGCTGCTCACAACGCATACATGATGGCGCTGCACCAGCGGCGGGGCACATTTGCACAATTTCAACTGGACAACTGGACACGGATTGGCTGTAGCTCCGGCTTGGCCAATTAGGCCTGCGCCTCATCTAAAGACGGCCATTCACATCGTTATCACCAGCAAACAATGGCGTCCGCCTATGAGTTTCGAGGACTTAGTTGCTCGACTTCTATGGCTAACTGATGGAATTGGAAATATTTCGTTGAAGCGAAAATTTCGTTGACGCGGAGTTCGTTGTAGCGGGGTTCGACTGCATCTTCTTTGTCGGATCGATGGGAGCTACAAATGGGTGGTCCACCGGCCACCTGGACTTGGACTTCTCACAATTGCCGTGTTTGCATTCTGCTGCCTTTTGGGGCCGTCGACGTCGAACGCTCTCGCCTGCCAGTGCCCGCTTGCTTGCTCGAGTCTCTTTAGCAATTGGTCAGGCCCGCCCACTGTTTACCTTTGCGCACCAAGCAGTGCCAAACGGGGGTTATGAGATAAACGTTGGGACGAGGCAGTGAAGCATCGTCAAAGGTGGGAAAGACGCCGGCTTATCCCTGCCAGGGTGCGTCGTTTGAAGTGAACCGCGTGCATTAGAGCATTGTATAATCAGGGTTTTTAATGCATTGTTTTTATGAAGAGTTTGCCAGGACCGTGGTTATCCATAATAGAAGCAGGTTGTCGTAAAACCGGTGGAAATATTATCGTGATTCTACTGTATAAGGGACATGACCAAGAAACAAAGTCTCAAGAAGCAAAAAAACAAGGAGAGAAAGTACCTGTGGGCGTATCCAACTCGACGCCCACCCAGAGCCCCGGTGAGAACTGCGTTGGGCCCAGGAAGGAGACCACACCCGTCTTATTGTACGGACTGATCATGACGGACTCTCCCAGCACCAGCCACGCAGGGGCTGTCCAGTCAGCTGCCGAGGACACGTCTGCATTGGAACATCAAAACACGTAAAAATATGTACTTGAAACGAGTCTCCACAGCTCAGCAAATAGAGACGGCACAGGCTGTCTAACAACACGCCAATTTGTGGCCTGTTACCTTGCTGCAAGAAATGTGTGCTTGCATGCTGGAACAGCCCCTCATGACATGCTCTTGAACTTGTTGCTGTCGAGCCAGAAAACAGGTCCACTCCCAAAATGTGAGGAAAACAATAAGAACACAAAATCACTTTATTGAGGCTAGAACTCGTTTCATCTCCATCCAATCACCCGCCGCGGTGCTCAGTAGCTAAGGCGTTACGCTGCTGAGCATGAGGACACGGGTTCAATTCCCGGCCATGGTGGCCGCTTTTCTGATGGAGGTGAAAAGCAAAAACGCCCATGTGCACGAGATTTCGGCACACGTTAAAGATCCCCAGGTGGTCAAAATTACCGTATTTACTGGCGTAATGAACCCTCCCCCCACTTTTCTTGTTGAGAATTTACTTCTTTGTCACTTTGAATAAAAAATTCAGCGGGAATATGTTTTTATTTCAAAATGGTTGCTGATGCCGTAGGCAATCGCAGTAATTTGATATTGCGCTACAGTACGTGCAGAAATGCCAAACACACATTCCAACAAATAGAAATCTCAACAGTAGCCGGAGACGTGAGCGCGAATGTCGTGGCTTGCAATTTAAAAATTCCATGTTTGCACAGCGGCACCTGCTGAACGCAAAACAAACCTTCTTGCACCATAAAAACGTTGCGGTGTGTGAACAAAGCACGAAACGTACTCCGCACTCCTTCCCTGATCTTTGCTGTTAGTACGCTGGTTCCACCGGCATGCGAATAAAGCATTACACGTACTCCACACTCTGCTCTTGCTGTTACAGCTGTTACGCGACTTCGCCTTTACACTCCGTGGCTTTGTTGCTCAGCTATGTTCCAACCTTTTCTTGTGCTCGTTGTGCGCGCTGTTTTAAACTACGGTGGTGGAGCATGCGTTGCGCATGGAAATGGTGCGGCTGTGTGGCACTTCAGTGTTGACCCAGTGCGTGTAGGCTATGGGCGAAAACAAGAAGTTTTCGGGCGGTGAACAGGGGCCGCCGTGCGTTTCGTGGGCCCAAAGAAGCGAAGTTTGCTGGTGTCGGAAAAGAAATTTTGGAGTGCCTTGACAATGCGGAAGACAGTGCACTGTCGGCGGACAACAAATGTGCAGCCACAAGCGACTTCAGCGAGGAGGGAAGCTCCATGGCGAAGGGGGACGATGGCGAGTTGCAAATAAAATATAAATTTCATTACATAATTACCTACGTGTTTTTACGAAAATGGTAAGGCTCTGAAAGTGCTTCTCTAAGAAACTTTATTGTATAAAATTTCATCCTTTAAAAATCTGTTTTTTTCCCGCATAATAAACCCTCCCCCCAAATTCATGCCGAATTTTCTGGAAAAAGGTGCGTTCATTACGCGAGTAAATAAGGTAATCTGGAGCCCTATACTATGGCGCACCTCATCGCCTGCATTGCGTTGGCGCATTAAACCGTACAATCAATCAATCAATCAACAATCAATCAATCAATCAATCGATCAATCAATCAATCATCAGATCACTTGTCAGTGCTACCTGAACTTTCATATGACTATGAGTGCTTCTGGCTGGTCGTTCCCCCAGAATGTCGTTCTCAGTCCCTTCCAAAAAATTGCTTATGCAGCGCATCTGTAGTCCACCATGCAGATGCAGTTCATTTGGGAGCATCAGTTCGATAGAAGTTGATTGTGGTGCAAATGTTACGTCATATGTATACACCATTTACGAACTGTTGTGATAATTTATGTATTTAAAATAATAAATAAATTATTAAAATGTATTTGTGGGGCGCTGAAAAAGTTAAACGTATTTTGTGACAGCTGGTTTGGCCTGCCAGAATAGCAGACAATGGCAGATGATAATGTTCACCTAAGCCTGCAGCTGCAAAAGTAAACCGAAAACGGAATAAAATGCATTTTATTTTACTGCCACGGATTGTTTTTATTCCCACTCTATGTAAAAGAAGTAAAAGAAGGACTTTTGCGTTGATTTTTGCTGCAATTTGTGTTTTCACACTCACGAAAACGTTACAAGCCAAGCCAATCCTGAAGCAAAGTGAAAAACTATACTCTTGCCATCATTCCCACCGTGACAGGTATGGCCTCCACCAATTTGCATTGACATTGGCACCAGCTTCCCCTCTGGCACATAAAGGAAACATTATGGGTGGGAAGTCTTCCTTCGGTATAGTCTTTCTTTTAAAAATTATGAAACGAGGGGGCTTTCCGCCACATCCCAGTAAAATGTGAATGTTCACTCCCCGTCGAAAAGAGCTTCACGTCATTCACCCTGCGCTCACACACATTCAGAGACCGGCCGGGGACATTTAACATGCGCCTGAAATTTCGCACATACGGGCGCTTCAACTTTCACCACTTTCACGAAGACTGCCACAAGAACAGCCGCAAAATAATGAACCGATGAGTTCCCACCCGGCATCTCCCGCAAACATGTACCATATTTTCCGGTGTATAATTCGCAGTTTTTTTCTGAAATTTTCGTTGGTGCGTCTCATCTACCGGTGCGACTTATGTAAGGAATTAATTTGGTGCGCGGTGGCTGCATGTGGTCCACGCTCGAAAAGGTGCCTGTGCATTGCGTGATGTCAGCGCACGTTAAGAGACGGGGCTCTATGGTCTAAATGAATTAATTATCTGTTAGCAAGTCGGAGGAAGAAGGCTTCGATGGTTTTGCCTAAATGCCATCTGTAAGTACATGCCATCTATGTGTATCAATAAACCATATTTGAGAAGTTAGTATGTCTAGGCTTTAGATGGTACAGTCGAACCCCGCCACAACGAACGGCGCTACAACGAAATTTTCGCCACAACGAAGGTTTTTCGGTTCCCCGTCAGCTTCCCATAGAAAGTAACACAAAACAGCTCCTTAATAACGAATGCGCTTTATTAGATATTTCCGCTTCAAAGAACTTTTCGAGAACGAAACTGGCACTTCACTGAAATGGGCATTGCCGAGCAGTCAAATTAGACGGCCCTTCCAAAGCTGCGACGATTGGATTCACGCTTCAACGAGGTTTTCGAAACCGAAACTGGAACCGCACTGAAGTTGAGTGGCCGCCATATTAGAAGACAAATCTAAAGTGCGAATTTGAGCCACTGCAATCCATAGCCACCCGTGGTCATCACGCGGCCGCGACAGCGATCTTCGATTTTCTCTGTGTTGTGTTGGTTGAAATGGCTACAAAAACGAAGAAGCGCAAATTTCTCTCTCTCGAGGAGAAGGCAAAGATTATTGCCGAGGCAGAAGGCGGTAGGAAGAAAGCGAACATTGCCCACGATTTCGGCATTTCACCGAGCTCGCTGTCGACGGTGCTGAAAAACAAAGACTCCATCCACAAGGCTCTTGCTTCTGGTACGTGTTCACAGCACAAGAAAGTGACGCTGCCCAAACATGACGAGCTTGACAAGGCCGTCTACACGTGGTTTGTGGACGCACGAGCAAGAAACATTCCACTGAGCGGAGCGACTGTGCAGCAGAAGGCCCTTCAGTACGCGTGCTTGCTTGGCCTCGACGATTTCAAGGCCAGCACGGGGTGGCTTAGCCGCTTCAAAACCCGACACGGCATTGTTGGCAAGGTGCTGTCTGGCGAGTCGGCGGCCGCTGATGAGGAAGCTGCATCGGAGTGGATTTCCGATAATGCCGCGAGCTTGCTTGAGCAGTACAGTCCGTCGGACATTTATAACGCTGACGAGACTGGCTTGTTTTACGAGATGCTACCGGCAACGACGCTTGATTTTAGAGGACAGCGTTGCCACGGTGGGAAGCACAGCAAGAAGAGAGTTACGGTGCTGCTGTGTGCCAACATGGACGGTTCAGATAAGCGCCCACCCCTGGTAATCGGCAAAAGTGCTAAGCCGCGGTGTTTTAAAGGCAATCGAGGACTACCGGTAAAGTATGTAGCGAACAAAAAGGCCTGGATTACACGCTCAATTTTCACAGAGTGGGTTGTCGCCTTCGACTGCGACATGAAGAGGCAAGGCCGCAAAGTTTGTTTACTGTTAGACAACTGCTCAGCCCATCGAATCGACGACGTTGTTCTGACGAACACAGAGGTGAAGTACTTTCCTCCGAACTGTACATCTCTAATACAGCCGTTGGACCAAGGGGTGATTGTGAGCCTGAAACGAGCGTACCGCAGCCGGTTAATGCAGCGCCTTCTGCTGAACATTGAAACTGGCCGAGAGACAAAGATCGACCTGTACATGGCGCTTCAAATGATGGCTGCTGCGTGGAGCACTTTGAAGCGCGAAACAATATTCAACTGCTTCAAACACTGCGGTTTTGGGAACAACCAAGCGGCGACCAGCTCAACCGAAGCCGAAGATGAGCCCGCGTCAGAGCAGGCTGAAGACGCACTAATCGCTTCACAGTGGATGGACCTTGAGGACAAGGGATTTGTGGCTGCCGATCTTCAGCTGGACGACTTCGTTAACGTCGACGCCAACGTAGAGGTGTATGAAGAGTTGACCGATGCTGAGATAGTCGAGAGCGTGCAAAAGCGTGGTGATGTTTCGTCGTCCGGGGAAGATGATCCCCAAGACACGCCGACTCCAGCGACTGCTTCCAAAGTAATGGACGCTTTTGATATTATCAGAAAAGTTATAGGAGCACACGACGATGACATTGCGATGGCTCTTCTAACTGACTGTGAGGCTCGCGTAATGCCATTGCTTGCTGTGAAGCGAAAGCAAGCCAGGCTCACCGACTTCTGGAAATAAAGTTCCGGTAAGCGTAAGCTTGCCAAACTTGCTGATTTTCATGCATATACAGTTAAATTTTGATAATTTAAACCGCTTCACTGCGGCGGTGCATGTGCCGTAAAATGCGTGTTTCGCGATCGCCCGGGCACGAGCGTTGAGTTAGCGGTTGGCCGCAATGTAAGAAAATGGTGTAAGAGCGACGCTAAATGCATTCTCTGGTGAAGTTAGACAGTTTATTGACCGCCTTAGGTATGTCAACCTTTGGTTTCCCCCCTCCCGCCATCGCGGAAATTTCACGGACGATTGTTTCGCCCGCGGCTTGGCCGTTTGGCGTACGTATAATGGTAATTTTGCATTAACGAAGTTCCGCCACAACGAAATTTTTCGCGTGTCCCGTGAATTTCGTTGTAGCGGGACTCGACTGTATATGCACGTCTAGCATTGCTTATGGGGGATACATTCAGAGGCAGCGGCCGCCGCAACCATGTACTTTCGCTGAACTTTTTAATGAACTGATCCTTTACGGGTTTACATGATTAACAAGTGCGTTTTGTACACACTTATACACTGGTGCGACTTATATACGTTTTGTTTTCGGAAAAACTGCCATTTTGAGGATGGTGAAACGTATACAAAGGTGCGTCTTTCGACCGGAAAATACGGTAATTACAGCATGTGCGAAAAAGTTTGCGAGCCGAACAAGGTCACTCACCGAGTGCCTCGTCGCTGGCGGTGCTGGCTGAGAGGTTCTCGTCGGAGGACGACGATGCCTGACTCGTACCGTCGACCGCGGGAGAGTCCGACCGCGGCAGGCTGAGCTCAGGCACCGAGCAGGACATGTCTATGCTGGGGACGCTGGCTGCCGGGTAGGACTGCCTGTGCTCCACTGGCTGGCTCGATGAAGAGGTCTGGGCTCTGCGCTGCACAAGCTGCGTCTGGGATGACGAGAAGGTAAGACAGTAACATGGCTGCTACCTCAGCACCCCTCGTTTGCGCGTTTCAAACTGACATAATTGCATAACTGCGTACTCCTCAGGCAGGAAACCTAACGGACCAAAAGTAAAAAAATTGTTTACAATGCTAAATTTGAGTGCAGCTGTCCCAACACTGTTGCTTTCAACTGTGCTGAACACAGCACAGTTCATGCGTAAAATATTTATAATGTAAATTTCGGTGCGGCTGTTCTAATTCCATCACTTTTCTTTGTGATAAGTTGGACATACTCAATGGGCAGATTGTTGACAACCATGTGGCATCAACCATGCTACGCACAGCACAGTTCATGCATAAAATATTTATAATGCAAAGTTCGGTGCAGCTGTTGTAACGCCATTGCTTTTTTTTATGGCAAGTTTGACATGCTCAACGGGCAGATTGTTGACAACCTATAAACTATAAACCTATAAGCTATAAAAATATGCTTTATAATGCGAATTTCGGTGCAGCCGTTCCAACCCAGTCACTTTTCTTCACAGTGGGTTAGACAAGCTCAGTGGGCAGATTGTAGACAACAAGGTAGCATCAACTGTTCAGCACTCAGCTGGTAAAATGAACTATAAAAAATTATTTATAATGCAAATTTGGAGTGCAGTTGTCCCAACACAGCCCTTTTTCTTCATGGTCAGTAAGACATGCTCAATTGGAAGATTGCAGACAACAATGTGGCATCAACTGTGCTGCACACAGCTTGTGAAATGAACTATAAAATTTTTTATAAAGCAAAGTTTCAGTGCAGGTGTCCCAACACCTTTGCTTTTCTTTATGGTGAGGTAGACATGCTCAATGGGCAGATTGTTGACAACAATGTGGCATCAACTTTGCTGCATGCAGTTTGTGAAATAAGTATAAAAACCTTTTTATGATGCAAATTCTGAGTGCAGCTACTGAGATATGTCTCATTTCGATAACGCTAATATACGGCTTCAAATCAACTCGAAACCAAACGCAAGCACAACGAAAACTGGAACAGACAAAGGAAGCAGCTCTTGAAATGCTCTATTTAACAGACAACCTGTTCAAACGCCCCATTTAACTGTAATAAGGCTGACTGAGACAGAACAAGTGGGATGCATGTCAGCCTTGCTTCTTTATAACAAAAAAACTTAACACTACGAAATTCTCCACTTTGAACCTGATGAAATCACATTTCTCCCGTAAACCTTGGCATTTCTCAAGTTAAAAATGAAACCAATTTAATTAACAACTCAATGTTAACTGAACATGCACCAGTCCAGTAGAACTGTAGGGAACCAAACCCCTAGAAAGCCTCCTTCTCTCACCAGTCCAATGGCGTTGTTCTCCTGCGACGGACTCTGCGTTTCAGGGACGGCTGCGGTTGGTGGCAGGTTCTCCTTTTCTTGAACTTTCGGTGCCGACGACTTTCCTTCTTCCTCGACGAGCGTGCTGTTTGTGCTTTCTGTCAGGCTGCTCCTCTCCTCCGCCTCTTCGATGTTCCCTAGACTCTGCTGGTGGTCTAGCTCCGGCCTGCCACTCTTGTCTGCGGCGACTTCTACTTTTTCTTGCACTTTGTCCCCACTTCTGCATTGTAAAAGTTACGTGAAGCTCGTTTAAAATGCGGCAACATTTTAGTCTGCCCCTCACTTCATTTCATCTCAATACGATACCGTGTGTTGGCACAAGACTATGCAAGCTATGTCCGTGCGTTCAGTCATGTGGGCTGAAAATAATCGCATTCGCGTTTCCAAAAAAAAATATGCTTTACTGAAGAATGCGTAGTGCGCACATACTGCAGAAATGTGAAGTTCCGCTGGGAGGAGGCAACGTCCACGAATGAAATTAAAGGAAGGTTCTATATTTCCTTCTAACACAAACGCGTGAAAAGGCTGTTGTTAGCAGAGTAGGTTGGATTAGCAGTGTGGGTTGGATTTGCCTTTTAATGCAAATCCCTCTAACACGAAAGCCTTTTAACAAGCCCTCTAATTCCACGCCCCTTCAGTTCGAAATTAAAAAACGTTTCAGAACTGACATCTATGAAAGGCAGACAGTTCGAGTAGAAATGGAATGGATGAAAACTGATAAATCCCATTTCCAAATAAACAAAGCACACATCAACCTCATCGGTCTTTTTTATCCAGTTGATCTGCAAGCGTATACTACTTCATCTCTGCAAATCGCCTTTTTTCTCTGTACCAATTGGTTGCTCTTTTCCAAAAGGCTAAGAGTCCAATTGGGCCAATTGGTTTTCTTCTCTAAACCAAGTGGTTGCTGTTCCCCAATTGGTGGTGCCTGCACACACCAATCTCACCCAATTGGTTTGCCTTTTAAGGGTAATTGGATTTTTTTTTTCAATTCGCAATTCAGGCTAATTTTATTTACCCCATTTCGGAATGCAGTTTTCCATTTACATTTGCACCCATGGGCAAGTTCAATTGCTTCCTTTTTTTTTTTTTTTTTTTTGACTGGGTGAAACCAACAGCAGGTTGAGGGAAAGCCTTTAAACCTAAAGCCATGTCACAATAACTGGCATGAAGGCACGACGGTCAGCGGCCGTGTGTGTCGGAATGCCCCAAACTCCGTATGTCGTACATTCCAAATTGGTTCTTTCTTCTATTAAATCTTGTTTCATTCTGTTCCAAATTGCTTCCCAGTTTCTCCAAATGCCTCCAAGCACACTTTGCAGCACCAGTGAAATGTGCAAGGCCGGCGGCTACCTGGCATTGGCGTGGCTGTCGGCCGGTGGCACAGGTTTCGGGTCAAGCAGGTCCGGCGTGCCAGGGTCCTCGATGCCTCCGACACTCCGCAGCGAGCCCGAGTCCTCGCTGGAGAGCGGAGTCGAGGACAGGGCTTGGGAACCATAGCCGCTTGAGACCATGCTCGGAGGGGTGGCCATCTTGCCCTGCGTTTGTGTCGGAACAACTTTTGGTGCTCATACCCGAAAGGGACGAAGCTTGCGCAAATGTGGAAAAGACCAAGTGCATACGATGCGGAGGAAATATGGGGAATTCGGAGATATTCGTGAGTTACCCCTTATATAATTATCACTGGAAGGGAACAGTGCATAAAAAAGTGAAGACCACCTTCAACACCTGATAGTGTAGCAGATAATATAAAAGACTACAAAACTTACAGCCTCAAACTGTAAAAAAAAAACAAGAATGCGGTTTATTACCGTATAAACCGGTAAATAGGCACAGTTTTTTTCCCAAAAAATACGAACAAAAGTCACCCCTCGTCTTATATAGCGGTCATTGGCATAATGTAAATTGTTGTCTGACAACAAGGTACAAGCGTTTGTGCGTTTGCATTTCGAGCGTAGTCCATTGCCATTGCTCTTTGTGTGGCACTGCTCTCTCGCTCTATCAGGCCTTTATTGGCTTTTCATATTTCTCTAGTTTTTCGTCTTTCACTCATCTTGTGTGTGATTGCGCGCGTGCTTTTCTGTGCATGTCTGCTCTGAGATGAGTGGCGAAAGTCGACACCAGTTCACCGCTGCGTTTAAGCTGAGGGCGATTGAGTTTGCCGAGCAGAATGGGAATATGGCAGCGCAACGGCAGTGTGGCGTTCAGGAGAAACATGTACGGTACTGGCGGAGCCAGAAAGTGAAGCTGTGTGAAAGCGAAGCGAAGCGTGAAACCCCCGGGACAGATCGTTCCGTGGACGTCAAGCGGTGCACCCCGAGTTGGCGAACAAGCTGGCGCACTTCGTTCGGGAACTTCGCTCACAATCGCTGCCTGTTACGGCGGAGGCCATCCGCGCCACAGTGGACGAACTCGCTCGCGAAAACAGTCTCTCTAGGAAGGAGTTAAAGGGTTCGAGGTCGTGGGACCCCCGTTTCATGAAGCGGGAGGGATTTGCTCTTCGTCCGTGGATGTCAATCTGCCAGAAACTGCCGGACGCTATGAAGAGAAGCTGATCAACTTTCAGCAATATGTGATTCGTCTGCGGAAAAAAAAAAAAACCATTTCTCCGACTTTGTACTGATTCCGGAAGAAATGACCTCCACCCTTCAGCCATCGGACGTTGGCCTGAACACGCCATTTAAGGACCAGCTCCGCCGGATAGCCGGCGACAACGAAAAGACACCTACGGGCCTGCTTCAAAGACCATCCCTCACGACTGTGTCAAGCTGAGTGTCCTCCTCTTGGCAGTCGCTGCCCAACAACATGGTTGCACGAGCGTTTAGGAAGTGCTCCATCAGCAACACGCTCGACGGCACTAAAGATGACGCTCTGTGGGATGCTGACAGTGAGAAGCAGTCATCCTTGGATGACTCTGACAGGTCATCCTTGGATGACTCTGACAGCTCGGACAAGTGACTTCGGCAGGCACAGTGAGTGGCAGTGACAGATGGGCGGCGAAAATAAATATAGACATAGCGTGTGCGCTTCGCTGCCAAATTATTTTTTTTTGTCAACTTTTCCCACCTCAAGGTAGGGGGTCGACATATATTCCGGTTTATACGGTAGTTTTGTTTGCTTCACAATAAAAACCTGATTAAAAAGGTGGTTTGGTGTAAAGTAAACCAAAGTTGAAGTGCATTCACATCTGTTGCATCAAAATCAAAAAGCATTCTATTAAATACGTTAAAAGAGTTGAACAATGACAGACGTAGTAGTGTGGTGCACATAGGGGGGCCAAAGCTGGCTTTGATATTTACTTCAGAGCATTAAGGTCTTTGTTGTTTTAGCTACCCACACTGAATTGTAACCGACGAATACCTGGGGTAACAGCATTGCAACTAGTGGCTTATTTTGCTACAAGACAGCTGATAAAACTGACACTAAAAAGCCTGCCCATTACTGTACCTGATACATTGGTATCACCAGTCCTCTTATAAGTGGGTTTGAATGCACAGCAGGCAACAGCCAAACGCTGACCGGGATTGATGGACACTGTCTCCTGTCCAAACTCTAATGCAATTAATTATGCCGCCCAGTCTGTTCTCGCACCTTAGTGCAAAAAAACGCAGGCAGGAATACTCCTGGCATTGAGGATGTCTAAGGATGTTTGCGCCCGCGGATTCCCGACATGGACATGTCGATGTCTTCCCCAGGGAAAAATAATATGAAATTACAGAGATGTTCCAGCCACATCAAAGAGCTCTGCTGGGTGCATTATATATCAATACCGTCTGCCCTAAACAGTGTTTTGAAAACAATGCTTTCTGGAAAAAAAAGAGAAAAAAACGCAATAGATGCAAGGAGTAGCGAAGAGCAATAATTTAGGCCTGACTTGGTACCAGTCCTCAATAGGAATAATAAGAAGCAGGTTATGATTGATACTCATCTCGACCTACCTAAATGAATGAATGTATGTGTATATATGTACGAATGCACATATAACCAATTTTTTACTTGGCACGAGACATACATTACACCGTATGACAAAAAAAAAGTGTAGGGCACAGAGAAGGCCCTTCCTACCACCAGGTCGGCAATGCCGTCGCTCGTGATGGAGTGCGTCATGGCGGCGGCGGGTTTCGGCTGCCGATCGTCGCTGCCCTCCGACTTCACCTCCTCGTCCTTGCCGGAGGAGGACGCCCAGTAGGACTTGAACTCCGTGAACTCCTCCTCTTTGTCCTTGTCCTTGGGCTCGGGCACATGGCCTCCCCTCCCCTCCTCCTTCTCCACCAAACTCGCCACCTCTCCTGCCACCATCGCCTCCGCTGTCGCAGCGGCGGGCATCTCCTCCGCGTCTGCTTTCCTCGCCGGCGGCGCTGCTGCCGTCGTCGGCCTCTCCTCGTCTTCAGACTGGGTGACGTAAGCAAAAGAACAACTCAGGCCGCTTTAAGACCCATCACACAGCAGACCCAATGGCATTTAAAAGGGGACACGGCTCTTAACTCTTTGAGGGTGATGGCCATACATGTACGGCATCGGCAAACACTTTCAAACTGGTCAATGACGTACATGTATGGCATTGCTTGTATCTTTAAAAAGCGCGCCTTTTTCGCCAACTTCTCTTGCTTTGCATGTGCTGCCACACTTCGGAAATGCGTCAAACTTTCTTCTTGTGCCGATGGCTCTTCTTTTTTTTTTTATGATTTACTTCAGCGGCGCACCGGCTATCGCTTGCGCATCCGCTAACGAGGGGGTGTGCTGGGTATCGCCCACCGGGTACCCGGGCGCCTCTCGTTTCTTGCGCCTGCCACAGACCAAGGTCGCCTGCGAAACTGATGAGGGTCTTTGTTTCCTTTTTTTGTATTTTATGAGCGGTGCACCATCTCTTGCTCCCGCATCCAGCCGCGCGCGCTCGCGCGCGCACAGCAGCTGGTTTTGGTATCGTCCTCCGGGCGCTTCCCGCTTTCTGCGCCCGTGCAACTGATGTCTATCTGATTTTGATTCACTCAAAAGGTGCCAGCTTGTTACTCTCTTGTTTTTATTTAGAATTATTCTTGTGTTACTCATGAATAAACTACATGTATGCAACAACACAAACAATTTTTTTGTCACTTTATGGTCACCCTAAAAAAATTACGATAATTTTTTCTCGAAATAGATTCATCCGAAGAATTTAAATCAGCAATAAAAAAAATCGACCCTGGGGGGTCGCATTTGGCGAAAAAATTCGACCCTCAAAGGGTTAAAACAGTTTTCTTTAATTTTGGTATAAGCTCTGTGAAACTTCTCAGCCTTGCTGCTTTTTCCCCACCGATTTCAAATATGCCATTGTTTTTGGAGTCAGTCAATAAGTTCCTGAAATAATTAGTCATTTTTGGAGGAACAACAGACAAAACAGTGTTGGTCATAAAACTGTAATCCTTATATTTTCCAATACTACGAACCCTGGTGAATGCAATAAGAGAATCAGTTTTTTGGTGCACCGCTTGGAACTAATTTTACAACTCATGAAACTTTGGTGTTTGAAATGAGCACTCAAAGTGGTTCCTTGCCGTTGGTGCCACTAGAGTTTAATGAGCTGTAAAATTAGTTCCCAGCGGTGCACCAAAAAACCGCTACTCTTATTGCATTCACCAGGGTTCATAGTACTGGCAAATATAAAGATTGCGGTTCTACGGCTAACACTGTTTTGTCTACTGTTCCTCCAAAAATGACTATTTCAGGAACTTATTGACTGACTCCAAAAATAATGGCATATTTAAAATCAGTGGGGGAAAAGCAGCAAGACTGACAAGTTTCACAGAGTTTACACCAAAATTAAAGGAAACTGTTTTAAGAGCCGTGTCTCCCCGTAAGGGGAATGACAATAGCTGTGAATGCCATTAGTTTGGCACTACGTGACAACACTAATGACATTTACGCAAATGGAATTCGGTGATCGAATGAGTTCGGGGAACGCGTTCGCCTTAGCTTTGAAACCGAATGAGTAGCCTCGACAGTAGAGGTCCGTCACAAGGAAGGTTAATAATAAGCTGTGTTTAAAACCTACCAGCAGATCAATATTATTCCTGCATGATGTTTTATATATAAAAAAAATCATACACTTCGGCAAAGCTCCACCATGTTTGCTGCCAGCCGGATACAGATTTATTACTTACTTGTTGTGGCTTGTGATGTGAAAGTGACCTAAAACTGAGCTATGGGTTTTTCATTTGAAAACTAAATTCGTCTTGCTTTAAAAAAGAAAAAAATTAAGCATTGTGGGCGCATCTATATTATTATTTTGTAATTTTGCAAATTTCCTAATCGTCACTTCCATCACTATCAAATTACATTTACTTCGCCATGTAGAATTATACGGCCAAACCGAACGTCATTCATAGCTAATGTCATTTGCTTTGAATGACAGTAGATATTCTGTGTGACAGGTGTACAAGTCTGCTTACATTCTTTGAATATAAAAGCATTGTGGATTTGCCTAGCGAAGCTTACCAAAGACTTCTTTACTTTATCGCTACACTGTATTTTCATCTCTTTCTTCGCTTTCGTTTCTTTCAGTTTTGGCATGAATTGCTTCAACGGGCACACTGGCTTCCCTAGAATAAGGGTTCTGTGTGGCTGGTACACGCCTGTTCTGCCCACAGGCCGTCATATTTACCGGTCACACGACAAGGTACCAGCAATGCTTGTACCAGGCTGTCTTGCTCTGCTGCTGGCAACGTGATGAGGTGGTGCGGTGTTAACACCCTAAGCTCCTACACTGGAGACTTGAATTCCATCCCCGCACAAACTCAAACATGCTTATCTACTCTTTAGACGGGTGGTCATTTTCTGTATCGGAGAACAACGAAAGCAATGCCGTTTTTGTGCAAAAAGGGGCACTTTACGCTGTTGCCTTAAAAGCAAGCGTCATCAGGGCACAAACTGTACAACCTGCCAGTCATGCCACAATGCGCTGATTGCCACTGGCCAGGGTGACTAAACTTGCACAATACACCCTCAGATGCTATGCTTCCTGCACACTGGGTCGCAAAGCCAATCTGCACTCCTTCCCAGCTGAAAAAAAAAAAAAACATTGGAAACTCAACTGCACCCGTCGAAGACACCATTAAACCAATTATGAGTGCGGTTAATTTTAATTGTCCCAATGGCGTTTTCGACGTGTCTAATTCTACTATTAAGGGTTTTTCTCTGCCTGGGTAGAGTGCATTCCCTCGATGCACAAAGCTTCAAACTGAAATTCCCAACCGCCACCTGATTCATGGCGGCAACAACTCGCACTTCTAAGATGATTTTAAACTCTCTAAAAGCCACAGGGCGGAGATGCCTTGAAGGTCAGGTCTTTCTGCAATTTCGTCATCAAAAAAACGCTATATGGATCCCTCCCTCCCACTTTCTTTTAGGAAACCCTGCAGGCCCAGTGCCATACCTGGAGATGTGCCATACCTGCTCGTCGTTGTCTTCCAGCAAGAGGGGCTGAGCCTCCCGGTGTTGAGTCTGCTCCTCAATGACCGTACGCATGGGCTTCACAAACTTGGTTGGCTGCGGGCTCAGGACAGCCAAGGAGGAGGCTACGAGGGACAAGAGGGGGGGAGGCAGGGTCACACACACTCTTGGTCACACACACATACGTCATAGCGCCGCGACAATACCACCATAGATGGAATCCGCTCACCCAGAGACATCTTAGGCTTAAGGTCCGACCAATGTCTGATCTAAACTGCACAGAAAGTGGCTTACTTGTGGACAGTTCCTGCCACCCTCTGTAAGCCACCATTTCGTTGATAAAAGGCAAGATAACAGGCCAGCCTAGCCAGAACAGTTATCCCAGGCTCTTTGGCCAGCACAACAGTGCGTCCAAGTACAAAGACATAGCTGAACGACAATGCATCGTTATCGTCAGACTATTTTACTACGTCCACTGCAAGAAGAAAGCCTCCGCCATTGACTGCTCTGCTGATCCTGTGCTGTCCGGATCCCATTTCTTGCCACCAAATTTTCTCATTTCATCTCTCCATCAAGTTATCAGCCGTCCTCAACTTCTAGTCCCACCTCTTGTTATACTGGTGGTGCACTGGTGGTGCACTGGTTGTGAGTTCAACAAAATACGTGCCTAGCCCAACCTCATTCCTTTCTCTTTTGAATTATTCGACAAAACTTCTTGTTGACCAAAGAAAGTGCGTCCTGACCAGAGGCTACAGCTTCAGCTCATGGCCTTAGCTGATTTTTAGGAGAAATAAATATTGTTCGCAGCTATTTTGATCTTTCCGACTACGTGCTCTAACCTGTTTTTTAGAGGGTGGAAAAAAAGAGCAAGACTAACAGAAAGAAGGCCAATGCCAACCAAGCCCGCACAATGATATTTTTAATAAATCACGAGGTACCAACATCTCTGACTCAAAGGGCCACTAAGTGCAAATACTAACTGCCTACCTGCAAGACACTTCCTGAGAAATTAGCCTTGCCCTTTATATTTGCCGTTTTAAACATTTTTCGATTGCATTTCAAGCAATGAACAAGCTGAAACAATTTAGATTTGACTGCGTCCTTTTCTCAAATTAGACTCGAGGCAAACACACACAACTTTTCAAGACTGCTTGTTCTTTAAACCCTGAATAATTGTTTGCTTCTAGTACGTCTCATCTACATGAAAACCATGTTACGCAAGTTGCAACGAAACCGTTCCATTCTTAACAACACAATGCGAGACTAGCTATTATGGAATCCCGGATCAGTAGTAATCTGAGTGAATTCTGAGGTAAGAAACACTTTTGCAATGAATTCAATCCACGTACTCTTCAAGCCACTTGTTTACCAAGAGTACCGACTCGCAACACTGCCCCGTACATCACATGCCACCGCAACAAAATCAAGAGCCAATTTTCGAGGCAGGTAAAAAGAAACGAGACAAAAGAGCATTTTTCATAATTGAAATGCTCTTAGAGCACTTGCATTCCTGTCGGCAGGCGTACCCATGCATGCTGCGAAACTAAAATAAACGCTGTCAGCAAAAGATAGCATTTAGATGTGCATGGCATGTAGCTTTTGACATTACTACGTACCAACTACATGGTAAGCGCATCTTCTACACGTTAACTCTTGTTAATTTGACCGCTGTAAATCGGGATCGCTAAAAATCTGGTTGAATTAACAGTAAAAGCTCGAAACCAGCAAAACTGGACGCACATAGCTTGACACCCTTAGGAGAACCCTGCAATCAATCGATCTAACTTGTAAAAATGAAATATAAACTTGGGTGAAATAAAAAAAAAACCAATTGCATTAGTTTCCTCATAAACCGATGATAAAACAACAAGCCGGTCCGTGACAATCGGTGCACATCTGTAAGAATGCCAAACAGATTTCACCAAGATGATCAACCATGAAAACAAATTAAATTCGGGGTCATGACATACGAACATCAAGGAAAGGACAAACGTGCAGGACTTTCGCAGGGCCATCATGAACGGAAGTTGGAACCAAACGAAGCAAAACCGGTGCAGGGGTCTTCATTCAGACGAATGAAACAGAAGTGAGGGGGGAAATGAACGAGCTGCGTGCTACCGTGCATTTGGCGTGAGCTTCAGCAGAGAAGAAAAACGGTGAAGTGTCGTGTTTGAAGAACGTACATTTGGCACCCGCCGCCTGCCGCAAGCTCAAGTTTAGATTGAAGTTTAGGTTGAGGAATGTAGGTCGTGCTGTGTCCGAAAAGAGAGAGGGCATGGTTGAGAGAGAGAGAGAGGGGGAAAAAACACACATCGGTTAATAAATTGCACACAGTACTAAAGTTTGATCGTGTTACAAAAAAGAAGACCACACTAGAGCAATAAATATGAGAGAGTGAACGCCAATTCTTTTTGCGTCATGGGTAGTACATGTAGAGAATGGCTATAATTAAGGAATGGTTAAGTGTTGGTAACTCTCCTTTCAAGTTTATTATAATGAGGTTAAAGTGTAAGCATCATGAGAGAAGACTCATTTCGAATACAGTAGCTGACCGATTTTTCAGATGTGGAGGGTAACAAAAAATAGTCCGAATAAAAGAGCAGTCCGAAAAATTAGTGAGCCATTACCCCAATGGGACAACTGGCGGTTTCTCGGAAAAGTCCGGAATATCCAGCAAGTCTGAATTTTTGTAGACCGAAAAAAAAAAAACGGTCGGCTACTGGACTACGGCATAAAAAGTCCATGATTTCCAAACAATACTGTATTGCATGCTTACCGTATAAACCGGATTATAGGTCGACCCGGTATATAGGTCGACCCCCTACCTTGAGGTGGGAAAAGTTGACAAAAAAATAATTCGGCACAGAAGCGCACTCACAATGTCTATATTTATTTTCGACTCCCGTCCGTCACTGCCACTCACTATGCCTGCCGAAGTCACTCGTCCGAGCTCTCAGAGTAGACCGAGGATGACTGCTTCGCACTGTCATCTTCCATGCCATCAGGCGCGTTGCTGATGGAGCACTTCCTGAACGCTCGTGTAACCATGTCATCGGGCAGCGACTGCCCAGAGAAGGACACCCAGCTTGACACGGTCGCAACCGGCCCGTATAGGTCTTTTGTTGTCGCCGGCTATCCACTCATTGTACAGTTCGCAGAGCCCGTCCGCGCATGGCCTCCGGAGCGATCGTGAGTGAAGTTCCCGGATGAAGTTCCCGGATGAAGTCCGCCACTTTGTTCTCCAACTCGGGGTGCACCGCTTGACGTCCACGGAACGATCGGTTTCGGGGGTTGCACACGCACAGCTTAGCTTTCTGGCTCCGCCAGTACCGCACACTTTTCTCCGAAACGCCTAACTGGCGTTGCGCCGCCATATTTCCATTCTGCTTGGTGACTCAATCGCCGTCAGCTTAAACGCCGCGGTGAACTGGCGTCGACTGCTGCCACTCATCTCGGAACAGAGACGTACAGAAATGTACGCACGCACGCACAATAAACGAGTAAAAGACGAAAAACTAGAGAAAAGCGAAATCAAATAAAGGCCTGATAGTGCGAGAAAGCAGTACGACACGAATGGCGATGGTGACGGACTGCACTTGCACATTGTTGCCAGACAACCATTTACATTCTGCCAATGACCGCTATATAAGACGAGGGGTGACTTTTGTGCGGATTTTTTTGGAAAAAAAACTCGACCTATATTCCGGTTTATACGGTAACTTTGATTTTAGCAACGTTTGTTGCAATGCAAGTGGAGGGATTTTACTACAGCCTTGTGTTTTCAAGAACGCAATCTGACAAAAAAACGTCATGCTTCCGCTGGAAGTCTGAACGACTTCCAAAACTATAATTATGAAATAAATCGGATTATTGCACGCTTTCCCAGGCAACACCAGGATGTGACAAAGCTAACGCTTGTTATTTTTTCTGCCTAGGTAACAAAAAACGTCATGCTTCCGCTGGAAGTCTGAACGACTTCCGAAACTATAATTATGAAATAAATCGGATTATTGCACGCTTTCCCAGGCAACACCAGGATGTGACAAAGCTAACGCTTGTTATTTTTTCTGCCTAGGTAACCGAAAACTTCTGTATAAATACTTTCTCGAAGAAAAACACTGCTGGGAGAATACTAAAGCAAGCACGAAATGTATACTGCAATGACACACAAACGTTCTATGGACATTAATGCAGTGTAAGTATGAGATGGTTGGAGGACAGGGCAAAAGAACAAAAATTACAGAAGGCAAAGGACCCCCCCTGTCCTCGTTCTGCGCTGTTCCCCAAACATGCAAGTATGCTAATACCCCTATCACACAGCGAGTCTAACGTCATTCAAAGTTGATGACGTTAGCTTTTAATGACATTCGGTTTGGCCATGCGGGTCTACACGGCGAAACAAATTTCATCTGACAGCGTTGGCATTGACAATTAGCAAGCTTGTGAAATAGCAAAATAATAGTTAAAGTGTGCCTAGAATACTTTCATACATAATAGTTTTTTAAAACAAAACAAATATATCCCTTTTTTTAAATAATAAAAAAAAGAAAATCACCGTTTTAGGTGACATAACTAGACATCACATGCCGAGACAAGTCTGTAAGAAATCCGTGCCAAGGCAGCAGTAAAAACATTTTTGTAAGTACTTGTTTGTCTTTATTTGAAAAACAATATGACGGGAAAAATATGCTGACAGTTTTTAGAAACAGTATTCTTTGGTTTATTACTGAACGTTCTTGTCTAGTAACACGCCATTGCTGTTGAGGCTACTCACTTGACTACTGAATAAGCTCCCCAACCTCACTTAGCCGCTAAATCCCATTCACCTCAAATGTCATTTGGTATTCTCGTGCAGCACCTAACATGAGAAAATGAATATGGAGCAAATGACATTTACTTTAGATGTCTTTAGATCTGCCATGTGACGGGGGTATAATTAGCCCAATTAGGTGCCCTGCTTTAGTATGAGATGGTGGATCGATAGAGTTAGGATTTAAACCATACATACCTACAAAACTTTTAGGCACATATTTAATATGTATACCGTAATTACCCAATTCTAACGCGCCCCCGATTTTCCTGGAAAAAAAAAACCGAAAAAAATTGCACCTCCGATTGTAACGCACACAGAACTTTGTGGGGAGAAAAACGAATGCGAGAGAAACGGGCGATTTAATTATCGAGGTAATCTCACTCATCTCACTCCTCGTCGCTCTCCGCTGACCACAACATCTCGTCCTTGGTGCCGTCAAGCGCGTTCGCGATGCCACGCTTCTGAACGAACGTTCAACCATGGTCGATGGGATCATGGCCCTCGCCTCGCATGCCCATCCCTCGAGCTTCTCCAGAGGCGCACACTTCAGCCGACCGCTCGTTTTGAACGCGTGAGAGCCGCTGCTGCCATTGCTGTTATCAAGCGCGCAAGTGGAACGATTTGACGATTTGTGTGAACGCCGATAGAAAAGCCTAGGCACATATGCTTCCTCCGTTCGAAAAATCTTTGCTAAAAGCTTTGGCGCCATCTTGAGATGGCGATGGCGATGGGTGGGACGAAATTTCTGCTGTTTCGGCAGTTTTGGTTTCGTATCCGATTCTAACGCGCCTGTGATTTTTCGACCTATTTTCCTGAAAAAAAAAAAGTGCGCATTAGAATCGGGTAAGTACGGTAAATTTATCCTGCCAAGAGTAGCAGACACGGGATATGCGACCGTAACAATGCAGCAGGAATAATGGTTGTGTGACATTGAAAGCGAACTGTTATAATTCCACTCCATCAAACTAACCCACAAATCTGAATTAACATTCTCGCTCACACCCTAAAATGGTGTCGACTAGCTGACACAACTAACTTCCAAGCCGTTTTCTTTCATGTTGCATGTTAAATTTTTATGACACTGCTCTACCAGTCATTTCTGTCCATCCTAAACCATTATCTTATCAGCATTTCTTAAATGTTTCTTCAAAACTTTTGTGCAAAATTTCCTTCTTGCTGCATTCAGAATTAGTTTCTCCATCGACACACAGCCAATATCAACCACCACACGCTTGCGATGTGCGAAGAAACCAATTTCAAAACTCCCTAAGTGGAATGGAGAGGCACAAACATTTGAATAACAAAAGACACTCTGACGAGCACGGGAATACACACAGAGTAACACGTTACGTGTCAGACAACAAAAGCAACGACGACACAAAGTGATAGACAAAAGGACAACAGAAAAATGGTGCGGACTCAAGTCAAGGTGTCACAAGTCTAGGCAGGGCTCGTGATTCTTTAAAACGCAAAAGTGATTCCAGCCTGAGTCGTATGTTACAGGCGGTCCAAAGGCACGTCGTCCTTTTTAGGCGAAATGCATGCATGGGCTTGTTTGTACGGTCGTAGAATCGTAGAACCACCTTAGAATGACTGTAAAGCTGCCGTTCTACGACCGCTCTCCGCTTTTACGCTCCGTCTTAAAAAAAAAACGGGAAAAGGAAAGGAACGCTAGCGACCGTACTGACCGAGGCTTGAGATTGCAGCGCTTTTCCCTTCGCTGAGGAACCGATCGAGGCCCTCGCTGAGAGACGACGACGCCAGATTGATGACGGAGTCCGACCGGTGGGGCGCCGGCTCATCCGGCCGCAGTGGGGAGCCTGCGTCCGTGGTGCGCATCACCTGCGCAATGTTGGGCACGCTGGCCGTCTTGCGCAGCAGGCGACCCTGGGCGGCCAGAAGCTCCTTCACGGCAACTTCCTGCGGGCGCGAGGGGAGGGCGGAAAAAAATGGATGACTGTGAGACAAGGACAAACCTACCCAGGACTGCTGGTAAAAAAACTTTTGTCGCTAGTCACTATCCTCACCATCATCATCATACTGCTAGTCACACTCACCATCATTCATGTCCCACTTTTGTTGCTAATCATCATCATCATCATCTCAACACTCCAACTGCAGCTGCAACTACAATAATCATAGTAAGCCATAGCTTGACTACCACGGATGCCACTGTCAATGAATGTGCAACTACTAAAGTTGAACCTCACTAATAATGAACACTGACATGGCGAATTTTCGGCTATAGCAAACTACATTCGAACTTTGGCTGGTTACACTTCATTTTAGTGAGACTTATTCTCTTTATACCGAAACCGCGAGAGCCGTGCACGATATCGGCTGTAACAAGGCTCAAAACTCGAAAGATGGCATAAAAAAGCCAAATGAAGCAATTGAGATAACACAACTATTTCTTTATTAGTTTGAAAAACTGAAGAAGTTGAAAAGGCCCTTTCGTGCATAGTGGAAAACTTTATCCGGACCAGTGCTGTCACAAGCCACCGGACAAAGATCACTTCCTTCAAATAAATCATAATGATGGCATTTCGTGAAATATTCCGTTATAGTTTCACATTCCCATGTTCCGGTCTACTTAGTTTGAAATGCCACAAAAAAGACAGGTATGCATTACCACATTTATAGTGGGTTCGAAGCTTAGAATAATGCATTTTGTATCTACGATTCTTGCACAAGCCCCAGATTGCCAACTTGTTAAAAGCCTATTTTCATCTCTACTGTTAAAACAAATGTCGGACATAACGAACTAATTTACTGCCCCAATATTACTTCGTTATAGTGAGGTTTGACTTTCACATAGAAATTTATTTATCCTGGGGGCTAGATGGCACTGCAGAGGGGAGTGGCCACAATGCGTACATCGCAACACCCCTCTCCATGTCTCCTCACTAAAGCAAAGACTGTACTGACCTAAATTAAGCTACCATCCGCTTTAAGCTACGCCGCTTTCAACAGTCGTGTTGTTATCAAAGAAATTTTTTGGACAGTGAACTTGCCCAAATTTAACTCTAACATACGCGAGAGCAGCCTCATTTTCTTGAACAACACACCAAACGAAAAGTGGCTCAGGTTTAAAACTTCTAAACCTTGTTATCACGAGCAAAAGCAAAGGCTATGGACACGGTGTTTCGTCTTTTGCTTGACATTTCGCAGCCTGCTGTGTAGCTACGACTACCAGATGATTGGAAAGATCCTTTCACTTGCGCTGAAGTGCATGTACAGACGGCCCAGCCAGTCCTGAGCAATCAAACATAGGTGTAGCAGCTGTATCACCTTCACATAGTCACATAATACCGCAGCAGCGGCGAAGCTCCAAGCAAGGAAGGTGATAAGAAAGAAAGGTGCAGCTTGCACACCGGCGGCTGAAGGTCACTCGCGACGTGATGAATGAGCATAGTAGAGCTTCCGCTCTAAAAAAAAATTAAAGCCGTTCCACTCAATGCAAAAGCTGTTGGAAGTGCAGAGCAGTGATTCGCCATAATGGGCTGTGGCACCGTTATCCGCTCACTACTGCATTTCAAACTTCCCGCCTTCTCAGTGCTCGCGTGCCCCCTGCCTGAAACAGCACCAGCGGGAGTTCTGTTCTTTTTGTGCTTGCTTTTCCTCCCACACATGCCAGCATTGCACTGCCGCTTTTTTTTCGCTTACAGTTGCAAAAACCAACCCAACGAGTGTTCCCAACTAAATGAACGCGGGCGCTGCCGGTTCGTTACGTATATTTTGCCTTAAATGTATCTGCAGTTTTCTTTGCGCTAAACAATGGGGAGATGTACGTATAACAAGTGGCAGCGGTTCACGAGTTTTGAACGCTTATAAGTACATAAACTGCTTGGTGTTCGTAGCTTCTGGGTTACGCCGCAACGACAGCCGCTACGACGCAACGCCGTGTAGCTCTACTTCGGTCCAGCGAGCGAGCTACGATGACAAGGCGAGCCCCTAAAGTGTTCTGCAATTAAAACCAAACTGGAGCAAGCTCTTGAGGGGTGCCACAGTGAGAACCGCCCAACTTCACTCGCGCACCTGACGCAAACGATCCAAGGTGAGGATGCTTTCGACGGCCGACACACCCCGGGTGTACTTCTCAATGTAGCTCTCTCCGTCACTCGTTTCACCATCCCCGCCAGAGGCAGCCATCAGGGCCAGGGACTCGCGCCCCTCCAGATCCTCAAAGGCCTGCCAGACAGAAAAGGGGGAAAGAAAGGGCACTGGTCATGCAAGGGCCCTTCCTCAACTATAAACGACCCGTGAACAAGGAACCGATCAAACAAGTGCAGTTATTAAATTTGATGCAATGAAAGTTGAAAGGAGACACAAAGACAAAATACAACTTCGTTCAGTAGGAAAGAACTAGCCTTGGGGAACTCCCTAAGCTCCAGTCCAGCCACAAAAGATGTCTTTTTAAGAGGGCAAAACTGTATTTCTGCAAGTTATGACAAAAATTGGATGACATGTATAGTTTTTCATTCCGAGTGTAGGCAAAACTGGTTTTTTCTAGTTCCCACCTTCCAAGCCCAAACTTCAAACGGTTGTAACTTCTGCTGCAGACCAGATAGAATGATACTGTTAGTCTTATTGCACTCCTTAATTTGTGCACAGTTCACTGGTGCCTCGTTCAGCTGCATCACTCCAGCAGTTGTCAAAAAATAAAATATAAAATCCATATGAACTTGAATGTAGTAGTCGCTTTATGCAAAAACAAATTTTATATCTACAATCAGACTGAAAAACTACACACGTCATCCAATTTTCGTCACCATAACTGCAAAAATAAACATTTTTGGTTGAAGACCAGTGTGCCCCTTAATTTAAAAAAATGCAAGAAATATCTCAAAATAAATCAAAAAGCTTTCAAATTTTGCACTGCAGTGATCTAATATGGGCCAACACTGAAAGCATGGTAATCAGTGTACCAACTGCACGCTAGCATTCAAGTGATAGCACGGTGAAACAAAACTGGACGTCTCATTACAATTGACCAGTCCTGTTTCTTGGCGGTGGCCGCCAAACGCACCAGCAAGATTGTGTGACGTCATAGAGAAATCGCCAAAAAGTGCCTGGGATGTCTCTACTGTTTCATCAGTTTTCCGTGACACCTCCATTATTTGCCTGAAGTTTGTGATCAAATTTACATGATTTTAATTAGGAAAAAGCAGTCCTTTATAATGAGCCAAACTTTAATTTTGTCTTCATGGCTCTAACTTTAAAAACTAGCCATGGCTAAAAAAACGAGAAAAGACAAATTGCGAAAAACTCCCTTGTGGGAACTGTCGGATAATTTGCAAGCATACAACTCCACTAAACATTCTCGCCTTTTTAAACTCGAACTCGGAACTATACACAGTTACATTGCTGGGAGGACACTTTCCCAGGGGAAATATTAGCAGTGTTATAGCAAAGTATGAAGGTCCTAGAGCCTTTTATTAAATAGTGCCCTCTTCAGAATCCACGTATCCGCATGAAGTACAATCGGCAAATCGGCTTCACTTCTATACAGTAAAAAAAATGGCTTCACTTCCATACACACATGCATTGCTGGGACGACATTTTTCCAGGGGAAAAATTGGAAGTATTTAATCAAAGTATGATGGCCCTAGGGACTTTTATTATGCGCTTCCATAAGAATCTATGTATCCGTATGAAGCACAATCAGGAAATAGGCTTCACTTCTATACACAAATACATTGCTGGGAAGACATTTTTCCCGGGAAAATGTTAGCAGTCTTTAATCAAAGTATGACGGCCCTGGGGGCTTTCATTAAGTGCCTCTGTAAGAATCCACGTATCCGTATGAAGCACAATCGGCGAATCGGCTTCACTTGTCTACACAAATGCACTGCTGGGAAGACATCTTTCAAGGGGTAACACTCACACCTTATACCAAAGTATGAGGGCCCTAAGCCTTTTATGAAGTACCTCCGTAAGAATCTACGTATCCGTATGATGCAAAATTATCAAGTCAGCTTCACCTCTTTGAACAAAGTTATTGCTGAGGACATTTTTCCAGGGGCATAGAAGCAGTCTCGTATGAAAATGTAAAAGCCCTAGTGCTTTTTAAAAGTACATTTTTTATGCATGCGGCAAAGGTTTGACACATTGTGTTGTACAGAAGGATAGGTTTTCTGGTTGAGTCAATATAGAAATGCTTCTGCATTTAAAAGGCACCACTTATTTTGAGAACTGACACAACTTCAAAACAACGGGGCCACACAATGTGGGCAAGTTGTCTCAAACCATTATAGCTGAAATACAATACAGAAGATTCTTTCCAATAGTATCCACACATTGTTTGAGATGTGGTCATTGATGAGAATGCTGGTGTTGCCTTGACAATTTATGCACACATAATACTACTTCTGATCATGATGGTTAAAAGTTCCATCATGTGGAGACAGTTGAGAGAGATTGTGCACAGCCAAGTTTCCACAGTGGACAATAGATGCGAAAATTGCACATGTCGATCAACAGAAGCTTGCAGAAAAAGTTCAGAAACAGACTCGGACGTGCTGACGGAAACTTTCCCCATCTTTCGAAGCATTACCAAGACTCATGTCATAGGCTCTGA
Organism: Haemaphysalis longicornis; assembly: GCF_048455015.1. Lineage (NCBI taxonomy): Eukaryota > Metazoa > Arthropoda > Arachnida > Ixodida > Ixodidae > Haemaphysalis > Haemaphysalis longicornis. Next base: position 119,122,733 of record NW_027526445.1, read on the forward strand.
CTGCGAGCTATTGGAGGCTCATTGAAAAAAAAAATTATACAGTGTGGTGCACTGTAGTTCCATGCAGTCACTCTCCGAGGTTAAAAATCTGCCGCATTCAAAGTATTGTGGCTTTTTGTGAACTATAACTGTTACCGCAGCTTCTAGGTTTGTGTAGTCTGCACACTTTGGCAATTGAACACCACCAGAGTGTGGGAGTATCGTCCTTAGTCTATTTAAGAGGCCAAGTCTTGAATGCTAAGTTATGCCTTTCAGATTCCTCCAACACAAGCGTGCATTTTAGTGCACAGAACTTTGACAACTGCTACAATGGTTTCACATCGGCATCGGCATCGTAACCAAGCAACGAAGCCAGAAAGAAAACTGTGGAGGAAAGTGTGGCAAAAGTGTGAGGACAGGGCAGTATGCCGAGCTGCACGAGACGCTCCTCTGCGGTGACGCATGGCAAAAGTGTGAGGGGGAGGCCGTGAGACATGCCAGGAGGTGGCAACTCGCTGTGAGATGACGCCATACCAGCGTGTGCCACCATGTGCTCAACGATGGTGTGCGTTCACTTCCTGAGATGCAGTTCGCAATCCCTTCTTGAGACGCAGTTCGCACTATGCAGAGGCTTACCATTGCTGCCATCGAGCGAACACGTGAGTGCTGCCTCAGCGCACAGCAGCACTCGGGAGTGAGTGCTGAACGAGTGTGGCAACCGGTAGATGTGCTTCGCGTCATCCTCGTTGCGTGGCTCATTCAAACCACGTGACATTTGCGCATGAAGTTCAAACAGGATTTACAGCATGCTCGGCAGCGGCGACACTGCGGGATAATGACAGAGTAGTGCACACCACCCTACATTCACTGATCACGCGATCGCTTCCCGAGATGCGGCAGATATGCACTATGACTGAGGAGACTGTAGTTCGCGCTACGCACACATTTCGCATTAGGGAGTAAAGTAATCATCAGCCATTTTTTGTTTCTTTTTGTCGTGTTCTTAGGCGGGCCATCATAGTCAAGTACTACAGCTATTCCATGCAAAACTGCCCAGGACTAAGAAAATAGTTGGCAACAACTGACGCAGTACTCGAAGAGGCCAAAAAGAAAAAAAAAAGGGTAATTTGTAAATGTCTAAACTTACCTTTGGTATGCTGGCAACAATCTCGTACGTCACACCAGATGCAAAGTAGACGTCCTGAAAGAGCCCATACAAAAAAAACCTTTGAGATCACCCGCAACCTTTTGCACACAACCCCAAATGCACACGTCACTAACTGCAACAAAAATCTTGACCGAAGTAAGTATAATAAATACCATACATTTATTGCAAATATACATTCATTTCATAAAATACGTTCATTCAATATATGTTCATCGAAGCCTGTAATATATATAGGTTTATTCTATGTGATACCTCTATTTCATTAAATGTCTATCCCACATAAGTTTATTTTATAGAACACTTTTATTTCATATAATACACTTATTCTAAGAATGTGTTTCACTAGCAGATTTATCCCATACATTATGTTTGTTCTATTTACTCCGTTCACTCCATACATATACCCCTGCTCCACCACCTTCCGTACCTGGCGGCTGATCCTTTTGCGGATCTTGTCCGTGAGGGACTGCTTCTTGTAGACGTTGATGGCGAAGCGCTTCCGCAGAATGAGGTCCATCACGGCGGGGTGGCTCAGCCTCACGGACACCTTGAGGATGAGGTAGATGCGGTCGTTGGGCGACGTCAGCGCGTTCAGGTGCATGGAGTCGTGGATCGACGAGTCCCACGCCGCCACCGCGCACACCTGCACACGGCACGTGCAGTCGCGACAGGGCACGGGCCTTAAGACGACACGAGTCATTGCCTCTAGTGTCACTTGATAAGATACAGAGCATCGTCACTGAGGCCCGCAAGTAAGCAACGGCAGCCATTTTGGTGGTTATCAGTGTTGCCAGACTGCCGCTTCTGTGGCCTAACCGCTGACTTTGGCCAGGTCATTTGTCAACAACACTGCCGAAGATGCAGCAAAGCGGCATCTTCGGACACACTTCTGCAGCTGAACTGCTGCGAAGTGCGGTATCTTTGATTCACATTCAGAACGACGCCAGTTACGCGCAACCGCCGAGCAGACAGGACAAGCTAAGATTACCACAGTTGATGGACGAAAATGCGCAAACAACAAAATGGCGGCGCCCATGAACCAGTGCCGTGTAGACAAATGTCATGTGATGCGAACCGACCAATGATCATGGTGGTGGTACAAAACGATAGGGGAAAAGAGTGCCGATGCTCTGAAACCTTATCTATTGACACTAACTGCCACCATCATTTTCAGGTGTATCTCACCCACCTGCTTCTCTCGTAGCCCCAAATTCTCCATCCCTCCTTCGGTCTAGGGCATCCTATTACCTTTTCCACTCCGTAAATGAACACAAAAAAGAAAGTCTATGCATACTTTCCCTCTTAGCAAGCAGTTAAAGCTAATAAATCTTCTACGGTGGTGCTTGCCAAGCGAACTCCACCAAAAATTAGTCACCTGTACAAACAAATGCCTTCTCATGTCTTGCGCCTTTGCCGACTATCTGTCCCCAATATACGTGATCCATGTACTTTCAGTATTTCATTATCTTGTCATTTTGAGTGCAAAGGCATGGTGAAAATCTGCTCAACTTGTCTGGATTTCAGCCCAACAGCATTCCCTCATGATGACATACTGCAGACATCTGGCAGTACATGAGGCAGCCTTGTCGAAAATACGTTTAGCAGTGGCCGAAGTGCGTACCTCCTTGTCGAAGTGCTTGACGATGGGCAGCTGGAACAAGGGAGACGTGTTGTTCTGCTCCTTGGGGAGGATGGAGTTGGCGCCGGCCACCTGAAGCCCATTCTCGCCCGAGTTAGGCACGCTCATGTCATCTGCACAGGTACACCGACGAAAGACAGAGAGGGAGGCGGTTATACGACGCAAACACTCACGAGCCTGCGAGGGCAAGTACCGTATTTTCCGGTCTATAAGTTGCACTTTTGTATAAGTAGCACCCCCCTCAAAACGTCAGTTTTTCCGGGGAAAAAAAAACGTATACAAGTCACACCGGTGTATAAGTGTGTACAAAATGCACTTGTTAATCAGGTAAACCCGTAAAGGATCAGTTCGTTAGAAAGTTCAGCGAAAGTACATGGTTGCGGCGGCCGCCGCCTCTGAACACATCCCCCGGTAAGCAGTGCTAGTAGACATGTGCATATACCGTCCAAAGTCTAGACATAACTTCTCAAAAATGGTTTATCGCTACACACAGATGGCATGTACTTACAGACGGCGTTTAGGCAAAACCATGGAAGCCTTCCTCCTCCGACTTGCTAACAGATAATTCATTCATTTATTTAGACCATAGAGCTGTGTCTCTGAACGTGCGCTGACATCACGCAGCGCACAGGCACCTTTTCGAGCGCGGACCACATGCAGCTGCCACGTACCAAATTAATTCCATACACAAGTCGCATCAGTAGATGAGACGCACCAACGAAAATTTCAGATAAAAACTGCGACTTATACACCGGAGAATACGGTATGTGGAAATCGAAAGAGGAGCCATCACATCTCCTGTGCCGTGATTTGGGAAAACGTGCGAAAAGGTGCAGCTCACCACTCAGGTCCAGAAAGATGACGGGTACATGATCTTCCATCCCCACCGGAGGTTCCCTAAATGCCACGCGGAAGGAAAAAACGAAAAGAGAAACAAAAGATTACTGACAAGTCTACAAATCAACATACCCTCTGACTAACAGTTGGCACTGCTGTTCTACTTGAAAGACACCATCTGAAACGGCTGAACTGGCTGCAGCTTCTCTCTGCCTTTTTTGGACAATTTTGCATGTTTCCACTACCTGAACATATGAATGTACATGCATCTTGGTTACATGTCTAAGCCGCCCCCTACGTAATACAGTAAAACCTCGCTACAAGAGACACTCAAAGGACCCAGGAAACATGTCTCTAGTAAACAGTCTCTTGTATGCAATGTTGCTCACATGGCGAACATAGGAAAGCCAACCAAACCGCCTTCATTCAAACGTCTCTTATAACCAAGTGTCTCTTGTAACAGTGCCTCCTCTAATAAGGTTTTACTGCACTCTCTTGCACGGGCCCTCAGGGCTGTTGTAAATAAACAAAAAAATAAAAACGTGTCAATTTGTTTTAAAGTTTTCTGCCAGCATTAGCACAGCTGAATTGAGCTTCAGCTTTCTTGGCCAATGCCAGTGAAGGATGAAGGCAAATTGTCTCGTATGTTTTTTTCGTAATCAGTAAAACTTCATTGGCAATGTGGGCCACGACAATGTCAGCCCCGTCCAGCAGCCCAAGCGTTCCACCGTGAAAGACACAATGGTAGGCACAGCTCCCTTCACTTTTGACATTAAACTCTCTGACGAACCTCCACAACAGCCCAACCGACACACAATTCATTGCATCTTCCAGGACACAAGCAGAACTGAGGCTACACTCATTTCACCACGCAGCGGTTTTCTTCACAAAGAAACACGCTAAAGAACTGAGCCTTTTTTTCTCCCAGGCAAGCAGTCTGGCTAGAATAGAAAAAGGGGAAGAAGCTGGGCGTACCAGTTTGCAGGAGCGCCAGGAATGTCTGACCCTGGCTGTGGTGCCAGGACTGCGTTCTTCTCCTCCGTCAAGAGGAGCCACTGGTTGATGAGGCTCTTCTCCCGTTCGGCATCCTCGTCCGATTTCACTGCGGGCAAGGGCAAAAAAAGTGGACTTTTATATAGACCGATGATAGTGGTGGTGGTGGTGGTGATGATGATTATGATGCCGATGACGATAATGACGACGGTAGTGGTGGTGGTGATGAAAATGAACAAGCTCTCGCGTACAGCTCCTGTCAGGCTGCTCTGCACAGATGCTTCACATCTTGTCAATTTGAGTGAGAGGAACATCCTTCCTACTGACCACCCACCTGTCTTATCGGTGATCTTCTGCAGATGTTCCGCCAGGTATTCGGAACGCCGACTCAAGGCGTCGCACCACCGCTCTCGCAGAACTCCCAAATCATCGTCCTGTCACCAAAGCAGAGGAATTTAACGTTCACCCACTCTTTCCAAGGGGAAATGTGCAATTTTTAGGCAGAAACACTACTGCGTTTTTATTTTCCAAAAAGAACCTGCCCATCTATTTACGAGGCCCTACTTATTACACGGCAAAGAGAAGTGCGATGCAAAATAAAAAAGTAGAGAATAAAAGGCCAGAATGTCGACCACAAAGTCAATAAGTAAAAAGTTAATGTTCCTTTTCCCCATGGGGGCCATGGTCACAAAAATGTTGGAAACAAAAAAGTTGACAGCAGCCTAGCCCAATGAGTTCAACCTAAAGGTTTTGCCAACCAAGTCCGACATTGCAGCTGAAAAGAGTACAGTCAAACCCCGTGATAACGAAATCCCGCGAGTACGAAATTCCCGCACCAACGAAATATTTTCAGATCCCCGGCAAACGTCCACAGAAGCCCACGTATTTTATATCTTGCAGCAACAACATGTTTTTGGAAAGCAATCCCACGTTAACAAAATTCTCTGCAAGTCTGGCAGACATTTCATCTACCCATTTCAGGCTAACAGTATACAAAAAAGGCTCAAATGCAATTTTTTCGGACTCAAATTGCGTAAACTTCTGTCACAGGGCACTTGCATGCAGAGGTCGGCAAACTCACTCATGAGTCCACTCACTCAGACTCATTTGGACTCAAACTCACGCGTGAGTTTGAGTTTGAGTGAGCGCGAGGCTAGTGTGGCATGGTGAGTTTGAGCTTGAGTGAGTTTGAGCCGAGTGATCACGACTGAGTTTGAGTCCGATTGAGTTTGAGTCCATTTTGAGTTCTGAGTACATTTTGAGTTTGAGTCCATTTTGAGTTCTGAGTACATTTTGAGTTTGAGTCCATTTTGAGTTCTGAGTACATTTTGAGTTTGAGTCCATTTTGAGTTCTGAGTACATTTTGAGTTTGAGTCCATTTTGAGTTCTGAGTACAATTTGAGTTTGAGTCCATTTTGAGTTCTGAGTACATTTTGAGTTTGAGTCCATTTTGAGTTCTGAGTACACTTTGAGTTTGAGTCCATTTTGAGTTCTGAGTACATTTTGAGTTTGAGTCCATTTTGAGTTTGAGTTCATTTTGAGTTCTGAGTACAATTTGAGTTTGAGCTCATTTTGAGTTCTGAGTACATTTTGAGTTTGAGTCCATTTTGAGTTTGAGTCCATTTGGAGTTCTGAGTACATTTTGAGTTTGAGTCCATTTTGAGTTCTGAGTACATTTTGAGTTTGAGCACATTTTGAGTTTGATTACATATTGAGTTTTGAGTACATTTTGAGTTCTGAGTAAATAGGAGTTTTAAGTCCATTTGGAGTTTGAGTACATATGAGTAGCCTAGCAGGCAGCTATGGTTGGCTGTTAAGTTTCATGCGTCACTGCGGGCTCGGAATTCAAGTTACCTCCGGGTATGGCGCCAATCGCGATCTGCATGATCGGTTGGGAGGGAGGTGGTGCCTGATTTTTTTTAGTTTCTTGTTGAATTTTTATGGCCATAAGCACTTGCTGTATACCTAATTTTCGCGGCTGGGCGCGTGAGTGATAATTGACTGGTGAGGTCATAAAAAAGGGTTGTCTTAACTTGTCCTCCTGACGGATCCACTAAGAGCGTGGGAAAGGGTGGTGGAAAGCACACGGCGGCGCTGGCGTGCTGGTTGTTCGCCTGCTACTGTTAACGGCTTGATATACTAGGGGTCACAAAGGAAGAGGTGAGAGCCGGGGGGAAATGGGGGCGGGCGCTGTCCTTTCTACTGTTTCAAATGAATTAGCTGAATTGACTGGGCAGCGCCCCTTAAGACAGAATAATGACCACATTAGATTGGGTGAAAAGTGAAACTGATGAGGCTAAGGCGTGTAAGGTATCAAATGAAAGGTCTGGATTAACGGAGTCACGCGTGGTAAATAAAAAAAATGCTTCCTGATTGTAGTCATCAGGCAGTCATAAGGAGTCATAGATTGGGTTAAAATTCAAAATGACGCTGCGAGGGCATGTGAGGAATCAAATTCAAGGTCTCGATGTGGGGAATCATTCGGGACGAACATGAGATATGGATATATCATGACGTAGTCAGTCATGATAAATCAAAGATTCGGTTAAAATTCAGGTTCATGACGCTAGGGCGTATCAAATTAAAGGTCTCGATGAGGGTAATCACGTGCTTCCCGATTATTATCATGACATAGTCAAAATGGGTCATAAATTAGGTTAAAATTCACAATGATGCCACTGGGTGTCCGGGGTATCAAATTGAAGGTTCCGATAAGGAAAATCACGTGGGACAAAAATGTGGTAGGGCTATATCATGAGATAGTCATGGTTAGTCATTGATTGGTTTAACGTTCAAATTGATTCCGCTAGGATGTGATGGGTATCAAATCAATGGTCTTGATGAGCCGAATCACGTGGGAGAAATACAAAAATGCTTCCTGGTTATAACCATTAGATTGTCATAGCGAGTCTTATATTGGGGTAAAATTCGAAGTGACCCCGCTAGGGAGTGTAGGGTATCAAATTTACGGTCTTGAAGAGGGGAATCACGTGGTACAAATAAAAAAAAGGCTTCGTAGTTCGAATCATGAGATGGTCATTATGAGTCATAGATGGGGTTAAATTCAAGGTGAGGCCGCTGAAGCATGTGGGGCGTCAAATTGAAGGTTCCAGTTAGGGGAATCATGTCGGACACCTAAATAATGCGTCCTGGTTACAGTCATGAGTCATGGTTAGTTTGACTGGTATGAATTCCATATGACCCTGCTAGGGTGTGTGGGGTATCAAATTAAAGGTCTCGTCGAGGGGGTCACGTGGGACAAATATGAAAATGCTTTCTGGTTATAATTATGAGGATATCGCAAAAGGTATACAGCAAAAGGTACACACTCTCACTCACACTCACACTCACACTCGCACTCGCACTCGCATTCGCATTCTCACTCGCACTCTCACTCTCACTCTCACTCGCACACTCACACTCTCACTCTCACTCTCACACTGTCACTCTCACTCTCACTCACACTCTCACTCTCACTCTCACTCCCACTCACACTCTCACTCACACTCTCACTCTCACTCACAATCACAATCTCACTCTCACTCACTCGCACTCTCATTCTCACTCTCACTCCCACTCACACTCTCACTCACACTCCCACTCTCACTCTCACTCACACTCTCACTCTCACTCAGTCACACTCACACTCTCACTCTCACTCACACTCTCACTCACACTCACACTCTCACTCTCACACTCTCAATCTCACACTCTCAAACTCTCATTCTCACTCTCTGACTGTCTCAATCTCTGTGAGGCCATGTGAGTTCTGAATTCATTTTGAGTTCTCAGCCCATTTTGAGTTCTGAGTTCATTTTAAGTTTTGAGTACATTTTGAGTTTTGAGTCCATTTTGAGTTTGAGTACATTTTGAGTTTTGAGTACATTTTGAGTTTTGAGCACATTTTGAGTTTGAGTACATTTTGAGGTTTGAGTACATTTTGAGTATTGAGTTCACTTTGAGTTTGAGTACATTTTGAGTTTTGAGTCCATTTTGAGTTTTGAGTTCATTTTGAGTTTGAGTACATTTTGAGTTTTGAGTCCATTGTGAGTTTGAGTTCACTTTGAGTTTGAGTACATTTTGAGTTTTGAGTCCATTTTGAGTTTTGAGTTCATTTTGAGTTTTGAGTCCATTTTGAGTTTGAGTACACTTTGAGTTTGAGTACATTTTGAGTTTTGAGTACATTTTGAGTTTTGAGTCCAAATTGAGTTTGAGTACATTTTGAGTTTGAGTACATTTTGAGTTTTGATTACATTTTGAGTTTGAGTACATTTTGAGTTCTGAGTACATTTTGAGTTTTGAGTCCGAGTGAGTTCGGAGTTTTGAGCTCAATGTGAGTTTGAGTTTGAGTGAGCGCAGATGTGCTGCTCAGCATTGAGTCTGAGTTTGAGTGAGTGGTGATTCGAAAAAAAAAATTGTGAGTGAGTTTGAGTGAGCCGCGCCAACTTTGCCGAGGTATGCTTGCATGGCTGCCACCATATTTGTTAGCATAAAAGACCGCGCACAGGGGGTCGTGGAGGCAGCCCCTCTGCAACACCACCAGGGGGCGACACATGGTGACCCACGGCACGTCTTTGGCTTGGCCTAAGCTAGCCGGCTACTGTTGAACACCGCATGCGCATTCATTGCATATGCAGCAATCGGCTTGTTTGCTCTGAATCAAAAGTGGAAGCTGTTATCGCAACAAGGTCAGGCAGCCATCATTGCTTAAGTCAGTGGCCCAAGTGAAAGAAAGGAGGATAGCGCCGATGAGTTTGGAACAGGCTGGAGCTCGATCTTTAATTTTGACAAGCAGGGAGACCACTCTTTAATAGTGCACATGCGCGAAACAAAACAGTGACAGCTGTGGCCTTTCTGGATGTCAATCAACAAAGCTGTGCTCACTTAGTTTTGCAGACAGCATTGGAACAGCGAGGTGCCACTATCTGGCAAAGTTCGTCAACAGAAGATGATGGACTTTGCTTGCATGCTCGGACATGCTCGGTGCCGAAGACCAGGGAGAAAAATGTGCAGAAAAGGCGGACCCACAGGATGTTTTGGATGTGTTTGACACAATTCGGTCGTCCTTGGGCGTGCATGACTAGCAATAAAGCAGTTCTTGTAGTGTGACCGCTGAGCTGTGAAGTTATTGCAAGGCAAGGCTTGCAAAGTAATACAACCGACTTTCAGAAATAAGCTTTCGGTTTTGTGGGCAATTTTCCTGTTGTTTGTGTTTCAGTCTCGCGGCAACGAAATTCCCGCAAAAGCAAATTTTTTGGCTTTCCCCGGCGAATTTGTTACTGCGGGGTTCAACTGTACATGAGGGGTATCGAGCATCGAGTTGCCATTCTCACGCAGGGTTACGACTCTCAAAAGCTTGCAGCTCGCGAGCATTTGGTTCAACTCTACTCGCTTCCACTAAGACTTCTAAACAAACAGGTACCAATGTATTTTCCTGCGTGTGTAAGCCACATCTCCCCCCTTAAACTTTGGTTGGCGCGTCTCATACAACAGCTGACTTACAGACTCACTTACGGATGAAGGCAGATAAGGTAGAGCAATCACAATCCCTACGAGGGTTTGCGTAGTTTCATCTCGCTGCCCACTAATGCGACAACAAGCGGCGCAAAAAAAGGGAGCACAATCGCTATCCCTCGTGACAGACCGGGGCATGCTTCCTCGGTCCATAAGTCGGGAGCCCAACGAAAAGCGAAATCCACATCGGATGTTTTGAGGCAAAGGCTAACAAGAAGACAAACACTTAGAAGCAGAAGCATGAGAGACCTGGTAAGAGTCCAGGGGTCGCTGGAGGCGCGAGCGGATGCAGACGGCGCCGACGGCCACGGAGCCCACATGCTGGCAGATGAGGGGCAGGGTGCCCGAGCGGGCCACGGGGGCCACCCGGACCACCAGGCGCCGCTGCTGCCCCTGGCGCAGCTGGAAGACGCCGCCCGTGCCCACGTCCCCCCGGGGAACCACCTCCACGGGGGCGTACTCCCCCTGCTCCGTGAGCTCGTGTATCTCCAGCCACAGCTCCAGCTTGCGCTTCAGCTCCGACCACCTGCGTGCCAGCATTGGTGTGGGAGAGAGGGGGAGACGGCTTCTGAACATTACTGCAACACGGCTGACTGCGTCACAAAGGGAGTTGACGTTGCACGAGTGCATGACTTCGATCCGGATTGATTATTTTAGAAAGACTTTATGCTGGGCCAGTGCATGACTGCAACACAGATTGACTGAAGAACCGAAATTGGATGAATGTGTGACTGTGACCAAGACTGATAATTTCAGAAGGACCTGACGGACGAGTGCATGACTGTGACCCGGACTGAAGGACCTGACGTAGGATGAGTGCATGACTGTGACCCGGACTGATTATTTTAACCTTGCACTGGAGAAGTATTTTAGGAGGGCTTGCTGTTGGGAGAGTGCAAACAAAGGAACACGTCACTAAAATAATAGTATTGAAGAGCCTAATGTATTCAGTTCAGACACCCTGTATGTATGCTCATGAAGGCATGCTCAAACGGGTGATGCATCAACTTGATGTGAGCACCATACGTTGCAAGTGGAGCTTCCCAACTTCCCCCCTGATGCTGAAAAGAGGCTTTGAAAACAACAGAGGCAATGTTACATCTCTGCGGTACGCCATATTTAGTACCGCCTGACTAATCCGCTCAGAGAAATCTTTAAGCGATCCTTCTAAGTAATGTAGCTCTAAATCTGCTTTAGAATGTACAATATACTGTCTCGTCCATTTATAACAATATCCAAGTGCCAAGGAAATCACATCGTTACAGCCGATAACTGTTATAAGCGGGTTGCAAAATAAAAAGGCGGCACAGAGCTCAAAGCGTTTTATTCGCATGAAAGCAAGGTCGCATTGCTACTTACAGTCGAATCCCGCTACAACGAAATTGACGGGACGTGCGAAAAATTTCGTTGAAGCGAAAATTCGTTGAGGCGAAATCTGCCGCAACACACCACGGAAAGGCCAGAAAAAAAGCCCCGTATGCTTCCGCATCATTGGCAGCATAATACAATGTTTAGAAAAAGGAGTGACGCGCAATAACGTCATGTTTATTCGGATAACAAACGTACCAATGGTTATCTGTTCTTTCACTGCACGCGAAGAACGCGTTGCGGAGTGGGGTGAAGAAATGCAGGCGCAAAACGTATTGCTGTACAAGAAGGCGTGTCCACCGAGCTGATTACTTGCAGATAGCTGCTAGGCCGTCGGAAGCCCCCCTCTCACTTGTAGCAGGAGCAGTGCCGTTATCTTATCATCTGACGTGGCAGCTACTGACGCGGCGCGGCAGCTACTGACCTTGGCAGGTTAGACGCGCGCGCTTGCATTTAAAGGAGCCATGAAGAGAAACTGCAATTTGGTTTTATTCGAAAGATTTCGTGTTTTATAGTGCCCCCAGCGCTTGTTCGGATACAAACGGTGCTTTATTCACTGAGAAATTAAACAATTTAGGTTAAAATTTTGATTTTCCCGCTCAATCGTGCGTTTTCGTGGTCCCAAGTGACATCACGGGAACCGACCGCTCTGCAGCCTAGAGTACCTTCATTCACGCATCCGCCGTACAGGGTAGAGACACGTAACGCTGGCGCCGCCATGTTCGGTTGCTCGCTCGCCGCCGAAGCAAGTCATTGTGTCAAAACCGCGCTAAAATTATCGCCGCAACGCGGTTTACTGAAGAAGTTTGTATCATATTGTCTGTTTCGCGTTGCTAGGTCTCGTGGGAAACGAAAAGAATAACGCGTTGAGCCCGTTGGCCCAATTGCGGCGGCACGGGACCGTTCAAAGGTTGTCTCCACCCTGTAGCGGTGTTGGTTTGTTCAGTAGTATTAACTCTATGGTTTGTTCCCGCGTTTCTTTACGTTCCGTAACCTAGATGGCGCCACCATACCGTGGCAAGTGTTTGGTTTGTTTTTGCCCGCATTTAAACCTGGCTTGTTTTTGTTCTGGGAGAAAATATTCGTTCCCTGAAACAGTGCTCGCTCGACAAATGGGGTCACGTAAGACACCTTTGCTTGCGTCAATCGGCCAGTGTCGTCTGAGACCATGGAGTCTGAGACCATAGAGATTCTGAGACAACCCCAAGCCCCATAGTGCTGTGCAGCTAAACCAAAGCATGCTGTGCGCAGTACGAACAGCAGAACGCATCAGTACTTCTATGTTTACATGTGCTTTCGTAACTTCCACTGTTTGTCCCATCATTCCTATTGCTTTGTAAAGAATGTGCCCTAAATTTAAGCGCAAATCGCTCGTTCGTCTAGTTTGTAAGCTCTACCTAATTTGCGTCTGCTTCTGCCAGCCTCCGCCAATCGCAGAGCTTAGCCCATGTGACATCACAGGTTTTGTTGCGGGAAATGAGCTGGTGGGTCGCATGACCATTCCCGTTTTTCCTAATTATGTAGCTTATTTGAGCGAAGTTTACGTTAAAAGTGGTGTCAGTATGATTCTAACGAGACAATCTTTTGAATGAACCAAACTTGTGTTTTCTCTTCATGGCTCCTTTAACACAACTGCGCGCTCATGACTAAGATAGGATGACTTGGCTTCAAGACCAAACACGCAAACATGATTTTTGCTCTTGGCTATGAACAATGGTAGAAGGAAAACGGCAAGGACAGCTGCTCACAACGCATACATGACGGCGCCGCGCCAGCAGCGGCGCCGTCAACTGGATACGGATTGGATACGGATTCAACTGGATACGGATTGGCTGTAGCTCCGGCTTGGCGAACCGGGCCTGCGCCTCATGTGAAGACGGCCAGCCACATCGTTATCGCCATCAAACAATGGCGTCCGCCTACGAGTTTTTTTGTGGCGGTGTGGCCGCACCGCGCATGTTTTCGGTGAAACTAAGCGTCCTGAATGTATAAAAAGTTACAGATAGCTGGCGCTATGCTAATTTTATTGTAAAATAATTGTTCAAACCCAGCCCAAATCATCGAAAATTTCGTTGAAGCGAAAGCAAGCCTGACAAATGGTTCGTTGTGGCGAGGACTTTGTTGCATGGACTTCTATGGCTGGCTGACGGGGAATTGGAAATATTTCGTTGAAGCGGAAATTTCGTTGAAGCGGTGTTCGTTGTAGCGGGGTTCGACTGTATTTGCAGAAAAGCCATAATCGGTCAGCTTTGTTTGCAGCACGCGAAGCAGGCACACATCTTTTTAAGAGCATCTATAAGTGCTTCACCTCTGAGCAAAGAGTCCTTAGCGGAAACAAAGACGGTGAGGGATTGTGTCATGCGTTGGGCCGCCTGCAAAGACGCTACCTGCGTAGGCTGCGCAACTGCGTCATCGGAGTCGTCACTGTCACCGCTGTCCCCAGCGCGTATCCATGCAACGATCCAGAACATCAGCCCTGACATCCCTTCTTTGGAAAACGGAGGCAGTTCAAATTCGAAATTACAATTCAAAGCGACGTGCACGTGACACAACCTGTGAACGCGCGAGCGAGCGAGCGAGCGGGCGCACGTATGAGGCCAAAGCTGCGGTGCCAACATGGGGGTTCGGAAAGAAAACTGCTCCCCTCCACCCTTCAATTCCTGATAAGCGGCACGGTCGACTCGTTTTCTGAGGGCTGGATGAGATGCGAGGCGCATCGCAGCGCATGCCGCCGGCACGGTCGGCACGGAGAACCAGCAGCAGCTCACATTTTCAGTGCACGCTGTAACCGAATTCAATCATTATACAGTCTAGTCCACTTATAACAATATCCAAATGCCAAGGAAATCCCATCGTTATAACCGATAATTGTTATAAGCGGGTTGCGAAACAAAAAGACGGAACAGAGCTCAAAACATTTTATTCGAATGCCAGCACGGTCGTACTACTACTAATTTGCGGAAAAGAAGCCACAGTCGGTCACCTTTGATTGCCGCATGTGAAGCTAGCGCAAATCTTTTCCATTCCAAGAACACCTATTGGTGCTTCACCTAGTTGAGGTAAATGTCCTTGGCGGAAACTAAGTCCCTGAGGGACTGTGTCACGCACTGGGCCTCCTAAGAAGACACTACCTGAGTAGGCTGCGCAACCGCGTCATTAGAGTCATCACTGTGGCACTTTTGGTGCACAATATAACCGTATTCAATCGTTATATCCGATATCGTTGCACTGGAGCATTGTAATAAGCGGTTTATTTTACCATAGAAAGAATACAAAAGTTGCCGGTGCCATAGCTGTTCAAAGTTATATCCGATATATTGTTATAAACGGTATCGTTATAAGTGGACTCGACTGTATCAGATGCTGCAGCACCGGAGCATTGTAATAAGCGGTTTATTTAACCATAGAACGCATAAAAAATGGATGATGCCATAATTGTTCATAGTTATATTCGATATAGGTTGTACTCACTGGCGAGACATGCATGCAGGCAACCATGTGAGTGTGCAGTCAATAGTTACGTCGGGCTCCGCGGGATGGCGGGTACCGTGCTAAGCACATGATGTGTGTTGGACGTTCCGAACTCTCACCCACCGAACGCAAAGTAATGCCTCAACTCCAATGTGAGTGCAATTAATAACCGGTCTGTTGAGAACACCGTTGAGAAGCGGATTGAAACGGAGCAGATGACGCACTGCGTACGGGCACAGTAGCACAGCCACGCCATGTTCGTGGCACTTCGGCCATGTCTGTGGCCGTTTCCAGTGTTGCCAAGCGAAGAAATTGGCCGCTAAACTTTTCAGTGAATACCATCTATATTGTTAAAATGGTATTTTAATAAGTGAACTCAACTATAGCTTAGCTACCGTTGCTCACAGCTCTTCCAGCTCCATTTCTGACATTAAAAAGAAATGCTACGAAACCTCTGTTGACACTAACAAAAGCATCAATGCTACATCCTGCAGTACACCACCGCCGGTTGCGCATACACTTTGCCAGCGCTCTCAAATTTGAAAACTCTGTCAAAGCTTTCAAATGATTGTAACTGCACTTCCATGGTGATTCACCCAACAGACACGTCCACATATGAACTAGCGATGTTGCCCAGTGTCGGTGCACAGTCCAGCTTGAACAAGCACTCGCACCACGGACAAAGCAGTGCCACGTGACACTCCAAAGATGGACAGAGGACGGCCTCTGCCCCTCACCTGTCCACCAGGGAATGGGAGACGTGGGACTGGGGCCCTCCTCCTGCGGTCAGGTCCCAGCCATGGCCTGAGCTGGTGAAGCCTGTGCTCCGGTGCCCCCACACCTCGATGGACAGGGCCCCTTCCGCACAGTGCTCCATAAACTCCTCCGTCACGGGGACCACAAAGTCCTGCGTGCATGCGAGCGAAGCGGGGTAACAAGAATATATAGGACGGGAAACGGCCCATTGCGGCAGGTGTGGGCGAGTGACCAGATAATGTCACAATGAAAACCAAGGCGGAGTGCAAAGCCTCGTAGCTGCGACGGCGAAGAAGAGGATAGCGGCACCTGATGCACGAAGTGATAGCGGCTGCAATTCCTTCCGTGGCTGCGCGGTGCAATGCCAATCGCGTGGCCAAGCAGTTTCTTCACCCACGGCAGATGCCACTAGCTTAACCTATGACAAGCGATTGTGACATTATGTGGTCACGTTAGGAAGCTCCATTTCCCCTTTTGTCTTGTTCTTGCTCCGTGAACAGGGTGCATTGCTATGATTCCCAATGGCTTTGACACGTCTGACCAGCACACACACAGCACTACGACCCGTGCACGAATTAGAAACAGTCCACGCAAACGGCAGTCCAGCCAGCACTTCGCAGCAACAAGAGCAGAGGACGGAAAATTTGAGCTAATCGGACTGGGTTTCACGCCCATGATGCATGATACGCAAAACACACAGATGTGAAGACATAGAGGAGCACACAATGTGAGGTTTGCCACTGCAATGACAGCATAGCGTCACTTCCCACAACCTACATCTTTAATCCGACATGTCACGTCTCTGAACATCCCAGGCAGAGTTTCAAAAAGAAACAACAGTGCCAACAGTGGTTTTTTTCAACAACACGCTGTTGAAAGAGAAGCTACGAGGTGCAGAAGCAACGAAAATCCCCACCTTGCACCAAAACGCAGCAGCAGTGAGAAGAAAAGGAAGCGAAGGGGGGAAAATGTCCTCCCAATCGGCTCACCTGGACGTGGCTGAACTTGAAGACGGTGTTGGTGTCTCCGGGTGAGATGGGCTTGGCGTCGGTGTCCACTATGGGTGCCACCACCACTGCCTCGGTGTGATTCCAGAAGGTGTACTGGCAGAAGACAAAGTTGGACAGCGAAGGGGGCAGGCCCACTGCACTCTTGATGGCAACCTGCACGTCAAAGGGGGCGGAGAGAGAACACCTCCTTGTCAGCACCCCCTCAAATCAGAGCACTCACTAAATATCCCCTGCAGTGCTATGCCTAACATGGCCAGACGAGATACTTTGGTCAAAAATTAGACCGCGACTCAGACAACGACACACGGAAGAGCGACGGGACAAGCGCTCAATCGCAACTCATTTTTACTGAAACATCGTCTCGTATTTATACAGGTATGATCACTGGAAGCATGCGCACTGGAATAAACTATGCATAAATAAATGAGCAAATGATAGCCACAATCAAAACGAAGCTTCCGAGAATTCAAACTCGGTGGCGCGCAGAAGCACAGATGCGTCGCTGACGCACTCGTCTCCTTTTTTTCTTAATATAAACGGCTTCTAAGAGCTCGCTCGCGACTGCATTATCACTCCTGCCGAGAATTTTTTATCATAACGCAGGAACTTGCCCAACAGCTTGTTTTAATGATACTTAAGGGGGGACGTGGCTTTCAAAATCAACTTTTTTATTTCTTCATGGATTTTGATGCAAATTGGCACAGCAGCTGGAAATGCTTCTGTGATAACACCATAAAAATTTCAAAGTAATATTTTGAAAACTTTTTTATGTATTAAATTTTCTTTCTGTTCCGCTTGTACCGAGCTTGAGCGGCTTATAAAACACGATAGAAAACTTGTTCGAAGTGCTTTGCATTCCCAAATGAATGGACGAGGTCGTGACAGTTTTAGAATTTTTTTTTTTACAACACAATGTTTTTAGTTTTCATTTTTTTAGAGGTTAATGTGCAACAGGCATGTCAACTGTGAACGATTACAGCTGAACCTCGATATAACAAACCTCGATTTAACGAAATTCGCGATATAACGAATTTTTTCTAGTTTTCTACCAAAATTTTGCTAAATCCATGTATTTTTATCTCGATTTTACGAAGTAATTTTGTGCGGCGCTTTCGATTTAACGAAGTCACGGCGAGAAAGGAAGAACGAAATTCCGGTCGAGGCACGTTTTATTTTGCCTCTCAGAGCCTACATTGAAAACATTAAGTACTCACATTTACTGATAAAAGGCTAAAATGAAAGAAAAGCGGTGAATTATGCGGTTGATAACAATTAAAAGCGATAAAAGCTGCTGCTCAAAAACCGCTTGAGTAACTCTGCCGCTAGCGGTCATGGACGGTTTAATAGTGCCGCCACCATTTTGACGTCTCCATCGTTGCCTACGCCAGCGCCCTCTATGCTTAGGCTGCCGAAGCCTACTTCAAGTGTTTTTTTTTTCTTTTTTTCTACGCGTCTTTGCTCACGGTGCTGCTGCTCTAGGTTGTGCTCGCTGATAACCACATTAATATTTTGTTCGTCCATCATTAAATGAGTCTTATAAGCAGCATGAGCCCTCCAAGGGAAAGAAAAGTGTTCCGAACAAGAGCCTGTAGAAGTGTCAGTGAAACCGACGGTTGACCGACGGCCACCGAAGTGATGGATGCCATCGACGTTCTGCGGAGGCACGCAGGCGCACGCGAATGTTTGAGCAAGCCTTGTTAGCGCTGTCAGCATACGAGCGTCACGTAAAGCCCACCCTGGTCAAGAAACGCCAAGCACTGCTTACGGACTTCTTCACTGCGGCTTGAACATCGAGTGCTGGTGTCAATAAATTGCTCTCCGAACGTGGTCAAAACGTGTTCATTAGACAGCTGCGATGCGGAGAAATCGGTTTCTTTAGGGCTCAGCGGGGATACAAGTAATTGCTTAATCAAATTTGGCCAGAAGATATTTAATGTAAGCTTTCCACTTTAGCGGGAGCACGTAAGCGCTGCTCCATAAAGTGAAGCTGTCCGTGTGTACTCCGCTCAATTCTCAATCATGGCTTTATCTCGAGTGTCGTGGTTGCATCACGCGCCCATACTGCAGAGCCTTTGTGCATGAAAAAAGTCTTTAGAAAGCTTTATGGCACCCTTCCGCTGTTGGCCCGCCGCACCCCTCAACGCCGCGGCTAAGCCTACTACTGAACGGACGAAAAGAGGCGTAACTTTGAACCAGCACCTCGCCGGGGTGAAGTTCACGGGGCACGGACGCGGGTTCAATGGACTAACAGCGGCGTTTAGTAGTGACCGAAATGAAAAAAAAGAAAAAAGTGAAAACCTAGTCTGCTATCATATTCAATGAGGCGTTGCGGAAAAAGCGCCGGTTTTACGACGACACGAACTACGGTCGGCTATCCGAATTCCATTGCCTAAGTGTTGAGGCTCTTAATTCACACAATTTTCGCGGCCAGTTTTAGTACAAATTTCGCTTTAAGTGGAGAGGTAACTACATAGCAGTTGTTTCTGAGCGATGGGCAAGGTTTTTAAACCTCAATAACTGGTTAAATTAACTGTAAAATCGAAACCTCGATTTTACGAAATTCTCGATTTAACGAAATTTTCGCCCGCAAGTACGACTTCGTTATATCGAGGTTTAACTGTATTTGAATAAAAAAATCACAAAAAACAAATCTGGAAAACCAAGAGTGTCACGACCTGAACAGTTCATCAAGGAATGTAATGCAAAAAACGGAATCAAAATAGACCCAGTGATCACGAAGAAATCCCTGGTACAGGCGACACAGGTGGCAAAAAAAACTGTTTTGAGAAAACGGCTTCCGAAGTTGCAACATAGGTTTCACATATCAAAAGTCGTCACGGTTGTAGCCTTTCATGTCCTTTTGAACATGGGGCTTCTGGAAGGCCTTGCCTTGAAATTGGAGTGCCTTTTACAGCCTTTCTCTTTCCAGAAAACATCATTTTCAGCTCCTCCGTGAAGAGTACATACCCCCCTTGGCAGACCAAACGGAGGGGGAGATGGGTTTCAATGGGCTTTCAATGCAAAGTAGGTTAGCTGGTTGGCTGTATCGCACTGGACAACCTCCTTTTGCAGTGTTGTCACCATGGCAACAGGTTAAGCATTTTTTTTACTTAAATTTGAACATTTTTGGCTTTTTTTATGTTTTATCTTGCCTGGCACAGCAACTTAGTACTCATACGTGCTGGTGTTCATTGCCAAAAGTTTGCATACCACAAGGATGAAAATGAGCTACTTTGAAGCTTGGTATACGCCTCGAGCGCGGCCTGTAGGGGCGCCACTGAAATCCCCCTAGCGGCCCGTTGGGGAAGCAGCCGCGGGAGTCTCCGTCCCGCTCCCCACTGTCGCTGCTGCTTTTGCGGCATGTTCACGACTGAGATTTAGCGTTTGCCGGCGTTGGATATCCATGTTTATGTGAAGCAGTCACTCTGTTCGCAAATAGGTTGTGTTTACGAGAGTGTAAATGTTTCTGACGCGATCTTAGTGTGCTATATTCGGTCTGTATAAGCGCCAGCTGTGTGTCACAGGCCAGCGTCGCGGAACCGGCGTATGCATGGACCTGATCCTAGTTACACTGCCCTAAATTTACTAGCAGTGTCTCCACAACCACCCGTTCCTCTGATGTTCATGCTACGGGTATACGATGTAAATCAGTTTTGGGCGCTTGCAGCGGAACACTCATACCTGACAGCACGCCAGTTACTTTTGCCAATAATGTACCTCAGATATTGGTCACCACCATTTACAAGCCAGTGTGTGTTAATTTCGGGAATATTCAACGTAAGTGCAATGGATAATGCAGAATTATACTCGGGGATCAGCACACGACTAAGAGCCGTCTTGTCGAGAGGTGAGCGCCCGCAAACATTCGTCTGCTACTTATATCCTCTGCGACCAGCACTCGACTGGCTTAGAATATAATCGGCGTCCGCGACTAAACTCTTCGAAATATCGTCACATGGCACAGGGAGCCTGCAGAATAAAGGAGAAACTGAAATCAGAGGGCCGTATCACATACCCCACTCTTTCATCGCTTGCGAACTTCCAAAAATGCGACCGCTGAACGATCAGGTGTTCGTTGAAGACGAAAAACAAAACGGCAGTGAACGCGAGATTTGCGTGTGTGATTACCAAAACGTTCTTCGCTTGATTCCGCTCCGCATTTTACAAAGCGTCCTCCTCCTCTACCCCCCACCTACGTCTCGCGAAATAGCGGTGCATTTCGCCTATAGTCGGTCTGGTGAGCCCTACCTGGCTTAAGTTTTGACGAACGTCTTTAGCATGTCAGAAGCTGCACTGTATTTTTTTTTTTCATTTCCGTTAGAGCTATTATTTTTCTTCCGCACTTGCACAGCATGTATTTTTCGGTGGTTTCATATTAATTAGATTGCCTTGGTTCTTGCTATAAGGCACGTGTGGGCACATATTTAACGACGTACATGCTTGAAATATAGTTAACATTTTTGCATGGCTTATATTCTTATAAAATGCATGAGGTATTGTCCGGGATTGGCTAATCACATCCCCGAAACATATTTTTCTGCGACGTATATATTCAAAACAAAGCCGCATTCGTTGTCCACGCTGCAAAATGAAGCCAACCTCTCACTGCGCCAGTATCAGGTCTAAACGAGGCGACAGTAGAATTCATTTGTGCCTGACGTATTTGGCGGTGACGGGGGTGATATGCTGCTACCGTCACCGACGCCCGGAAGAGCGGCGACGATGCGCGCAGAACCGCGTCCCCGGGTAGCTTTTGCAGGTGATCGCGTGCTAGCTGCTTTTTAAGTGACCTAAACGTACTCTTTGCTTATAGACGTCACCATAACAAGTTTTTTTAGGGCACGGAAAGACGAAAAGAAGCGAAACAGAACCAAAATACTGCACGAGTCCCTATCAGCCCCGCAGCGCACATCCCGTCAACGCCGCGGAGAAGCGGCGGCAGGCGGTGCAGCGATCGCGAAGCTCGAGGCGTATAGTATTCTGCATAACTCCCAACTTCAATGCAAGAGCATATTTTTTTACTACTTTTGACATTCAAGGCACCCAATATTTCTCGCAGCACAGCCAGTATGCCCTAAGCAATGGTATCAATAATTTCCCTAAAAAAATCACTGTTAAAGGAGTACTGACACCAAATTTAGAGGCCTAAATAACGATATAATTGGCTTCAGTAGTTTGTACAGATTACCCACAGAAATTTTTGGAGCGATCCGAGGCTGGAAACGCATCAAAAATCGATTTTAATTGCCCTGGCCGCGAACTATTACAAATCGGCAGCACTAGCGAAATCGCTTAGGGTGTGACGTCAGGCTATCCGCGATTTTGCGGCCGATTCAGCATGACGTCATACAGTTGTTTCCGGAACCGGAAGCAATAGCCTGCGCTGTTGTTGTGGGCGGTCTCGCTTCGATAGGAGGTTTGGCTTGGCTGCGGTACCGCTGTGAGCAAGGCTTGCGAAGTGCGCACTTCACGTTTCCGCGCAGGTATTGCCATCTCTCGACCGGTCGGCGCACCGCCCGCCGCGCGCCGCGGGGGGCCGGTCAGCGTATACGCTTGCATCGCGGCAGATATCTGATCGCCGCTTTTAAAATAAGCCCTGATAACAATCCCAAGCACAATTTTTCACCACACTAACACCTACTTTCTCGCATGTGGAACTTCATTTTAACGATCAGATTGATTCAGAAGAGCAGCGACAAGCGGTTGCTACCGTCTTGCTACCGTGGTCTGCGCCGGATCGAGCCGCTGAGTGTCCGAGCTGGCAGGCGCGGCCGGCGTGTGCGCGAACTGTTTCCGAAGGCAGGAAACGCTTCACGATTGCCTGCTTTATCCATTTTTTGCGATTAAACGCGCGGGATCTACAAATTCAGCTCAGCGATAGTCGTAGTTGACCATGGAGCAAAAACGGTGGGCGGAGCGACGCCGACGACGCATCGCATGCACGCATCGGGTCATGTGTCTCAAATTCACGCGTACGACTAGTCGTGGTGACAGTCGTAACGATCAGTCGCATGCGAATCGAGTGTACAAATCGTACATGTGTCCAGCGCTTTAGTGTGAACCGCGTGCAATCCGTAGCAGACGATGCAGCGAACGTCCCTGACGTCACGGAGACCATGACGTCACGGTCCGACGTCACGGAGACCGTGACGTCAGGCAGTCCGCTTGCAGGCTCTCCTTCGAACGGCCATTTTCCCGCGCGGCGACCGAATTTGAAAGTGGTTGCAATAAACGTGCTATAATTAATTATATGTTGGTGGCTGACGCCTTTCGGTTCGATTTTCGTAATTACTGGGACCATAGGTATTCTTTACAGCATAAAAACTGAAAGCGAGAAATTTCGTGTCAGTACTCCTTTAAATGCTGCCACAGTAACGTACATTTTTAACACAGAGAGCATATTTTTATTCCTATATTACTAACTCAAACCTGTTTGCATGAAAATTACAAGTGCACGGGAAATGTTGCGCAAGAAAGGCGATATGGCTCGTGCGCATCGCAGCGCACGCTTACCGCGACATATCGAACTTTGATTATACCTGATATGGCTGGTCAGGTTGCTTTTAAGATTAAATCTAACGTCACACGCATTAATTACAAGTAATGGCGTTCAATCGTAACCGGTTGCCTAGTCATGTGATGCTCCAATGCGCGTCGGCTATGCCGTGCGCGCCACAGCGTCTGACGCGTCGACCGTTTCTTTCTCAAGGCTAGCGAGCCCACAGTCAAAACACAGCAATAACTAAGCGTGTAAACATCGCAAATCCGACTAAAAGTTCACTTCACGAACCGCTATCGCAAGCGCGCACACCGTGTCACCCTCCGGGGTCTGGCGACGGTAGAGTCACGCGCACCACGAAGCGTTCGATGACCTCCGCCTTTCGAGCCACACAACTTCCCGTAATCTGGCTCGTTATCTCTGGCATTCCCATCGCGATAACGTCCGTGTTGAATACCACAGATTGAACAGAAACTCGGCCGAGCGAAGCGGCGAAAATGAACTCAATCCGCTCACTACGCAGCTCAGGCGGCCGCCATCTTGCATTGCGCCCGTGACATCCAATGAGGAGGGTCGTTGTTCTGCGCCCCGACCGGAGGACCAATAGCGCTTCAGCATCTATTTCTAGCTTCGTTTGTGCGTCGTTTCTTTTCTGCCGTTTGTGCGTTTGTGAATGAACGAAGATAAAAGAGACGAGCGAAACCGGAAAGACGATCGCTCGGCCGATCTAACCATATCAAAATGGCCGCGCCCGGTGGCACCGTTACGGAGATAGAGCGCTCCGAAAATTGCCGTTTTTTCGCCCTTTTGCGCTGATAGTTTGTCACCGCGCCTGACAAAAGTATTTTTTTATGCCACTTTGCGACGCTTTTCAGCGTAAAAACTTTGCAGGCGCACAGAATAGGAAACATAGAAGCCGAATATGTGGATTTCAAAAAAACGATGTTTTGGTCATTTTTCCGAAGTTGAAAGCCGCGTCCCCCCTTAAGCCACGTTCAATAGTTTGAAATTGCCGCCACAGGCACACCTCCACTACTGGCGGGGTTCGGCCAAGCTAGGCTCTAAAAGGCATGCACTTTTTGGCACCAACCCTTCATAAAAAAAGATCTCGTTTTGACAAAGCTTGTGTGAATCATCGTTGCAGTGTTTCGGCTGAAGCGACTGCAACGCAAAATGGCAGCAGGCGATAAGACAAATAGGAAGCTAGCATCGCCACCAAAAAAGTAGAGCGGCCGAGCATTGAGAGAGCCCACCCTTCAAATCTTGTTAAAGTATGCAAGTCATCTCACCCTAACGGTGACCTGTCTTCCAGAGCCGTCGTCCGAGATGTCGAGGAGGGAACCCCGGAAACTGCCGTCAAGGTCTCCCGCCCGGTCCGGCAGCACACCGTCAGTCTTGCTAATTTCAACGTGCAGGCGGCCTGCAATCTGGTCGAATGTGCGACGGAACAAAAATGCGACAACAGGAGCTGAAATGCGAAGACAGCAATTTGGCAGAAAAACAACTGATAGTTTTGTAAAAAGAAGTACTGCATACCCACCACATGTATACAATTGTGAGTACAAAAAAGACTTTTTTTTTAGACCCTTCCCGAATCCTGTATTCATATTTTAGTGCCTGTGACGATCGCAACAGTTTGCTAAAAAAGTGAACTTATGACCGCTGTATGGCAATCAGCAGTCTTCAAAAAAAATTATAACATAAGTGATGTTTTTTTTTTTTACTAAACGTCCACTATGACAGTAGATACAAAACATATGACTGCTGGCGCATGGTAGAGAACATCGTATTGCTTCTACGTTACAGAATATCATGAGAAGACGCCTAGTGGAGCTGTCCACTGCCTTTTTTATAACAGCACAGTATGCCTTTTTATTTTCAAGCCATGAAACTACCTTCTTATTAAAACCAGTAAAGTCAATAGGGGGTGTTCACTCGTTGCCCCTGTAGTGTTTATATAAAGTTATTTAATAAGTTAAACAAACTCCTGTAGGAGACACTTAACCTCAGATTAAGGGAGGGAGGAAGAAGTGAAATTCAGACAGCTATGTAATGCAGAGGACTTTTAATACATGGACCACCATAGCAACTGCACGGCTACAGAGACATTGAATGAACAGCAGGGGAAACAGAAATCTTGGGAGGAGAAAGAGGAAAACTACGAGACAAAGATTAGATTTGGGTGACACAAGACTGTAACAGTTGGAAGTCTACAGAAGGCTTATGTCCCGGTGTGGAGCAGTTGATGATGACAATGATTGCAAATGTTAGCGCACATGCAAAAGAAACCTAAACTTTAGGCCTAGCACTTGCCAAACTTGACCAACCTCCATACTTACGTCACTTGGGCACTCTTGCCGCGCTGTTAGAAGACAAGCATGTGGGATGCACATCACTCAGGCATCTACCTATCTCAGAAGACGCAACGCTTTCGTCCGGGACGCTCGCTCACCTCTCCCTGCTGGCTGATGATGGGCACGTGGTAGCTGAGGCGGACATTGTGGAACAGCACCTCTAGGAACACGTTGGCCACGCCGATCAGGTTGTGGTTCTCCTGGGACTCGTAGAAGGGGTCCAGGGTGGACATCTTCGCATCCTTGTCATCCTGAGCCAGAGATTATGCGAACGGAACGCTTTAAGCCTAAATAAGCTAGTGCAAGTCAGAACTAACATTAAGGGATTTATGCCAACGTCTTAGCTGTTTCCAGCAAGACCAGCTCACTTTTGCAGACTCTAGGAGTTATGTGCTAGGAGTTATAAAAATTGAAGGAAGCTCACACCAACGCATGGCATCTCACTTCTCCTCCGTCTGTGTCGCTGATCTCGTCACCTCCGTTGGCGGCGCCAGAGATGGAAGATAAGTGAGATCGTCGAACACCAGGTCTGAGCTTCCTTTCATTTTATAAAAAAAGTTTCCACTCATGTGCTTCACCAATACAACTCAACCAACCATCCTTCATGGGTCATGCATTGATAAGACCTTAGCAAAGAATTTCTCTTTCAAGTAATAAAGGGTGTGGTAAAGTGGACTTCACTTGTCTCCCTGGTTACACTCTTTGTAGACATTGAGAACCAGTTGGGCTTGTTGGTACATAGTTAAAATGGTTGCACCGCAAAAACGACGACGGACGAGTGAGGAACAAACGGGACGCGCTCTTTAGCGCTCGTCCCGTTTGTTCCTCACTCGTCCGTCGTCGTTTTTGCGCTGCAACCATTTTAAGGGGGGACGCGGCTTTCAACTTCGGAAAAATGACCAAAACATCGTTTTTTTGAAACCCACATATTCGGCTTCTATGTTTCCTATTCTGTGCGCCTGCAAAGTTTTTACGCTGAAAAGCGTCGCAAAGTGGCATAAAAAAATACTTTTGTCAGGCGCGGTGACAAACTATCAGCGCAAAAGGGCGAAAAAACGGCAATTTTCGGAGCGCTCTATCTCCGCAACGGTGCCACCGGGCGCGGCCATTTTGATATGGTTAGATCGGCCGAGCGATCGTCTTTCCGGTTCCGCTCGTCTCTTGTATCTTCGTTCATTCACAAACGCACAAACGGCAGAAAAGAAACGACGCACAAACGAAACTAGAAATAGATGCTGAAGCGCTATTGGTCCTCCGGTCGGGGCGAAGAACAGTGACCCTCCTGATTGGATGTCGCGGGCGCAACGCAAGATGGCGGCCGCCTGAGCTGCGTAGCGAGCGGATGGAGTTCATTTTCGCCGCTTCGCTCGGCCGAGTTTCTGTTCAATCTGTGGTATTCAACACGCACGTTATTGCGATGGGAATGCCAGATATAACGAGCCAGATTACGGGAAGTTGTGTGGCTCGAAAGGCGGAGGTCATCGAACGCTTCGTGGTGCGCGTGACTCTACCGTCGCCAGACCTTGGTGGGTGACGCGGTGTGCGCGCTTGCGATAGCGGTTCGTGAAGTGAACTTTTAGTCGGATTTGCGATGTTTACACGCTTAGTTATTGCTGTGTTTTGACTGTGGGCTCGCTAGCCTTGAGAAAGAAACGGTCGACGCGTCAAACGCTGCGGCGCGCACGGCATAGCCGACGCGCATTGGAGCATCACATGACTGGGCAACCGGTTACGATTGAATGCCAGTAGTTGTAATTAATGCCTGCGACGTTAGATTTAATCTTAAAAGCGACCTGAAAAGCCATATCAGGGATAATCAAAGTACGATATGTCGCGGTAAGCGTGCGCTGCGATGCGCGCGAGCCATATCGCCTTTCTTGTGCTACGTTTTTTTTTTTCCTGTGCACTTGTAATTTTCATGCAAACAGGTTTGAGTTAGTAATATAGGAATAAAAATATGCTCTCTGCGTTAAAAATGTACGTTACTGTGGCAGCATTTAACAGTGATTTTTTTAGGGAAATTATTGATACCATTGCTTAGGGCATACTGGCTGTGCTGCGAGAAATATTGGATGCCTTGAATGTCAAAAGTATTAAAAAAATATGCTCTTGCATTGAAGTTGGGAGTTATGCAGAATACTCTACCAAGCTTCAAAGTAGCTCATTTTCATCCTTGTGGTATGCAAACTTTTGGCAATGAACACCTGCACGTATGAGTACTAAGTTGCTGTGCCAGGCAAGATAAAACATAAAAAAAGCCAGAAATGTTCAAATTTAAGTAAAAGAAATGCTTAACTTGTTGCCATGGTGACAACACTGCAAAAGGAGGTTGTCCACTGCGATACAGCCAACCAGCTAACCTACTTTGCATTGAAAGCCCATTGAAACCCATCTTCCCCTCCGTTTGGTTTGCAAAGGGGGTATGTACTCTTCACGGAGGAGCTGAAAATGATGTTTTCTGGAAAGAGAAAGGCTGAAAAGGCACTCCAATTTCAAGGCAAGGCCTTCCAGAAGCCCCATGTTCAAAAGGACATGAAAGGCTACAACCGTGACGACTTTTGATATGTGAAACCTATGTTGCAACTTCGGAAGCCGTTTTCTCAAAACAGTTTTTTTTGCCACCTGTGTCGCTTGTACCAGGGATTTCTTCGTGACCACTGGGTCTATTTTGATTCCGTTTCTTGCATTACATTCCTTGATGAACAGTTCAGGTCGTGACACTTTTGGTTTTCCAGATTTGTTTTTTGTGACTTTTTTATTCAAATAGTCGTTCACAGTCGACATGCCTGTTGCACATTAACCTCTAAAAAAATGAAAACTAAAAAATATTGTTTTGTAAAAAAAAAATTCTAAAACTGTCACGACCTCGCCCATTCATTTGGGAATGCAAAGCACTTCGAACAAGTTTTCTATCGTGTTTTATAAGTCGCTCAAGCTCGGTACAAGCGGAACAGAAAGAAAATTTAATAAATAAAAAAGTTATCAAAATATTATCTTGAAATTTTTATGGTGTTATCACAGAAGCATTTCCAGTTGCTGTGCCAATTTTCATCAAAATCCACTCAGAAATAAAAAAGTTGATTTTGAAAGCCACGTCCCCCCTTAACTCTTTGTAGAGCCACGTGTATGAATTCAAGCGACATCGCAAGGGTAATCGTTGTGGGTGCCGTTTACAGCTCCACTTTCCAACCACCTTCACAGGGTTGATTGGCGCATTTTTATTCGTTCACGGGAGTTTTCCGCTGACACCGACGGTTGCGACAGAACCCTTGGCTGGTAAAGGTATACTGCGTCGCAGTAAAACAGAGACCCGAACGTGGAATAAGTGACGCCAGGGGAAGCCAACTCGCCTTGAGGGGCAGCCCTTTCTCTTTGCGGTCCTCGTACATCTCGCGCATGTCGATGACCTTGTTCTCCAGCTTCTCCATGGACCACACCTGGCTGCCTTCCTTCTTGCGCTTCACCAGGATGGCCGGCTCGCTCACAAAGGCGCTCCGCTGCGCCAGGGCAATGCGTGCGGGACAAAAAAGACGGCTCGAATACGCGGTTCCGAGTCTCTATCTGCAGCGGAAGACACTGCTGTGAGCGAAAGCCCTGGCGAGAGGGCCTTCAAAAGAAGCCATGAAAACAAAGTATGACTCTGTTTATTAACCTTTCATTAATTATTTGTTAACTCTGTTTATTAACACACTCTCGACTGCATTTCAGCCAAAAAAATACAAATTTTGTAACTGAAAAAGAGTAAATTATTATTTTTCAGCTTTAAAACTTTTTCAGCTTTCAATCGTTTATTTGCATGCCCAGGAACAGCCGGGTGGGCCTTTGTGCTGACGCACGGAAACAAAAACACACGAAACATGATGTACTATAATGAGCAATATGAAAGGGAACCCAGGAACGCGTGGCAAACAGCCTTGAAACAGACTCGGAGCAATACGCGGATGGCGCTGTGAAAAACAAAGAGGGACCCCTAACTTTTGGCACCCCCCCCCCCCCCCGCAGGCCTTTATGCAAAGCAGCAGCTTACGTCGTTTCGCTGATAATACGGTATCTTCCAACAGCCGATAAGACACTCGGCGGGAATGGGAACAGTTGTCAGAAAAGCGTCCCCCTTTCCCCTTTGTTTCCGACAGCGGCCGCTGCGTATCACTCATAGCTGGGTCTGAGGGTGTTTTCTATGCGTTCCTGTGTTCCCTTTCCTATTGCTCATAATAGTACATATCTCGCAAAGAAAAAATATGAGGGTAATAGTAGTGGTTACGCACGAAGAAAACTATACATTTTAACGTAAATGCACACAAACCCACACATTTACAAGCAACCACTCATACACACAAGTAATGCCTAACAGTGTGGCATATCTTACTGAAGTAAGACGAGTCAATTAAAAGCGAATAAGAAAGAAGAGAGCAAAAGAATGCCTTATAATAAATAATAATAACAACAACAACAATAAATATCAATAACTAAATATATTCTTTTTTTCTTGTCTTTCTGCATTTTTTCATGCAACTAGTGTTATTGTTACTGTACATTTGGATTCCCAATCCTGCCTAAGGCCTGGCACTCAGGCTGGCAGTATTAAATAAATAAATGTATCTGCATGTTGCCATTCAGGTGATACGATCAAATAAAACTGCGGAAACAATGGCAACAACACATTCATGTTGCCTGGTAATGGCTTTTGGTTGGTGGCTACCAATGGCACAAGAAAATGTCTGTATTGTCATGAGGACACGACGAGACAGTGGCTTGTCAACAGCTGCAACTTCAAACTGTTTTCTTCCTATCTACCTTCTAATCTGTAATTTCCATTGTAAATTTGCGATAAAATTAATGTTGTTATTATTGGGCAGAAGCAGTTTTTTGAACAAATCCAACTTGTATTTTGTCAGATCACGATGACAGTAAAACTTCGCTTCAGTTAAAAAAAACTGCGGCCCCCTGAGAGTAACCAAGAACCAAACCTTAACACAAATGGTGTTTGAAAAACTACGTAGCTATCAAGAAAACAGAGGATAGGACAGTGGCACCCCAAACATCCCCCAGTAGCACAAACATTTCATTGGATTATGCCGGTAAAACCAAGCACAAACAAAAGCAGATCGTGGGCATAAAAAAATAATTAATTTCATGGAAATTCAGACCAGTCTTTCGTCTCCTATGTTTTGTGACAACTAACACAGGGCTGTCTTCTCTAGAAATTTGGCCAGTCTGTCGTCCGGGCCAGTGTTGCATTACAATGGGCAGGTCAACTGCAACACACTCTCTGCGCACTCACCGCGATTGCCATTGAGGCATTTCTAACTAAAGTACTGTTCTAATAACCATTCTTTGTAAGGTTATTTAATTCTCTAACTTTTTTATCACCTGAATTATTTTTCCTATGAATTAAAAGTGGAAAATTAGCGTCGTCTGCTTGCACGCCACTTTTAGCTATGGTTGTCTCAACTCAGTGGTGAGCAGACGATCAGAGCCGTCAAAAATTTTAAAATTCCTAAATAAATTTATTTAGACCCAAAAAAGGATGCAAAGCAATAATAATATCAGCAAAAGCTAGAGACAACAATTTAGTTTTTAGAAAAATGTTTAAGTAGAAAAACGGGCCAGTACACCGAGAGGGCGCTGCAGTCGACAGGTGTGCTGTCTGCCTGTGGCTTTCATCACAAAAAAAAATCCCGCTGAATGCCTCGGATGGCAGACAAGCCAAGTTTCTAGAGACTATAACAGGACTGCAAAAAATTACCCTGAAACCAGCAACAGCTCCACAAGTGGATGGAGTCGTGGTGCCGTCTGTGAGCGGGTCTTGTAAAGACACAATGACTTCCGTTCTTTGAATTTCAGTGTGGTCCTACAAATTTAAATCCCCCATGCACTCACATTGGGGGTGCACGGCAATGGCTTGGAAGCCCTTTAATACGTAGTCATATCGGGCCGTCACAGTGTTTTTATTTGCATCGCTTTGCATTGACTGTTTCTGACCAGAGCATTTAACGCCTCACCTAGTCGCATGATGGTATTTATGATGGTGTTTATCATGGTAATCGCACGCTGCGCAGAGCCGTAAGTCCCCACAGTGGTCTGGGTAGCACGAATGGCCCATTCAAACCCATACCTCTGTCCTTTTCCTCCCAGCGGGCACTGTGGCAGCAGGCACTCCTAGTCACCACTACTGGTCAATGAGTAAACATCATCATTGTGGCTAGGAGGGATTGTTCCAGATACACATGGCATCGCAGATGCCGCAAAATGTTGCCAATACAGTCACCACTACAAAAATTTCACATGTCATCTTAAAAAGACCGTCGAAAGTTGGCTGCCTGCGTTGGGCATTCAGTGCTGCTGAAAAAAACGGAGCCTGTGGCCGCACACAGGCCATCGTGAAGGGGCTACAAGGGGCGGGGTTACAACTTATTGTAACCCCGCAACGAAAGAGTACTCTACCTTGCGGTTGGGGCTGAGGTTGGCGGCAGGTATCTGGAGGGTGACCTTGAACTCGGTGTGCTTGCCCATCTCCTCGGCCAGGAAGTTGGCTTCCCGCACGAGGGCGTTGGCACGGACAATGTCTTCCCGCAGTTTGGCCAGGCTCTTCTTGAACAGCTCGTCCCTGCAATGACACAGACAGGGATGGATATATACTACGCAGTATATAGATAGACGCCGAGAGAGAGACAAATAGAGAGAGAGAGGAAAAGAGAGAGGTGGAGAGGGAGGGAGGGAGGGAGGGAGATAGAGAGAGAGGCACGATGTTTAGAGGAGCCAAAGTGTGATGTCCAAAGCTAGCTCCCAAGCTAGCTGAGGGAAGACATGAAGACATTCGTACAATTTTTTTTTAATTTGTTGCTTTTCCCCTATTCACTAGTACTCAGCTTTCTCATGGTCCTCGCTTCAAAACACTTATAAACTTTTCAATTTTACTTATACCCTAATAAGACACCTTTTTTCTTTCTTACAAGCTAGATACAAAAGCATACTCTAAAAATTGTAAATTTCAGTTTTTGTAGTGGAAATCCCAAAGTAATATTTGCTTGCACTTCAATTTAAAACAATCAAAACCATAATATTACTTGATTCGCATTTAGTTCGAAAGCAAAATTTGCTATTCGTAAATCTCTACAATTTACATAACACTAAATAATTCCCGCAAGTTTTCTGACAGACAAAAACTGTCAAGAAACTTGTTCTCTCTTCAAGGCAAAGAAGCTTTCAGGGCAATCGGCCAGTTTTAGGAGAGTATCTCTAAGAAAAAAAACCCTTATCTCAGACACCACACCCATAGCACAAGACTTTCTACTGCAGAATGTTGTCCTTCTAAACCCTACTGCATGTAAAGTCTGAACCAAAACTTATAAACATTTAAAGTGCCAAAAAAAAAAGGCCAAGGTTTTGCGCTTCTCACACACGCCACTTCATAGAGGGAAAGACGGGACAGTGACATGAAAGAAAGAAAAAATGAAAAGCGAGAGTGCCAGTACCGCTCCTTGGCCCACCGCTCCATGCGGGAGGCCACGCTGGGACTGGGCAGCCCGGAAGAAGCCGCCTTGGCCCCCAGCGGGTCAAAGGGCGAGTAGGGTGCATACGGCGTGGACGGCGACATCTGGTTGCGCAGCAGCTGCAGCTGACGCTCGTACATCTGACGCTGCTTCTCCAGGGCGTCTGCGCAAGGATGGGAGAGGAGAACAGTGACGAGGAAGGAAGAGGCACGGAAGATGACAGATGCAAACACACACGCACAGGTGGGCTGGCTGCCTGCCAGACAGGCAGCTGACAGCTTGATTGCTTCAGCAGCATAACGGAGCCTGAGAATAGAGACAGAGTAGAACTCTGTGGCTCGTCGCAACTGCCTAACTGGACAGCCAGTGCGGAACGCTGCCTCTTGTGAAACCCTTTGTCGTAGCATAGACTGTTTATGAATATCCTCTATTACAAATTAAGTGAATGTTACTGTTAATTCAGCCTCAGTTATTTCTATTTCATCACTTCAATTGATCAAATTTTTTGGTCCCACTAGACTATAAATAGGGGTGTAAAATATCCCCAGTTGGGACATTTGATATACAGCGCTGACTGCTCATAACATGCTTCAGGAGCCAGGAAAATCTGCGGCACTATAACCAGCACGTGCATAAACCAAGCCACCCCATACAAGCATTCTTTGTTCATCACTTAAATAAACACCATTTAGAAATATAGCTAGAGCCCCCCCCTTTTTTTTTGCATCGGGCGCTGCTGCATGGTTCTTTAAAATCGCAATCACAACACGTGAATTTCGAAGAATAGAGGAACGCAGAATAGACGGCAGAAGCCTAGCCAATACCCCCAGAGCACCACGCTACTTCGATCATTGGCGATAAGGGAAAGTTGGACTGGTCTAGGCTTGGCTAGTATAGGTTAGATTTAACCAAACTGGATTAGAATTAAGTTGCAGGTTTTACGTGTCACAATGTAATTTTGTGGCGTGGCAGCTCATTATCTACAGAGGGCCTCTGCCGACACTGCACACTTCGGGGCCAGATGAATGTGAAATAGAATGCCGCGACACTCGAGGCCAAATTTCAAGTGTCAAATATATCTCAAGCCATTGAAGAAGCCGCAAAAGCCTAGCGCAAGAGTGTCACTACACCAAAGAACCATTGCAGAGTTTTCCCACGCACGACCAACGGCGACCCACAAGGTGTCGTAGAATTTTATTAGGGCTCACTTTTAGATGTCTAATGAGTAAAAACTGGGACAGGAGTTTGAAAGCAGGGACAGGTCTATGCAGTGTCACAAATGTCTTTCATCCCGCCACGCTGTCAGGCCGGTCTTCCGACTCACTGTGTTTGTCCTCCTCATGCTGCTTCTCGAGCGAGTGCATGGCCGTCTGGATGGGATCGTTCACCAGTTCCTTCATCATGATCTCTTCCCGGGCAAACTCGTAGTCGATGGGTCGGTCGAGGGTCGGCGTCTCCATTGCGCCAGCTGGACAAAGAAACAGAAGAAGGAAATCGATGCCCGTTCAGTTCACACTTCGGAAAACTTTGAAGGAAACTGCCCTGGCTATTAAACAAAAGAAACACTTGCTGTTTCTGTGGCTCCGTTAAACCGTAATGAGAAGAAAAACAGCACTTTGTATGTTTTGAAGGGATGGGGGCAAGGAACACAAAACGTTGCGCTGTAGTGCCATCAGAGCACTTATCGAGCCCTCCTACTTCTGTGAAGATTGTAGACCAGTGAAGCTGTGGATAACTATATTGAGTTATGTGTGGCGAGTTGCTACATTGAGTGAGTAAAGACAGATACGCACAAGGTTTAATTATAATTCTCATATCATTTGGCTCATGATAGTTGCAACAAAACACGAGTTACAGCCATTTTCTGTAACCACGCTACCTTCGTAGAAAGACATGCATTGACAGCAGCCGAGAATGCTGTAACGTTTAGAAATTCACTGTGAGCGGACTACCTAATCGTGACAAGTAAACGAAACTGGGTGTAATGATACAGTCATCCTACCGGCCAATTTCAGTGTAATTTTTTTCCCACGATACCTCCATTAGATGGAGAGCTACAGAGCATTCTACACAAGCCCCAGAGCGAAAGCGTGTGATTCTTTGTCGACATGACCCAATAGGCGCACATGATTTTGGTCAGAACGTAGCGCAAGACAGCTTCACTGTACAATCTCAGATGTCATGTGGTATCTGCATACCAATGGCTTAAGTGAGGTCCATAACAACAAGAAAAAAGGACAATACCTTAATTCTTTTCAATGCTCTTTGATCTTAGATGGCAGTATGGAACCTTGTACAATGAGCGGTATAAAATCGAGCTAGAGGAACATTTGACACATGCACATATTCATATACACATTTTCCACCAGATGTAGAAATATTACACTTCCCAGGTAACTGACTGCAGCCAGCTGGATTCAGCAGCTATACACAGTGCTAAAAAATAGCAGTTTTAGCATACAGACCTACCATATTTCTGCACGTATAACCCGCACCAAAAATGCGAAAATTTCAGTGGCAAAGTGAGGGTGTGGATAATACGCAGGGTTTTTTCTTTAGTGCAGCTTCACGGCAATGCGTGTCGTGCCGTGAAGCTCCTATGCAGTGACACTGACTGAGCCTTCCATGGCAGCGATCATGCAAACCATACAAGGACCAGGAAGAAAAAACAAAGACGAGCGCACTCTAACAACTGAATTCTATTGGTGAATTGTGATGTTTGTTTTGCAGTCAGTGTATTATAGTAGCTAAATGTACGCTTTTTCTGTCTATATAATATGTGATGTGTTGCTTGAGCAGCAACTTTGGTGCAGCCTTTCCTATATCAAATGTGTGGACAATACGTGAGGATTTCTTTTTCTTTTCAAACGGGCTGAAAATGAAGGTGCAGATTATGTGCAGGGGCAGGTTATGCGCACAAAAATACAGTAATTCTATGAAACGGCACGTAGAAATACACTTACAAGACATACGAACACACAAGTCAACGTAGTCGATCAGGTTAATCGGTTCAATAAATGCTAGCGCACACAAGCTTCGGCTACAGAATGCACACGGCACGGCAACGCACGCACAGATGCGACACTCACCGGCCTGGGCTCGTGGACAGTTGACCCTGAAGAAGTGGTTGTTGCCCCACAAAACTCGGTCGCCGTGGTGAAGCTGTGTCTTGGACACAATGGCCGATCCATTGACGCACGTCCTGCACGACAACCCGGAAAGACCCAAACAGTTTGCCACTGCCTCCCTTGAGAACACAGTTCAGATCCATTTTGGGCACCACTTTCATTAAGTCTTTTTCAAACGTTGCATTTCACGTCAATCCAAGTCAAAAACGACGACGCCAGGAAAGGGCAAGGCCACATGCGGCCACAGCGCCAATTTAGAAAGTGCTTGACCAAGCAGACAGTGTTTGCCAAGTAGCAAATGTCCCGTGTTTGTGTCGCGCCGCACCAAGGCTGCGTTCAGCTTCAACAGGTCAGCACAGTATCAACAGACTTCGGATGCTGCGTACTTAACGTAGTGGGGAACACAAGTCCGATGTAACTATCATAATTACTCGTATCTAGGCCCATACTTTTTTTTTTAAAAGTCATTTATGAAAGCCAGGGGTTGGCTTAGATTCAAGAAAGTGGCTTTCCTGTCACCGAGACACTCAACGCCACCTCGCGGCCACAGGCTTGCAGCTTGCAGGTTTGCAGTAGAATGTACTAGAAGCAGCTTCTTCTAGTACACTCTATTTGCAGGCTCTATTTTGCTTCTTTGAACGTTGTGAACCCAGCTCTCGGTATTCCGTGCTTGCTTGCTTACGCCGCCGCGTGACTTTGAGAAGCTCCCTCCCATGTTCGCGCAACAATGGTGTCCACCAGGCGGCGCTACTACACCGTGGCTTTTAAGCAGAAGATGAAGCCTTGGAGGCCGAGATAACTTAAACCTCCAGGCACAGCACGACTTCGGCGTGGATGAGAAAAACATGCGTCAATGGCGGAAGAAGTGGAACAAACTTTTCAACTGCACTTCCAAGGGAATGGCCTTCACAGGACCCATGAAAGGTCAACACCACAATGTGGAGAAAGAAGTCGCTGACTTCACTCGGCAGCAAAGAGAAGGTGGAATGCCTGCGATGGTGGAGATGATACAG
Organism: Haemaphysalis longicornis; assembly: GCF_048455015.1. Taxonomy (NCBI): domain Eukaryota; kingdom Metazoa; phylum Arthropoda; class Arachnida; order Ixodida; family Ixodidae; genus Haemaphysalis; species Haemaphysalis longicornis. The sequence continues at coordinate 119,159,955 of NW_027526445.1, forward strand.
GCGAAGGCAAGGAAGATGGCAAACATTCACGGCGTCGCACGGACTCAGTTCGAGGCCAGCGGGGGTTGGGTCACTCGCTTTATGAAGTGTTTGGGGTTCAGCCTGCGACGGTGGACGTCTGTGCCAATAGCTACGCCCTGGCGTCAAGGAGGAGGTAGTCGCATTGCAGCGCTTTGTTATCAAGAAGCGACTGGAAAAGAAGTACAGACTTGGCCAGATCGCTAACGCTGATCAGACCTTGGGGTATTTTGACGTGCCTGTGGCCTACGCCGTGAACGAGAAGGGCGCGAAAGGAGTGAAAGTCAAATCTGCAGGCTACGAGAAGCAGCTCGCCACCGTGATGTTGTGTTGAACGGCCGATGGGGAAAAGCTGCCGCTGTATATTATTTTTAAGAGGAAGACTCTTCCAGCCAGGGAAGTTTTCCCTAAAAATCGTCGTACGATCCCTCGAGAATGGTTGGATGAGCAGTCCCCTTGATGTTGATGACGACGACGCGTGAGCATTGAACATGCTACGACAAGCGCCACAAGCGTTTTTATAAAAGTGCATGTTCTAGCCTCAGTCCAGTGCCTTTTTTTTACATTCGAGGTGAACTTTTTTTTATTTTCGGACCTCCCGAATTTCGGGGGTTGGCCTAAAATTGAGGGCGGCCTAGATTCGAGCAAATACGGTAAGCCCTGCACATTAACCGGGGAGCCTACCACCAGCTCCCCAAAATATTCACACTTTCCCAAAACAGTAGTAGGAACAAAATGGAGCAATGGGAGTGTGCCTCACCTGGCTCCCTCGAGGGGCATTATGTACAGCTCAGGGCCCTCAATGGTGATGATGCAGTGCTCGGGCATGATCCCCAGGCCACTCAGCTGGATGTCCTGCTCAGACGGCGCATCGGGCCGGCCCACCAGGGTCCTCTCCTGCAGAGACGACAATGGGCAGAGGTGTCTCGAACACATCAGACCCCCCAACCAGCATGATGCAGAATGCTAATCCTAATTGCAGTTTAAGGCAGAGTGCTAATGCTAATAGGACAGAATGCTAATATTGCAGTTCAAGGCAGAGTTGGAGCTAGAACTGAGGTTGAGACAGGTGTCACAAGCAGATTGACAACTAGCCACATTTGCCAAGATTGTGGAGTACAACCATCCTCAGTAACAACAAGAATGCTCAGAGAACCCTCCAAGCAAGAAAATCCTTCAAATAGAGGATCCCCCAAACGAAGGGCCGTCTTGCGCATGACATCATTTTGGTACGGCTGCGCATGGAATGTCCTATGGCTCAAGTGATGGTCCTCCACAGTGCTCTGTGCAAAACCCTCTTCTTCAAGGAGTGTCATACTCCAGAGAAGTATCACAAATATCTTTTTTCTGGTTTCTCTGACTGCGCAAATTTCTTGTTTATATGCTGTGACTGCGCAGCTTGTTTCTGGCACAACAATTTTAGTTCCTGTAAATTTCATTGCAGCTACAAGCCCTTAGACATTTTTCGCTACTATTAAAAATATCCCTGACCACAGAGGCAAATTTTTAACTGAAAAGTTAGACCCTCAAAGCGTTACTGATATAACAGGAAACGGGAAACTACAGCCACTGACATTTTCGAGCCTTCTTTGTTGCTCGCGCAAAATCGAGTGCCCACTAAGTGTTCCAAATACCTTCATTACAGTGTTATTTAAAAATCCTGAGCTCACAAAAAAAATTGGGATTTGTTACAGTTATACTCTATTTCCACTCCCTGTAGTAAGTTAGATTCAACGCACCAAAAGGAGAAAACTGATAAAGTGTAAACAAACTCCCCTGCAGGCCCCCCTTGGCCGCTAATGAATTGTACCCGAGTCATTCACAGCAGTGATGCTCAAAACTGACGAGACATCAGGAGATATGTGATGGAACACTTTAGAGAGGACAGAAACTGGTCGATAAGCTATGTGCTGTCAAAGAGAATTTCTTATGCCCCCAAACACCGTTTCATGTTCCCTGTAAGCAAGATTCGGCCCTCTTTCAGAAGGCTCAATGTAACAACGCACATTCTGAAAAAGTAAATGCCAGGAAGACGAATTTTTATCCCAGCAAAAGCCAACTTCAGGCATTGGTGTTGAGTTCAGAGGTCTTGGAATGATGATGTCGTGACTGAAATAGCAAGAGCAAGCTCCCAAGCGAGTCCGCAGGCCAGTTTCTTGCAGTGCCCACCTTCATGTAGTAGACGAGCAGTTCGTTGAGCGAGGGGTCAGCGTTGAGGTTGACCATGTAATACTTGTCGTTCTCCACCTTGATGCCAGACGCCTGGACCGAGATCCCCATCTTCTCCAGGGCCTGCTGCCGCTCCTGGAGACAGAAGTAGGCGGGAAATTTAAACGTTAAAAAAATTGGACGCAGGAAGCGCAGGCATTAAGAACTAACGTTGGCGGATAAAATGACGCACCGGTTGCAGACAAGCAAATTGGATTCAGTTCACCAATGCAAACTTGGTGTGTTCAGTCCCCTTGGTATTATTTTTTTCTCGTTACTACTTTCCGGTAGAGCAGAGGTTCGTGTCTGCTTTAAGACAAACTCACAAAAAGACACTGACGTAATGAACTGATGACACGTCAACCATAGCCTTTCAGCTTTGCAAAGTATCAAGAACGAAAAAACCCTAATGCCTTTCCCAGCAGTATTTCTTTTATTGCCTATTGCATTAACACCCCATAATGCCAGGGTGTTGCCATTGGGTCCTTACCTGGTGGATTTTTTCTGTCTTCCGTAGCTTCTCTTCCCAGGTCTGCGAAATTTCCTGCATCAGAGTCTCAGACTCCCGCAGACGTTCACTCAGCCCTTCTGGCGTCTGGAAAGAAAAAAACACCAAGAACTGTCTCATCACAAGAAGCAAGAGTCGCTTGATCGACAAAAGAAGTGGCTAGGACGGCTGGCTAAAAATGCTACAAATGGAAAGCACTGCTTAGACTTTGAGGTGCTTCAGATTAATCAAGACTGCCTGAAGCTATTCGCCTCCACCAAAAAACATGGCCCTGTAGCCATAAAACGCAAGGTGACATTGTGCTTCAAAGCAAGATGGCACATCCACCAAGTCTTCGCAGTGTGAGACCATCACACCGGGACTTGCCCTACCAAGCTTATACCTCCGTCACACGGCAAATCTAATGTCATTCAAAGTGGATGACATTAGCTGTTAATGACATTCGGCTCGGCCGTGCGGGTCTACACGGCGAAACAAATGTCATTTGATTGTGATAGCGGTGACGATTAGCGAGCTCGCAAAACCGCAAAAAATTACATTTCAAGCGCATCTAGAATGTTTTCACAAGTAATATTTTAGAAAAAAACGTAACAAAGGATGATTTTTTAAATAAAAAACAAGAAAACCACCGATTTAAGTGACACCAGTAGACATCGCAAGCCGAGACAAGTCTGCAAAAAATCCGGATTCGGCTAGCGCGCGCACTGGGGACAAGATTTTCTTTTTTGTTAGTACTTGTTTATCTTTCTTTATTTGAACAACAACACAATAAAGAAAATATAAGTTTACTGACAGTTTTTAGAAACAATATTTTCTGGTTTATTACTGAATTTTTCTGCTTAGGGGCGCGCTACTGCTGTCGAGGCTACTCATTTGACCACTAACTGAGGTCCGGGACCTCAGTTAGCCACTAAATGTCATTCGCCTCAAATGTCATTCGGTATTCTCGTGTAGCGCCGAATTAATGTCATTTAGAGCGAATGACATTTGCTCTAAATGTCATTAGATCTGCCGTGTGACAGGGGTATTAGATGAGTGCACGCAAAAAGCATGCAGGTAGAAGTATAGTTTGAAATCTTGTCAGCTTGATTCAATACTTTGGCATCCACAATGACGTCCAGGTTTCGTGATGCTAAGGGATTCTGATTGCTAGGCACTGCCTAGTTGTCTTTGACCTAGGCTTCACGAAGACGACGATAACTCAGGGCCACGAAACTAAAAAAAAGTTTATTAGAGTGAACCTTCACTCCAAAGCAAACTACGATAAATGAAGACGTGAAGGGTAAGCAAGCTGCAAAACAAATTGGCACACACGGATGAGATTTGGTGCACCAAAAGTCTTGTTGTTTGATAGGCCGGTATTAAAGTTACAGTGCGGCTGTTTCCAGAAATGTGCAAGAGAATGTAGAACAGTTGCAGTGAGCAGGGAAATCCCTAGACGAGCTAATCTAGGCTTGAGTACCATGAGACGGGATGCAAGACACAAACAAACAAAATAAATCTGGGGCTGATTCCCCTTCCAGAAAAGAAGGCCTCTCCCCGATCCATGGGAGAGGCCTTTGCCCTGCAGTGGGCGGAGATGGAATGATGATGATGACGATGATGACGAAACACACTAACGCTGCTAAGGAGTGGACGACACATGCTTTTCCTGCACCAAAAGCGGGATCATCTGTCTAAACATCCACTACTCTCTTCCATGGGAGTGGAACCGCCCTTCCTCACACCCCCAACCTGCTACCAGCAAAATCACAGCAATGAAGCATTGAGAAGTACGGGAAGACATCGTATTCGACAATGACAATACACATTCCGTTACTACCGTGGCATGCTTGAGCTGTCCCCGGAGCATCTCGACCTCCTCGCGGAGCTCGCGGATGATGCGGGCGTTGGGGTCCTCGTTGACCACGGCGTGGTTGATGATGCGCTTGGCCCGGTCCGCGTACCGCAGCGTGGACAGGGTCTCCTCGTAGTTGTCCGCCGCTGGGCTGATGGCGGCCACCATCACGGTGCGGCTGTTGCCACCCAGGTTGTCCTGCGGGGTGCAATCATAGTGCCACCGAGATCACTACCACGTACGTCTTGGAGACGAACACCCCCGCACATTCGCGATGATTGATTGATTGCAGGGTTCAACGCGCCAACGCAACACAGCCGATGAGGCTCGCCGTAATGGAGGGCTCCGGATTAATTTTGACCCCCTGGAGATCTTTAACGTGGGCCAAAATCTCTTGCACACGGGCGTTTTTGCTTTTCGCCTCCATCAGAAAAGCGGCCGCCACGGTCTGGAATCGAACCCGTGTCCTCGTGCTCAGCAGCGCAACACTTAAGCCACTGAGCCACCGCAGCGGGTCCCTCACATTCGCAAAAGGCCGCTTCTAACACAACAACTGTTCAATCCCAACAGGCTGTATCGCACCGAAGCTACACCTCGGGATCTCAATCATGCACGTTTTGGTAAAACACTTCACCATGATAGAAATTTGGGCGAGTTGGTTACAATTCATCGTGTAAAAAGGCGTGGGACAAAAAGAAGAGACGACAGAGAGCAGAAAAGTACCTTCTTCAAAGAAATGGTTAGTAGCGAGTCGTCGTGTCTATTTCCTACTCTCTCTCGTCGTCTTTTTCAAGATCTTTTTTGAAATATGAACGGTTACCGTTTACAGCAACATTGCAGACTTGGATGCTTTCTCGCGTTTTTTGGGGCAGATGTACGATTACTCTATCGCCTTATTTATAGAACAGATTGTCTACCCTTTAATGGAAGCAAAACTGCGATTAATGCGCAGCAAAACAAAAACAGCCCCCCGCATACTAACCAAAAACCTGCTTCCAAAATAAATGGCTCAAAACAAAAGAAAGTTTCTCGCACATTAATTTTGCAGATGCATTGTCCCACATGTTCGTATCTGCATTACGACTTGCCATCACACAAGTAATAACATTTCATTAACATAAACTAGGTGCACTAGCAAAACAAAGCTTATTTTTATTTTCAAAGCTACAGGCCCATAAAATTTTCGAAATTGCCACACAGTGGTCCACACCGTTATCTTAGCAGCGTATGACACAACACATGACACAAGGTCAGGTTTCGTTTGCATGAGGTGCTGTAGGGCTTTCCTGGTGACAAGTGTGAACGGTGCATTACCCTGAGCAGCCAGGTGAGAACAGAATCTCGGTAGGGAACAAACGAGTCCTTCGCCTTCCCTGAAGACTGGTCCGCCAGCTTGGAAATCACAAGGCCCAGTGTCGTCAGGGACCTGGGGAATGAAAAACCTAGCGTAAGCTCAAGCTCACTGCAACAAGGTCTAACCCAAGTGGCCGCGTTACTTGGCAAAATTAATTTAATTTCGTCACCCATTATTCCCGCCACTTACCTCGCACAACCTGTAGGGCCTTTCATACCATTAAACTCACCTGTTACTCTAAAGACGCTCTTTGTCCTTAGTCGGCCTTGCGCCATAAAAACCCAATCATCATCATCGTACTCTTCAAAAAAGAGACAACTTGTCGTCGCAAACCTAACATTCGCAATGGTATGTTACAAACAGAACTCAGAAAAAAATTGGAAAAACTAGTGAAAACCGTCTGCGAGCCACTTCTCTTCAATGATCGTGCCCAGACTGCGCCAAGTCTTTCTTGACGCAAAATTTTCCTAAACAGTGTTTCGAACACCATGTTTGGACACTGTCCAAGCTCAAGGAGTAAAAATCACACACTTTCTCACGGTGATTGAGCACAAAAGCCTTTGGCATATGCCATCATTTCTGTACTAGTAAAAAGGGATCACCAAAAAAAAATAGCAAAACATAGCAAAACTGCCACGGTGTATGACAAAACCCTTTTCTTAGTTAGAATGCCAACCTCATCTTTGAACAAACCCGCATCCACCTGGAACAAAACTTTTCTTTGAACTAGTGCATAAATACAACAAGTGGCCCGCGAGCATCACCACATTTTAAATTTCCCGCTTCTTAGCCTTCAGTTTGTCTCCTGAAACACTTTCCACCCACCCCGCAACGAACAAGGCTGATGGCCTGATATGAACCGCATTTGCACCTAAATATCATTCCACAGCCAGGCGAGTTACCAGGCACCACAACCTTCCTCCAAAACTTCAAGTGCCTCATATGCATGATCAACTTCATAGAGAGCTCAACAAGCTGTTCCCAGGCTACCAGTTAACCATAATTACACATGGCTAGTCTTACATGACTGGGGTGTTAGTGACAATGTGAGAACAAGCCTAGAGACTCACTTGTTGATGTTGGAGCCCTCTTTTAGCCGTTCCCCGATGGCGCCCGTCTTGACAGCCCGTTCGCTGCCAGCCAAGTCCACCAGGCTCATTTTGGACACCTTCTCTCCGGTCACCTGCAAGGTGGGGTTGTTGGGACACTGCTGTTGGGATCTTTGGACACATTTTTGTTTGTTTCTTGAATAAACTTACCAAACCTTCACAGCATTGCTCAGCTTTCTGCCCTGATTTCAACTATGCCATTTGCTTTTCAGTCGGCCAATTAGGCATCAAAAAAATTACGGTTCTTTCAAGTTATAAAGATTATCGAGATAGTTAGGATAAAGATAATTAAGATGCAGATTCACATTCAATACAAACCTCAAGTACAGCTTTTTTATCGTATGCAATGCGGAAACTCTTGGGCACATTTTGATGTATATGTGGAATTCACAAGCACTTTCATACAATGAAGACATTTCCAGGACGCTTTTCGTTTTGTTTTGTTTGTTTGATGGCCGCTGATCTAAGCCACATCCAAGAAACATGACTGGGCGACTGAAGCAGCCGGAGCCTCTAGTTCCGTTTGATTGTATCACTTGAGTCCTCACATGTAGTTAACGAACTGATAACTATGTTTATAGTGATTGCCCATATTACATCAGTCCTCCCCTGTGGTGCAAAATTTGAACGCTCTTTTGTTTCTTGCTTTTTTTTTTAACAGTAAAAAATGTCTTTCATGGCTGGGATGGAGCGGAGTGAGTGTACCGAACGCTCGTTAGTTCTTTCAAATTTAACGAAGTTGCATTTTGTCTTCACGGCCTTTTTAAGCTTAGGCCTAATTTAGGTTTAAGCGGGTAACAACGGCAGGCGAGAAAAAGTCCTCACCCCAGAGAGCTTGTCCGTGATTGAGCAAGTGAGGGTGATGTTGAACACAGCGTGAGAGCGGCTGGATTCGCTGTTCATGTTCGTTGCTGCGACGGTCCGAGACTTGTTTCCTTCCGTCATCAGGTTGTTGATTTCCTGCGAGTTGAGAAGAGGCAAAACACAACAGAGAGAGAGAGAGAGAGGCCTAAGGATTGGGCAGATGCCGATGCCACGCCTGCTTTTCACACAGCAAACAGAATCTGTTTAGAGTGCATGTGTCCTTCACTCTTTTAAGACAAGCGCTCGGCACCTCGCATCGTGTCGATCGTCTCATGGAGCAATCAGTTTTGATCTTGGTTGAGAAGAATTGTAAGTAGTGATACACTTAACGAGAGAACAGCATCTTGACTTCACAGCTTTTAAAGGCACCCTGCAACCCTCTTTGAGCAGTGCAAGTAAACCTATGCAACGTTTAGATTACACTGCCAGGAGTACCTGAGCCAAATATTACACGTGCACGTGAAGCGAGGAGCGCACAAATCACTGTGAAAGACGTGAAAAAGCCAACCATGCTGTCTTCAATTTTCCTCATTAGTATGCACCCCTGGCATGGCCTAAACAACGTCACTGAGAACATGGCGGTCCTGTTGGCTGTCGCTGGTCAACTTCGCAGCTTATTTCTTGCGTTGCCTGTGCCGATCCGCCATCGTTGACGCTGTGTACCAACCTCTTCTATGATAGGGAACAGATTTTCATAATTCTTGCGGAAGGAGATTTCTGGGACCATAGACTTCACCCCAAAATACGTTCCGAGTAGTCGATGGTAAGTGCTGCAGGGCCCCTTTAATCAAAATCAAGTTGAAAAATTAGGCTATTGATGCCATTGAATTGTAGGCTACCTTGTTGATGTATCACTGCCGCATTTTGTAGAACTCGGGCTAGCAAAATTACTTTTCGTGTCAAATAGCAGCCTAAATGCCAATTTCGCAAATTTCATCATTAATCGCTTCACAATTTTGTAGGTTTTGCCTAAGCCAAAGATGAAAAACAACAATGGTCACTGTTATACAGGCAATTCAATCACAATTACAGAATTTTCAGACTTCACATAGATAGTAGATACAAACTAGCAGAGTTTCTGCGCCAGGTTATTATAAATCTTAAACACAACTTCAGTGAAACCATCTTTAATATACTTCCCCCTGTTTCTTTTTTCAGAAAGGTATGAGCTGAAAGCTCGCTATCATTTTTAATTGCATAAAAATTAGGTGGCAAAATGGGCACTCAGTAAAGCAGGTGTAGCGTTCCCCCTCTGCATCTCGTCGATTTCTTGAACATTTCTGCACCATAGCCATTCATTAATGGCCTTATCGTTACAAAATGCTAATGCTATTCTGAATTCCATTCTCAAATACTAGTACTTTCATGCCTGCCTATGTCCACACAGCTCATCGCGCAACTCAATCCTGTGACATCACATGTCGAAGCAAGAAAGCAGCTTCAATACAACGGTAATGCGTTCAGAGATGAATTCCAGAAAACCAACATCTTATCGCTCTGACCTCAAGTGTTTATAGATTTTCGCCGTAATTCAGTGGCAGATTTTATTTAATGAACTGATTGATACTATTGACCTCAATACGCAAGGTACCATAAACAATTAGAATACACGAACACCTACTGCACCCTTCCCCATTCCTTTTCTCGTGGTAGGAAGGTAGCAGCTGTACTCACCTCGTAAGACGAGACGGCTAACGTAGAAAGGCCGTCGACATACGGGCCCAGGATGTTGTGCTCTCGGACTTTTAGGTGCTGTTTCCCTCTATTCAAGCAAAGAAAACAAAGGAGAGGGGAGCAGGGGTGGAACCCAAAAGAAACGTTTTAGTGACACCGACTTCTAAAGAGATGCCCCCTGAAATTTACAGCAGTCCTCCGCTTTAATGGCTGTTTCACTGATGGACATTCGTGCTTACAAATGAGCTGTTTTATTGCACTATAACTATTGCATGTTTTAAATGTCTGCATGACAATTAGATGACATCTTGGAAGTTAAAAAGAGCACAACAAAGGAAGGCTTCTTGTTATTTTGTTTGCTTTTTTTCCCTCATCCCTTGCGTGCTTTTTAACTTCCAAGGTGCACCAACGAGCCCAACTTTTGGTGCTGCTTCAATTAGACGACCTGAGCAGTTCAGAGGTCGACATCATGCAAAACTTTTTCTTGCATTTTGTTTTTGTGCGTGCATGTGCGTGTGTTTGTATGTGTGTCTGTATAATTTTGCTGCAAGATAGCTGCCACTGCAGCTGAAGATAGGCTTCAAAAAATTTGTGGGCAGAGTGCTTGAGACAGCTATGTAGAATTCAATGTATGCGTCGTGACACACCTACACAACCACTTCTTTTCTTCTCCTTTTTTTTTCTCCCCTATATCTTTCCTGCCTAGCTGTGACCTAATGTTGAGATTACAGCAACAGTAAACAGTCCAAAAATGTGAACTTATAGCCAGAAGGTAAACAAAAGGCTTGTCGACAATGCTAGAGAGTTTGCAGCAACACACGTGCTTGCACTATACTGAGCCTTTGAAGCTGCTAACTGCTAACCACCAAACCTGCGGCCTGTGACCCCACCCCACGAAGCTCGCATTATCGCACTAGAACTACCAGTGGAACGATCAGACAACTAACTAAAATTCAAACTAACGAGACTGCTCACAAAGCATCACTTTTGTTAACACCATCACGACCAGGCAGAACTCTCCAAAAGAGACCGCTACAAGCCCACAAAATGGGAGGCAAAGAAAGAAGAAAAAGATAAAGCCGTTCCACTCAATGTGAAAGCTGTCCGAAGTGCTGAGCAGTGATTCGCCGTAACGGGCTGTAGCGCCGTTATGCGCTCACTGCTACCCCCCAACGCATTTCAAATTTCCCGCCTTCGCAGTGCTCACACGCTCCCTGGCTGAAACTGAGCCAGCGGGAGTTCTGTTCTTTTTGTGCTTGCTTTTCCTCCCGCACGTGCCAGCATTGCACTGCCACTTTTTTTCCACTTAGTATCGTAAAAACCAACCCAATGAGCGTTCCAAACTAACTGAATGCGGGCGCTGCTGGTTAATTACATATATTATGCCTCAAATGTACCTGCAGTTCTCTTAGCGCTAAACAACGGGGAGATGTATGACAAGCACCAGTGGTTGACGAGTTTCGAACGCTTATGAATATATATAAACCGCTTTGCTTCCAAAGCCTATGGGCTAGCCACAACGACAGAACGCCATGTGGCTCTGTTTGGGTCCAGCGAGCGAGCTACAACGACAAGGCGCAGCTAACCTAACTTTGAATTAAAAGGATGTCACTCACCCCCTGGGGTCCAGCAGGTCGTGGACCCGTTCGTTGTAGATCTCCATGTAGGACACCTCCACCTTGTAGCTGACGCTCGGGTCCGGGGAGCAGGCGATGCGCTCGAACAGGGAGTCGCACAGCCGCGGGATCACCCCTTTGTTGTCCACGCCACCCATCATGGTGAAACTCTTGCCCGAGCCTGGAACCAAGAACGGAACAACAACGCGATTAAAGCGAGAAGACTGCATACACACGTGGGCCTGTACGCTCGTTCCAGTCTCTCATCAGCACCATGATCTAGCTCTTCGATGTTCAGTGTTGCTTAGGAGCAACAACTCAAAAAAGAGTTGTTCCTCCTGTCAAAAGAAAAAAAAGGGATATTATTTTGTCTCTCACACTCTGTGGTTTTTCGACATTTAACAACACCATCTATCAACAAAGGGTTAATTGGCATGCTCATGGGAGGTTGTGGCCATTACTACACCAGGGTAGCCCATCCTGCTCTGGTGAGGGAGTGCGTTTCCGGCAATGGTCGCCGGGGTCAGGCCGCACCCCAAGCCTCTTTCTGCAATTCCATCAACACGCGTTTTTTTTTTTTTAATCCAGTGGGAATTGGACATGGGAAGAGCATGTAATGCGAAGGCAAGATAACCATTGGTCATTAAGGGTAACAGAGTGGATCCCTAGAGAAGGCAAGCGTTGCAGGGGGCGGCGGCAGAAAGTTAGATGGGCAGATGAGGCCAAGAAGTTTGCGGGGATAAAATGGTCACAGTTAGCACAAGGCCGGGATAATTCGAGATATTTGGGAGAAGCCTTTGCCCTGCAGTGGGCATAGATAGGCTGGTGATGATGATGATGATGAACAAAGGATACCAGACCTTCAAAAATTAAAGAAGAGAGGGCAGCACGTACTTCTGCATGCTAAAAAAAAAAATATTGTTTACGTGTGTCAACTCGCATTGAGCCCAGGTGGCTCAATGGGCTAGGGACAGGTAACCGAAATTCTGCAATTTCGTTGTTGTTACAAATGATAGCAATACAAACTTTACGTTATTGTCTTCACTTGAACCATAAATCATTGTGATTAAGGTTGTTGTTCAAGCGATATATGAGCAGCCAGTGCCCAGTGTTTCCCAGTGCCCAGTGTGTCCTCATGTCCGTCCTAATGAACCAAATTTTTTTCTGACTTCATATTTGTGATGTCAAAAGTCCTTTTAGATCACAAAAAAAAACTTCTCACACGCTTAAACAAAATAATAAAGCTTTGGACATCAAAGAGCTATTGGCCATGCACCCTCCGGTACTTTTCTGCCTTGTATCGCACTTGCACCACTATGACATCAGCCACACAACTTTTCAAATGTGCTGAGCACGAGGTCGCGGGTTCGATTCCCGGCCGCGGCGGCCGCTTTTCTGATGGAGGCGAAAAGCAAAAACGCCCGTGTGTACGAGATTTCGGCGCACGATAAAGATCCCCAGGTGGTCAAAATTAATCCGGAGCCCTCCACTACGGCGCGCCTCATCGCCTGCGTTGCGTCGGCGCGTTAAACCCCACAATCAATCAATCAATCAACTTTTCAAATGCTTTATTGCACATTTTAGATTTTGCTGTATATTCTAATTGTTAACATGCAATTTTTTGCATAAACATTATATTCTTCAAACTTAGGCTGTATATTGATTTGCACATTTTGTCCCATTTGTTTTCTTATCTTTTCTGTTTTTGGGATTTTACTGTGACTTTGGCATTTGTATGTTTGTAACCCCCTTGTATAATATCCTCTCACAAGGGCCTTTAGGAGTATTGTGAATAAATATTAAGTAAATAAATAAATAAGGTAATAAATAAATAAATGATTAAGGCCCACGCAGCAGTTCAGAGAGAAACATTTGTTTGTAGACCACATGCAAAAGCTGAGAACCCTGGTTTTTTGTACCGCGCAACCCTTGGTTTACACCAAGTTGTTCAAAATGGGCCTGACATGTAAAACGCGGGCTGTAATCTGTGTGGCACAGTGTATGTGACAGCTTGTTATGCAGTTTCTGCCTCAAGCATTCGGTATACCACACCCACAAAAAAATAAAGATCACATATAAGAAAAGGAGCTAAACACATTTCACCGTTCAGTTGCCAACATTCTCATTCAGCCTAACCTAACTTCCTCTAACTCACTCCTTAGAAAACAGAAGACTTTCACATTGCACACCAGCACTGCTACAAAGGAGAGCAGCCCAAACGCGGAATAAGAATGGTGGGGCACGGGCGGTGACCTAGAACATGATGATGGTGATGATTATGATGATGGTTATTATTATGATGATGATGATGATGGCTGGATGCTATTGCCGCAAGGGCTACTAAGGCAAAGAGCCCCAAGAGAGTGGTTAGATAGCAGAGACGAAAACGTAACTATTCAAATCAGTGCACAAGACCAAAACCAAGAGAGTAGTTAGATAACAGAGATGAAAACATAAATACTAAAATCAGCGAGCAAGAACAAAAGCAAAATCGATCAAAGACAATGAGGATCGCTGGTGTAAAAGGCCAGGTTTTGATTTATGCATAGTATGAAATAAAGTGTAGAAATTTAACTTCTGCTAACTACCTAAGAACAGGCTAGACAGAAAACATGGGATCGTTTGACAAAGAGAGCGATGGGTGGGGAGTGGGACATGTCTGTTCAGCTGGGGGGACGGTGACCTGAGACAACGCACCTGTCTGGCCGTAGGCAAAGATGCAGGCGTTATACCCCTGGAAGGCATTGTCCAGGATGTCCGTGCCCAGGCAGTTGTACACTTTCTCCTGGCTGGCAAAGTGTGGGTCCGCTTCGTTGAATGACCAGAAGCAGTGGTCGAAGGCAAAGGTCTGCAGGGCAAGGAGGGGGGGACGGCCATTTTAAATTACCAACGTGAACCCAGCGAGCAACAAGACGAGTGTCAGAATCAAGAGTTGTTGGACAATGGCGCTCACCTTTGGATGCTTCCGCCTGGGTCCGCAGCATCGAGTGGGAAGCGGAGTCACGCAATGAAAAGAAAGAAGCAAGAAAAAGGGAAAACCACCGACACAATTGTAACACATGCAGCGTTGCAGCGTTGAGACGTGCAACAAAATACAGACATTTCGAAAATCACCAATGTGGGGGCAAAAATAAGCCCAAATGCCACCAGCGTACACACTCTACAATTAACATTTCCGTTATGGGTGTCAAAATTTCGTTTTAAAATGCGACAGTAGAGACAAAAAATGTCATGCCACAAAAGGATTTTGGGAATTGGCGTGGACGTTGTAGCTGATGACAAAATCAACCAAAAATTTGTTAATTAGCAACTATTTATTTGATCAATTTTTGCATCACAGATACATAAAACGGATATAAAATCCACCCCGAGTTTTAGAAATCTGAATCAAAAAGGGACCTTGCGTATAAAAAAGTTTCATACTGCTTCTGTTTCTCTTATTAACGCTATTTCGAATAAACTATAATAACATCTTCCATGAAATAAATGCTAAATACAGTTCTAAAACTTCTGGACAGAACATCGCGACAGCTACACGGTTCACAGCCTCTCAAGTCGAGGACCAACACTTTTAAACAAACCCCCCCCCCCCCCCCCTCCCCTCCGCTTGCTCTATCCTGGTATATCCAGGAAAAAAAACATAGCTTTTTCTTTTTCAAGAACTGTTCTTTTTCTTTTTTTAGATTTCATTTAACCATTTTTTTCCTTATCTAAGCTTGACAGCGCACCTTCATCTGGAACTGCCAGTACATGGGTTTATTCATCTTTTGAACATAAACTAACTGCTGTCTGCCCGTTTCAATCATACACCTACGTGCCCTAGTTTCTCAACCGACAATTCTTGCATGCGTACTTCTGGATCAGAATTTCAATAACAGACAAAAAAAAAGGATAAGGCCTTGCATCCGATAAAACTTTAAACTACAGCACACAAAACAAATCAGAGAGACTGTTACCCAAAATATGAAAAGCAAACTAATACCTTCAAGAGTCTTTCGACCTACTTTAGCGCAACTTGAAGCCCACCGTTCGAGCAAAACAGTACCTGGCTCTCCGAATTTCCCGCCTCTCTCTACAATGTCCGTTGCCACGGCAACCAGGTCTGGCAGTGCTTCCACAATCCAAGGTTGATATTCAACAGCCCCTCCAAAACGCACGAGGCAAACGAAACAAACCAAAACAAAACCGCCGCCGCAACAGCTGCCCACCAAACGTAGGCAGAGGCACCGGAAAGCAAAAACAAGGCAGGCCTTCCGAACCAATTTCCTGATTACCCTCTCGCAGACAATGCGAGTGGAATAAGGAGCGCACAAGCAGCAGCCTCCGACCAGCTTTGCATCTGGCCATTGTTAGAGCTGCCCCGTAACGGACCCAATCAATTCACATCCGACCTGCCAAGCAGCAACAACAACAACCACAACAACAAAAACGCGAAGGCCAGCCCACACCCATCAAACTACGCTGTTCTTTGTAATGGGACGCCGCTGAGCGCACAAAATAAAAAACCAATCGAGAAAACAATTTCGAGCCGTCCATTTCTGCTTTGGATGCAGGCGTTCCGGTCCGACGCCCCTGCACAATGGTCAGTGTCAATGCCAGTGGTGCGACAATGCATTGGGCGAATGTCGCCGTTTTGGAGCTACGAAAAAACAGGGTGAGGGGGAGAGGGGGGAGAGGGGCAGAACTCACCCTTCTCCCTTGCTGCAGTTGTAGAGGATCGTCTGGCCCTCGGTCATCTCGACGACACATTGTGCCCCGAGCTCCACCTCTGCACCACGGAGAAGAACACGGTTTTAGGGAACGCATAATCGATGCGCATCGACTTAGTTTTTCCCCCGTGGCCCATCCTTGCACAGATGTGCTGAGGAACGTTTTAGGCGAAAGACTGCGAGAAACAGCAAAAAAAAAAAAAAAAACGGTCACAACACCGCAGGCTATGAGGGTACCCTGTAGTGCGGCGTAACAATGCAAGCCTCTCGCACAAGGCTGTCGCCAGAACAGTGCACGGAGGTGGTCCCCACACTGTGGGCGTTCGCTGCATTACACCTTTCTTTTCGTACAGTCGCGCAGTTTATTATTTAGAACGCGAGGTGGAAGGGGAGATCTCGCTGTTTCCAAATGTTCAAGGCCGAGTAAATGCATCAATGAGCAGGAAATGTCAAGAGCTGTATAAGCAAACTGAGAGAAAGGAAATGCGTAGGCATCAGGTGTGCCTCTAGTAATGTGCTGACTTTGTCCCACTTTTGTTTCGGTAGTTCCTGCATTGGCAACTATAGAAGCCAAAAAAAATTGCTTCTTCTTGCACCAAAGGCAGTGGCCTCTTTTGCCCTCCACAAAACAGGTATAGTACCACGTTTTTGTCACCACTCTACATTAGATGCTCAAATTTATCCTGCAAAGATAGCAACTCATTTTAAGCTACGTGATATTTCAGAAGAGAAAGAAAAGGCCAAGAAAGAAGCAGAAAGCCACACTTGTGGTGACCAAAGCTAAACAAACAAATAAATACGAATGAATTAACCTAAGTCAGAGTGTCCTTGTGGTGACCAAAGCTAAACAAACAAATAAATACAAATGAACTAACCTAAGTCAGAGTGTCCTAAATATATTTTTGATCTTTTCAGCGACAGCAGGCACAATCAAACTTTTTCGTTTCAGTGAAGCGCAATTTCTCGAAACAGTAAAACCCAACAAATGAGCTCACATATTATCATGACTGCCACCCTGCAAAATGGTGAAGGGAATCAACTGTCGCTGCTTAGATCTCGGCAAAAGCATTTTTTTTTTCAGCAATTTATGTTAAGAAAACTAGTATTGGTGGCTAGTTACAAGCTCTGTACAAGAATGTCTGAACGCTTTTTGGTTACTTCATGGTCAACATCATTTCGTTCATTCAAGAAAAAATGCAGCTCGTATCAATGCAGAGCTGTCCACACACTGCTTTTAAAGAATAGTCATTATCAATAATGTTCTGCATGACTTTTTATCTACAGATCATCCACAGAGAGATTTGCACAGCCGTTATCAATAATAAAAGGCGAATGGCTTCGTACTATGTACGGCAAAGAAATGATGGAACACTTGCAAAAGCACTATTCAGTTGCCAACTTCCTGCAAGTAGCTGTAGCTCTGTATGCCTGCCACGTTTCTGTTGAAGAGCGCTTCTGTTGCAGGATAAGCTATTCATGACATGCGTTTCATCACCCAGATAAAATATAGCAGCTGTTTCAGAGTGTGACCACTGGTGTTAGGGGCTCCCCCAGAACGTGGCACTGTACTGGCACACTATCCCCAAATTGCTCGCGATTGCCGAGGCCACGATAGAGCGCTGTTCGATGGGAAATGCCCCACGAATTGGCATTATTTGTTTGATTTTGAATACAATACATATACAATTAAACTTGTTTGATTAATTTGAATACATATACAATTTAACCTTGTACAAATACTTGTGCTAAAAGGTTTTCAATACGTAAATAAACCTTTCAGCAGTTACAGTAGCTGCTAGGCTTGCAGGTCACGTGACAGGGACACATATTGTAGTGTCAAGTTTCGACACTACGAACCGCCACCCTTCCGATTTCAGGAAGTTTGCTGCCAAATTAAAATTATTTCCGTCAATTTGTTTAGGAATTGCTTGTGGTTACCGGGCTATGCAAAACGCTGGCTTTCATATGAGCTAGAGAATATATACGCGACAAAAATCGGTTGTCTGTCCCTTTAAAGAACATAAACCCCAAACACGACCTTCCAGCAAAGTTTTAACACGAGCCGAGAAGTGGTTCCCCCGGGAAATAATCTTAAAAGACGCTCATTTATCGTCGTAACACACTGTCTAATTACACCTTCAGCGGAGGTTTCCCCTTCGTTTCCTCCTTGCAGCCAGGTGTTCCTCAGGGCGGTGCAATGAGTGCGGCGCCGCAATTATTTGAACGTGATAAGAATCGTTTCCGCGATTTTATCGGGCTTAATTTGCGTTTAAATTACTACAGCGACGACAAAGAAACTAGGTGTCGAAAAAGCAGACGATGTCGCGGATTGAGCGCAATCTCCTTTCATAAAGCGCGCGGGCATGACTACGCTACATAAGCAATCGCTGTGCTCATCTTATTTTTACATTCCTTGACGTGTTTTACAACGTAACAAAAGCTCAGTAGCGCTGCGCTTCGCCCACAAACGACTCGCGAGAACATCGATCCCACATCGCCAGTGCGATCACGTGCCGCATAAGAATTGCGCGCCAATGAAACGAAAATCAAACATTATATCGTGTACAAAACTTAGAGTACTGAAATTTTAATCTCCGCACACCAACGTATTTCGAAAGACGCGACACGAACCGCATTAAAACACGGGCGTGCGAACAAGGGTTTAAATGTAAGGGTTAAGAGGCAAAGGCGCTTCGGTTTAACTCGACGTCCATCACGTTTAAAAAAGTGCCTTAAAGGAGCCATGAAAACAAAATATAACTTTGGTTCATTAAAAAGACTCCTCTGTCCCGATAACAAATCTTATCGCAAACTTCAAACCAATAACCGAGATATTAAAGAAAACAGATCCAGCAGTGGCGGCTATCCGCCACTTTTCGGCGAGGTGTGTGTGACGTCACATACTCTCTTTGATGCGATTGGTGGTCGCCGACCTTAACAACCAAGAAATACGACTGGGCGATTAAAAAGGTCTCTAGTTCCATTTGATAGAATCACTCAAATGCTAACGCGCAGTTAGCACAATGGGGCTATTTAATTTACCGCAGATAGCCCGCGGGTATTCCAAGGATTCCCCACGCCATAAGAATGTACCGTATTTATTCGATTATACGGCAGTCGCGATTATAAGGCGAGGGTGCACCAGTTTGGAGAGTCAAAAAATAGCAGTGGTGATATATATATATATATATATATATATATATATATATATATATATATATATATATATATATATATATATATATATATATATATATATATATATATATATATATATATATCGAGAGAGATAGAGAGAGATAGAAACAGATAACTCATAAAGCGCGCAGAAATAGTATAAAAGTAAAGAGTCGGATACACAGCAAGAACAATAACAAAGAAGGTTTACTCACGTAGCGGCAACGGGACTTGCCTTCATCAGAGTACAGTTACATGGTTACTGTACTCTGATGAAGGCAAGTCCCATTGCCGCTACGTGAGTAAGCCTTCTTTGTTATTGTTCTTGCTGTGTATCCATATACATACATACACTGAGCTTCGAATATAAGGCGGGGTATAAATTTGAGACTGCGAATTTTGGGGAAAAAACTCCCCTATATTCGAATAAATACGGTATTGGAAAAACGAATGCTGGACTGCTTCTGGGGGAGTCCGAGAATGTAAATCGAATAGCACTACTGATAACTATATTTTAGTGTTATCGCTACGCGAAATTAAAACGTTTTTTCTTCATATTTATTCCGCTTCTTTCTTTCGTTCTTTTTTTCTTTCTTTCTTTTTTGTGCAGCTAAAAGAAACGCCATTCGTAGCAGGGGCTGAGGGGATTACCAAAGGCCCGTTCTTTCATGCTTATCAAAGTTGGATTTTGTCTTTTTGGCTCCTTTAACCATTCAGGATTTTTTTTTTTTTTAGTCCAGTACGCACTATACCCCACACTCGACTGACGGCGAAATACTGCTTGCATCGAGAGCGTATTCCGGCGAAGAACAATAAATAACGCTGCTCCCATCCTCCGCGGCCCATCTATAGTACGGCGTACGCCCATCAACCGCAATGCAGAGGCGCTGCCATTGTGTTTGTTTCCACCGGCACTCGCTGACCCCATATCTTCCGTGCTCGCCGGTCGATACGTCGTCTCCCCTGCCAAGATAGCCAGCCGGCGAACAGTCTGCTCACATAAAGCCGGGAAGTTGTGCAAGAACAACAACAAAAAGATGGAAGAAAATGAAAGAGAGGGAAGGCAAGGCGGAGGTGACACACGTCTCAACGACCCTCGAGGGGGGGAAGCCGATAAGATGGCTACCGCACTTGCTATGCTCTCGACTACGCGAAAGGTGTCCCACGAGCGTATACAGGATTCGCAGAACGGGAAGCTCGCATGGACCCTGGTTTCTTTCCTACTACCAGTCGGCATATACGAGCTAACAGATCGGGCCTACTAAAGCCGACGACATACGAACGCACATCTCTAAATCGTCTTTGTTGTACACGACTACGTGAAAATTATCCCTATATATCATTTCCACAAAATGACTGCCCGCAAAAAGTGCCGTTTTCTTTTTCGCTATTTATAGTCGGCACTCCAGCGCCGAAACTACTACGCGATCGTTGTTTCGTTGCAACCCTGATTTCAGGTTCTTTTTTTAGTCTAAAAAAAACGAAGCACCTAAGGACGAGATTAACAAAGGCTTGTTAATCTCGTCCGTAGGTGCTCCGCCAGGACGAGATTCTAGGGACAGAAAAAAAATCCGGAAAAAATCGTGTCTCTCACGCCAGCACTTCCTGTATGGGTACCACTTCAGTGAGCGCAGCCCAGCAAATGGTACGAAGCGAACACTGGAGTAATTCTGATTTCGACATTTAACACCGAGGTAAAAAAAAATTAGCGCAATCATTTTAAAGTGCCAAACAATAGCGAAGGGCGAACGAAAGTCACTGAGCGATCAAATCGACGCGAGAACCGCGAATGTGATAAAATACACGGCGAATCCGGGGACCCGACATTCCATTTCGTCAATAGTACAGAAGTGGTCCTTCCTACACGGCGCACAGCATCAAATAAATATGCGGTGGTGAGCTGGTGCACATTGCGCCTAAATCAATCAGAAACATACCAAAACAATGTTATTTACGAAAACAATGGGTACAAGTATTGACCTAAAACACACGCACAAACGCGAGATGACAGGGCGGTAGCGTGAGAAAGCAGCAGCTTGCTCAGGCGTATTTAAAAAACGACCTATTTTGCTAGGCGCATACGTTACACCACGTGTCTTTTCTAAAACCGTTCCGCACCGGCTGGGAGGAGCGAGCGCTATTAGTCGAGTGACATCAGCAGGTCACGTGAACCACGCTCCTATCTTAACCGCGCTTGCGCGTCTCCTTCCTAGGCGCTATTTCGGGCCGAACGCGTGGATAAGATCGGCCGCTTATGAATCACTGGCGTCGGTGGACATTGCTGGCATCACTAAAATAACTTCGGTTTTGCTGCACAGTATTTCCTGGAGGGATGACACATTCGCCACTCACAGCCTCCTAACATTAGTTGCTCCGGCTGCGCTGTAACGCACAAAATCCATAACGCTGACACAACCCCACTGCGCATGCGCGAAGCGTAGCTGTCAGTCATTCCCCCCGGATGATATGGCCAGGCCACGCCTTTTACCCTGGAATCCGCGCAGGGGACACATATATGTACAGTTATGGACAAATTAAATACGAACACGGAAATATGAACCAGAACACGCAAAATTGAAAAATACAGTGAACTCCCGTTAAACGAACTCGAATGGACCATAGTAATTTTATCGCCTTATCACAAGTTCGTCTTATCAGAAACCCTCCCAAAAAAGGAATTGGCAACACGCATGCAAATATCTTGCTTCAAGACTGTGAGTGAAATATATTTACAATGGAGGAAAAAGACAAAAAAAAAAGATTATTTATCAAAGTGCGAAACTTGATATAACACTACCTTCAGGTGCTCCTGCCTGGTTTAAACCATGCAGTCCGAGCGGCGAAGGAGAGCTACACCCGCTACCTGAAGCGACAACGCAGCAGAGACAAAGGGAACAGCTAGCTTTCTCGGCGGTGACGCGGTGTGACTCGTGACGCGAGCCGACGCGAACTCGCAAACTCCCGCTGAGAAACGGCATTTGTCAGGACAGCTGCTATGTTCGCGAACAGGAAGTCTCCGCTATCGCTTTTTTTTTTTTTTTGTTTACTTTCCTTATCCTCCCAGTTTTGCGTCTCCTTCTCCAGAACAGAGCGGCCACAAAACTCGCCCTCGCTCTTTCTTTTCTTTGCTTTGCCGCTGGCTCCGCGGGTTGAAAGGTGGGAGAAGTAATGGTTGTATCCGCGTGTTTTCTTTTTTTGCTCCCTGCCTAAATTACTCCGTGGCGCGAATTCACTTCACGTTGTGGTTTTCTTTTACTTTTCCTTCCCTCTAGTCCCGTGAATGCCCCGCCGCACCCCGCCAAGGCTGCCATGTTCGGATTGTTCGCTACCCAGAATCGCTAGCAGTGATGATCACCCCGATTATGATGATGATTATTATTATTATTATTGCTATTGGTTTCCCCTTTGTAGCGGGGTGATGACGTGTCATCTACCAAAAAGCACTAATATACCTATGTTTTTCACTGTTGGTTCAATACTAGCGCTGCTTAGGGCAGGCACAAAAACTTACTAGGCACAAAGTACTTTTTTTTTCGATTACAGGTGGTAAATGTCCTAGGCAATATTCCCCTCTCTGCTTTTCGTCCACCATCATTCTAATCTTCTTTTCGTCGCCTCGACAGCCTTAATTGAAGTTAACTTCCTCCGTGCTACCCTTAAATCCTAGGGCTTCTGGAAGCCGAATATTTCCCTCATGTAAATTTGGATGGATACCCTCGCATTCTAACACCCCGGAAGTTGTTCGCCTTAAGCGAAGAGTTCGTGTAAGGCTGTTCGTCTTAAGCGGACTTTTATTTTGTATTGGGTCTAGGGAAAACCAAACAAACGTACCAACGTTGTTCGGCATAAGCGAGAATGCGTCTTAACCGAGTTCGTCTTAACGGGAATCCACTGCACTGTTCGCTGAGGTCAAATCACGGCTCGCTATGGTATATTTGGAAAACCACAGTTCCCAAATTTGTGTTCGTAACTCAGCCACACGTAATCTTGAATTGCTTGGAAAGAAATCGCGCTATTTGTGTGTTCTGGTTAATATCTTCCTGTCCATACGTGTATATCCCAAGGAGATAAAACCAGATTAGATATCCCTCCTACCTCAATCCCCAAGGCGTCGCCGCAAAGACCCCAATGAGAGTCAATCTAAAATTTATCGCTGGAGCTCCGACCTCACACCGACGTAGACGGCAGCGCCAAAGTGTGGCAAGAGTAATGATGTAATCAATCCCCACACCCTGTCTGGCCTTGGGCGAAGTGAAGCCCATAGGTCACTGATCGATGCCGTCGGCAAATAACAACAAATACAACTCTCAGACTTCCAACTCAGACTTACAACTAGCATAGGCGTCCTTTCCACCCATAGTATTTTCATGACAGCCAAAGCAACACACGCTACACTTCTTCATACAAAAAAAGTTGCGAATGATGACCAAGGAAAGGACGCAATTACACGCGAGAGCCTCGAATAGCAATTCATCACCGTCACTGAAAGACATAGGTGCCTGCTCGCAGCACCGCGATATATAGTCGGCCAGACTTAGAAAACGAAGTAAAAAAAAAAAAAACGTCTGCAACAACATATCTCGCTCTGGCGGAGTGCAGAACAAACAAACAAACGAAACGGTGCGTAAGCAGGAAAGGCCAAACGTGCACACGCGTCGACGCTTCCCCAGATACGGCATTTCCTAATCGCCGCCAAACGCTTGCGTGCGGCATTTCCAACTCGCCAACAGCCCCCGACTCTTCGAGAAATTTCCTTATCGTGTAGAGCTACAGGAACGCTCGACATTTAAGCCGTACACACTTCGTCCTTTGTGGGCGTGAAACGCGCGCAAGCGTGGACGACGCCGGGACGCTCACGTGCGCTCGGTGTGTATATGTATATATATATATATATATATATATATATATATATATATATATATATATATATATATATATATATAGTCGTGAAGTGGAGTCCTTAGTTGCTGCAGGAATACGCACAAAGTAGAAGTACGCTCTTCGGAGACTTTATTTCCAACGTTTCGACCTGAGACAGGTCTTCCTCAGGTGTCTCAGGTCGAAACGTTGGAAATAAAGTCTCCGAAGAGCGTACTTCTACTTTGTGTGTGTATATATATATATATATATATATATATATATATATATATGTATATAGTGTTTGGAAAATGAGGGGCTCTATTTCCTAACGAGCCCCTCATTTTCCAACAACTATAATCGTGCGAAAGCTTAGCGAGGGCCTCGGTTCTGGCAGCCTTGATGCCATGGTAGCATAAGAGGGTTTCCCGCCAGTCACCCTCTTATGACAGGCTGTAGACGTTTGCGTCACGCCCCAGGGGTTGAAAAAGAATCTCCCCGTGTAGTCTGAGTGGCGCTGGCTACCACCCTCAAGCGTCAGATACAGTTGTAGTAAATATAAATACCCCAGAAAGTGAAGGAGAACACAGTCGCCCAGATAGCCGAATTGGTAAGGCATTCGAGATCTAATCGAAAGGCGTGGGTTCGGTCCCCACTCTGGGCGCGTGTTTTTCTTTCTTTCTTTCTCACGTAATTAATAAAAAAATAATGTAACGCCACTAAAAAAGGTAAAAAATAGTCTAACCATTCCCATATGCCTTCTTTGGCATTATAGACTGCCGGCATATATATATATATATATATATATATATATATATATATATATATATATATATATATATATATATATATATATATATATATATAAGCAGTAAAAGAAAACTTCTCGAGGAGCCAGAAAAAATACTTGAGAAAATGGTAGACGCACGATTAAAAACAAAAACAGTGGTTTACTGACGTTTCGACTGCGGGACCAGTCTTCCCGCAGTCGAAACGTCAGTAAACCACTGTTTTTGTTTTTAATCGTGCGTCTACCATTTTCTCAAGTATATATATATATATATATATATATATATATATATATATATATATATATATATATATATATATATATATCATTTTTTTCGGCTAAAGCCATTGCGCGAAGGTCGTGCCGGGCGCCTCACGCCGGAGGAGCTTTTTTTGTTTTGTTTTTTTTTTGTTTTTTTGCTAACGCCAACAGACCAAGCTCAAGCTCTGCAGCTGTTAAAAAGCGCCCGAAATTTCACGTTTAGTCGCGCCCTACGCATTAACTGAACTAAGCTATAGATACTCGAGCTATGATGCGCGCCGTAATGGAGGGCTCCGGATTAATCTTGAACACCTGCGGATTTTTAAAATGCGCAGGAATCTCGACACACTGGTGCTTCCGCTGTCCGCCTCCACCTGAAAAGCAACCACCGTGGACGGGATCAACAAACTCGCGTCCCTAGGATCAGCAGCGAAACGTTTGAGCCACTGAGCCACCGCGGCGGGTCCTTACACCTTAAAAATAAAACTTAGTATTCGAAAAAAGAAAGTGTATCAATGAAGGATTTAAGCGGCCATGAAGACAAAATACCACCTTGTTTACTTCAACAAAACTGGACTTTGGTAACAACTCGACCAACAACTAAAGGCGCTTTTTTTTTAACCAAGAAAGGAGTAACAAATAATGAAAAACTTTCAAATTTCGCGCTACACATCTGTAGTGAAGCAATAGGTGGAACACTGACAACACATTTACAACTATGATCCAACGGGGTTAGAGGCACCGCTGTAAATCGCGCAGTTGTTTTTTCGTGGTGGCTTTGGTCGGCGGCAGCAGCATAGCCGCACTAACAAGATCCTGTGACGTCGTACAAACTCGACGAGGAAGTGGCCTCTGAGTGGCCACTCCTTCGTGTGTTTTCATTCATACATCCATTGGTTGTCCAAAGTTTGCGATAAAATTGCCAGTATAATGCTATTGGGACAAAGCTGTTTTTTTTTTGTTTTTTTTTTTTTTTTTTTTTTGATGAACCAAAGTTGTTTAATGAACCAAAGAGTTATGGGGTCCCGCCTGTATATTTCCACGCACATGTATTTCTTTCTGGTACAGTAAACTTGAACTTGAACTTTTTTAACTGTTTTCCTAACACCTTAAAAATACGCGGGCAAGAAGTGATCGCCTTCCCCGCTGCGTCAAGGACTGCTACTGTGGCGAACACCTGACACGCCCAGATAAACAACGAACCGGAGCCACAATGCAATCAGGCCACGAAACGCCAGCGAAGAATTCCGACTCTTTTTTTCCTAATCTTCAGCGGCGTACCCGAAGAGGACGACCCCATCCCGACCGGTTATCATCAGTGGGCAACGGTCACACTCCGACGTATTCTCGGATGAACACTGCCATAACATCGCACATCGCGGCCCGCTTTCAACTACACACAAAGTGAGCATATTCCGCGGAACCCAAAGCGGAACGGGGGGTGGGGGTGTGAGGAAGAACGTGGCACACAGCTTAAATGACAAATTGCACTCTGTATTACTACATCAGCACCGTACGGCCTTCCTAGACCCCCAGGCTTTTTCCTGGCCAGTAACTGATACTTCATGCTTGAATGAATTGCTTTCATCAGTTCTCCATTTTTGCGAATGTGTCTGTAGTACCCCTCGCACGTCACGTGCAGATTCACCTTAAGCAACAGCATTGCTCTGGGTGTGGTCAAATGAAACTGCGTCTTCTCTGCAGCCCGCATCTTATTCATCAAGGAGTCATCCCTTCCACCGGTGCGTTTGCGCCTGGCAAGCACATGACGTACCCGACGATTGTCTTGATGCTGTCGTAAGATGACACATTTGTTTCGAAGTGCTGAAGCACGTCCACCCACCGTTTCTAAAACGCAGAAAGGTGTGCTGAACAGCTTGTTGGTATGTGCACTGTAACAAGAAAACAGCTCAGACGTTGCGACTAAGCAAGAAACCCACAACACAGGTGCTATGTTGTGCTTCTTAGTCCTGTCCTGTGCGCGGTTTCCTTGATGTTCCCCAAACGGTTTCTTTTGGCTCTTCCATTCCTCCAGCTTTTCCTTTGCGACACAGCTAGGGCTTGATACCTGTCTTCCACACTTTAGGCAGAATGCGAGACAAAACGCCGTCCCACAAGCAGCGGTCTGCCGGGACAGCGGGGCCACGGCCGCAAAACCGGGACATGTCCCGCCTAAGTCGGGACGTCTGGTCCCTTCGCTATACACCCAAATTACGGCATCTGCAATTTGCAAACCATGTGAATCCCCTGACGGCCATCAAGTCGCTGACCTGAACCACTTGCTGAGGAACTGCCCTGCCTTGCGCGACCAGTGGACGCAAACGAAACGCTGCGCGAGTGGGCCCACCCCGAAGGCTCTGGAGATCCCAAGCAGATGGTCTTCTACTCTCTCCTCTACTCATTCGAGAAGCCACCACACAGGAGGACATTTAAAGGGACATACAACCGATTTTTGTCGAGTATATGTTCTCTATCATAAATGAAACACCATCCCTTAAAACACCCTGGCGCGAAATGGTTTTGCTGATAACGCCCTGGAACTCGTTAAATCGATTTTTTTAGAACTGCGAGCCGTATGTCTCCTCCAAAAATAATACTGGCAACCATGACATACAGTAGCGCGGTAGCATACTTTTGTCTGTATGCGAGATGAAAAGCGGTATTTAAAAACTTGCCCCCAGCTAGAAAAAGTGTCAACTGCAGGCGTTCTTATTACTTTATGTGTTTTGTTATTCACTAGTCCATTTTGCATGAGGGCTCCATCTGTTGGAATGAACAATAGGTAGAATGCTGGCTTTATGTTGTGGAGTCGGCAGTTCGATTCTCCCCGGGCGTGTCCTTTCTTTTTTTTTTAAGCTGCAGTTGCCGTTTCCGGAAACTGAAAACGAATATTTCGGCAGAAGAAACGCCCCTGACTCAGACACAATCGTCAAACAACGTACAACAAAGCCAGGAAGCTCCTTCACGCGGTCTCATACAGTCAGCTTGGTCTGTTTACTGAACGCTGCCATTGGCTCTGGACTGGGCATGGAGGTTCAGTTAGCCACACTGAGAGCAACACAGCGGCGGGTGGGGTGTCTTTAAAAAATTCAAAAGAATATTTAAAAAAATATATACAATTTAAACTTATACAAATACTTGTGTTAAAAAGGTTTTTAATAAGTGAGTAAACTTCAGGTGTTTCAGTAGGTGCAAGTTTTGCAGGTCACGTGACCGGTACACATATTGTAGAGTCAAGCTTCTGCACTACGAACCGCCACCCTTCTGATTTCGGAAAGTTTAGTGCCAAACGAAAATTATTTCCGCCACTTTGTTTATAAATTGCTTGTGGTTACCCCACCATATATAACGCCGGCTTTCATATAAGCTAGAGAACATACACTCGACAAAAATCGGGGTTGTCTGTCCCTTTAATACAAACATATCCTCCCTCTGCTCCCATCTAAGACAAGGCACGGATGGTAATTAGGCTTAGTAAACACACATCACAGAAACAACCACGAGCCAAAACAAAGGAATCCTGCGTAGTCCTCCCGGAGCAATCTGCGCACCTTTTGTCTCCGCATACGAAACTACGGCGCGCTCTCCACGGCCTGGCCAATCAGCGTCTCCGCTAAGGAGGCACACAACGGAAAAAAAAAAAAAAAAACACCGACAGGAGGGCTGATAGAGCAGCGCTCAAGGTCAATGACAATGTCCACCCAATAACAGCGCACCTCACCTACACGCTCGCGCGTGCGCCGCAGAATCGATGGAAGCGCGGTCAACCCTGCGGACCATATATCACCTGGGCGGGTCTGTGGGCCCGAACCCCGTGTCTCGCTGCAGCGGCGCCTGTGCCACCTTTATTCCATAAGGAGGCAGTCAGTCTACGGAAGGGGTGGGCCCGCGGGCACGTCACATCGCGTGCTCGCGATTTCGCGTCGTAGTTGTTACACGCACGCCGAAGGAGAAGAATAAGAGAATACGTCTCATCCTGCGGAGGATGATGGCGACGCGACGTCATAGGGTCGTCGCCAGGGCCAAGGTTCTCAGATTGGAAATTCGGGGCCAGGTGTTGGTTAAACCTCGTGCGTTAAGCGGTTTGGGTGCCCAAGGGTGTAGTTCAAACGGCCCGCCAAAGCAGCGCCCGCTTGTGTTCGCTCCAGCCAGGAGCTGTTGCGAACCGCCGTTAATGCACGACCATCGCAGTTAACCGTGCCGCGCAAGACCGCAATTAAGCCGCCATTAAAACGATGACCGCATACATCTGCTCGGTTCGCTGCAAATGTCGTCGGAATAAGACGATTGTCTCCTGCCACCCCCCCCCCTTGCCACGTAAATGCCTCTCCCCCACCCCCACATCTCACGCTCTCCCCTGCGGTGAGTGAGAGAGAGAGAGAGAGAGAGAGAGAGAGAGAGAGAGAGAGAGAGAGAGAGAGAGAGAGAGAGAGAGAGAGAGAGAGAGAGAGAATTCCTTTATTGAGCCTTAAAGGGGGCCTGAGATGGATTTCAAAGTGTTTTTGTTTGTGTCAGAAATCTACTCTATAGTTCTTGTAGAAACAAGTCCAAAAATAGTAAGCATATTCGCTCACGCTAACAAAAGTTATTACCCCGACGAGACAGAACTATTTGTTGGCTCGGCGGCTTGCGATGACGACATAGTCCGACCTCGTCCGAGGCGAAGCACTCATTTCATGGTTGGCCGCCGGAATGTCCGCGATTTTTGACGGCGGCGGTTTGGTTTAGAGCGTCGACGTTACCATGGTTACTTCAGCGAGTGGTCGCACATGAGACGACGACGTCCTTTTTTTTTTTTTTTTTAAGCTACGTTTTCAGTCTTTATGGACTTTGAGCAGGAGATACTGGTGATTGCGGAAGTCGACCTTGCATGCGCGAAAGTTTCCGTGAACGGTAACTTATTTTTACCGTCGCTACATAGCGATACAGAGGCTAGAATTTCTAGCGACTGTAGTAGCGAGCCCCCTGCGCCGGCGAAATGTACGCTCGCGTTTTGATTAGATTACCGGAAAGTTCCGAGTGAACGCCCTCCCCCGAAACATCGCCCATCCCCTTTTACGGGTGAAATATTCAATTTACTGAAACACGCGCGCCCACCCCGTAAAATCCATGGCTTTAGCGCCGATGAGTGATCAAAACAAACCCGAATCATCTCTTCATGTGTAGATGCGGTCACTTATTCGTCCTTTCCGCGCTTGACCCGAAATTTCGCCCATCTCGTATTTTTCACTTGATAATCACTGTACTTAAATTTGGGTGGGCGTTCTTCCGGAACTTTACGGCACAGCAAATGCGCTGTGCTCTGCGCTGCATGCAAGCAATCTTAGTTGATGTTGTTTACTACATTCTTGCTAAATGATGATCAGGAGCACGATAAATGACAATTTTTTTTAGAATGAGCGAGCAAAATTTCCGCCCCTACTCCAGCTTCCCACGCTTCCAATGGTTCAGATGCCTTTATGAACTAGCATAGCTCTTTTATGCTTTCAAAATCGTCTTGGGCAAGGTAATATAGGTAACTGCGGAATCATTACAAGATATCTTACTCATTTTATATCGAAATATTTAGCGGTGGCGTGAATTCTGGGGCGGTATTCTCGAGTTTTGTCCCTTTTGCGTCCCTTTCAAAAGTGTCCCTTTTGGCGAGCCCTGATTGGCTAAAAGCAAACAACCGGAAGTGACGTAACGCAAGCGCGACAAACCTACTGCCAACCTTCCTCCATGCTGCCAACGTCCACTTCTTAACCGGAAGTACGTCACGATGAAAGGGACGCAAAAGGGACGTTTTCAAAAGGGACAGTTACGAGAATACCGCCCCTGGTTAATGCAATACTTGGTCCTAATTAGATGGCGGCGTCAACGTCATGTTTTCGATTTTTTAAGCTCTACAGTAGAAGTATACGGCTCTTTTAAAAAAAAATTATTGTATTGTGAGAGTTCAATCTAAGACGTCTAAGATTCAAGCCATTTCAAGCGTAAGCGAACAGTTCTGGGCAACAAACGTTTGTGTCATTTGCTTTGCGACAAATTCGCCAGATGTCGCTACTCGGCAGAGCCGGTAAGCCGGAATGCAGAAACCGCAGAGTGCAATCCTTTCGTTTTCAGCGGCAAACGGCTACTCTTGCTTCATTTAACACGGTAAACGGTAAAGCGCGCTAAGGACACTAGACAACAGGTTCATTCAGAAGGCCGGTGCAGCAAACCACACTTTCTGCGATCATGACTTGATGGGAAGCAATGCAATGAAACTCTTTGGCAGTTGTCGTTACGGGATGAGCATATGCTCTTGCCCTTGTCGCGACCGCGGCAGAGAATCAGCTGCGACAGCGTTTGGGCTTGAACTGATTTATTCAGCCCGCGTGAGCGCACTTGAGCGTGCGCCTCGTGATCACGAGCAGTGCCCGGCGTCGTCCAAGCGCTGCGTGCGGAGCTGCTCCTTCGTCGTCGGCGCGGCGCTCCCTTGGCGCACCGTTCGTTACCACCTCTGAAACAACGCTAAGGCTACGCTCGAAACACAGATGGTGCAAAGAATCCTTTCGGGTACAGCGTCCAAGAAAGCAAATGCAAAGAAAACTGATGATACTTGTGACAAGTATGTGGCGCCCCCCATCCCTGATATTCGTTGGCCGCTAAGTTCAGTGGCCCCACCAGGCTCGGTGGGCAACCTTGTGTGTGGCCGGGCAATAAACACCTCCGAGCACGGCTGCTCGGGGGTCAGTCACCGTCACCACCAGCACGCTGCATGTCGTCTCTCGGCTGGAGGGTACCCCTACCCTCCCAGGTTCACGAACGCGGGACTAAATCGTGACACTGGCGACGAGGATGGGATTCGTCGCCACTGACGCCACTCGTCGCCACTGACACTGGCGACGAGGGAAGAAGCCCGCGGAGCGGCCGAAGCCACCATGAACGCCGCCACCGAGAACGCCGAGACACCGCCCCCTCAAGCCAGCCGCCATTACGCCATGCCGCTGTACGGGAGGCTCGAGCCGTTCGAGGGTGAAGGGTCCGCCTGGCCGGTCTACGAGGAGCAAGTCGGCGTGTTTTTCCGGGCGAACGACACACCCGAGGCAAAACAGCGCGACATCTTCCTGGCCAGCTGCGGGACCCGCGTCTTCGCTCTCCTGCTCGACCTGCTCAAGCCGGCCACGCCGCACGAGAAGTCGCTGGGTGAGCTGCTCGCGACGCTACGCTCGCACTACAGCCCGGCTCCGTCGACGTTAATGGAGCGTTTTCGCTTCAATAACCGGAGCCGCCGAGACGGAGAGACGCTCGGGCAGTTCGTCGCAGCGCTGCGAGGGTTGGCGAGCGGCTGCGCCTTCGGGGAGCAGCTCGACTCGCTGCTCCGGGACCGTTTCGTCTGCGGCATCAACGACCCCGCCATGCAGACGCGACTCCTGGAGCTTCCCGACCCCTCGCTGGCGAAGAACTGGGCGCTGCTGGGACTGCTGGGGCCTGACAAGGCGGTTCCAGTGCAGGCATCGCCTAGAGTGGTGCGCTGGGCCTTGAGGCTCGCGGCCTACAGCTACCGGCTGGTCTACCGTCCGGGAAAGGACCTGGCACCTGCTGACGCCCTGAGCCGACTGCCCCTGCCGGAGGTGCCTGCTGCAGTTCCTGAACCTGCCGAAGTGTTCATGCTGGAGCACGCTTACCCGGAGGTGCTGTCCAGGTCGGCAGTGTCGCAGGCGACCAGCCGGGACCCAGTCCTGTCGCAGGTGGTCAAGGCGGTGTCCCGAGGGGAGGAGTTGGCTGAGCGCACGTACAGCCACAAAGCCGGCGAGCTGAGCCTGCAGCAGGGCTGCCTGCTGTGGGGCTCCAGGGTGGTGATTCCGCAGAGCCTGCGGTCCAGGGTCCTGCAGTTGCTGCACGCGGGTCATCCAGGCGTGGAGAAGACCAAGATGGTGGCCCGGTCCCACGTTTGGTGGCCTGGCCTGGACCAGGACATTGCTCACATGGTGCAGAGCTGCCAAGTCTGCCAGGGGAACCAGCGAGCCTCGCGCCATGTGGAGATCACACCCTGGCCGTTCCCGGAGAGACCCTGGTCCCGCCTGCACGTGGACTTCGGGGGCCCCTTCAAGGGCCACTACTTCCTGGTGGTGGTGGACGCCTTCTCCAAGTGGGTGGAAGTACTGCCAGTCACCACTCCCTCGGCAGGAGCAACCATTGCGGCGCTGCGGCAAGTCTTCGCAGCCCAGGGGTTGCCGGACGTCATCGTGTCCGACAACGGTCCCGCTTTCGCCAGCGAGGAGTACCTGGCCTGGCTGACGAAGAACGGAATCCGTCGGATGATGGTTCCGCCGTACCACCCTGCGTCGAATGGTGCTGCCGAGCGGGTGGTGCAAACGGTGAAAGACAAGCTGAAAAAGAGCCAGGCTGGGGATTTCCGGACACAGGTTGCCCGGTTCCTCTTCCAGTACCGGACCACACCCCACGACGTCACGGGCCGTGCCCCCTGTGAGCTGCTGTTGGGCCGGATGGTGAAGACACCGTTGGACGTGTTACACCCAGACCTCCGGTCCACAGCGCTCCTGAAGCAGCTGAAGCAGAAGCTGGCGGCTGACCGAGGTTGCCGTCCTGGGCCCTTGCCGGAGTCTGGGACTCCGGTCTTCGCCAGGAACTTCCGGCCTGGTCCACGCTGGTCTGCCGGGCACGTGGTCTCTCCTGCCAGTGCATCGTCACTGCTCGTTCGCATGTCGGATGGGACCGCGTGGCACCGGCACGCTGACCATGTGAGGCCTCGCCTGGCGACCCCAGCCGCCCCTTCAGGAAGCCAGCAGGCAGGGGAGCCAACCACACCGACCACTGCCAGCACAGCACCAGGGGCTGGTGCTACTTGCACAACTGTGGCGCCACCTGCAAGCCCGGGGCCACCTGCAAGGCCGACAGCTGGTGCGAGTGTGACCCAGGCAGCACCTAATGCTGCCACAACGGCTTCGACACCTGTGCTCCGGCGGAGTGAGAGACAGCGGAGACCGCCGAACCGTTACTCGCCGGGGTGACAGGTGTTGTTTTGTGTTTGTGTAGGACAAACAAACTTGGGGGTGAGGGGTGTGACAAGTGTGTGGCGCCCCCCATCCCTGATATTCGTTGGCCGCTAAGTTCAGTGGCCCCACCAGGCTCGGTGGGCAACCTTGTGTGTGGCCGGGCAATAAACACCTCCGAGCACGGCTGCTCGGGGGTCAGTCACCGTCACCACCAGCACGCTGCATGTCGTCTCTCGGCTGGAGGGTACCCCTACCCTCCCAGGTTCACGAACGCGGGACTAAATCGTGACAATACTCTAACACCAGACACGGAGCGCTGAGCGATCACGCTGGCTGCAAGCGTCGTTGCTCCTGCGCTCACTGTATCCTTCCGCCGAGAACGGAGGAGCGTCAAGCCCAGTTTGGCCCGGTGTGTAAGTGCTTTACACTCCGGTATAAAACAAATATGTGTGACTGTGTAAAAGCACCCACACACAAAAGATGTTTTTCGTAGCTTTCTGATGTTTTTACGCTCGTAAAAAAATGATTAAATCAAGAGCGCACAAACACGTCACGATTAGTTCAAGAAATAGCCGTTGCGCTCCGATACCATCGACCCCCCAAAAACCCCCATCTCAGGGGCCCTTTAAGCCTTGCGCTGATTTAGGGGAGCGATGTGGCCGCCGGTTTCAGGCCGGTAGCGACGTTGGCAGCACAAGTAACCAGAAGTATCTGGACCTCAGGGTCCGAGCTGCAGAGCGCTTCCTCCCACTGCTCTTTATTAACGCAAGTGGAGGGAGCGCCGTGTTCCGCTTACTTTTGCGCGCCCTCGGCTCCCATTCGCCACCTTAATTCTATTCGTCATGACTGACCAACCCGACCGAGAGCCCAAATCTGCGACAGCGCCGGTTTTATGCGCGGCGTTACAGAGAGGCGATCAAACGCTCAGGAAGTAGAGCGAAATGGGAACATCCTAGAACACGCGCAACTATTTGTTATTTGAAAGATTGGACGTTTTTCATTACCTGCCCTCGCTCCCCATAAAAACGTAACCTATTTGATGGAGTAGTAAAAAACGGGCTCGAAGCCAAGGGCGCATTCCGACGGGAACCCGGAACTAGAAGCTATTGCCGCTCGAGCCTATGTAAGGCACTAAAAAAGCTCTTTAGTGACACTTTACTAACACCGCCTGGATACTCCGTTCTTGCTTCGGGTGATAAAGCGATCGCGAGGGAATTTGTTTTAGGGTTCGGCGTTCTTGTGTCCCATGAAAGGACGTCCAACGCTTCTGGCAGGACAGGGGCCGCACATTGCTTGGTATATTCCGCTCTTGCCACGGACGATAAAGCGATCGCACACGGGGTTTATTGGTTTATACTTCGGCAATCTCGCGTCCAATGGAACACCTAATGGTTTTGACGGGACGGCCTTAAAAACAACGAGCTTTCGCAAGCGAAAGAGCGAAGCTTCTTACAGGAGAGAGCCCCTGAGCGACGTCGTTGTGTCCTATTTAGCGGTTTTCGCGCAAACCTTTGCGTAGCGAAGATTTTTGTTGCTTGTCTTTTAAACAAAAATACGCAGGCAGAGCTCGCCTCCGATCAACCTCTGCGAAGCATTGTATGGTTGCTTCGAATCACTCGCAGAACTATTTAATTAGTTTGAATTACTTGGGAGAATTACGTAACGTGTCTGAGCGAACCGGTGATAGCGATAGGCCACCAAGCCCGAGGCCTTCGAAGCAGACACCGGTAGGCATGCGGTCCCTTGCTTTGGTCTTTCTTTCTTTCCTTCTTTCTCTCCTTCCTTCCCTCCTCCCTCCCTCCCTCTTTCCTTCCTTCCTTGCCTCCCTCCTTCCTACCCTTCCTTCCTTCCTTCCTTCCTTCCATACCTCTTTCCTTCCTTCCTTCTTTCCCTCACTTCCTGTTTCCTTCCTTCCTTCCTTTCCTCCTTCTCCTCCTCATCTTCCCTCCTCCTCCTTCCCTCCCGCCGCCTTCCTTTCTTCCCTCCTTATCCTCCTCTTCCCCCTTCCTCCTCCTCCTCCTCCTCCTCCCTTCCCTCCCGCCGCCTTCCTTTCTTCCCTCCTCCTCCTCCCCCCTCCTCCTCCTCCTCCTCCTCCTCCTCCTCCTCCTCCTTCTTCTTCCTTCCCTCCCGCCTCCTTCCTTTCTTCCCTCCTTCTCCTCCTTCCTTCCTTCCTTCCTTCCTTCCTTCCTTGATTTCTTTCTTTCGTTGTAGCGTCGGAGTTGCACCGCTCGCGGGACCGAGAAGACAGGTTGGGGAGCAGTGGAGTTTAGGGTGTACGCACCCCTGCGCAGCCACATGGGCTGCCTCAGGAGTAGGCAAAGACTGCTTCGCGTTAAAAGCTATGTCGGATCTCAAGCCCTTCTCGACTGATGATTTTCCTTATATGTTTGCAGCTTCCCTAAGGCAGGGGGAAGGGGGGGGGGGGGGGGGGGGGGGCAAGGAGAAGATTTCAGGCGCATCACAGAACGGGGAAAATCCCCTAACGGGTCACGACGCGGCACCGGACGGCCTGCACTTCTCCAATAGGCCAGAGACAACTCTCCAGCGGCGATTGGTTGGCACGCACCGGCCTCCCCTGCAACCTGTACTGCAACTGCGACACGCGTGGGACGGGCAGCCGGTTATCAGCTGTGTTGCTCGCAGGGAATAATCAAGGTGGCGGGAAGTGCAGTCACGGAACACCGGTCACGCGTTTTGCTAAAACATCCTGTTCCCGCCGGTTCGGCGCCCTCTCGTGGCGTCACTACGGGGTGTCGCAGCTTGACGACGATCCGAGCTCAACGGAATCTCATCGCGGTCTCCGCGGGGCCCGCGTAACATGAGGCGCTACAAACAAGAGCCTCGCGTCCGTGCACAAAACACGCACTTCTCTTTCAAACACACACAAAGCAGCAAGGATGACTGAAACGAGCCCGGCAGTTGACACGCCGATATATGGCTCCAACCTGCTTCACTTCCTTTCTCCCTCTCTCTCCCCCTCTCTCTAGGAACTTCCCTCTCGGACGTCTGTCCATCTTTGGTGAGCGCCTCCATCCGCCACAATCACAGGCCCCACAAAGCTCAGCCCCGTACGCTTATTTCGATCAATCGGCTGCGGCGCGTAGCGAGCGTGCAAGTTTTTCCTGGGCATACCCCGTGCGGAGTTCCTCAAGGTGCGCACCTCGCCCCCCACCCCTTTCAATCACGGTGCGCGCCAACGCGGAGTCCGAAGCGCCTTTCCTGGATCCCGGGTGGCTCCGCTAGCACGTGCGCTGTTCCATTCGTTTCCATCCCTCTCGCACGTCATTACGGACCGTTTGTCGTACAACGGGCAGCGGCGTCAACCGTATAAGAAAGAAAAAACCGACGACGACGAACCAAAACGGAAAGAAACTGGTAGTCGGAACGAACGTCTCGCGCACTGAACAAAAGCACGCACGCGGGAGGGGAGGATTGGGTAGGAAAGAGAAAATAGTAGGAAAGAGAAAATAAAGAAGAATGGGGGGATGAAATGAGGTCAGGAAAGTCGGCGGCGGTCGTCGGTCACACATAACGGGCGGCGAAAGGGCATGCAAACAAAGCGACCAATAACCTGCAGGCACGCCCCATAAGCGCGGCCCACAGATGTGAGGGCGCAGCCAAATTCACGCACAGACGCTTATTTTACGAGCCCGACAACAAACGAGCACAGACTCCGCTGAAAGAGGCGAGGGCGGGTGTGCGTCCGTGATGACCTCATAGCCTTGAAATAGCAAGGAATCCCGGAATTGGACGAGATCAGACCGTGCACGAAACTGAACAGGACGACTGAAAAGAGGGCCACAGACATGCACACCTATACGTCCTGTCAAAAGGAGCTTCCTTATTCTAGGAGGCAAAACCCGGACACTACGCACGAGGTGCACACAAGCGCTCAGTACGACACGGAACGTTCATCAGTATTTAAAATCTCTCTCTCTCTCTCTCTCTCTCTCTCTCTCTCTCTCTCTCTCTCTCTCTCTCTCTCTCTCTCTCTCTCTCTCTAAAGAGCAGAGCTGCGAAAACATGCGCATATTAGGTACACACACAACCTCCTCCTAAAGCCTCAAACTTAATGCTAATGCATTATCTAACCTGACCATACTCGTAACATATCGTCGAAGTACTAACGAGCGTTGCAGGCCACATTGAGCGTGACTGTACAAATTAAGCGTGACTGTGCGAAGATAAACCACTACAGGTCCAGCTCTTATATGCCATATCAGATTTCACCGAGTATTTAACGATTCCCTACCATTGCGAGGGACTCGCATAAGCGTAACGAAGACTTCCGTTGTTTCGAAAAAAAAAATGCTGAACATATTCGCTATATGTCGAACTCTAAATGCCTCCGCAGAATTGCTCTGGAAGTTTTACTTTTCGAACTGCACACACGCCCCTACGGAAGATTTTTCTTCTGAAAATTTTCTCAGAAAATTTTATCCAACACTGTCCGGATGCCGTGCAACGTAGTTTTGTCTAAGCGCTTCGTAAATCGGTCGAGGTACCGCTGCAGGAAGCGGGCTTGCCACGACCCTTACCTTTCGCGATTGCGCAAAAAAAGCTTAATTCGCCTTATATTGAACTTCGAGCTGTACCGAACATTTTGATTTTTTTTAATGTGGAAGCATTATAAGGCTGTCCACGCACCCTGCGCGCACGAACACTGGTTCCCTCATGGAGGGGACTGCAGGTAACACATGCAAGTGTATATGTAATCGCTGACCTGTTCGTAATAGCAATTAAAAACAAACAAGCGGTCTAGGAACATTTGTTTGTTATGGGCAGAATGCCTTAAAAAAAACCTTCACTGTATCAATGTATTTTTCCCTAGTCTCACGTCTAAAAACTAAGCTGAAAGTTCTTGCATGGTCCACTCCCGGTGTCACTCCCTGGGACTTTTTCATCCTGACTCCTTCAGAAGAATACACCTACCGTAGATGCTGTTAACTGCGACATTTCGAATTATTGCTGATATCAAAACCCCATAAAAAAAATTCTGCACAAGCCGCCTATTTTTTACATGCGTTTTATCGATAATGTTAAAATCAAACTTCGCGTCCTATTCAAATTTAATACATGCATGTTCGCCTGTACCGCGCGCCCGTTTGGTGCCAGGTGAGGTCGGTCGGTGCACCTAGCGGCGGCAACCAACAGCAGTTAGTCTCAAAACATTTCGAAACTTCCGAAATTTTTCCAAACTTCCGAAACTTGACGAACTTTCGAAACCCTTCGCAACCTTCCGAAAATTTCTAACTTTCCGGAACTTTCGAAAACATTTGAAAGACTACTAACACAGCCGTGGCGCGGAGGAAAACGCGGCAGCGTCGGCGATGAAGAGGCGACAGGTCGACGACTCCACGGGCAGAGCCATAGCCGCGTGCATAAGAAGCTAGCATCTCGGTCGGCGACCAGATACACAAACGCGCGCGAGCCAAGTCAGAACAAGATCCGCCCCACAAGAGGGCTCTGAAAATGGAGGAGGAGAATGTACACTTTGCCACGCTCTTTTCATATGCAGGAAAAGAAACACGTGTATGCGCTCCCTTCCCTTGTTGCTTCGTCTCGCCGTCTCCTCGGAGCGTCCCAGAACCATCTCCGAGTAGTACGCTCGGCGGCGTGTCGTTGAGAGAGAGAGCAGCGGCGCGCGGGACAAGCGAAACACGGTGCCGACACTTCAAAAAGATCAACAAAAACGAAACGGCCAACAAGACGACAACAAAAACGTGTTGCGAAACGAGGCCCATCACGAAGATGACACGATGATGCCTGCTGCTCACAGCCCGTTAAATAGCTCCGCGCGCTGAGGGTGGGCGCGTTGACCTTGCGATAACGGGGGAAGGGGTGCTTTTCGTGTGCATCGACCAAAAAATTGAAATAAAGCTTCGAAATTTTAATCTTTATCGCTGAAAATTTATTTGTAGATGCAACGACATTCAAGACAATGCCCGGTACACGCACTTAGGGGTGTTGGCGGAAATAACATTATTCAATCGCAGGAGGGTCGAAAACTGGGCCAGTTTTTGCTATAATTCATAACGATGGAAGAGCGAAAACGTGACGGAACGAAGAGAAAACACAGTGCTCGTGTTCTCGTTTTGAATCGTCTTCGCGTTGTCTTCTCTTCGTCCCATCATGTACATTATTCAAGCCCTCCTGTTCGCCCGGATCCACCGACGCACCGTTGGGTGCGGATTTTTATATCATCATTACCAATCGACAATAACAACCATCATCATCATCAGGCGCGCCTTGTTTCCTGGTTTTTAACTCGGGGGAATAAAAACTTGGGAGGCGTAAACTCATCTTTCGACCGCGCCACATACTGCGGTACATGCACGCACACGCATGGGCTATTCCGATGACGTCAGCTGGAGCGGACGAACCACGGACGCGAAGGGCGACCACTTTCTACCATCTCCCGCTGGTTTTGTGAGCAACGCTTCAACTATTCCATTTCGTTGAAGTGTTGAGAAATACTAAGCTCGTTAACGTAAGCTGTTGCCCGGCGTCGCTCGACGAAATTTTCACCTTTTTATTGCGAGGCGCATATGTAGCTCTCACGTGACGTCACAAAAATGCGGCAACAAAGGCGCTGACAAAAAAAAAACGATAAAAACAAAACTGAGACGCCGCAAAAGAAAAGTAAACGACGCTGCGTGCCATGCGAATGGTAGAGTATACGCTTTCAATTACGGTGTAGTAGTGTTCAGCGGCCTACAACTTTATTAAAACGGGCTCAAGAACTGAAACCCTTCCCGTTCCACCGAGGCCTAGAACTGTCCCCCTTCTATGTTTGTTTACGCACGCTCAAAGCCAGCCTACAAACCTTTTCAGCTTATTTGTCAGCGAACAACTATTTTAACGCCGATTTAAAATTCGACAGGATGGCCTCACTGTGCATACGCACCATAGCCCTGCACACGCCAATAAGTTATCAACGTTTAAAAATTGACCATGTCTGTAAGCTCCACCTGAAGACAAAATACAACCTTGTTCAACAAGAAGGGACCTATGGCTTTCAGCCACTCATTCAGCTCCATTACAACCACGAAGACGTTTTTGAACTGAAAAAAAAAAAACGCAAGAAATATTAAAGGAGCCATGAAGAGAAAATAAAACTTCGTTTAATTTGACAGAACTAGGATTCAGTATCTCACTCAGCTCGATTAGAGCCACAGAAGATGTTTTTTAACGAAAAAAAAGCAAGAATTATTTAAAAATTTCAAATTTTGCGCCACAGTGACGTGTTATGAGCAAGAATGACGTCATACGGGCCAGCAATAAAACGTAATTTTCAGTGCGTTGACTGCACGTGAGCATTCGAGTGATGCGGTCAAATGGAACTAGAGGCCCCATTGCAGACGTCCAGTCATGTGTCGTCGCGACAGGTGAGTTAGGCGGCCGCCAGTGGCACAAACAAGGTTCCGTGACGTCATAAGAAAGTTGCGGGAAATTGGCTAGGGGGTCGCGACTGCGTCAAACGTTTTCTTTAATATCTCCGTTATTTGTTCAAAGATTGCGATGATATCGGTATCATTGTTATCGGGACTAAGCAGTCTTTCTAATAAACCCAACTTGTATTTTGTCTTCATGGCTCCTTTAAAGAAATTTCCAATGATACCGGTTTTATTTTAAACTTCGAACAAATAATCGAGTTGTTGGGGAAAACACATAAGGCAACTGTGCGCCTCCCCAGCCACTTTCCAGCAATTTTATATGACGTCACAGAATTCTGTTTGTGCGGTGGGCGGTCGCCGACATTAAACATATCGCTCAGACACGTGACTTGATTAGAAGTACTGGGGCCTCTAATTTCAATTGGTCGCATCACTTGAATGCGAAAGTGCAGTTAACACGCCGATAAAAGCATTTTAACAGCGGAGCTATTTGAGCTTTAGCTCGGTCCGGTGGCGTAAGCAAATAAAAAAAACGGCGCCGCCTGTAAAGGGTGCACCACCGCGGATAGGGTATTCTAACAGTGAAGCCAGCTTTCGCGGCTGCTCGGGTGTGACGCAAGGGGGTTTATGCACAAGCGCACCCCTTACCATACTCGGTTACAACTCAAGAACGGCACCACCTCATGTAGTGTATCACTCCGCCAAAGCGCCGGACCCGTGACGTCAGTGCGCGCGCACGTTTTGAAAGGGGTTTGCTATGAATGCGTGATATCGTCTGCCTTGTCTCACGCAGTTTGTTTGTCGTCACTGGAGTCGTTTATAAGCACATTAAGTCCAAAAAATCACGGGAACGGCTCACGCCATGTTCAAAATATTCCCAGTAACGCCCTACTTGCGCCGCGCGCAGAAACATCCGGCTACGGTGATGTGGCACAGCGGCAACTTCCGGTGCCGTTCTTAAGTTGTCACCGAGTATATACTAACTTTAAGGGGACAGTCTTTCTTGAGCGACTAAAACGCAAAAAAAAAATGGCGCGGCTCGCAGTAGTGGTGCAAGGCTGGCGAAAAAACAGCGGGGTTCGGGGTCGACCTATGCGCTTCCCCCCCATGGTATTCGCTGCTAGTGTGGGGGACCGACCGGAAGGGCCTTGTAAAACCCGGCTAAACTTGTCCTCACCCCTGAACACTTAGCCAATAGCCTAGCAAGAACGTCGCAAAACCTGACAAAACTTAGCAAATCCTACCAAAATCAGAAGAAGCTAGGTAGGCCCCCATCTCCGCTGTTTCCGCAACCTTGCATGCACCACTAGTAAAAGCTTCGCTTTTTTTTTTTTTAGTGCCGGCCCATATTACGTCAATCATGGCCCCTCCGATTCCCCCGTTCCCCGATTGGAGGAGTGAGATAGCAATGCCCCTCTCCGATTAAACGGCCACGTCACATCGAGATGTGATCCCTCACCTCGCGCGGAAACCCTAGCTGCTGCAATCATACTTATCACAAACGCTCATGTAACACCCCCTCGTGGGGGTCTTTAAGGAGATAAAGTTTAGTGAGAGACACGACGGCAGGCCAACCTCTTTTTATCTTCTTGAGTCAGTGTCCTCCTGTATGCCATTGTACCGTTGTTTATAAATGCTGTTTCACGCTAAAAGTACCGGCAATGGTCACCCCAAAACATACTCATTCCAGACGAGTTAAGTTCACCTTCTGACTGAACGTCGCTTTTCACTGTCTTGCTCCGGGTACCCGTCACGAAGCCAACGAGTATCTAAAACCGGGACTATGCTCCCAGCTGAGCCGTTCATAAGTTCGCTTTTTTTGTTTTTGTAGGCAAAACTTCACCGAAAAAAAAAAAAAACAAGAGGTTCAGACTGATACCGGATATCCTGCAAAGCGCACGGCTTTTCCGTAAAAGAGGCGTGCTGACCGAACTTCCCCTCAACACATGCACAAACAGACCACATTTTTTTGAAGCAGAGTTGCCTCCAAAGAAGGCGCTTTTAAATGCACTCCTAGTAGAACGCCGCCGTTGCGGAGGCGTTCTTCGCTGCTGCGCACGACCGGCCCGATTTCCGGCCTCTCAAGGACCATATTTCCGGTGGAGAAAAAACAAAAACAAAAAAGAAGTCGCCCGTGAGCTTTCTAAATTCCGTATCTCCAGCCACGGTCACTCAATGCAAACAAACGCGCATTCGTACCGAGCCACCGCTCTATACCGATCCACTGAAGGGCTTCTGCAAGCGGCGTATCTAAACCATGTCATGTCGGCCCGCTCTGGGCTTTCTTCTGGGGGAAAAGATTAAAATAGATTTAAAATATGTTATACTCTCAACGGTTATTGTTGAAACTTGCTCGGAGGTATCTTCCGATAGAAAGGAAGAACTTTACATAGTTATCTTAGCTTTGAAATTTCGTGTCACCAATCTTTTAAGGCTATGCCCGCGTCCAACAGGCGCAAATATTATTCCGGCTTGTGATAGAGCTATATCGGCGTTCGGAAAGCAGCGCCCTGAAAAAGCCCTTATGTCTATTCGTTCTAAATTGATAATAACAGTGCAATATATCATTTTTACAACAAAGCTGCTATAGGGTACATCCCCGACGGTCTTCGTGACACCGTCGTGTGCCGTCATGCGCGTGAAAAACGAATACAACCATCCGCGGTGGCTCAGTGGCTAAGGCGTTGTGCTGCTGAGCACGAGGACGCGGGTTCGATCCCCGGCCGCGGCGGCCGCTTTTCTAATGGAGGCGAAAAGCGAAAACGCCAGTGTGTTCGACATTTCGGCGCACGTTGAAGATCCCCAGGGGGTCGAAATTAACCCGGAGCCCTCCACTATAAGGCACGCCTCATCGCTTGCGTAGCGTCAACGTGTTAAACCTCACAATCAATCAAAAGCGAAGACGAAAAAAATATTAACCAGAAACCCCAAATCGAAGAACGCGGTTCGCGGAGATCACATAATGACGCGGTTGTAATATATTCGAAAAAAAACGTACATTTCATAGTTTTGTTTCCCAATACGGCAATTTGACTCAACTGAATGGAAAGAGTGCGCAGTTTGTGTGTTCAGGTTCAAATTTTCGCGTACGCAGTTCGTCGGTTCGCGACTGTACAAGAATTACAGGCAGAATTCATATCCGACGACTGTCTTTAAAGGGACTCTGCAACCCTTCCGATAAACGCTTTCACTCTTTCCTCTGCATCTGGATGCACTGCAAAGTCTAAAGTTATCGCCAGCACAGAGCGGCACTGCGTGATTTGCTCGTTGCGGCAGATTCGCCTTCCGTTTTTGCGGCTTTCTTTTTAAACTGGCTACCCTTAAACTGAAAGAAAGCCGGCAAATAACCGCTACGTCGCTGTAATGGCGTAATTCCGGCGGTCGAAGAACGCGAAGACCGA
The DNA here is from genome assembly GCF_048455015.1 of Haemaphysalis longicornis. NCBI lineage: Eukaryota > Metazoa > Arthropoda > Arachnida > Ixodida > Ixodidae > Haemaphysalis > Haemaphysalis longicornis. The sequence continues at coordinate 119,204,719 of NW_027526445.1, forward strand.
GAAAGAGAGAAAAATCTTTTGAGCCAGTTTCTAGGTTATCCGAACGGGCATAGAGCAGGAATTTTTAGATGAGATAGTGCGCGACCCCCATAACCTAAATATCGCATGTGTTGGTCGACTGCGTTCTGGAAGCATTAAAAATTTCGGAAAAAAATTACCCCACCTTCCCGCGAGGGGAACCCTGTGGAGATGCGACGCATCTTGGGGGTTCACTTGGTGTTTCCGTTGGGTTGATTCTCTAATTGCGTGAAACGTGTGAGGAACGCGTATGATGTATTCTTTATTTAACACGCGGCCTAACGTTAACGATGACGGCCTTGTGGTCGCTGAAGTGTACGGGTAGTGGATGGTGAAGTAACGGGACCACCGTGCGATTTGCAGCGAAGATCATGTCTATGCACGTCCCGAAATCGGAACGCCGGTGCTGGAACGACCGCGGCTATGACGCAACACAATCCAACACAATCCACTTTATTACAATCCAATCCAAATCCAAGCCAAGCCAAGCCAAGCCAATCCAATGCCCCTCGCGAGAGAATGTTCGCTATCGGAGAGGAGAGGGGGTGAGCGGCGGAGAGCGCAGCTCGTGCGGCGAGGAGAATGGGGGAGGGGTGTGGACGGACAACAACGCCGTATGGAGGGACAAGGCGAGTGAATGAGATGCAGCCGCATCTAAAATGTTGGGAAAAGTGTTGCAGGGTATGGGAAGCGCTCATTCTACACCGGACAAGGCCAGAGAAAGGAACGACGCGCGAAGTAAGCAGGCGTTAACACCCCGCTTCTAACAGCACTGGGACGATTAGCGTCACTTAATTCATTGCCGGAATTATATACGTGTATATACAAAGTTTTCAAACCATGCTGCCCAAAATCACCCACGTACAACGCCAAAATGCATTCCGAAACATAATAGCCACGCCAGCACGAGTGCGATAATCGCATTTCGTTCGCACGGATCGCAGAGAGAGAAAAAGAAAAGAGAGAGAGAGAGAAAGGAAGACCACCCATCAGAGCCGGCCTTAATTTCACTGACCCCGCGGCCCCAAAGCTGTCAGCGGTATATCGTAATTGCGCCGCCAAGCACAAAAAGAATTCGGCCGACACGGCTAACACGCTTCGTATGGGTCTCCCTCTGCCCTCCTCCTCCTCCTCCTCTCTCTCTCCCCTCCTCTTCATAGTCATTTGGTTCTCTCTCGCCCTCCCAGTTTCTTCCACTAACTTAGTCACCAGCGCTCCTCTAATGACGTGAATTGCCGAGGCGGCGGGAAAAGGCATTTCCCCTGAAATCGGCCAAGATAAGAAAAAGGATTCCCGAAACAACCGCGGAAGAAGAAAAGACGACCACAACAAAAACAAAACAGAGAGAGAGAGAGAGAGAGAGAGAGAGAGAGAGAGAGAGAGAGAGAGAGAGAGAGAGAGAGAGAGAGACTTCCGATCGATATACGTTTTGAACGAGCAAAAGCGCGAGGCCCTTGGCAGTCTCTTGGCAGTTTCCGCTAGACAAGTCGGCGTGAAGACAAAAAAAAAAGAGAGAGAGAAAGAAAGAAAGACAAGAAAATCGAAAGAGAGAAGAAGGAAGAAGCCAAGACAAGCCGGGAGTCGCTGTGCGCAGAGGGCAAGCGACGAGGAAACGTTACGCGCTTAGCGCAGGGAGCGGAAGTCAGTGGAGACTTCTCCCAAGTGCTGCCGCCTCCGCTCGAAAACGACCCCCGGGGAGACGCATTCGCGCGGACGAAATGCAACCGCCGCGGTTATACACCGCCCGAGGAGGAAATAAAAATAAAAACAAACTACGTATATACGACCGACGTACGCTGTCGAGCAGTGCATCTCGCTGCGGTGCAGCGTCATCGATAACGACGTGTCCATGTGCGGTTATTCCGGAAGACATCAGAACGAAACCGATTGTTTAAAGAAAAACGCAAGAAAGAAGACAGCCCACACGCCTGCAACGAAGCGAAATAAAGCAAAAGAAAAACGTCCGACAAAAATAAAAACAGAACTGGGCCACAGGCAGTGGGACATAAGAATGGGAGGAAAGAATAGTACAGAAGCGGAGTTGCATTTTTATTTATGGGACGAAGACGTAGGGACTCAAAAGCACCGAAAGTGAGGACTTACGGACTTACGGCGTGATAAATCCAACGCAGAAGCAAAAAGAGAATTCATCACGGCACTTAAGTCTGTTCATCTGCTTTGCAGCCACAGCATCCCAACCTACCCTGGCGACAGTATCAGAGACGTGTTTACTGGTACACGTATTTTCTTGTCTTCCTGGGCTTTCGTTTTATCGTATTTCGGTCAGAACTATTACTTGCCCAGGCACACTGGCGACACTCGGCCCTATATAGCTTCCTTCGAGTCAGAGTTCTCCGTGCCTGGTGTGCAGCTCTTCTACTCACGAGCCGTCACAGTGGCCCGTCACGCAACGTGACGTCACCACCGCCGGAAAAGAGTCGATGTAGCGCTGTGGTACCGCAATCCGCTCCTGCTATAAAGGCCCGCAGACGATTTCCATGCGCGTACACTTCAGTGCACCCAATTTTCCTTCCGAATAGCTTTATCTAGATTAGTTCACATAAATTCGCACTTCAGCACGAATTCCGACATTTTAAAGCGAAGCTGTTTTTGCCCCACTTAGGGAGACTACACAAAAACAGCGGGAAAGCCAACTTTACACAATGCGAGGGCACATAAAGATGATGGGTCATCAAGCGGCTCAAATGAAAAAAAGAGAAACGCTTCGCGTAGAAAGAATCTACCCTGGTTCCCTTGCGTTATGAAGCCGACGTCCATCCGATTGCGGCATTTCGACTTTTTTTCTCTCTTTAGTACATGGCAAATTAAGCACCCAGAGGAAAGGATCACACATAACGGCTAGGACACAATACGAAAGTTAACAGGCATCGCGAGAAGAAGGCACGAAAGCCCAACTGCGGTTTGTCGACCTTCAAAACTCAGGTATGCAGACATACGCGTCTAAAAGATACAGCCGCTCGCTCCAATGAATTGCGCGATTCCAACACTGTCAAAGAAGTTTAGATTTGGGCTTTGACTCAGGTTGGACGGAAAACATTTGTGCATTTTATCCATCGTTCTCCTAATAAAGGGGCCTTAATTTTGTTCGTAAATGTTGTTCACTCTTAAAGGAGTACTGACACGAAATTTCAAAGCTGAGATAACTATGTAAAACGCTTCCTTTTTATCAGGAGATATCTCCCAGCAAGTTTCAACAGCAACCGTTCAGCGAAACATATTTAAAATCCATTTTAATCTTCGCCCGCACGAGAAAGCCCAGAGCGGGCCGACGTGACATCATCTGCTACGTGCCCCAAACTGCCGACGTCGGGGCTCCCGTGACGAAGCCGACGCGCTGGCTGTGGTTGGCGCGCGCTGCTCGGGCGTGTGTACACGTCATGGTTTTGGGACTGACGTCATGCTGCCCGGGCCTGTGGGGACGGCGAAAACCTCGGCCGGTCTGGGCGCGCGCGAGCGCTCGCTCGCGCGCGCTTCCAGAGAGGCAGCGATACGGCAAGAATGGTGACGTCATGTTATACATGCTGTCATGGCGGCCGCTCGGCGTTTTTCAGTCGAAACCGAAACTGTCACGAATAAACGACGCCGTAAATGAATGTTTACGCTGCGCTCGACCGTCTAATCTGTCATTCTATGATTAGTGGGCCGGTAGGCACGCATAGCAGCGAAAAAAACGTCACATAAAAATTTCGTGTCAGTACTCCTTTAACAGGGGCTATCATATTATACAAAAAAAAAACGCCGCTTTCGCGCACAATGTGTCAGTCGAGGCCCGCGCCTTAAAAATGGAACACTGAGGGACTACCATGCATCTCTGGTGCTTCGAGTTTCAGCGCCGGCATTGAATTGTCCCTTCTGATTTAAATTACCCGCCCCTATCTCACGGACCAATCACCTTCGAGGACACGGTCCTCCTCGATCATGCACCCAGCGGTTCAACGCTCAAGTTTTTTTTTTTTTTTCCTCCTTTTTCGCGAGCACTAGAACACCGCACCCGGCACTTACAGCCGACAACGCAAAAAGAAAAAAAAGGCAACCCTTCCAAAAGCTGCTTCCCTAATGTAATTTCGGGGACCTTAGGGGGTTCTTAACGCATTTAGAACGCTTGTGGGTACACACAGGAGGATTTTGTTTCTCGTCCTTATTTTGCGGCGACCGGGAAAATTAGCGGACGACTTCCCGAACCTAATGAGATTATCCCGCGCTAGCTTGTCATGCGGCTCCTGCCTCCTTCGGCATAAATTATTTACGACGAGAAAGCAGCACTATGAATCCCATGAGGCTAAAAAGCCGGCGCTGTGTGCTGAACACCGCCGCAAATTTTTGCGCGCCCTTAACAAAAAAAAAAAAAAAAAGGCCGCGCATCTGCTCACCTCGCAGCAAATGTCGAAACATGACAGTCTTCTGCCGTCCGTGCGCATGCGCAAATGCTTCCCTCTTCTTCCCCTCCCGTCTCGCTCCTCCCCCGATAATGAGGGTGGAAGTTCGCTCAAGTCAATTCAATTTTCCCGCGTTCCACAGCTCGCGCGCTATCTACCAGAACCTTTCGTTACTGTTGGACTCGGAATGCCGCCACGAGGTCTAGTCCCGGGTGGGCGCTCATTTTGTATTTTTGGGTCAAAATATTGTTTTCAACGCGTACTTTTATTTGATATCGCAAATATCAAGTGCACATGTACTTTCAATTAAAAGAACACTGCCTAGTACCAGTTATGTACAGGTGCCGTCAAAAGTAGTTGGAACACGGTCTCGTAAATTTACAGGAATTTGTTTCGGAAGCTACATGGCTGCATTGTTGTGCGTTTAAAGGAGTCCTCCCTAATAGAAAAATCTTCCTGTAAACCGGTAACGGCTGCCATAACGCCAGGAAGACAAATATGTGATATTCACAGATCCTTGTTTCAATTACTTATGACGGCACCTGTACATTGACGTTTTGTCTTAATATACCTAGTGTTTATTTCTTGCTTAACAATGTTGACAAATGAGAAGTATGGTGCCTCATTTAGTAATTTCGAAAGGCTTTGCCAATATAACCTTCTCTTTTCAGAATTCCTTTACCTTTTGGCCGGATGGCTGAACCGAGAGAGAGAGAGAGAGAGAGAGAGAGAGAGAGAGAGAGAGAGAGAGAGAGAGAGAGAGGAGAGAGAGAGAGAGAGAGAGAGAGAGAGAGAGAGAGAGGAGAGAGAGAGAGAGAGAATCAAAATCTTCGCGTTCAAGTAGCCCAAGAAAGACTATCGTCTTTAAAAAGTCACATGGCAGGAACAGGAAGGAACCTAAGCCAGAGACGCGCAGTGGCACGCACGTGACTTCTCCACTACTCTAAGCATATACCACACAAACCACAGCATTCAAAAGCTTTTTTTTTTTTTTTTTTTTTTTTTTTACAGGAGGTTGCTTAGCGGCACAAAGTTCTCTAGGTACAACGTTGCCCCTGCAGTACCACGCAGAAAAGCGAGCAAAGGCCGGTGCTGGGGGCTACCGCTGGAGATCTGGGGGTCTTCCAGGATGAAGCCCTGTGCCCCGAAGGTGTTGCATGCGTGCGGTTCGAAGTCCTCGGTAGACCCATAAGAGGTGGTTAGTGCCAGCTGCTGACGTAGGAAGAGTACGAAAAGGACGCTCTCGCGATACTTTACTGTACCCACCATCGTCACTAGCCCGTTTGTGTCCGTTGCTGGACAAACGCACCTCCCGTGTTTTTCCAGCCGTTCCTGTCTTGCGATGCCCCATGCATTCTTTGCCTCCGAATTTTCCGATCTCATCCCTCCGTTGAGGTAAGGGTGCTGCTGTGCTTCTAGTCCCGTGTCTCGTTATGGTAACTCTATTGCCCTGACGGCCCACGGGTAGTCAGTTTCTTGCATTAAATGCACGCCCATGTCCACTTCTTCCTCCTCTTTTGAGCTGTGATGTCTTCTGCCCGAGTTTGTTCGCTTCCTAAGCGTTGCTCTTATCATTCGTATTTCCACTAATCGTTGGACAGGGCTAAACTTTGCTTCAAGGCATCTAGACCCAAATTTACCTAGTTTCTTGGACTGGCCGAGTAGCTGTTGGTTGCTAGACCCCAGGAGAGGTGACGGTCAATAGTGAACCGGAGATACGTGACCCAGGCCTTCCACCGGAGCTCCATGGAGTCGTGTACTTCCAATGGAGAGGTTCGAAACCGTGATTTGGTGTTGGGGTTGACCATGGTTTCAGACTTGGTAGGCGATATCCGCAGTCCCATGGCCGTGATATAGACATTTTGAAACCGTGCCCAGTGATATTTCGGGAATTTCCTGATTTGGTTGTTCTGAGAAGCTTTGGTCCCCTGAACCGCAGTGCAATGGATCGTCAGCATAAATGGAGATGCGAACACTGAGCCCCAGGTATGTTGGTATGCTGTCAGGCGGGCCGTCCAGCACGAGCTTGAAGAGCAGCGGAGTAAGCACTGCACCTTGGGGCACTCCGGCACTGGCCCCTCTTGAACAGCTCTTCGACTCAGTCCAAGGTGCCCTCAACCCGAGAGGCAATTATCGGCAGGGTCTTTTCCCTCTTTTTTTCTTTCAATAAGGCAACACACACTAATTTTATTTTCAGTTCAATTAATTCCCTGACGTTTTCTTCGCACCGTCAGCAATTTCGCGCGCTATATCTCCGTTACGACGGCGCAGGACGCGGGATTTTCGGCCCACCGAGTCAACTGACGCTTTCGCACTAAAGTGGCAATGACCCAAACTGAATGGCCCAGAGAATGGCAATGAACCAGTGACTTTTACAAAAAGGTCAGTCCCACTTGTCAGAGACGAAAGCTTCAAAAGTTAGAAAAAACACAGGCCGGAACAAAATAAAGGAAAAAACAGAGAGTGGAATCAGAGGTTGCCGACGGGGTCTTTTGACACACGTCAACGGGGCGAAGCCTCGCTCAGTATATAAGTACACACGGGCAACGCTGGCTACAGCTCTATCACTGTGATACCACACAACGCAAACAAGTCACGTTCCATCGCATGGAAAAACTACCGAACAAAAATCGGAGCCCTTCCACTACTGCGAAGGCGGAACACCAGCCAATACGTATTGGTGGCAGAAGGCGGGAATTTCATGTCATTTTTAACTTTAATGTGAGCTACGTGTAATTACGAAAAGTAGATGAAACTCGGCCAAATGTTAGAGTCGTCTTCGCGGCTAATTCTCGTGTAGTTTGTTTCCGGATAGTTTCGATAAAACAAGAGTCCCAACCGTTTTCTGTAACCGCGCTCCCTCAGTAGACGGCCATCTATTGGTAGCATACGGTAATTCTGTAACGTTTACAACATCACTACAAAGTAATTAGGAACTTGGCGAATTTTTAACGGCCAATTTCAGTATGATTTTTTCCAAGATACCCGCATTAGATTGAGAGCTACAGGACGTTTTACACTCGCTCTGTATGCGAAAATTTTCATCTGACTCCGCTCTGTCGACGGACGCACACCTTGCACAGCTTCGCTGCAAAAGGAAATGCCAGTTCTTAGGGCCTTCGAGTGGAAATGGCAATAAAGCCTACTGCTCGGCAGGCATTTCTAACATTGAGAAAACGGCAAACACGACGGCCTTTTTTATTTTTTTGCCGCAACGAACGTCATGAGTCAGCCGTGGTAGAAACAACCCACTGCACATAACTCACCCACTGGCCTCGCACCCGAACATTACACCTTCGACTCAGCGTTCTGCGGTCTTCCGAGGCTCTGGGGCCCCAGGGACCGCGAGGGTCCGGGTTCTGGCCGAGGGCCGAAACGCACCGAGCCACATCATCCCATACATCAGCACTCACCCGTGCCGGCCACACACACGCACACATACAGAGAACAGCACACAACCAACGACGGGACCCTGCGGAGCTCCCCGCGCGAGAGACGTTTTCGCGCCACTGAGCAAGCAGTCAAACGCCGCCCAGATTACAAAGCTGTCCACGCATCGCCTGCTCACTCCCAGTATTGTTTCTTCTCGTCGCCTGAGTTGGAAAATTAGGTAGAGTGCCATCTTTTCACTACGCCTACCAATCGGTAAAAAACATAACGCCTGCTAGGCTGCTACGCGCGCGGCGTGACGATTCTATGGAATTCTGATCTAGCGGGCGTTCGATCAAATCCGTAGCCGCTCCGATCATTGCCTCCTCCTCGCCCTCTCCGCACGGCGTACTGAAACCGCTGCACTTCTCATCGCATCGGCCAACCCCCCAGGGGGGAAGTAGCAGGAGGGCGCTGGCTGATCGCGTTATCATGACGGAGTATGTGAACGACGCTGGAAACTGCGGCTCGTCAGATTCGATGGGAGCCTCGCCACCCACCCCTTGGTGGATACTTTCTTTCCTGTGCCACCCTTTTCTGCACGGTTCCGTGGCCTCGTTAGAAGATTCTGGCTGGAATGTCGGGCTCTAGCTGTCGGCTTTTTTTTTTTTTTTTACTCTTTGCTTCTGAACGAACCAGGACTTAAGATTTCGGCACTTACAGTGGTCGTGGCGGCTGAACATTGATTTGTGAGATATGTGAAGCGGTAACGAGCTCCGGGACACGCCCGGGCCCGAGAATTGACTGCGACACCGACCGGCCAACGCTGTTGCGTATCTTGTATAAGCGCAGACTCGATAAGCGATAACGTCGGCCTACGGAAGCTGTAATGCCCAATCATAAAAACGGGCCCCACGAAATTTCAATAATATTCATTCAGCTCATCGAACAGCATTTAATCCCTTTTTTTTCTGTAGCACGCATCGACAGCGAGAGAATGAAATAATCTTGCTTGGAAACGATAACGAAGTTGGAATGATACCCCATTACCGGATTCCTTTTTTCTACCCCAAGCCCCCTCAATCATCCCACTTTTCTTTTTCTCTCTACGAATACTCACTGTTGACAACGAAATTGACTTATTTCGTCGCTTGCCGTAGGTTTAAGTTTGCCGCAGACTTACATTGATTGATTGATTGATTGATTGATTGATTGATTGATTGATTGATTGATTGATTGATTGATTGATTGATTGATTGATTGATTGATTGATTGATTGATTGTAGGGTTTAAGCACCGACGCAACGCAGGCGATGAGGAGCGCCGTAGTGGAGGGCTCCGGTAACTTTGACCACCTGGAGATCTTTAACGTGCGCCGATATCTCGTAAACACGAGAGACTTACGGACACCCCCTGCCGCCAACAAATAGCAACAGTAAGGGCACAAGATTTCACCGCCCGCATGAAATGAAACCATATACATATCGCCTGCTGTGACGTAGGCGAGCAACCGCTCCCGTTTAGGCGTGTGTACCCACGGAGGCTTCCGGCCCCTTTCAGCGGAGCGCCCTCTAGGAGCCGCAGTGGATTTCAACACACGGCCTAACAACCTTTTTAGTGACGCTAAAACTAGCTTTGTGGGCTTTGAAATGGAGGAAAGAGAAGCTTGCTTCCCTTCAACGGCATTGTTTATTTGCGTCATAGCGCTGAACCGGAAGCCGTCCTGACAAGGAAAAAACTCTAGAACGTTACATAAACACTACGGTCTAATACGCTCGTATTACAAGAAGAGGCAATTCTCTTTGCGAATGTACTTCGCTCTGGGCACAAGCTCCCACCTCAATTTTGCATGCCTAGTTCACGGTCTAACGAATACGGCGCAACTACTCCGCGCCACCTACTTTGCAATAACGGACAATAAAGGTCGTAGAACCGAGGCAAACTGCTTCACTTAAAACGCCTTACGCCAGCTTACACCTTACGCCAACGTGTTCTTTTATGCGTGCGTGTGTGTGTGAACGCCATGGACAGATTTCTTTTTTGTTTTTATGGTGCACGCGTTATTAAACCGTTATGCAGGTCGCCAGGCGAACGCCGGAAACTGCCCACGTGCAAGACTTTCATTCCTACGAAGCAGCTTGAACATATCACGGCCCCATTGTCCACCCCTTGGAATTTCTTCGTTCCGTCAGCACAGTATGCTTTGCGGCAAAGCCAACTTTCTGTCGAAAGCTTGTACTTTTCCGCCAAGTGTAGATATATCGAAAAAAATTTCCCCGCATTTCCCCGAGGGGAAGAATGTGAAAGTGCGAATGCATGAGTTGAATTTGCGCGGTTCGGTAATGTTCGCGAAAGAGAGATCACACACACACACACAACTACAAAGAAAGAAAGATGCATTTATTCACAGACACCTATTTGTGTTGTCGTTGTACTTGATTGCTAGAGCGGATCTCAGCTTTGAAATTTCGTGTCAGTACTCCTTTAAGCGGGTGCATTAGCCCTTCTCACGCCCGATTCCTGGCTAATCCCCCACGTGAGTATGTGCCATGTCTGCGGCCAGGCAGCGCGCGCCCATCTCCCCCCGTTGCCAAGGAAGACGAGGAGCGCGCGCACCCGCAGCTGTTGCTATGTGGACGGACGGCGGTCACCGGAATTCAGGGTCGCTTATAAAGTGCATTCGCACTTAAAAAAAAATCGTAGCTCGACTCGCCGCCCCGACGACCCTACCATTACGGCGAGTTCCATTTACTCGTCATAACTAACATCCCTAGCTCCTGCTGCCTGTGTAAGGGCTTCTACGGGAGGAATATACAACGGCTGTAACTCGCGTTTTACCTTATTTATCCCGAAACGAAATTCACGGCGTTGAACGGGCGACTACATAACCAAGTTTCATCTAGGTAGGTATCATGGAAAACTATCAGTCTCGGTTTCAACGTAAATAACACGGAGCCGCCGCCCCCGAACCATTCCAGCCCCGTGTTTGCTCGCTAGTATAAAAAAGGGACCATCTCCCCGCGAGGGGGACTCGAGTAAATGCGTCGCATAGGGGGTGGGTGTATTGCGTTAACGTTTAGTGTTTGGGGAGTTGGTGGTAGCGAATGCGTTGTATCAGCAGCTTCTTGACGTAGTTTGAATGAGTCAAGGATATAAGGCGCGTTCGTAGCCTCCCATCCTGTGTCGGCTTTGTGGCGCAGTGGGAAGAGCACCATGTACCTCGCGTTCCGCCCACAGGTAGTGAATGCGTTGTATCAGCAGCTTCTTGACGTAGTTTGAATGAGTCAAGGATATAAGGCGCGTTCGTAGCCTTCCATTCTGTGTCGGCTTTGTGGCGCAGTGGGTAGAGCACCATGTACCTTGCGTTCCGCCCGCAGGGTCGTGGGATCGAAACCAGGCGCCGGTAAGTATTATTTTTTTATATAGTGCAGGGGAAGGGGTGCGGACCTGTTGTTGAGAGCGAGGAGGGTAGCGTGATGCGGGAGAGGAGGAGTGGAGGAGAGGGCGCACCTGGAACGGCTGTTGCGGACGCCGAGGCACGCCAATGCCGACAACGCCGGGTGACATCGTGAGTTAAAGAAATGCTCTGCATTTAAAATAAGTTCTTCCACGTTTCGTTAATTAACGTTTGAAAACAGCCCGGAAGACGGGGCTGAGAAAGTAATAGACGACACAAGCGCTGACGACACAGTCCCGTCTTCCGCGCTGTTTTCAAACGATATGATGTATACCAACAAGCCCTTCAGTTCACCCTTTTGTCGTTAATTAAGCTAAGTAATCCAGCAGAATGCCAAATCTGAAATTAGAAGCAATCGTCTTTTGTTCCTTGCGCTCGCTGGGACTGCTTGCTGGTCAATACGATCGTAAAGAAAACGTTTTTTAAATTGCAATTCAAGGCGCACATGTCCTTCATTTTGTAACTGCCATTGGTACTGTAGAAAGGTTTAGCTGACCAATCATGGAAGCATGGATGAGTGTCAGTATTTTTTTCTTAAACATATTCTCTCTCTCTCTCTCTCTCTCTCTCTCTCTCTCTCTCTCTCTCTCTCTCTCTCTCTCTCTCTCTCTCTCTCTCTCTCTCTCTCTCTCTCTCTCTCTCTCGTGGCACCACATTTCCGTTTGTGCCCGAAAAGAAAAACAGTCGTTGCGAAATTTCCGTTTCCTTTCAGTTTTTTTGCCCTTTTGTCACACGTGCCCAGACCGGCCAACTACAGCGGAGGCGACTGAGCGGATATCCCAGCGCTGCCGAAACACACACAGCAGCAAGCGTAACGTACCCGTAGCGAGAAATGGTCGCCTACAGGAGCAAAAAACGCGAACCTGACCCCGCAGTTTAGTCCAGAAAAAAGAAATAGTTGAAGCATTACGAAACAATTGCGTTTCGTAAGCAGCGAGACGCGCGCACACAATCGTCCAACGTGCCAGTAACCCCCGCCCACCCCAGGAATTACACCTTTTCGCAATCAGCCGTGAAGGCTGTATGTAGATGCCTTTCACAAACCTAATCCTTTTCCGCAACAGCGGTATTGCAAGCGAGCGCCCCCACTTTTGCCGGGTGGCGCAGTTCTACGTCACAGACGCTAACAACGATACAAGAAAAAATTTGCACGTCTGAATATTTTACACTGCGTATGAATGTTTGAAACTTCGAATACGAGTCGGATAGTTTTCGCTATTCGATTCGCATTACAATCGATAATTTGATATTTCGGAATATTCGGTCTCGGCCGAATATTCGAAGTGCTTCCAACACTGCGGATTTGCGCGGGAGAATAGTATTTGAAACTTCGAATACGAATCGGAAGAGAATTCGTTACTTCGATATATCCGGTCTTGGCCGTATTTGAAATTTCGAATGCGAATCAAAAAGTTCTCGTCATTCGATCACATTACAATCGAGAATTCGGCACCTCGGAACGTTCGGTTCTGACCACTGATCTCCAACTAAGTGGACATCAGTGGTTCTGACCGAATATTCGGACGCGCTACCAACATTGGGGATTCCATCGACTGCTGAACTTCCAGTAGCTCTATGAACTCAGCGTCTGAGAATGAACAGTGTCAGTACCTCATGCCGGTAAAACTACTTGCATTTTGCAAAAAAAAAATATATATATATTTCCACCCTGGAAGACTTTACACGGCAGATGTCAATCAATCAATCAATCAATCAATCAATCAATCAATCAATCAATCAATCAATCAATCAAATATTACGTATTCAATACATAAAAGTGATTTTTTCCACGAATACTCGTATTCTGTACGATTAGAAAGCTTCACCATTCGAGCACACTTACAGAAAATATATGTCAACCAATCAATCAATCAAGCAATCAATCGATCAATTATGAATTAGATATTTGAAAGTAGGTTTTTTCTACGAATGCTCGTATTCGGTACGATTAGACAGCTTCACCATTCGAGCACACTTACAGAAATATGATTGCTGCATTTCGACACCACAATCACAATAACGGCAAGAAACTATGCGACCGAATGATGTAAATTCGCTCTAGCTGCGCAAGCACAATTCATCCGGTTCCTACGCGTCGCTGGGCAGACCCAAATGGCTCTTGCTTCTCCTCATTAATTAACGTGCATCACTGTTCTAGTTCAGATGTGCTTTTATTATTTATTTTATTTTATTATTTTATTTCCACGTCCATCGCCCTTTCCCCATCCGTGTGGGTCCTTCCTCCGCTAACACCGTTGCTGATCGCGGAGGTCGTGCACAAACCACACACAAACACCCGCGCGGCACCCCTTAGCCGCTCTCCCCCACTACGCATGCGCGACGCCTGCTGACGTCCCGCGTCCTCCTCCTTCTCCGCTCTACTATCGTTCGATGTCCCCTGCAGTGCTCGGCACTCGCGCTGTGCTATCGGCCGTTCCCCGCGTTCATTCGATCTGGCAAAGACTGCAGAGTGCGCCCACAGATGTCTCGTGGTCCACACCCCTAGCGATTGTACACTGAAAGTACGGCTCGCTTCGCCACAAATGTCGTCGAAAGACGATAGTCTTCTGTCACTCCTGCCCCGTAAATGTCTCTCTCCTCTTCCCCTACCGCCTCGCTAATCCCACGATAAACGCGGTGAAGGTTTGTTTGTTCGAACCAATTAAAATTTCCCGCCTTCTACTGCTTGCGCGCCATCTATTGGAACGTTTCGTTCCTGTTGGACTCGGAAATAAAGCCCTTTTCGTATTTTTGCCTCACGGCATTGACTCCGACGCACAGTTTTTATTTGGCACACAAGTATTTTCAATTAAGATAACACTGCCCGTACTTGTTAGGTATTGATGGTTTGGCTCAAATATGCCCAATGTTCTCATTTTGCTAGACGGCGCACGTCCCCAGGTGATCCAAATTAATCCGGAGCCCTCCACTACGGCGCGCCTCATCGCTTGTGAAGCGTTGGCGCGTTAAATCCCACAATCAATCAATCATTTTGCTAGACATTGACAGGTATGAGGTGTGGTGCCAGACTTAGTGGTATGGAAAGGTTATGCATTTATGCATAAACTTGTCGTTCGACAACTCCGTCATATTTTGGTCGGGTGGCTGAATTGGGGGACCAAAATTTTCGGGTTTGAGTAGCCCAAGGAATACCTATTGTCTTTGAGACGGGAAGGGGTGGGAGTTGGAGGGGATACCTCATCGAAGTGTACGTACACACAAAATGCCAGAAACGGCAATAACATCGCCAAAGCGCCATGACCCGACGCAGTCAAGACAACGGACGTTGTTGCGGTTCACGGCTGACACCCACCCTCGCCGAGCTACGCCCCCCCCCCCCCCCCCCCCCCCCCCTCTTTCCCGTCCCCTAAAACATCCCCCGGTTCGCCCTTCCGCGAAGGAGGAGGAAACAAACGAGTCAAAACGGGTAAAAAAGAAATACGACGCAAAACCCCAAGAAAGGGGCGTTGAAAAGCACTCTGAAGGGCGGCGGGATTGTTCAAATCCACGTAGCGTGTCATTCTTCTGCTCTAATAACTCTACGCCGCTACCCTCCCAACGGCCTGCTAGTGTTTTTGTTGCTTCCGTGCCCTCTCGGTGTGATTTTTGTTATTGTTCTTGTACAGAGTGCGTGCGTACTCAATGTACCGCAAGCGCGTTGGTAGGCGGCATGTGCCGAGCGAAAAACAGCAGACCGAGCCAAAAAGAACAATCTACTGACGCGTGCGACTACTAGTGGGAGAGAGAGAGAGATGCCTGCGGTATTTGTTGGCATTGTGCCCCAGCTGTTATGTCGCTGTGCTTGTGAAATAAACGTCACGCGATGGTTATAATGTTCGTGCCTCCGACACCGTGCAGCGCGCTGTGAATTCTGGAATGACCCGCACATAAGACGCGCGTTTCTGCATAACTTCACAAATTCGGATTCACGCTTCACTGGCGGAATTCCAGCGACACTAGCCATAGTTTGAGGACCCGGGAGCTATTGCAATAGGTCACAATAACATTAGTTGCTTTCGTTTTTTAAGCGTCTACACCGGATGTGCGCCGAAGACATAGGAGAAGCGCTACACAAGCACGCACTGCTTAAAGTTGCGGCAGCAGGGCCATTGTCGAAACAAAAACTAGTTTTTCTTTTTTTTAGCAAAGGAAATGATTAAAAATGGTTACACAGTGAACTAATGTTTCGGAAATCGACGAAAACGAGATTGGATTGCTGTCCGGACACTTCGAAGTACTGCTGCAGGCCGCCGTTTCCGTCTTCGGTCACGCCTACCACCACCACAGTCCATGAATGAATGAAAAAGAAACCGCGACCGGCACGGACGCCTACGCAACTGTTGTAGTCGAAAACATCGCTGTGGGTTGAAATAGTTCGGCTTAAAATACCTCTTGTAACGCCAACGTTCCTTTCATCACGTGCTCGACAAAAAAACCCCAATACCCGGAATACTTCGGAACGACATGGCTAGGAGGAAACCGAAAATTATAATAAGCGGTCAAGCAGCAGCGGTGGTTTCCGCCTGTGCAAACGAAAGAAACTGCGATCGAGCGAACGAAATGAGCTAACTCCGCAAGTTTCCGATCAACCCGTAGGTAGCGATTCACGGACAAATGGTTTGCGTGTGCGTGCGCCGCAATGACGCGACGGTCTTACGCATAGTCAGAAACGCCGCGTCAACTAAACAAAGCCGAGCGCTTAGGTTTGCAGCTTTGATAGCGAAGTACGGGTCGGGGAGAAAATCTCGCACGCGAGTCGCTCGGCGACTCGCTCCGAGCCGCAAACCTGGGCAGATCGTTAGCAGTCCAATTACCGCGCCGACGCAAGAACGCACCGAAGGACGTATAGTACGACGGGCGCGTGATACGGCAACGAAAAATTGGCTGCTCTAGTTTTTCTCCGGATGTTCGCCAGGCTTTCTCGGAGAAGAATAACACGAGGAGCGTACAAACTGTGAGCGCGATCGATACATATGTATGCCAGAAAGCCGTGTGCGAAGAGGTGTTTTGGTGATCACAGCTGCGGCAGTCGATGCGTTAATGCGGCGCCGATCGCCTTCGCTCCGGCTGTGCGGCGATACTGGGAAGGGCGGACCCAGCGTGTGTACGATACGGGGTCGGGTTGACAACGCCTCCCGATGCGATCTCTCCACTTACCGCGGCGATTCATCGGCCGGACACGAACGGCCACTTTGATCTTGTCAGTCGTCATGTTGGGGGCCGACTTGCGTCCGCGTTGCGCAGGCTACGAACACGGCAAACACGCACGTCGCATGCGGGCCGTCTTGCTAGCGGCCCGCTACATCATCCTGGGGCCGGCGAGTGGGCACGAAATCCTTTGGTTTCACACGCAAAATCTCCGATGTGATCGGGAGCAAACCCTGCGACCATGCTCCGACGCCATATTTCTGAGACGGGAGAAGTTGAGATGGCGCAATCAATACTCGAGGGGAAAAAAGCAGGCTTGCGAGCTCGATACCGTTTTTTGAATGGTTCAGCTCGGTGCAAATGAGGTAAAAAAAAGTGCACCGAATTACTTTTGTAAGATGTTCTTTTTAAACGTAAGACGCAAAATTTTGCATTCGGCTGTCTTGCAGACAAAACAGATAGAAAATTACGGGCTTAAAGTAGCCAGGAAAACATTTGCAGTCAGGCAACAAACAACTCGCGTAAAAACTACCGCAACATGCTTTTGCAGTCAATTGCTGTTCACCTTCCGCGATTAAATTGAGACTGTATTTAACAAGCCGTCTGTCATTTTAAGGCAGAAATGAAGCCGATAAACTGTAATTGTGTGTAATATTTATTTGTGATAACGCTACAAGTTTACTTCAAAACTTGTTTAATTTACAGATGCGAAAACAGTTACGTCTTAGGCAGGTTCATACCACGGTGTTCATACGCGCTGCACAGATAGCGGTAGGATTTACGGTGTTCTTCGTTGAAAGCCGGTGAAAACGCGCGTGTGATTTCAACGCAAACCTGTCAACCTCGCCGGCGTCTGAACGCTTGGCTAGCTCAGTCAGGAGTAGTAACTACACCCGGAGCTGTATACTCGATTGCAGAGCGATAAATAGCGCCCAAAAGCCAGCTATGATGGATGAAGACAGCGCAGGTTTCGGGGAACTGCTGCAGCAGGCAGAGCAGCTAACTGCCGAAATCGACGACACAGGACTACCCCGCGTGGCCCGCAACCTGAAACAAATCGTCGAAGAAGGCCAGCAGCTGTGGGCGCGGACAGCCCAACTCGCAGCCAAGGACACCAACGAGGTCAAGGCGTCCATCCTGCTCGGATCCAGGGGCATCGACCTGCCCAAAATCTCCCAGAGGCTCGAAGGGCTGGCCGCAGCTCCGACGTTTGAAACTGTCGAAGAGGCCCACGAGACAGACATCCAGGCGTTCCTGCGCAACGAACGTGAGAACGCCGTGCTCTCCGTCTTCGCGGACTCTTTGAAGGCCACTCAGGAAGAGGTGGACAAGTTCTGCTGGGACACGTTCTCCAACGAGTGGCAGCGCGAGAAGCAGCGCATCCTCGACTCGCTCCTGGGCCCATCCAACGACGTCATGGACGTGAGGGACGTGAGTATGGGCCCCGAAATGGGCACCTCCTCTCTCAACCTCGACCTGAAGACGCGCAGCAAGATGACCGCCACCGAAGTGCCCTACGCCCGCGAAGTCGAGCAGTACAACGAGCAGGTCATCAAGGGAGGTCTGCGTCCCAAGCTCGCCGAGCGCTTCAAGGCTGTCGCCAAGGAACTGGACGACCGTAGCGCTATGGAGGCCTGGGACATGGTTTGCTCGCTCGTAGAGGCGCCGCTGAGCGGCGAGGGCGCTGTGCCGCGTACCGCCGCCCTCGTCCTCCAGTCGCGCGCTTACCTCGAGCGTACCTACGGCCAGTTCATGCGCGTCGTCATCGAGGGCAACCGAGGGCAGGCGGCCCTGGGCGGAGAGCCGGGCACGCTGAGCCTGGTGAAGAGCTTCCTCAACGTTAAGCGTCCCTCGCTGCCGCCAGAACAGCACGACGGAACGCTGGCCGGGCAGTCTGTCTGGGCGCTCATCTACTATTGTTTACGATGCGGCGACCGCCAAGCGGCCGTGGAGGTGAGCCGGGAAGCCCCCGGCACCGCCGGCGAGCTGACACCGATCTTCGAGGAGTACGCCGCGTCCGAAGACGGCCACCTGAGCGCCAGCAGCGAGAACCGGGTCCGTCAACAGTACGCGCGTTCCGTGCGCACCCCGGATGCCCGGTGCCCATTCAAGCGCGCCGTCTTCTGCATCCTGGGCCGCTGTGACGTCGCGCAGGACCACCCGGAAGTGACAACAACGTGTGAGGACTACCTCTGGCTCAAGTTGTGCCTCGTGTACGTGGAAGAGCCCGCCCCTGGTGAGGAACATCAGGAGCAGGCGCGGGACCGGCTCACGCTGTCCAAGCTCCAGTACTCCCTGCTGGAAGAGTTCGGCGAAAGCCACTTCAATGCGTCGAACCAGCCGTACCTCTACTTCAAGGTCCTCTTCCTGACGGGACAGTTCGAGCATGCCGTGGAGTTCCTGGCACGCATGGAGCCCCAGCGCTGCCACGCCGTGCACATCGCCCTCGTGCTGTACGAAGAGAACCTCTTAAAGCTTCCGGCATCCGTTCAGCTGCCACTCGTGTCCAAGGCTCCGGCGGGTCATGGCTACCGCTTCAACCTCGCCCGGCTGGTGACTAGCTACACACGAAACTTCGAGCTGACAGATCCCTGCAAGGCTCTCGGCTACTACTACTTCCTGCGGAACCTCAAGGGCAGTCGCGGGGAAGACCTCTTCGTGGCGTGTGTCAGCGAACTGGTAATGCAAACCAAGGAGTTCACGGTCCTCCTGGGGAAGATTGAGCCTGACGGCTGCCGGAGGCAGGGTGCTGTCGACCAGTACCGCTACGACACCAAACGCATCATCGAAGCCGTGGCCGAGGACTGCGAAAGCCGGGGCCTGTACGAAGAAGCGGTGGGCTTGTACGACCTGTGCGAGAAACACGACAACGCCATCAAGCTTCTGAACAGACTGCTGGCACAGCACGTGCCTAGCGCGTGCGGCCCGGTCTGGAACCGTCTGCAGAGTCTGGCGACGGACCTCGCGCAACGCTACCGCAACCACGGCTGCGAGGCGTCGCCGGAGACTCTGTCGGCCCTCTACCTCCTCCTGGACCTGGGAACGTTCTTCCAGCTGGCCAATCAGAACAAGGCCGTGCTCGCCCTCGACGTCATCCGGAAGCTCGACCTGATTCCGTTTCAACCGTCCCTGGTAGACGCGAGCGTCGCCGCGTTTTCGCGCAGGTCGGAGGAAGTACGGCGCATCCTGGCCGACGTGCTCCTGGCCGTGATGAACTTGTTGTACGGACAGTATAAGGAACTCAAGGGTCCGGAGGAATCGCGGCGCCAGGAACTGCGCTCCCAGGCGAGAGCCATCATCACGTTTTCGGGGAGCATCCCGTACCGAATGCCCGGGGACACTAACGCCAGGCTCGTCCAGATGGAGGTGCTCATGAGCTGAGTGGCTGTACCCTTGCTTCTGTTCTCCGGTTCTGTTGTTCTTTTAATCGTTTTTGTGCGCATTGTATTAAGCGTAATAAAGGTTATTGCGTTCACGCACTGTGCAGGCATTGTGAATACTGGGCAGGCGGGCTGCTTCCAAGTAGCTTGGCAAGTGCAGGCAACCGGTTGTGTTAGGGCTGTATGCTTGGCAGATGAAGGTATCATTATTCAAGTAAGGAGGACAGCACATCCTTTAATCATCATCATCATCCTGTCTATGCCCACTGCAGGGCAAAAGATTCTCCCATGGATCTCTAATTATCCTTGTACTATGCTAACAGCGACCAATTTATCCCCACGAACTTTTTCATCTCATCTGCCCACCTAACTTTCTGCCGCCCCCAGCGGCACTTGCCTTTTCTAGCGAAGCGAAGCATGGACTGTAGTAGATCTTAGCTTTAATCAATGGTTTCTTTACCTTGCCTGTCCGGAGCACTTCCTAAGCAGTCCGAAACTGCTTCCGCCATAAAAATTTTATGGGAAAATAAAATACAAAGCTGCTTTGGGGCAGTTTTGAGCAGTCGAAAATGAAAAATTAAAGAGGCCTTTAGTTACAGGTGGCATGTGCCCCATCCACATAGTTTCAAGTTTGTCCTACTGGGGGAACTAGTAAAGGGGCATTTGTTGAACCTGGCCGTTTCAACTGGTCCACCACCTGTGAGCAAACCTTTGCCATCTCTTGTGTTTAGACAGCATAGTCTATACAGTGAGAGCTCTTTAATTCAAACTTTAATCATTCAAATTTACGGGTAATTGAAACTGTACGATGTGGCGCAGTCAAGCTCCACAAATTGTGGATGGGTGTGTTGCAGCCATTGGCAAGCGGCGATACAGCCGTGAGCTTTTGATTGCAGTAGTCGTCTTCACTGGCTACTACCCGAGCAGGTATGCGGGAATTAGGAATGGGTGTGTTCACATCTCAACCCGTGGTACTTTTGGTACCAATGTTGCCACAACACACCGGTTTTTCTCAGAATGGTGTGTGTGAGGCTTTGGCTTTAAAAAAAAAAATTAGCATGGACATCGTGGTAATTGTCGAAAATCTGTGATTTCTGACCTGTAGTCAGACCGCTGAAGAATCCCTCCCAAAGTGGTTTCGAAATTCACGATGCACATCCTTCCAACCTGCCATCTGCTCAAGTCTTTCGCAATGGACCGCACAAACCCACCGTAACTTCACCAGATGACATTGAGGAAACTGCACCAAATTCAACATGTACCGATTCTGCAACAGAGGTTCACCCAACGGCCATGCGAAGAGGGAGGCACCAACACTCCAAATTTCTCCGCACTATTGCCAGTTTGGTTACTTTTTCACCGCACGTTGCAGACTTGGCTGAGTCATCACTGCATGGACCACGGCCCCTGATCTTCAGCGTCTAAAATCAGCCGCTTACTTGCATTGCCACAGAATGCAGGAAAGATACAATTGTCCAGAGACACTGCAGCATTGGCTGAAGTGCCAAAAACTTTTGCGCACACTGCAATTGCTCCCGTGACAGCTGCGCTGTGTTTGTGCACTAACTCTTGGTCGGCACAGCTGATCCAATCAGTCTTCAGCTGCCTTCCCAGTGCCCTCTTCACACCAAACAAAAAAAAACTCATTCCCGATAGTTTCCAGCACTCCCCCTCGAAGCGTTTTGCACTGTGAAAGATCTTTCAAGGCTCAGTCAAAATACTGTGAGCAAGTAATGTAGCAGAGCCATGAGCATCCATGTCTGGGTATATACTCTGGTGGCTATGTGCCCAAGGCTGTGTCACCCACTTCCCGAGTACCAGTGCCACCTGCCTCGTTGCATCACTTTATTGGTCCGTGGCACAATCACGCTGACATGGCGCGAGGGATAAAGGCTCTGTTAACTTTCTAGTCTGACTCGGGATTAATCGAGGTTCTTTAACCTTGGGATCTTCAGATTTTTTCTCCTAGTGCTGTAATTTTTTCTACGTTCCGAGGGCTGCTGGGGGGCCTGAAGGCGGCCTGGACTGAGGCCACCACCCACTCTCCTTTCCCCCTCCCTTTCCCTTAAAATAAATGTTATTCCTCCTCCTCCTCCTCCTCCGAACTGATCTTATTTTCTTGTCCCCATTATTCATTGCTGCTGTGAACTTCTACTTTTGTTATTTTTTTTTCTTTTTTCGCCTCACCATGTTCACCCCCATCTGAAGTAGCAAGCCCTGCCGTTTGTGGGGCTAACCTCTTCAGTGTCCATTAAAGATTTCTCTCTCTTGTCTCGTTGCCACGGACATTCTAGCAGTTTTACTTCATTGTCATCGATTGTCAATCATCATCAGTGTCTTCCGCCATCTCCATGGGAGAGTCTGTTTGCAGGTTGTTCTGTCGCTACAGCACCTCCACTGACCTCGTACACATAGGCGTGCGCAGAGTTCTCGATTAGGGGGGGCAAAGTCTTACCGCTGCGCCCCCCCCCGGCCTCTTCCCACTGAAGGCCTAGCGGTCCGAACGCAGTGCAAAGAGGTATGGTTATAAAATTTTTATTTTAATGCGATGGAATTGCAACACATACAAAATATTTCTGAGCAGAAATTTTTACTTTAATGTGTTACATTGGCAAAATATGGGCTAATTTGGCGCCCCCCTTCAGATGATTAGGGGGGGCGGCCGCCCCCCCAGCCCCCCCTGTGCGCACGCCTATGCTCGTACAGAACCGCAACAGTCGCAATTACTCCAACCACCAAAATGGAAGCACTCGGCCACATTAATGCTTTTACATTTGCTTAGGAGGTGTCCTTGGATTATTACTCATTGCCATTTGTCATATTCAGAGCGCTTTCACTTTTGTTGTTTTCAGACACCCTTCGCAGCAATTTGTTTAGCTTTGGTCAGCAACCTTTACGAATAATTTTGTAGACATTTTCTAATCGCCCATCTTTCATTCATTTTCACCCCGATGTTTTTCATATAAAGGCACGGCATTTGATGGAATAAATTTAGTGCCGAGTGAGCATGCTCTATTTTTTCATGGTGTTTAATCTTTAAAAATGTGAACTGAAAAGCAACGGGGGACAAGTGAAAATGTAAGAAATGCATATTTAGTGATCACCCCTGCTTTATCTAGTGAAGTAAAAATAGCAGTGCTTTTTTTTTTATTTTCTTATTTGTAGTGGCTGCTGTGAAGCAAATGTTAAGACCTCAGGCATGTGCACTTGAAAATGACCTTTTTGAAACAGCAGAAATTTCTTTCTTATAGGTTCCAGCTTGTGCTGTTAGAATACAGTGAAGAACTCATTGCACAAAATTAAGCGCCCGTGTAAATTTTGTTTATCAATGTCCGTACATCTCTGTATGACCCTCAATTAACAAAATGAATGTTATTCCAGGCAGAGGAGCCCAATTGCCAGGACACCTTAGCTGGCACCAGTTCATGTCTAAACTGTTTTTAGACCTCTAACACAAAAAACAAGCCTCATCTTTGGTGCAGCACTTCAATATGTCTTCAACAAAGCCATTCAGCTAGAGAGACTTCTAACTCAACACAAGGCAGGAGCATTAGATCACCAGATTATCACAAGCGTACAACTACAATTTCACACAAACTTAAATTATGAATTGTATGACACGGTCCCAACGTCCCTAGAGATGTTTTCAAGCACACTGCGCAGTACGTGCACGCAACTTTTAATTGGGCCGCTATTTCACAAGCGTGTTCAAGTTCAATACACCTGGGGCAGTATTCTTGTAATTTGTCCGTTTCAAAAGTGTACGTTTTGAGCATACCCTGATTGGCTAGAAGCAAACACCCGGATGTGATGCCATGCAAGTACGGTGGAGCTATGAGGTGCGGCTTCTCGGAGCAGACAATGTTTCGTGGCCTTGTTGTTGGTTCGCTGGCGGAACAATGAGCACATCAAAGATAGTTTAAAATAGGTTTAGTCATTTAAAATAAGTCAACCCAAAGCTCCCCTACAACTGCAAGTATGTCACAATAAAAGGGACACAAAACGGACGTTTTCAAAACGGACAAACACGAGAATACCGCCCCTGGTTCAAGTTTAGTTGGGACCTCGCAGTCAGAACTCCTGTCTGTCCAGGTATAGTAGGAAATAATCTTGCTAACTTGTGTCGCGACATTCCGCTCTCCGGAGTTTCATCATCCACTCACTAACGCAACATCATTGTGTAGAGTGTCAGGGAGGCAATAAAAGAGACAGTTTCGTGGGTGAGCTAGTTCTTTTATGCATCATGATGGGCAGTTACATGGAAAGGCAATGAATCAAAAGAACTACCTATGATTATATCTGGCATATGTAACGTCTTGTGCTTTTTGAGAGGGACTGCGCTCTTTGCAAAGGCGCGCACAGCCTTCAAACATTGCTGCCATCTGTGGTTCTGTACAGACATCACAGTATTTCGTTCCCCACGACGGCTCGCAAAGACAAGCAAAAAAATACTTGGCTCTCTCTCTCTCTCTCTCTCTCTCTGTCTCTCTTCTGTCCAAACAAAGAACAGCAACAAACGGCTTGACACCCGCAACCTCGGAGCCTCGAAGGTTGGCCTTACTTACACTTACACGCAAACCGTAGCGTTCCCTTCCCCGAACGTTTTCGCACAAAACTTTGGTTTGCTTCTTTTCTTTCTGGCGAATGACAAGCTGCTCCAGAAAGCGTTTATCACAGTCTCAGGGGAAAAGGTTACGAAAACAAAAGGCAAACAATCAACCACCTTCCCGAAACCATCCAGTATCACCAAGCCGAGCCGAGCCGAGACAAGGCATACCTCGCAAGCCAACCCACGGGCTCAGACGTTGTGTGCGCATTAAACACATCTGACCATTCAAAAATACGGCAAACAAAATATTGTGCCGAAGGTGGTGATGATAAAGACGATGCGAGATGAGCGTTGAACAATAAATAACAAGACAATCACGTCGTCGTGACAACCTAGGAACATGGTAGCGATCTCGCAGCACGCCTCGCGGAGTCGACAAGGCTGCCCAGACCCGTCACAAGAAGAAAAAAATATGAGCTCTGAAAAGTGATAGAACAGGCTAGCCGCGAAACTCTACACACTCAAGCAGCTGCAGTCTTCCCGATTCCGACAGTCGTAATGGTATGCGGGAGGGGAAAAAAAGTGCAAAATACTAACAAAGCAAAAGGTTAGCAAGAACAGAGGTCGCCATCAAAAAAGTAAAAAAGATGAAGCCCCAGCAGCTTTCAAGAAAAAAAGCCTAACAGATTGCATAACCGTAGGAAAGCTACAAAACTACTCACAAAAGTGTGCAACAGGATGAGTTAGTGCGACAGAGAGTGTCTCCAGTGAACAAACAACGGTCAAAGAATACTGCTAGTGTCCAACAATAAACAACGCGGGGGCCTACGACAGCCACGCACGTAACAGGGAGCGTTTTCAAAATGTGAAACAGCCAGGGGCGGAAAGAACGAACGGTAGGTAGAATGAGATGAGAGCAGAATAAATACTGGCCGACAGAGGTCAGCCTCAACAACGTGGGTTCTTCAGTCTTGCCGGGAGCAAGGCTTTCAACCCAGAACACACCCTCCGCTAGAGCCGTTACATTTTTGTGATTTTTACAAATGAAATTGCGTACGAAAACTGGGTGAAGTTTCTGCGCGAACCTGAAACTTTTGAGCGGCAGCGTAAAAATTTACCGATGGCCGCAAACAAATGGCGCCTTTTTTCAGACTGTCGTCGAGATACCAGATCAGCTTAGACTTCTTTTCATTGGCAGGCAATCCAAGCCATACACATCTTTAGCGCTTTGAGAACTTCTCAATCAACACCTAACAGCAGCAAACATAGCTGTCCCATCTGCGAAAATTCAAATCTTATTACCACCACCCGCAGTCGTGGCAGAGTGCTTAGTGCCAGCGCCGGTTCCGTCAACTTGAGCTGCGCGTCTCAATGCTGTGACTCACAAGTCAAGAATCACAAGTGACGGCTCATGAGTATCAGCTCACGAGTATCGGCTCACGAATTACTGAGCTTTGATGTTAAGGGTTAGAAAACAAAGAATGCACCTGCTCTCGACTACACAGCACGTGCAAAACTGCACGCAGGGGGGCGCATGAAACCGAGCGAGCGGTTTCGCCCCCGAAAAGACTCAAGAACCCACTCGAGCCTAGCATGCTACTTGTGCGCAGAGGGGCCCGTCCCCCTCTCTCCCGCCTCTTTCGCCGTGGCCTCCCTGGCGGTCCCGTCGTCGAGCGCACCGCTGATGGCGACGCCCTGCTCGGGGCTCACGGCCTGGGCGCACTAGGAGCGGTGCTCGGGCAGGGGCGCCAGCTTCTCGTACATGAGGAACACGATGCAGATGTTGGGCGTCACGTGCAGGAAGTAGGCCGTCACGCCCTTGTAGAAGCCTCGCAGGCCCTCGAACCTGTGACGACGGCAGGGAACGGAACAACGGTTGTTCAAGCTATCCGTGTTAGAGGGATACCACAAGGCAACACACAACGTCACTCCATAAGAAATAAGCCCCACCCAATCAAGACACTCTTCGTGTGGATGCTAGCACTGATGGCAACAACAGCAGCATTGCCTGCACTTTACCGAGACAACACAGCTGCATTACTGATTGATTGTAGGGTTTAATGTGCCGACGCAATGCAGGCGATAAGACACGTTTGAGGTCTCTTTGGGATTAATTTTGACCACCTGAGGATCTTTAACGTGCCCCGAAATCTCGTACACCAAGCGCTTTTGCTTTTTGCCTCCATCAGAAAAGCGGCCACTGTGGCCGGGAATCTAACCCCGCGACCTCGTTCGTGCTCAGTAGCGCAACGCCTTAGCCACTGAGCCACCGCGGCGGGTAAAACAGCTGCATTATCTAGTGAAGCTAACACGTCCATGTGCTGGACGGTCACTGATGTATAGCTTCAGGCCGTCGTAGCCCATGCAATCCAACATCATGACATTCGTTCCCCTCAGGCCTCCTGCCCGTCTTTCGCCGCCCGTCCTCACATTCACCGATTCAAAAGAAGCTTGTCACTGGATTCTCCCCGACGACCAAGGCAAATACACAGCCGACATAGCCGATGTTACTTCAACATCACTTGGACCACAGGGCACGTTGACATGAGTGGAAATGGGGAAGCAAACACACTTCCCCGTGCGGTACAACTGCAGGCATTACAAACTCCCAGTGTGGTGGCTCCGCCTCTTTCCAATACCTCTGCCACACAGGCAGTTTTCGATTGCGATTGAGCCGATTTGGATCGAGCTCAATCCAGATCAGGTGCTGCTACATGACCAGTTTCAATTGCGATTGAGCCCAATCCTACTCAAACTCAATCCTGGTTCCTTCCCCAAGCGCAACTAAGGTTTCTAAGTGCAATCCGAAGGGACTGGTGATTCCCTCAACCCCGCTGTACAATGCTTTATAATGTAACAACTTGAAATTATGCCACAAATTGTATCAAATGACTTAAACAAGCGTGCAATAACATTTGCGTAGTTAGGTATACCTACATTTAAAAAATTAAATTTTAAGCTCTCAACACCACGGGTGAACCGAAATCAGAAAACAAAGATAGTGTTGCCACGGCTGCTGGTGGCTGCATCAATTACAGGAGTTTTTGCGAGTTCCTCTTAAAGTGTCGTCGCTCATCATCATCATCATCATCAGCCTACTCAGGTCCACGCAGGACGAAGGCCCCTCTTATTGACCTCCAACTGCTGCTAGGACGAATATGCAGGCAGCCGTGATCACAAAAGAAGGGCTGACACAGCGCTACAAAAATCACACCTGTTTACAAACAACTACTCACTACGCTACAACAGATGGCCTTCGCTTGGCTGCGAATCCGGCTGATACCGGCCACAGCTGCGCAGGGTTACTCGACAACAGCTGATAAATACCACTTTTGGTGCCAGCTGGTGCACATCATGGCGATTTCTCAATCGGGATTGAAATGTGCCGTGTGGCGGCGGTGATGCATCACGCACGCTCGAAAAGTCAATCCACCTTCGCTTCAATCTGGATTCAAAGTGCCCATGTGAGAGGCATGCGGCTGCACTGGCACAAAATTTCTTCCCCACACCACACCCTTAGCAGAGAACAAAAGCCCATCTCCAGCATCACCACTCTTCAGACCCTCCTCACACTCACTATCGCTGTGCACGTTATCCGAACAAAATTAATGTCCTGAGGAAACGTCCGGCTACCAAGCCCCATCTCCGACTGCCCCCCTGACAAAGCTGCGCGTCCCGCTTAGACCGGCCTGGCTGCTTCAAGCGGCTACTTTGCCAGGTCTGATTTGATTGACTGATTGATTGATTGATTGATTATAGGGTTTAGCGCGCCGACGCAACGCAGGCGATGAGGCTTGCCGTAGCGGAGGGCTCCGGATTAATTTTGACCACCTGGGGATTTTTAACGTGCGCCGAAATGCGCCGACGCAACGCAGGCGATGAGGCTTGCCGTAGCGCAGGGCTCTGGATTAATTTTGACCACCTGGGGATCTTTAACGTGCGCCGAAATCTCGTACACACGGGCGCTTTTGCTTTTCGCCTCCATCAGAGAAGCGGCCGCCGCAGCCGGGAATCGAACCCGCGACCTCGTGCTCAACAGCGCAGGTACCTTGCCGGGTCAGCTTGCTCTAGTGATGTGTATATCCAGCACGTGCGGAACTGGGCCACAACCACAAGAGTGTTCTGGACTAAGGGTGGTGCTCAATCCTAATATAGTAAACATAATAAAGTTTTCTTAGTTGGACTAACGGCATCCTGTAAAAAACTAATGCATGTCCCCGTAGACCGGTTGGGTGGCCGAGAAGCTCTGATAAGATCTCGGAATGACAAACGGCGCGTGCGTGAAACGGGGCTTCCATTGTGTTGCCATGGTTACTCAGAAATCGCGAAAAAGAAATGGTTCTGGATATGACCACACATGCATCTATCATAAAAAAGGAACACATTAGTGTATACCTGTATCTCATAATCCACACATCAGTACACATTTACTGATCGATTGATTGATTGTAGGGTTTGACGCGCTGACGCAACACAGGCGATGAGGCACTGGGGATCTTTACCGAGCGCCGAAATCTCATGCACACGGGCGTTTTTGCTTTTCGCCTCCATCAGAAAAGCAGCCGCCGTGGCCGGGAATCAAACTGTGACCTCGTGCTCAGCAGTGCAACGCCTCAACCACTGAGCCACCACGGCGGGTCAGTACACATTTAGATCGTCCGTAGATGCATTTACTTACTGCACGAAAAATTGCCGCACGGGTTCATTCTGCGTTTGCGATTTGGGTCTTTGAAGGCTCAACGATCGATTGGACACACTTTCCTAAGATTGGATGAGGCTTTCACATTTCTCTCAACCTTCTTAAGGAAGGGATGGTAAAGTTTATCTTAAGATAAACTTAAGAACTGATGCCTCATTACCATAAGAACTGATGCCTCACTCCAATATTACAAATGAAAATTTTTAACCCGACTTCAACTCAGCTAAGCAACAAGGAAAGAAAAGGGAAAAGTTTTTCTCCATGCACAAGCTATGTGCCACGAAACTACTTTCGACAACTGGCTCATACCAACAAGTCAAAATTAAAATGCAGAGCACCTGCGGCAGTATTACGGCCACATTGGCCATTCGAGACGTAAAAAGACGCGGGCACTGTTAATAATTGTTTGGTTGGCTTAAAACCAATTTTTCTTCTCCCTCTCTTCCGTGCAGATCAGTCTGTGGGGAAATGCACTAGTTTTTTTGACAGGACGTCATCAGTCCCACTAGGAAAGCTTTCGCTTTGAAGAGCCCTCAATCCTTCAGCAGAAGTGCTAAGCTAGAGAGGTGATACGTCAGCAACCCATGTCAGGCGATGTGTTAGGAGATTCCCCCACACCCAACATTGTACACTCACCGCCAGGTGCGTGCCACCACTTCCTTCAGGCCCTGGTAGTCCTGGTGCTGGTCTTGGAGGCGCGCCCGCATCAGCTGGTACGGGTACGTGACGCTCGCCGACAGCAGCTTGGACAGTGCCGCAAACGTCAGGTACTCCAGGGTGCCCTGCAATGCAGCAGTCGCACATGCGGATGAGCACTTGCAAGACCCACCGCTCCGGAAAAAAACAGCATGCGGCGCTGCTGGTCAACCCCGCACTCTTTGTCCGTATAAACAGAACAGGGCTAAGGAAAGGGCCCTGTGGTACACCAACTTCCGCACACATTTGAAGCTTCATCACAAGGGCATCCTCAAGGAAGATGAGTTCGAAATCTTAACAACTGAAATCAAAAAGGGGACTCAAAGTAGCATTAGTAAATTAGGCTAGATCTTACATGTGGTAGCTGCCAGCTACGTCTAGGTCTAGTTTGATGTAAGCATTACAATGCCAGTTGGTGGCCACGGAATCTCTATGAAATGGGAAAAGGGGGAAAAAGTCGGCCTCGCATAAAAGCCAGAGCTCTTGGTATGCAGATGCAGGAATAATGCTGCATAAAAACAACCAATACCAGTGGCAAACCAGAACATGAAATAAGGGAGTGGAAGACAATGACAATGAACCAAACCTCCCCTTATCCTTCTGCCCCTAAGTAACAAACATGTTGACCAGAACAATAGTGACGTTGCAATTTGTGATATTCAATGCAGAGATAGGTACAAGCCTGACACTTCGGGTGCAAGGCAGAACATTAATGAGATGTTAATACACAACACCCTCCTCTAATCCGACCTAAAAGATACCAAAACCCCCTTATTTACAAAAAAAATGTGGGCAGTTGAGCTCGGAGAACATTTCTAAGTACAAAATTTCACAGGTCTTGAAGAAAAATGTCAGCACTACTGGCGCTCGAACCCAGACTGTTTGCTCCCAGACCCGTATTTTTACTCTTAAGCTACTGAAGCCAAACAGTGGAGTTGTGTTAGCATTTGCTTAAAAGAATAAAATTAGTGTTCTAAGCGAGCCAGTAGATGGCGCTGGTTGCATACAGGAAGTGCAGGGCTTGTACCAAGCTGGGAACAGAATGTCGCCTGCCATTTTTAGAAACCAAACAGACGCGTTCTTCTAGGGTGCCAGACATCGTAGTTCGTAAGTAGCATCGTACAGTATATAGCAGTAGGATACCATATAGGATATACAGTCAAATCTCGTTAGTAACAGCCCCCCATTAACGAATTTCTCAGATTTACGAATATTTTAAAAATCCCCACCAGATTGCCTGTATTTTTGATGTAAAAAAAATTCCGGGCCATCTCCACAAACATGAAACCTGGGGAGGGGCAAAGCATGCAGTGTACAAGTGTATTCTTGATGCCTTGGCATTTTTGCCAACGGAGATGGAACCGTTGGGTGGTAGAGGTATACAGCTTTGCTGTACAAGTCTCTTGTCTTTGAAGCACGAAGCTCTAATTTAGCGCGTAGCATACACGAGTTTCCTGGTGTTTTACTACCGTGACTACATGAGACGGCGATTACAACAACGACAGGAGACGCCAACGGCCCCAGCCCCAAAGGGGCTACGCCCCTAAAATACTTAAATGCAAATTTCAACATAGTGCATATTTCAGAATAACGCACGTAATTAATTTTCTCCTTAATAATTGAATACATCAGTATTATGATTTGGCTAAAAGAAAGAGCACCGCAACTCTCGTGCAAATAAGAAACCGCCATTTCTGTGTGTACCGTAATTACCCGATTCTAACGCGCCCCCGATTCTAACGCGCACCCGATTTTCCTGGCAAAAAAAAAAAAAAAAAATTAAAAAATTTGCACCTCCGATTGTAACGCGCACGGAACTTTGTGAGCAAGAAAAACGAATGCGAGAGAAACGGGCGATTTATTTCTCGAAATAATCTCACTCATCTCACTCCTCGTCGCTCTCTGCTGACCACAACATCTCGTTCTTGGTGCCGTCAAGCGCGTTCGCGATGCCACAATTCATAACGAACGTTCAACCATGATAGATGGGATCGTGGCCCACGCCTCGCACGCCCATCCTGCGAGCTTCTCCAGAGGCGCACGCTTCAGCCGACCGCCTGTTTTGAACGCGTGAGAGCCGCTGCCGCCATTGCTGTTATCAAGCGCGCAAGTAGAACGATTTGACGATTTGTGTGAACACCAATAGAAAAGCCTAGGCGCCTATGCTATAGTGCCTAGAATATTCTAGGCACTATACCTATGCTTCCTGTGTCTGAAAAATCATTGCTAAAAGCTTTGGCGCCTGCTTGAGATGGCGATGGTGATGGGCGGGACGAAATCTGCGTTGGTTCGGCAGTTTCGGTTTCGTATCCGATTCTAACGCGCATGCGATTTTTCAACCTATTTTTCCGGAAAAAAAGTGCGCATTAGAATCGGGTAATTACGGTATTCCCCGACAGCATAAGCTATCATGATCCTCACGTTGAGTGCCAATTGCTAGCATTACAATGCTATGGTTTAGTGTGCAGTAGCCTAGCAGGCCTAGCCGCCTTTGCCTCTTTTCTCTCTCGTTGTGTTGGGTGTCAGTCGGTGGCCGGTCGTTGTGT
Organism: Haemaphysalis longicornis; assembly: GCF_048455015.1. Taxonomy (NCBI): domain Eukaryota; kingdom Metazoa; phylum Arthropoda; class Arachnida; order Ixodida; family Ixodidae; genus Haemaphysalis; species Haemaphysalis longicornis. The sequence goes on from NW_027526445.1 coordinate 119,236,978, forward strand.
CGGTCGTTCTTCACGTTATTTAAGTGTGCGGGCAGGTACTTGTTTGTTGTGAGTGATCGCGCAGCAGTTTTAGTGCGAGATCCAACGATGAATGCAGCTAGCGACAGAGCCAAGAAGAGGTGAAAGCAGTCATCGTCTTCACTGACGATGACGACGCTAACAAAGACGACTGTGGGTCACCGAACACAGAAGACGGGTAGTGTCGAACCTTGACGTTTTAGTGCACATGAACAAAGTCCGCATTTTCATTGCTCGGTGCAATGGCATACCCGATGAAGTGTTGCACAGAGTCGAAGATGTAGAGGCATTCCTAATCATCCATGTGTGCTCCGCTCACCAGAAGAAAATAACCGATTTCTTCAAATAAAGCACCTTTGAAGTGAGTGCAACATTTTTATTTGAGAGTTTGCCTGTCTGCACACGCTTCTACTGCCAAGGTACACCATTTTCATTCCTAGGTTCGAGCACCGGCTTATAACCGCGAGTTTTTCATTACGACGATATTTCAAAATAATGAACGACTTTCAGCGGCCCCGCGTGATTCGTTATATCGAGGTTTGACTGCAGCAGTGGTAGCACCGTACTCAGAAAACAGAAAACACGGTCAGAAAATGTGACGCACCAGCTTGGCCTGCGGAGAAATGCTGAAGCGGCTGCAGTAGGCCTTCTTCATCTCCTCGTACACCATGAACTGCAGCGCCCCATGGGATACGTTGAACATGCCCGGAACAAAACCCTGCACCCAAAGAAGAACGGGAACAAAACAGAAAGAACACTGTTACTTCACAGCAGTCTCTTTAGTTCCACACTGTCGATATCCAAAACACAGTAGCAAGCACGTTGAAGCATTGAAACGTAGTAGAAAACATCTTGTAGGGCTATACAACATGTCCCAGACAAAAAAGAGGGTATTTGTATGCAAGTATACACGCATGTATTACGAGCACGTACGTACATCTAATATGCTGATCTACCATTTTTCCGCTACAGCTGAATCTTTCGGGGGCACATGGCTCTTTGGGACCGAAAAATTGCCCAAAGAAACATTTTTTAGGTATTACTTTGTTTTATTTGCGCACTTCTCCCTCCATAAATTTTGTGCTTGGAACACGACCAGGTACTTATAAGAGCCACAAAAGCCAGATTTAAAAAAAAAACAAGAAATTCCATAATTCCCCATTTTTTTGCCACAAGTGGTATCGCAGTGATAGGAAATTCTCAAGAGGTGCATTGCAGCATGTAGTGCAGCTAGGAAGATAATTGCTTTTGCACTGTGAAGTTGAATGCTTCAACCATCCAATAAGGGAAGCAGATTTTTCATTTTGCGTTTTAGTAGATGTTTAATTACCATCATTTTTAATTGGTTAGCAGGAGTACTTCAAGCCTAAAAGTTAGAATTGATGTTAACTTGTATGTGATTGCCAAACAAAAAAAACTGCCTCCCACATGTCATCCTCCACAACTTCTGGTATCTATTCATGCCTTGCTGATAATTTTTGTTGAGTTCTCAACAAAATGCTACTGTTCTCAAGAACAATCAAGAAAATTTAATTAACTAGGAAACTAATTACCTCACATAAAGACTAATTGGATGTTTCAAATCAGCTAAAAAACTGAAAAAGCACATGAAGTTTCATTAAAATTGGTTGGAAACCAAAAAAAAAAAGTTTCCAAGACCACTGTGCCCCCTAGCACAGCTGCAACATACTTTTTGCTTTTTCTTCTTCTCTTAATTAAGTTTGAAGCAACAACTCTATAGTACTGAAAGCGACGTCGTCACGCGTTGCCACCCACCCGGTAGAGGCCCGTGACGCCCTCGTACTTGTACACCTTGTGGAAGGCGTCCAGCATGCCCGAGTAGCGGCGGGTGGCCGGCAGGTCCATGTGGTGGTCCGCGTACTGGAGGCACATGCGCGTCTTCACCATGGTGATCGGGTTGGTGATCACCAGCGTCAGCAGCCCTGAGGGCAGGCACACGCACGCGCACACTGTCACCGCGTGATCGGGGGGGTGGTCACTACGGACATGGCATTTCGTCATGACAAGAAAGATGGAAAATAAATTCCATGCTTAATGAGCCAAAGAACCACCTAGGCTAAGGGCCCATGCAGTAGCACACACACACATAAAAGAAAGTAAAACAGAATGACCGTCTTCTCCAATTGAATAAAGTACCTTCACAGGCAAATGGCTTGACGGTGACTCCATGCCAAACATCTGGGACATTGCTCTTGTCCACTCCCGAATTAAACAAGAAAAATTACGGTATTTTTGACATAAAAAAAAAAAGCCTGCACGCAAGTGCAAGCATGTGACTTCAAAAAGAGGAGTGAAACATGTTGCCAGTTAAGAATTATGAAAAAGCCAGATTTTCTACGGAACGCTTTGTGCCTTGTTTTATGCTGAAGTTAAAAGTCAACCTGTCCGCAGAGCTTCTGGCAAGTGCATTCCGGAATTATGTCTTCTTTTATTTGGAGGAGGGATTACATGAAATTACGCTTTTCATTTCGTTCACTAGTGGATTCCTCGCACACAACTCAGTCATAAGCTTATCTTTCAACCTAGCTATACACTTGCTCTACCATTAATGGGGTATTTTATAGAAATGTCACACGCACTGCTATAAAAAGCCCCAATTTATATGCTGGTTTAAATCGGGAAGTGGCCGAGGGCAATATCTGGAACATTTGGCATAAAATGAGCCTAGAGTCTCAAGCAAGTCCAACTATGCATTTTTTTTTTCAAGGTGTGCTTGAGATAAGCTTGCCAGACCACCTCAATATGTTAGCAAGCACTTTCATAAATAACTGATTTAATTAAGAATGATGAATTTGTAAACACCAAGAAGGAATAGATTTCTAAGACACAGTAGATATGGACCAATCCATAAAATGTCACCGCTAGAGGTACAAACAAACCTCTGTGCAATGAAGTTCACTAATAAATTTAGCTGAAGCTCCAAGAAAAATTAGAGACAGACAGCAGCCACAGCTCAAGATAGTAAAACCAAGAGATGGCCTTGTCTTGATTTGAAACTTGACCGAATTGACGCAAGTGCGATGACGGAAAAGCTTTGTATGACGCAACTTCAAGAGGAGGCTTACAACAGCTCCACACTTCTAGTGCCAAGAGATAAAAATGTGGAACAAACATACAAAGTCGATAAGCAGTGCTGGGTCAGCGAAGCGATAAACACGGAATATTCCTCGGGGCTGCTCGAGATCACACGTGCGACTGAGTGATAAGAAAAACAAACTGCATAGTCCCAGTTAACTTGGCCCACGATGCAAATTGTCACAACGTCCGGAGGTCAAAAGGCACGTTTTGCAAGAATCTTGAAGGACACAGCTCAAGATTTCTTTTTGGTATGTACACATTCGGGGGCTGGACTTCCTGTATCCGATACACTACATTGCAATACATAATGGTACTTGAGACAAGGTACGCAAACTTGTCCGTAAATCTAAACAAAGAAAAAAAATCCTCACTTGATACAATGTAAGCAGCCTCAGCATAATTTATCAGAGGAGATACTTCTTTTCGGACAGTCTTATCAATCTGCCTAGAGTGCCCACTTGTAGTTGAGGAGATGCAGCATTTCAGAGCTACAAAATTCATCCACAGGCATTACGGTAATCGCTCCCAAACTGTCATGCTCTTCAACCGTTCTTGTTACACGACCTCAGTGTCCATTTTTTCACTGAAACAGGCATTTTGGATGAAGTGCTCTTATGGAACTTGCCTTGCGTCTGCACAAATCATCACAGCAAATACCTTTGCGTCATATAATGTGCCCGTAGAATTTTCCATTTACACACGACACCAATGAGTTTTGTTTTTGAAACGTTGTTACAGAACAGAGCTGACCGTGGGGGACGTTGGCATTGCACATTTAAGGTGAAACGCATAATGCCAGGAACACAGAGGAAATAACACAAGTGCTACTGACAACTGAAGCTTAATGTGAAGTCATTCAAGTCTAAACAAGTGGCCCATACGACTGTCGCGGAGCTTGCAGTTTTCTTAACGGCCGGCCCTGTCACATCGTCCTTTATAGTGTTGGCTTTCCCACATACTAAACACACGAGCAGCAAAGCCTTCTTTACAGGCCGTTTTCAAATAGGACATCGGATGGCAAAAAAGCACGACGTTGCTTCCTCAGTCCACCTATCGCTGCAAAACTACTTGGCACACACAGGTCCATGATAAATGCACTGAAAGGGAGCTCAACAGCTCTTGCGATGGCGCACATGTACCTCTCTTGACGTTGCCTTATAATACAAATTCAAAAATTCCCTGGACCCAAGAAGACAATAAAGCACACCGTCAAACTTAAAATACACACTCGCATTGATTTAAAATTTGACGGGCATTTTAAGACACTTGGCTTCGGTGAAATTTCAAAGAAAATCTTCTTTAGCCTTTCCTCACTACACAATGTCTGCTTGCCAGACAAGCCGTTAAATGTCGTATAACTCCCTTACTGCTGATGTATTCTCAGGACATCAGCAGTAAGTTTTTTAAAGGAGGTAACACATGCAAAAAAAAAAAAAAAAAAAAAACGAGGCAATGCGGAACAGGCCGAGGCCACGTGACCCATGGCAATGTGAATCACATCTGAACACAGCTTACCAGACTCTGCGGCTGCCATCATGTGCCTCCCTGGACCGAGCTGTTTATCGGGGGTGCCGTCCAGCATCCACGTCTTGATGGAATTGTAGCTGCAAGCATGCAGACAGTGCTGACAATCAACCAGGAAACTTCGCGTCACTGTGGCCCAATAACCCAGCTATCATGAACAAATAAAAGAAAAAGATACAAAGCACTCGTTTCAAACAAAAACTGCCTAATTTCACGTTCACTAAATGGACACAGGCCAGTCAAAATTACCAGTCCGATCGCGGAAATTGAATGCAGCGATTATTTTCTGCTGTCGCACCGCTTGGCAGCACTTGTGTGTCTTTCCTTTCTTCCATCCTCAGCCATTATATGAATATACATATAAGTGGCAAATCATAATTGCAAATGAGGAACTCGAAGAAACACAGAAACAAAAGCCAGTAGCAGCCAAGAATGCCAAGAAAGGCAAAAGAGAAGAAATTTATCCTTTTTTTTAATTAGGTACATTTATTTTTTTATGAAAGAAAGAAAGTGGAGAAAATCATGCTCCCAGGTAGGATCCAAAACCACGACCGGTATCCAGGATTTTGTTTTGGGAAGGGGGGGGGACCCACATTAAAAAAATGGAGAAAATAATAACAAACAAAACTTAGCAAATAATATTAATAACAAACAAACAAATAAGATTAATAAATATTAACAAAAACCCAAAAACAAAATGGCTCGTGGTTGGGCCAGCCTTGAAACGCAAAAGCCAGTGTGTATGTATGTATGTATGTCTGTATATGATATATATATATATATATATATAGACATACACATACAAAATGATATTGAGGAAAAGAAGGAGAAATATGAAAGAAAAGGACGGGAGCACTGGGCACTAAAAGCAAATAGCTGAAACTGCAAATCTGAGGAACCGTTATGTTGGATAAATAAAATGTTCCACTTCAGCCTCACAGTAGAAAATGACACGAAGGTTAATAAATAGGCTGTGTTGAATGCAATTAGTGGTAGGAGAACACAAGTCGTCATAGCAAACAACAGGCGTCGAATTATAAGCCCCCTGTGGGGGGGCAGTGCGTTCTCGGTAATAAGCTCCACGAAGCAACGTTCTTCTCACTGTAAACAGCAGGGGTGAAAAGCGTCACGCCCTGACGCCCCACTGCACGTCATTGTTTACGGCCGGGTCCCCAGCACTGACGCTGTAACGGTACGTGTGCGAATATGCAACGGACGCCCTGGTGCCAACCAGTGCAGACTTGCCAAGTGCCTACAATGTAACTTTTCTTTCTTTCATCTCTCAATTACATTTACTGATGGCGAGGAGCAAGAGATCTGTCAAAAAAAAAAAAAAAAGGTAGCACTTTCAATAAAATGTAACCCAGGACACAATGTGATAAAACCGATTGATTGATTGATTATAGGGTTTAACGCACCGACGCAACGCAGGCGATGAGGCGCACTGAGTGGAGGGCTCCGAATTAATTTTGACCACCTGGAGATATCTAACGTGCGCCGAAATCTCGGTACACACGGGCGTTTTTGGTGATAAAACCGGAGGAACAAATAAGCGATGGGGCGACTTTAACAAGAAAAATTTCGTGGTACGAGGGAGTGCAGAAACACTACAGTCAGCGCAAAACTCTCCATAAATTGTTGTTTTGTCTCATGAAGCGGGTAAAACCAGGATCAATCGTGCGTACACTAGGTGATGTAGTGGCGTGCTGAGCTTCCAAGGTTATGATTTAAAAAAGTAGTCGTGGTAAGGTCTCGAGCACCTGTACTGAATCGCCCTGTCCGAATCTGGGTAGTTATAATCTTTAACATTTGCAGATAAAAAAAGTTCCTACGGAGCATTTACTCAAATTTACAAGTTTTCCTTCCACATGGCTCTGCACTTTTAAGAATGCGCAGGGCACAAGGCACATATTATCGCGGCACATTTTATTACGAGGCAACGAGTTAGATTACCGACCACAGGTTTTTTTTGTTATGGAAGAAAAAAAAATTTGTTCAAATCTTTATGTGCAAGACAGCGGCTGGTCAGCACATTATTAACACTCATTTCAACACCCCCACAGCACAGCACAAAGAAAAGATGCCCACACAGATTAATTCGATTCCGACTACCACGCAGCTTCCAACTAGGATGCCCCACCTGGCCCAGGCGTAGCTGCAACAAGCATTGCACAATTTGAACTCGGAGACACCACTTGATCAATTGAACGGCAGCCACAGACTTTATCTTGCCCCAAAAAGGAAGTTTAATAACACGTTTTCAAAAGGTGATAGGGCTTTCCAAAAAATAAAATAAATAAATGAACAGACAAATAGGCCAGCACGTACAACAGGAAGTAGAGTCCCCAGGAAGTTCCAGCTCCCCAGCAGTTGGGCGCCACTCCCCGGTACAGGCCCCGGATGCCTTCCTCCCGGATGATGGTCGAGACGGCATTCAGGATGCCCCGGTACTGTGGGCGGCTCTTCAGCTGCCCGTCATTCACTGCGGGAAGGTGGGAGGGAAGGAAGAAGTGCTTATGTCATCATCACCATCATAATCATCAGCCTATTTAGGTCTACCACAGGACGAAGACCTCTCCCACTGACCTCCAACCCCTCCTGTACTACCCGAATCCATTCTTTGACACCGAATTCTCTCATTCCATCCCTCTACCAAGTTAATGGTCTTCCCTTTCTTTTAGTGCTGTCTTTCAGCAGCCACTTGGTTACCCTGGTTACCCCACAGGGTGCCATTTCTCCACACAACATGCCCAGTTCAACTCTACTCCCCCCTCTTACAAAGTTCACTCCATAATCCAGAACACTCACTTCCTATCCCTAAGTGCTACTCCTATCATTCTTTCCGAGTACAGTTACTGAAGCATTCGTTGCAGGTATTGTCTTGTTGAGGTAAGCTTGCAACCATGTTGCACCAACGGTTGCAGCCCTACACTGGCAACACTCACAAACCATAGAAAAAGACAAAAAAAAAAAAAAAGAACGGGCCTCCTATTTTTATCAACACCTAGGACAATGCACAAGCAGTACATGTAGCGGATGTCACAGTATCGACAGCCTTGAACAAATGCGGATAGCAGTGAGCAGTGAAACGATGCACTTTTGAGGACTTGGGCAACTTCTTGCGTAGAGCTGAAAGGCTTGTATCCTATTGCGAGACTGAAAGGGCCACTGACAAACATCCTACGTACACTCTTGAAAGACTCGGCAAATGTGCCATCACCACCCTCATTCCCTCAAACCTTACTCTGCTAGAACTCGCACATTTAAATTTCAATTCTTCCTTTGCACAATGACTGAATGGAATTCCGTAACAAGACCCGCATATTTTCCGCAATGATGTTTGCTGTTGCTTCAATGCATTTGTGTGGCGCGCGTTGTACAGTCCAGCCCGCTTATAACAAAAAACACATCGGGAAATGGAAATCATCAATTTGTTATATCCTATTTTCACTATATCTGGACATAAAATATATGTGTACAAATGGTGATGGGAAACGAAGATTTGTTTCTAATAAGCAGGTGTTCTTTAAAACCGTGTTCGCTATCACTGGGCTATACCGTATTCCTTGCGTTGATTGCTACGTAAGCACCCACCCTGCCTGCTCTGTCAATGTTCCGCAGTATGTAACAAATACATAAATACACAGCAAATAGCAGCGAGGGTTCACTTCGGTGAATGAGAAAAAAAAACCTGGGTTTTTTGTTGAGACATCACCCAACCACTTTACTGACACCTCGCCCAATCAATCGGTACATGCGGTGAAAGTAGCAATGTAGGCAGCTCTGTACAAATACTGATATCAGTAAGCAGGGCAACAATGCACTTTTGAGGACTTGTGCAATTTCCTGCGCAGAGCTGAAAGGCTCGTATCTGATAGTACTGCCCATACACACAGCAAGGAAGAGCGAAGATTCACCTCCTCGAATGGGAAGAACTGTTGTGACTTTGAAAGCTGAAGCGAAAAAAATTATATCGGCAGACACTGATATTTCTTTTAACGAATGATGAACCTGAAAAAATACTTGCCATCAAAAAATATTTTTTTAAAGAACCAATCTATATACCAATTTATAAACAATTACAGCAGTGAATATTGGAGTGAAAAAAAAAAAAATCTTTATTTGGGGCCAGTAAGAAGACGTTGCAAAAACAAAAAGTACACAACGTGTGAGCAGTTGCATAAGGCAGTAGCGTGGCTCTAACAACTTGTCAACGATAGAACTACAGGAGCCACTAAGTATTCCGGGAAGAATGGTTAAGCACGGCATGGACTTTGTTTAGAAAAATACACCCCCCCCCCCCCCCCCATGCTTCCCCAACTTCTTTGTAATTTGGAAGTGCAGTACAGGGCACAAAAGTACTTCCTCGACAGTGGTCTTCGATCCCTCTACCATTATATGACAATCCAACTGTTAAGCTATGGTACTGTAAGATGCCTTTTTTTATCCCTTCATTCAATTTACCCACAGCTAATCAAAGCCTCTGTAAATAGCCTTCCATGCAAGGTGACTAGCGAGGTCAGTTGTGTTAGCTATAGGTACCACCACTACACTTAATTGTTGCCACGGTGCATTGTACAAGGAGCCACCGTAGGCATATCTACGAATTAAAGAGGCCATAGCAACAAAATACCACTTTGCTCAATTTGACAGAACCAGCCTTCGGTAACTTACTAGGCTCCACTCCAAAACAAAAGGTGTTTCCTTAATCAAAAAAACTGTTGAAAAACTTCAAAATTTCCTGCTACAGCGACGTTATTTGGGCCAGCACTTTTTAAAAACGCAACAATCAGCGAGTTAACAGAACATTCAGCATTCAAGTGAAACAGTCAAATGAAACTGGATATTCCACTACAACCGCCCAGTCATGTTTCCTGGCAGTAGCTGAGGTCGGTGGCTGGCAATCGCACAAGCAAGATTCCGTGATGTCGTAGAGAAAACGCCAGAAAATAGCTGATGTGTCGCCACTGCCTCATGCGTTTTCCTTAACATCTCTATAATGTGCTTAAAGTTTGTGATAAAATTGTCATCGCTGTCACCAGGACAAAGTAGTCTTTTAATGAATCAAACTAGCATTTTGCCTTCATGGCCACTCTAACTGAGTGAAGAAATGCATTTACAATGCTCCGGGCATCCAATTATTCCTTGTCCAAACCTACTATGACCCTGCTCTTATGACTGCATAAGAGCAGTGTTATAGTCGGGGAATTCAATATGAAGCAGCAAACAATACAACGGGTCCACCAATCCTGTCGTTCTTTCGTGCCTTACGTAAGCACGTCACTTCCACCTCCACAAATGCAAAAGGGACATATCCCATTCACATTTACGCAGCCAAATATTCCTCTCTGGTCAGCACACCCGAGATTGCACACGGCATTACAGACCCCCCCTGCCTTTGCAGAAAAACACCACCACCCTTGGAAGGCGGCGATTTCAAAACGCCTTCCTTGGAAATTTGCCAGCGCCAAAAGTAACACACGTAGCCGACCCGGTAAGACAGAGCTGGCCCTCATACCGAACGGAATTCTTTTTTCTCCTTGGACGAATAGTCTGCCTGCCTCGAGGAATTGTCTTCAATCGATTTTCATGCACATTATTAAAGGGGCGGCCACGGAGACAAAATACAAGTAAGGTTTAATAAAAAGAACGCTTCGTCCCGATTGCAATGATACCAATTTTATTGCAAACTTCACACGAAGAAAACATATGAAGCAGTGGCGACTCCCCAGCCCCTTTCGAGAGAGGTTTCTATGATGTAGCCGAAGCCACAGCCAAAAAAACGTGACTGGCCAATTGTGGGAGCCTAGTTCCAATTCGACGCAACGCAGATGATGAGGCGCGCCGTAGCGGAGGGCTACGGATTAATTTTGACCGCCTGGGGATCTTTAACGTGCGCCGAAATCCCGTACACACGGGCGTTTTTGCTTTTCGCCTCCATCAGAAAAGCGGCCGCCGCGGCCGAAAATCGAACCCGCGACCTCGGGCTAAGCAGCGCAGCGCCTTAGCCACTGAGCCACCGCGGCGAGTTGAGCCTAGTTCCGTTTGATCGTATCCCTTCAATGCTGATAACAGTGATAACTATGTATTTGCAGTTTTTCTCTCTTGCTTCACTGCTGACATCACGTTGCACAAAATCTGAACGTTTTCAGTAGTTTTTCAATAGTTCTGCATTTTCTCAGTTTTTAAAAGGAATCTTTCACGCTCAGTGAGTTACCGAAGGCTAATTCCTTCAAACTAAACAAGGTCGCATTTTTTCTTGATAGGCCCTTTAACAAATTATAAGTTCAACACCAGAAGGACTTCACAATAGGATTTGGTTGCTAGGGCTGACTATAATATTTTAGCAGTGCAATGGTAATTTTTCAGCGGGAGTTTAAAAAAAAACGGCAATGCGGCGGGTTGGAACTGTGTGTGCCGTTTTTCACAAATGTATAAATCTGGAACAGACTCGTACTTTTGCTCTCAACGACAACGATCTGTCTACAATGCACTAGTGATGAAAAAACACTTGCAAAAGAGCCAGATCCACAAACTCTCTAATACCTAATGTCCACATCGTAATCAAGTCCGTACACCATGCCAGCTTTATTACCCCGAACAGCCGGCCCCAAAAAACAAGCCGTGACGTCAAATGTGCAGCAGCCGGATTCGCTATCTGCTGGGGGCTCGCGGAATCGCTACAGACAGACCGATCGTCTGCGATCAAAATTTCCCGTCACGCGAGTCCGGATAAACGCCGCCAGAGACAACATATGCCCCGCTTTTTTTTTTTCTTCTTTATTGGCCCCGCATTGCTGCCGGCACATGAGCGACTGCGATAAGAACGCCACGCGACACCCCTCGCAACAAAGGAACAACGCAACAGACCGCCGTCAAACGCGTCGCAGCTGGTGGAAGCCGTGGCAAGGCGTCCGTGACGTCATTGTGGCGTCACGCGAGTCCCGCGCACACGCCAATGCACACGCGGCAGGCCCGACCTTGAATCGAAGCCAAGGACCCCGCGTTCTGCGAATCGAACGGCAGACAAAAACAGTGCTCGGCTGTGCAGAGCAAAGCCCGGCCAAGATGACGACGTTCCCTGGTTCCTGCCCAGAGTGCGGCGCTAAAAATGCGACGCCGCTGGCGGTTTCGCGCGCCGCACGCGCGCGCGATTTTCCAACGAATCCTAAACCACCCCAGGCTCAAATGAATGAATGAATGAACTTGCTGAGAAGGGAGAGGTCGAAATAAAATCCTTAACTGTAAATGTGTTCTCTGAATTGGTATGTTTTTTTTTAAATGCTGATCACAAAAACTAATGACTCGGTTTAGCATTCATCTCATGAAGTCGTAAACGACGTAACACGGCGGCAGTCCAGCGGGTTTGTTTGTTTGTTTGTTTATGAAAATGAAGCAAGGGACGATCTTCCGTCAGAACTGAACAAAAACCAAACTCTCACATCTGAAAATTTAGGAAAGAAGAAAAGGCAATCTCCCGATCATTCCGGTGGTCGCGAGCTTTCTTCAAGGCCGATATTCCCGGGTGATCGCAGTTGCTAGCGGAAGCGCCGCGCTGCAGAAAGAGAGCAATAACGGAACCGCTGACACGTTTTCCGGAACAAAAGGCAACATCCGTCGACAAAGGAACGAAACGCAGCCCTCCAGCCGAGAGACCTGCCCGAACTGTCGTTGCCTCCTACAAGAATGGAAGCGGGGATGATGCAACGGCGTGGATGAGCGCCGAGCGTTGGCAGCACGCGCGGTTCTCCGCCGACGCCGAGGTCTGTCACACTTCGGGGAAGTTATTTTCAAAGCCAGTCCCCGCCCGGTCACACCTCTTTTCGTTTCTTTCTCTTTCTTTCCCGCGCACTCTCCGTTTCAACGATCGCAATCGATGTTTTGTGTCGTGCAGCGCTTGGAAGACTATTCACGTTCGAGAGACCTGTTGATCTAAAAAAAAAAATACTAATTTTTAATGAGGCCACGGTTTTTTCTTAGCTAAACAGCCGCAGATTTTGGAGCTACTGTCTGCTCGTGTACGGTACGAATTCCTGTCAAACGAACTAATGATCACTAATGATCGACGCGTCCGCCACAGCCAGTCGTAATGGACAAAACGATTACCGCTTATTACTGACTACTACTACCAAGGCCGTTTCGATTAGGGCCTGGAAACGTTAACGCCGCACTGACACAGATCGCGCGGCCCGGACAGACGCGCGGTGCAGTGCGTCGAACGCACGCGCACTCGGTCATTTCCGATAATCGCACAGCGCTCGGATACTGATCCGGTCCCGGGACCAGTTGGAACCAGTCCGCGCTGGTACGAGCTACCATCACTGAGGCTGCCGCAGAGTTCGATCGGTGCCTCCAGCAAAAGGGAAAACCCGCGCGAGAGAGAAACAACAAAAAATGCTGCCGAGCGGCATGTGCCGACGAACGTGAACAGATGCGATGATGGGAGAAGGATATATGCACAGTTCACAGCTCCGTTATTTTCGGCGGAACGGGGAAAAAACGTGCGGTTTTTACTTTTCTACTTACGCCTTTCCTTGTAATGCTACTGCAATGAGGGAATGACGCGAATTCTAGTAGCGTTAACCGTCCAAACTTGCGCGTACGCATAGGTTATGGTGATAGCTCACCTGCCAGGCGGATCTTGAGGAGATCTAGAGGATGTAGCACCAAGGTAGAGGTGACACCGCCTGAAATGCCGGCCAAGAGGTGTTCATAGCGCACTTGGGGCAGTACCAGGCTGTATGAGGTCCGCCAACGCCGATCGTGGTTCGCCACCGCCGATTCCTTCATGCTGCCGACGGTTCTTTGGTCTCGAAACGGAAAAGAAAAACTTTTCTCCTACGGCACACGGAAAAAACAAGGTGGCGACTTCTCGAGGGGTCAGCTCGGGGCGCAGGGTTTCTTAGTCCGTGAACAGAGACGACGCATAGTGCAGTACGGCGCCTGGTAGAAGCGCCGTATAGACGAGTCGTGAACGCGCGGCGACGCACGAATGAATGGAAGGTCGGTGCGGCACGCGCGATACCTCCGGCAAAGCTGATGGAGGCTGATCCGTAACGGAAGAGTGTGTTCTCTTCTTTGGTTGCCTCGCCTCCCGCACGCTCTCCCTCGTTTTGCTGGACTCCCTACACGCACGTACCTCTTGCACAGCAAGACTTGTCACACCAAACAATATGTACCAACTTTTGTTAAAGTGGCGCTAGTAACGCTTTAATTGAATTATTTTTCAGTCATGGGTTTGCCAGAAGCAGTAACAACAATATACTGAAAACTTCACATAAAATAATTGTTTTATAATAATTCGTACTTAAAGGTTTTGGTAGTTAACCAGATGTGAATTAATAAACGCGCGTAAAATAAGCTACATTTATTTGGAAAGCTGCTAGCGCCCCCTTTTAAGCTTCAGGTATTTCGTCGATTTTGTTCTATCGTCCAGTCCTTTATATCGTCTCCTCCTCACGTGGAAGGAAGCATAGGTAAGCGTATGCTACGAAAAACGTGCTTACGCGAGTTTTATTCTGACTTTCGGGGATTTTCGGTAAGCGGAACCGTTTTTGCTGCAAACTAGGGAAAATTTGTCAGCAATATCGTCGCATCAGCTGCGTTCGATGTGGCCGAAAACAAAAATCTGTTCCTCCGGCTCCACTGTCACCGCATGTCAACATTGCGCACTTTTGGTGGATTTTGAAAATTGCTGACTTCGGTAATTTGTGAATTGGGCATCGCTTTGTTTAATACTCATCTTAGCTTCGTTGTGGACGTTTTGGGTTCTCGCCACGTTGCTCACGATCGCGCGATTGCGCTGAGTTGTAAACGTCGACGCAGTGATGGTCGCTTCTTGATTGCGTCTAATTTTTTGCTTTCGACGTTGCCGCCATTTTTTTCGCAGGAGACCGCATCGCAAGATGCCTACTACAACAGATCCCGCCAAGATGACCGGTGACGGTTTCAAGCTGGTGCAACGCCGGGCCAACCGCAAGCGGAAAATGGCTGTCGACGCAGACGACGAAGATGCCAAGAAAGGCCAGCCGCTCTACCCTCCCGCGAAGCAAGAAAAACTGGTGCGTTGCCAAAAATAACACCCAACTATAACGAGCCCCTCGTGGTGGTTTTAACGTGCTTGGCTTTGTTCGAGCAGCCTGCATCCCGTTCTAACGTCAATCGTTGTCATCCTTACTCCACGCAGTCAACTCAAATCGATTGCATTTTAGCGGGAAAGGGTAGACAGTTTGAGATTGGTGGGGTGAAGGAAACGAGTGGACTTCAAAAATGACGGAGAAAATTCGAATATGTTCGTGGTTTCCAGGAAAGGGGGCGTGGCCTAATTATTGCGGCAGTCGCCTGTAAATGACAAAAAATGCGTAAATGAGGAGCTAAGCTCCTTGGGAAAAAGATAGTTCAATGCTTTTAATACCTCAGTCCAGCAGGCAGCGTTGATTACCATTTCAATTATTTTTTTATACATATACTGTTATATATATATATATATATATATATATATATATATATATATATATATATATATACTGTATAATTGTCCAGCAGACAATTCCGAAAACCCTTGAACTAATTTTTAGCTAAATATTCAGTGGTCCAGTTCAGTCATAGTTCAGTCAGAACTGGCGCAACGATTGTTGGAAAAAATTGTGCAGCACAGATATCCGCTGCGTGTATTTAATTGAAATGAAAACCGTGTAAAATGTGGGCACGCTGTAATTGAACGCTTGGCGATGGGAGAAACTCAGCAAAAACCTAGTAACCACTTTTGGGAAGTGTGAATGCAAGAGCATTGCAGGACTATTGACACAAAATTACAAGGTTGAGATAACTATGTAGCTTCCTTTATGTGTGGAGGTATCTCCCAGCAAGTTTCAACAGGCTCTATTCCGTATAACATATTTGAAATCAATTTTAATCTTTTGAACGCACGAGAAAGCCCAGAATGGATACCCTTTTGACATTGGCATCAGCGTGACACATTGAGCGCCGTGCCCTAAGCTCCCGACATCAGGGCTCCTGTGACGTAGCAAAGGCGCTGGCTGCTGTTGGTGCGCGCTGCTGTGCCTTGTGTATCAAGTCACAGTTTTGGGACTAACATCATGCTTCCCGGGTGCATGCGACCACGGCTGGTCCGGACACGCTCGCTCGCTTGCTCATCATGCACGTATACACTGGCCATGGCGCAACGAGAATAGCATAGTGAAAAGTGTCGTCCGGTTGTGGCGGCTGCCTCGGTGTCTATTTCGTCGAAACTGAATCTGACTCCAATAAACGAGGCTGTAAATAATTATTTGCATTTCGGTCGACCGTCTAATGTGCCATTCCATGATTACTAGCTTAGTAGGCGCCCATAACAGCGAAACAAAATGCGACTCAAAAATTTTATGTCAGTACTCCTTTGATGTATGTTGAAGCGTCGCTGAGTGGTCCAAGTTTGCGACGTTTCTGAGTTTCGCTGTAGGGTAGGTAGCTGCAGTGTATTGGCATGGACGGCTACTTTTTGCTATTGCCGAGGCTACAGTCACCGACAATGTGGATGATACAGACCCCATAGCGGTTCGGTATGAACTGCCACGCAGAGTTACCTGTCTCTCTAGTGACTGTTGGGCCGCTGGTTGCAGCAGGTATGTTCCACCATGTTGGTACGGAACTTTTCCGATGATATTCTCCCTAGTTTTTTGTCGGCGCTTGTGCTTGTTTTCTACTTTGTCCAAGATTTCTTGTGCCGTTTTTCAAGCGCTAATGTGTACCCAACTACGTACCTGCCAACTCTTCCGAATTTCCCTTAAAATGTACGAATTTGGGCCCGTCTTACGATTTTATGAATCTTGCCTGAAATTTTGCGGGGAATATTTAGATTTTCGAGAAGAAATGGGAACATCTATTAAAGTGACACTGTGGTACCTTGCGCCACCACGAGAGGGCTATCGCGTCCGATGCAATACGTACGACTTGGTCCTTAGTCCGACCGCGGTAGTTTCTTCGCAGTGCAATGGCGGGCTTGAAGCCACGGCAGCACTACCATGTGTTTTTTAAATCGTACACGTCGGAATTTCCATGCTTCAAGCCATCCAAGAAAGGATACAAGTTCGGATTTTGCACGACGTGTGCGTGTGATGTGAACCTTTCGCATGGTGGCAAGTCTGACATCGATATCCTCATTGCTTTTAAAAAGCACCAGGGGTTTGTCCAAGCTGCGGGCAACCAGACAAGGCTGACTGGTTTTGTGTGCAGTGATAGCGACTTCAGCGTGATTCATGTAGGATGCCTCTTCACGGCGTTTTTGGTTGAACAAGACATCCCGCTGAGTGTCAGCAATCACACTCACTGGAGTTGTTGCTCATTACTCTGCAAGTCTGACGGTTTTCACTTATGGTTGCACACCTGCCAACTCTCCTTATTTGTTTGGGAGACTCCCTCTTTTTTTTTTTTTTGCCCTTCCTCCTGATTGTATGGGAACTATGATAAATCACCCAAAAAGGTGCCCCAACCGCACCGCGAAAAAAAAAAAAAAAACACGTCAAGCAACGCCCTTGCATCGTAATTGCCATCATGAGTTAGGTAGCCACCCGAAGTCAGCGGAAGTCGTATCCAAGCCGTTTGAGTTCAGTGGGCATGTACAGCTTTTTTATAGCTCCGTTGACAACATGGTGCTGTCGAAGCCAAAGACGTATTTGCAGTTTTTCTTAAGGCCTTATACTACAGAATTTTTATATTTTGAGCTACCCAGAAAGTCAAGCACTTCGAATTTTGCACAACTTGTGCATGTGAAGTGAGCCAGGCGCATGGCGGGAAAAGTGATGTAAAACCTGCATTTGGCAACGAAAAACCACTGGAACTTTTTTCGCATCCCTGAGAAGGAGGGGAGCATGGATGATTTCTTTGTCAACACCAGTGTCATTTTGAATTTGCTTGTTTTTCGGAAAAGACTGCGGCCTTGAAATCAAAAGTCAAGGCAGATCTCGTAGGCTAGACAGGCCATGTGTGCTGCGAAACAAAAAAAAAAAATCCCCCCCCTCTCCCTCCCTGCACCCAGTTTCTCAATTTTCGAGTACCCCAGAGGTTGGCAGATATGTAGTTGTGAAAACGGTAGAGTTCGTGTTGCAAAGTGTGCTGATTTTGCTGAAAAATTAAAGCGTTGCGATCAAACCTGGAAAAAGACAAACAAAATCTAGTGTAAACTGAGCCAAGCCAAGCCAAATAGACCACCAAGGCACCCCCGATTCTGAAGGAATTCAGGGTATCATGCCGACGCAGGGGGAGCTTTTTATCCTAGACGACCGGTGTAGCATTGATGAGTGAGCGAGCGCAATTAGCCAGCAGTGATTGTACTCGAATTTGATTGCCAGCTTCGCTCAAGACATTGCACGGGGTGCACCATGTTGACATTGAGCAGCGGAAACAGCACCGGCTTTTACTGATGCGCTCTGTACCGCGGGGCTTGCAGGAAGGAAAGACGGAGGTCCGGAAGATACCCGTTCCTGCGCACAGGTACAGCCCCCTGAAGGAGAACTGGCTGAAGATATTCACGCCTGTTGTTGAACACCTGCACCTCCAGATCCGGTTTAACCTCAAGTCCCGCTGTGTGGAAATCCGGGTGAGTTTTCAGAGTCCGCGGCTGTTGTGCCGAGCGCTGGTGAACTCAAGCGTTCTATTTTCGTGCGCGATGTTTGCATTCCTGTACCTGCTGCACTGCTAAATTTAGTAAAAAAAGAAAATAATGTTAAATTGTTGCCTGCGTCTTGGCGGCGCCGGTAGTTTTAGCAATTGAAACCAGCTGCTTCGTGTAGAAAGAGCTCAGTAATGTTCCTCCAAGTACCTTTTCTTTTTAATTTTTATTTGCTTTTTTCTCCCCATTTGCGGCAGTCGTAAAAGATTTTAACCAGGGTTACGCCACGAGCTTTGGCGCAAAGAGTAGTCACCTTGACTAAGGGGGCGCATTATGGCACCCCTCGAGGGCCTTTGGAGATGTATATCCTTGTGACATATATCCTTGGAGACATATATCCTTTGGAAACATATGAAGGAGACATATATCCTTGTCTTGTTCTAAGTAACTAACTAGCCTTCTGGTACTTCGCTTTATACCACATCGGCTTCAAAAATGTTGTTTTCATTAATAAAATTTTTATACATATTGCAGACATGATTTTCTACGTGACAGCACCAGTAGGGAGGTGCCAAGAGCAGCAATCAGTGGGCTAATTAGCCGTCGTATCAAACAGATTAATAGGTAGCACTACAATTGCACTGTCACATTCACATGTCAGCAGCCGGCAGGGCTTGCAGTGCTTGCAGGGCTTGCAGGGCTTGGACAAGCAGTGCTTGTCCAAAAATGTTGGTGTGTCCGCACGTGTTCCTTGCAGATGTTCTTTTTTTTATCTGGCCAAGGGTTGTGGCAGTCAGTGTGATATGACATGGAAAATAAGATAACCCATTCTTATTTCATTTCCTTTCTCAAACAATTGCACACATAAGGAACTATCCATATTTGAGTTGCCTGTGCGAATATAGCGAGTGGTCTGTAAGTGAGCAAGGCATTCTTGTTATTCAGCATCAGCATCAGCCGCTGGGGGTATACAGTCGAATCCCACTACAACGACATTGACGGAACATGCGAGAAATTTCGTTGAAGCAAAAATTCATTGAGGCGAAATTTGCCCCAACACACCACAGAAGGGCAAGAAAAATAGCCCTATATACTATCCGCATCATTGGCAGCATAATACATTCAATGTTTAGAAAAAGGAGTGACGCGTAATAACGTTGTATTTATTCAGATAACGAACATACCAATGGTTATCTGTTTTTTTAACTGCACACAAAGAGCGCATAATGGAGGGGGTGGGGGAGTGAAGAAATGCTGGCGCAAAACGTATTGCTGTACAACAAGGCGTATCCACCAAGCTGATTACTTGCAGATAGCTGCTAGGCCGTCGGAAGCCCCCCTCTCACTTGTGGCAGGAGCGGTGCCATTATCTTATCCTTAACTTGCCTTGGCAGGCAAGCCATGCGCCTTGAATTTAACGTGACCGCATGCTCGCGACCAAGATAGGGTAATGCGGGTTCAAGACTAAACATGAAAACATTATTTTTGCTTTTGACTTTGAAGAATTGTAGAAGAAACAGTGACGCCTGCTCACAACGCATACAGCAAAGCACATTCACGCGATTTCAACTGGATACAGATTGGCTGTAGCTCTGGCTGGGTGAACCAGGCCTGCACCTCATGTAAAGACAGCCAGCCACCTTGTTATCACCAGCAATCAGTGGCGTCCACCTACGAGTTTGTTTTTGTTTTGGGTTGTAGTGTTGGGGCGGCACACGTTTTCCGGGAAATATAAAAAGTTACAGATAGCTGCCGTTGTGCTTATTTTATTGTAAAACAAATGTTCAAACAAGCCCCAATGAGCAAAAATTTCGTTGAAACAAAAGCAAGCAGACAAATGGTTCGTTGTGGCGAGGACTTTATTGCATTGACTTCTATGGCTAACTAATGTGGAATTTGAAATATTGCACCCGCCGCGGTGGCTCAGTGGCTAAGGTGTTGCGCTGCTGAGCCCGAGACCGCTTTTCTGATGGAGGTGAAAAGCAAAAACACCCGTGTGTGTGAGATGCCGGCGCACGATAAAGATCCCCAGGTGGTCAAAATTAGTCCATAGCCCTGCACTACGGCGCGCCTCATCGTCTGCGTTGCGTCGGCACGTTAAACCCTACAATCAATCAGTTTGAAATATTTGGTTGAAGTGGAGTTCGTTGTAGCGGGGTTTGACTGTATTTCTGACAGAAGCTGAAATGTGACAGTGGCTGTGTAATGTGCATTTGGGCGGTGGGTGTGCATTTGGGATGTGAAGAAGGCTGGCTGCAGCGTGAAAAATGTTTCTGGACAGTCTAAAGCGGTGGTTCCTAAATGCGGTCTGAAAAACAGTCTACTAAGGCATTTCAGGCGTTCCACAAGGCCCTCCTCTCTGTACCACCATTTTTAAAACTGAATATTGTTGTTATCCTTTTAAACGTTGGCGAGACAAGAAGGATGGCTTTACCACACAGGACGTAAATATGCTGCTTCTTGACGTTGCACGTGTTGGTTGGTCAACAAAAATGTTTATTTTCCTTCCCGCCCTCCCGTTGTCAAGGACACTGAATGGAGCTTTGTGGGCAGGCTGAACTCGCGAAAGATTGGCACAAAGCAATTCTTAAAACGTGAGAACCAGCGTTAAGTGCTAAAGACATAATACAGGCCTAAATACATAATACAGGCTTAATTCTTTTAGAAGTTTGACACGTCAGATTAACAATAATGCCAATTTCAGTGCAAACTTAAAATGTTTAATGTTGTAGAAGGGAGAAAAGATGAAAGAGGGGTGATTCACCATTCGCTCTCTCAAGCTGCTCTTGCAATGTCAGATGGACTAGTTGTGCAATTGGTAGCAGCTGACAAAAGCTGTCGGCAAGAAAGTTGGTGGTGCAGTTGTATAGGTGACACTAGTCTTGTTTCATGCTGTTTTCTGCACTGTGTTTACCGCTGTGGTTTCTGTTTTCTGGTGCACACCCCCAACAACATCACTGCTGATGTACAGCAGGAAAGTAGAAAGTTTGTCAATATTTGGCTCATTTTCTTAGTTGAAAACAACGTCCTTCGGTTTCTGAGTGGAGTTGAGTGAGTCACTAAATGCTAGTCCTTTTAAGTGGAACCAGAATGTTCTCACTTTCTGGTCCTTTCGAACTCCAGATTGATCTATTCTGCTTCCAAACTCTAAGCATTGCATATTCACAGGCAAAGCTGTGCAGAATCCGAATTTGACAGTAGCACACTTGAGGTTATCGCTTGCTTTATTGGCATGGTACATATTTGGTAAATATGTGTACGATGTATGTGTTGCCAACACCATTATATTTTTTAGTTATGAGGTTCGGTTAACATCGTTCTCACATGGAAGTCAAAATGTTGACGAGAATTTTGTCTCTTCCGCCCTAGACTTGCAAGGAGACGGAGGAGACCGGCGCCCTGCAGAAAGCTGCCGATTTCGTGCGGGCGTTCACCATGGGCTTCGAAGTGGACGTAAGTGTGGAAAACGCGCTTTTTTTCTTGTTATTGTTCAATAGCAGCATCTTGGACTGATCAGATCTGATTTCGGTCATCACTTCGGTTATAACTTCTTGTTGGTTGTTGTGCAGTCAAAAATTAAGCCTAACAACTCCACGCTGCCGCATTCCGGTTGGTGATGGTGGGGATGCTGTGCCCTTCGTAATGGGCGATTGAGAGCTTCCTTGCAGTGTTAGCGCACCTTGCATTTGGGTGTCTTTTGAGTGAATGGTGGCATTTGCACACTGCAAAAAGCTGTGGGGACCTGTATGTGATGGCATAGTTCAAATCATGTAGTTATTGCAGTGCACCAACATATCAGCAGGGATTGAAAGAGTGGTACGACGTTAATGCTGCGATCATGAACATCAGGAGTCAATGCTGGAATGTAGGCTAAAGAAATCGTTAAGCGTGAACGCGAAAATGCACTGCGCACACATCCGGTGCGCTGGCGCCGCCGCGAAGTGGTACCGGCAGCTCCAGCGACGGCTTCGAGCTGCTCTTTAAAATTCCGCTCAAGGCACAAACGAAATTGCCTGTGCAGGATACGAGCTGATAATAAGGGCGAAAATGGCACTGTAAATCATCATCCGCACCGCTAGGGAAAGCACACATCAATTAAATATCCAGCTAAAAATCTTTGTAAGCCTAAACATCTACGGCGGGGCCGGCTGGCTCTCCTGACTCCTTCAAAACTGCCTCCACGAAGGGCGCGCCTTCCCATTGGCACAAGTCGTCAGGCTCCTCCCACTGCCACTCACGTACACGTCATTTTCTAACTCAAGGCACATGCAGCGCTGACGCACACGAATTGCGTGCAAAAGCACGCCATGTGGCTCACACTTTTGGGATTTGCGCATTTTCGTTGTTTTCTGTTTCGTTTTGTTTTTAGCCACGATCGGGGCAAATTCTATCAGGTTGGAGTGGGCAAGGATGGTACTGGTCTAGAAAAGGAGCATTGAATTTATCGCTGTCAAAAATTGCCAAATGGGAGTGCAAAAAGAAATGGTAAATCTCTTGTTTTCCATTGCACTGTAGCAAGATTGGGCAGCCTCAACGCTACCTGCCTTTTCATCTTCGTCTGTCGCTCAGAATTTTCGGCTGTCACTCATACACGCCCAAGACTACTGAGAAATGTCTTCAAGCATGTGTTTCAAAGAAGGTTGCGTTTCATGAAGGCAGGTGTGTACTTCCAAAATTCCTTTTCCACGGAGGGAAATAGGTGCTGTTTTTTAAATTTTGCATGAGGCACAACATGCCAGAAGCATTGCAGTCATAGGTTGGCAGGCTCACTTAATTAAGAGTGCACTCACACACCCCTTACTCACCACTCATGAGTGAGCGATGAGTGAGCCTCGTCATCGTTCTGTACTGGCGAGCGTGAGTGCGAGTGAGTGCGAGCTTCACCCGCAGCGAGCCCCAATCACCAACTCGCGGGGAGCCCTGCTCACTGCTCGCAAGTGCGAGTGCTCTCGCGCTACTCACGCCATTTGCGGGGCTCACCGCGGTGAGCGCCACTATTGCAGTTGTACTTGCTGTTGTCTATTCGTCGCAGGAGCCGCTCACTGTGATGGTTATAATGGGGCGATCGATTTTAGCTTCGGAAATATGTCGTCACTGAGGTCCTGTTATGGGGCACCCTAGAATTAATTCTCTGGTGGCATGTTGATTTAGGGATATGAGTTGGAGGGCCTTCTGATGCCGTAATTCACAATACTGTTCGGTTTCATGACTCATGGAGGGTCTGCTGCACACACTCGCGTGCGAGGGGAGACGACGAGGGGTGTGCGAGCATGAGTGAGAGCGCGAGTGAGTGCAAGGGGGTGGAGGGCAAATAGTGAATGTGAGGGAGTGCGAGTGGTGATGGCAACTGGTGAGCGTTAGTGCGAGTGAGCATGTGAAGAAAAATGTATTTTTCTGTGTGAGTGTGAGTAAGTGGCACCCAGTTTTGTCGAGGTATGATTTGCAGTTGTAGTATTTGCCAACTGTTGACCTCCTGTGTGATGGTCCACACAGGAGGTGTGATGGTCCTGTTTGATGGTCCACACAAAGAAATCAGGTGCAGAAAGTATTGTACTAGTCATTCGTTTTGTTTTTCTTGTTCTTTTGTGGAGGTCGAAGAGGGGAACAACACACCTTGAATTGCCAAGTTTGAGTAGTTAGCTTTAATCGACAAGTTAGTCAAGTATAAAAGGTGCTGCATTGAAGTAGACCTCCTGGTTATCTTGTACAGCTACCTTTTGAAGGCAAAAAAAAAAAAGAAATAAGCAACTCAACCAAACGGCCAAGGATGCGCATCAGTCAAGTAGAATTGGGCTGTCAGTGCAAGGAGGTAAAAATGGAACACAATATAAGCAGGTTGTGCAACTCGTGGTACTGATTATGCGAGAAGCACGCATCTTGGCAGTCATGCGTCGAAGCTCCACACTGCAACAGTTAGTCGACCGCATTTGCCTCCCATTGCGCCACGTGTATCTTCCTTTTTATTTTCCCCTTTTTTTTTATCCCTAGGTGTTTTCTCTCGAGCAGCGCTGCGCAATCCAGTCGCTGATTCTATCTCTGTTCTTTCTCCTGGCAGGATGCCCTGGCCCTGGTTCGACTGGACGAGCTCTTCCTCGAGTCTTTTGACATCCAAGACGGTGAGATCGCGTCGGCAAGATTGATCTTGGCGTGTTCTTGAGGCGGTGCTGCCACTGCAGCATCGCCAGCAAGCATTGCAACCGACTCGCTCTTGCGTGCGTTTCGAAACAAAACAGTGTTCCAACACTGCAAAGCAGGTTTGCACAATGTTTGCCGGTGGCTCGGCTTGGCTGGTCGGGTTTCACTCTGTGCCAAGATATTCGCAAAACCTTTTCGTGGTGTAGTGGGTAGGCGTGGCGGGGAGGCCTGACTGCGAAAATGCAGCCGCCATGTGTCTAAGGCGGTGTTCTGTGGAGCCCAAGGACACGGGTTCAACTCCCGGCTACGGCAGCTGCTTTTCGAATGGAGACGAAAGGCCGAAAGGGGGTGTGTGTGGAAATTTTGGCACGTTTCATGAGCCACGGGTAAAAAAAATCATCGTATACTAATAAGAAAAGTTTTATAAATCCATGGAAATGTTCCAAACGGCCTGGTTTGCCTCTTCTAGAAAAGTAATACGTCTTTACTGAAGTAAAGAATAAGCGAGACATGCATTTTAGTTTATCTAGTTTTCATTAGATGGCACTAGTGGTCTACCATGTGAGAGTTTCAGTACAGAAGGGACAAATATCTAAAATAAACAAACTAGGCCATTGTGCACACTTGCATGTATTTGTAAAAAATTTCATGTTGATGATTTTCAAGCCCGTGGATCATGAAGTAGTGAGTTCCATGGGAATGTTGACAGGTGAGCACCCCTTGAAGAACCCCAGGTAGTCAAAACTATCCCGAACCGTCCACTATGGCGTGCCTCCACTAATCCCAGGTGTAGCTTTGGCGTGTTGAACCTCGCAATTAATTGACTGCGCAAATGCAAGTCCACGCTCTGCCGCGAGAGAGACTTTTTCGCCCCCTCCAATCCACCATTCCCACTTAACCGTGTCAGTAGATGCAAGAGTGAAGCTACATCATCTATGAACCTAGCCAATCTCCCTACCCTTACTTATGGCTCTGCTCCAACATGGTTTGTTTTTCCCGCACATGCGCATGGGGTTGTGCTGGAGGAGTTTTCTGCAAACACGGGACCACCACAATTTTCTCTCACTGAACCATTTAAGGTTTGCTTTAAAAAACGCATTGCTTAAAACGCATTGCTTTAAAAAACGCAAGAACAAGACAGGAGGGGATACGTCACTTCCTATGGCGGCCAGATAACATCACAAGTGCTTAGCCAACCTTAAGCTAGTGGCATCTGTTGCGGGAGGAGAAACCACGTGGCTGCCGCAATCGGCACTCCACAGCACAGCCCAGGACTGAATTTTGGCCGCTATCATTTTCTCCATCAGGGGCTGGCGCCCTCTTTTTTTGCCGCCACAGCTACAAGGCATTGTAGTCTGCACTCGTTATCATTGTGACATCATCTGGTCGCTTGCCCGGGCTTGGCGCAATGGGCCATTGTGCCTCCTGTATATAGTCTTTGTCCACGATGTGGGGTGAAGAGTTCTCAGTTCAACACTGTCCTGTGCCTTTTCCGCTGTCCACCCCGCAGTGAAGCCCCTGAAGGGAGACCACCTGGCCCGGTGCATAGGGCGGCTGGCAGGCAAGGGGGGCCGCACCAAGTTCACCATCGAGAACGTCACCAAGACGCGGATCGTGCTGGCCGACAGGTGAGCGGCCTCGCTGCTGCGTGCAAGCAATGACGACCAACTCTTCGGCCTTACCGAGCGGTGTTTACTTTCAAACGGGAACACCGTCTTCTTTTTTCTTAATTCTTGTGTAGTTGGAAACATTGTTTGGCCACTAATCAAAGTTCTTGGAATTGTGTCTCCTTTATCCTTGGGCTTGACAAATTACGCAGTGGGTGGCATATCCTGCCAGTCAGGGGCGTATCCGGAGGGGGGTTCAGGGGGTTCGAAACACTCCCCCCTTGAAATTTTTTCTAACCAGCGAGTAAGCGAGACTTACCCCCATAATTGGCAACAATAAGTTTTTTGATGCATCGCTTGGAACTAATTTTACAGCTCATTAAACCTTGGTGGCACCAGTGGCAAGGAGCCGTTTTGAGAACCCACTTAAAACACTGAAGTTTAATGAGCTGTAAAATTACTTCCGAGCGATGCATCAAAACACTGATTGTCTTATTGCACTCACAAGGTCCATAGTGTTGGAAAATGTAAAGATTACAGTTTTATGACCAACACAGTTTTGTCTATTGTTCCTCCAAAAATGGTGTTAATTATCTTTAATTATCTCGGGAACTAATTGACCAACTAAAAAAAATAGTGCCATATTTGAAATCAGTCTGGGAAAAGCAGCAAGGTCGACAAGTTTTAAGAGCCATGTCCCCCTTAAGTGAGGCACTCGGACGTTTCTAAAACATCGGCCCTGACGTCCTTTCCGCGGAAGAACGAAGGCAGTTTGAAGAGGCCGAAATAAAGCTGTTCAGGGAAGAGGCACCCAGTCACATTCAAAGCAGTGCGCACACGACACAGGCAAAGGCGCAAGTGCTCGGCGCCGCGATCTTGTGGGCAGGTGTGGGTGGTTTGGAAGAAAAACTGCTCTCCTCATTCTCTGGCTTCCTTGGAAGTGGTGCAATCGACTCGTTTTTTTGAGGGGTTGAAGGGATGTGAGGCTCACCGCGGCTCACAGTGCATGCCGTTGGCAGCTCACATTTTGGGCGCACGCTGGAAACTGATTCAATCGTTATGTCCAATAAGCGTTTTATTTTACCATAGAAAGCATACAAAAGTGGACGGTGCCATGGTTGTTCATCGTTGAATATGATATATTGTTATATACGGTATTGTTACAAGTGGACTCCGACTGTACATGCTCAAGTTGCAGTGCTTGGCAAGCCACTGGTGGCCACAAGCTTTCTCGGGTCACACATGTAGCAGAAAGGGGACAAGTCCATGTCATTGCCTTGCCTTTGTGGCTTGCCCCTTCCAAAAAACAAAAACCAGTTAGAAGGCAGTGTTTTCATAGTTCTGTTAGGCTGAACTTATGCTTTTGGGCTGTTATGTCGTGTGATCAGAGTGACGGGATTCTGTGGGATGCGGGACATGAGGGGCAGGACCAGGCCTGGATGATGACAAGCCTTGCGTCTGCATGGTGCGACTCTGTGCACCAGAGCCAGCAATGGTCGAACCCACTGGTGTTGGCGCACTCACGGGGCAGATCTATCGCCTGTGTACGGCAGTCTGACGCCTGGTTTTTCCCCTTGGTTTCACAGCTGGTGGCCTTGCTGTTGGCTCGAATGTCAGGCCAAGGAGAGACGAGCCAATCGCGTGGGTAAATTAGCCGATCTCGCTGGTATTGGATCCTTAATACTCAATTTTCACGGCGCGTAATACCGGACTGTCAATGTTAGTTCTCTTGTATGCTTCAGGGTTCACTCACACAACGTGCCTTGCACTTTGAGGCATTTTCCATGTCTTCATCCTTGTAAGCTTCATCTACCATCATAATAATGTCGTTGTGACGATTAAAGGCCATTTACCCCGATTCGTTAAACAGTTTTTGAAATGTACTCGTGTGACTCGTATTATGGCCATGAACACACGACCTTGAATGAACTCGCTTATACAGTTGTGGCTCTCCAGCCTCGATGCCCTTGAGCCATTGGCACACATACACTACCACTACTGCATATGACTTCTGCAGTGGTGTGATTATGTCTGGAAGAGACGGCCCTCAATCCATCTGCAGTTGTGTTGGCTGTGCTAGCCACACTAGCCAGGCTCTTGCCAAGGCCTCAACACAGCACAGATGGCTAGAGTGATAACTGCGCTTTTTCGCTATGATAATGAGATGATATCTGGTGTGGGTCCCCACCCAAGGTGACATGTTTTTCAAGCAAAGCCGTCTTTGCTTCACTGATAATGACTATGCAAAAAATGTGCTGCAAGAAAGCCAGCTTTCTCTGACGATGATAGGCATAGTGGACAAAGTGGAAGATGTCAAACCATCTTTGTTAGTAGGAGCATTGATGATGATGATCATGGTAGAAGATGATGTTTGAAGTTTGAACCATCCTTGTCGTTAGACAAAAGGGGTACGATGAAGATTATGGTTCTGGGTGAAATGAAAGGGTTGAACCCAAACGATAAATATCCAAACCACCAACGATCAGTCCACGCCTCAAAAGCTTCGCGTTTCAACCATCTTTGTTGTTGCCCTAAGGGGCATTTGAATTCCTATTAAAGTGTGCTGGGCATTGCGCATGTCATTTGCTGAAGTTCTTCCTTGACATCCTGTCCTGTTCTGATCCCTGTGCTTTTTTTCTTTTGTCTCTTCCCCTATCTCTGTGTCCAGCAAAATCCACATTCTTGGCTCCTACCAAAACATCCGGGCTGCACGCACAGCCATCTGCAATTTGGTGCTGGGTAAGTCTAGATGCTGTTCCTCCTTGGCATGTGTAAGACATCTGGTAAAGGTGATTTGTGTGCCATACAGTTGAGCTCTATTGGTTCGTTCAAAATTTCAGTTGGCAGTATTTCCCATCCCCATCCGCATATTTCATCTGCATATGCGGAAGGTTTTCCAGGCTTTGACCTTGCATAACTTGCAAGCTATTTTGTGAAAGTTCAGGAAAAAAATGCTGTTATATTTAAATGTAATGTGTAGTGGCAGTGTCTCTTAGTAGCATATTGCCATCTCTAGATATCACATTCACAGCACAACTGCAGGTTCAAGGCTATTCTCAAAAGTGCTGCTAACATCACGGTCACAAGAGGGCAATAATATGAGCATTCCAGACCTTTTCCCTCAGGAGTCTTTATAGGTGGTATTCATAGAAAAGTTTAGCTGTCAATTTCTTCGCTTGGCAACCTTGGGAACGGCCACAGACGTGGCCAAAGTGCCACGGACATGGCGCGCGGCTTGTGCCACCGCGCCTGCACGCCGTACAAAAAAAGAACACCTGCGTGCGTCGCCTACTCCGTTTCTACTCGATTCTCAACGGGGGTGTCAACAGAGATGTTATTAATCGCACTCACTTTGGACTCGAGGCATTACTTCGCGTTCGGTTGGGTAGAGTGTGGAACGTCCAACACAAATCATGTGCCTAGCACAGACAAGCACCACTATCCTGTGGAGCCCGACGTAACCAGTAACGGTGTATTCACATGTTTGCCTGTATGCGTGCCTCGCCAGTGAATACAAGCTATATGAACCTTCCCTTTTGTCATCTGTGCACCAAATGTTTTCGATTATAATGGGCATCATGCTGCTCGATGACTGCATTTTTAAAGGAGTACGCACACAAAAATTTCGGGTTACTTTTTTATGGCTTCTGTGGGTGCCTACCAGCCCAGTATTGATATAATGGCACATTAGATGGTCGATCACAGCGTAGATAATTATTTGCAGCCTCATTTATTCGTGTCAGTTTCGGTTTCAACAAAACGAACACCGTTCACTTCTGCCACAGCGCGCTTGCATGGCCACCGCCATATTTGTTTACATAAAAGACCTTGCAACAGGCAGCCGTGGAGGCAGCCTTGTTGCAACACTACCGGGGGGTGACACATGGTGACTTGTGGCACGTCTTTGGCTTGGGCTACATTAGCAGGCTACTACTGAACAGATACATCGTTAAGTGACACTTGAGCACAACGGCTAGCGCCGTCGTGTGTGTCCTCTCTACTGTTGTCCCGTTTCAAGCGTTACTTAACGATGTATCAACACCAACTAGCCCAACTGTCATTTTTACTGAACCACTTAACAGCGCATGCGTGTTTGTTGCATGCGGGGCAATCAGCACTTTTGTTTTCAGTCAAAAGTGGAAGCTGTTATCGCTACTAGGTAAGGCAGCAATCATTGCCCAAGTCAGTGGCCCAAGTGGAGGAATGTGAATAGTGCCGATGAGTTTTGAACGGCCTGCAGCTCTCTCTGCCATTTTGAAAATCAGGGACGCCACTCTTTAATTGCGCTCGGGCACAAAACAAAACGGTGGCGATGGTGGCCTTTCCGGACGTCAACAAAGCGGTGCTCGCTTTGTTTTGTGGGCAGCATTGGAACAACGAGGTGCCACTGTCTGGCAAAGTTGGTCAGCAAAAATAGCTGGACTTCGCTTGCATGCTCGTTGGACATACTCGCTGCCGAGGGCCAGGGAGGAAAACATGCAGAGAAGGCGAACGCACAGGATGTTTTGAATGCGTTTGACGCTGTTCTCAGGCGCACACGACTAGCAATAAAGCCGTTCTTGTAGTGTGAGAGCTGAGCTGTGAATTAGTAACGCAATTGACTGGCCTAGTCGGTATTTCGTTCTGTACAGTTCAGTGCAAAAAAAAAGACAGGGACTAGAAGAGACACACCACAGGAGCACTCTTGTGTTGTGTCTTTTATAGTCCCTTCTTTTTTTGCGCTGAACTGTACATAACTTAGCTGTGAAGTTACTGCGAAGTAGGCTTGCAAAGTCATATAACCAACTTTCGGAAAAACATTTTCGGTTTGCTGGCAATTTTTCTGTTTGTGTTTCATTCTCGCGGCAATAGAATTCCCACAAAAGCAGATATTTTGGCTTTCCCCAGCGGTTTCGCTGTTGCTGAATTCACCATAAGTGGTCTACTCTGTATTATGGGCCTAGCTACTGCTTGGCTTGTGAACCAAGAGTGAATTGACACTGAGGCAAAAGGTGCTGTTACTGTTCAACGAAAGAGAAATTGCATCTGATGGTTCTTTACTTTGTTCTTTCACACATCGGGACGCTGTTTATTCATGTAGGAATACAGTTGCGAGGTAATCGGTTACAGATCAGATGATCAACACTCTCTGACGTCAAGTGTGTGTGCATACTGATCATCGTGCTTTTTCTTTTTTGTTGCGATCGCAGGCAAACCTCCGTCCAAGGTCTACGGAACGATGCGACAACTGGCCAGCCGCATAGGAGAGAGATTCTAATTTATTTCGGTGGTTTTGTGAATTAGGTACCTAAAAAAAGCTAGTCCCAAGATCTGTTGCAAGTACACAGGCCGAGAATGCTTTAAGCAGCTCTGCCCTCTCTCGCACCGGAAAGAGAGGACTGTTGGGAGAAGTGAAGTGGTGGTGATTAAAATGTGCGAATTGAAATTTTCTGTTGGTGGTTCGACAAATTCTTTTGAGCGTGATGCTGAAGAATGGCAAGACCAAAAAATCAAGCGCACCATATTCCTTTCTTTGTCTCATTTTAAATGGTTTTTAAAATTTTGACTTGTGAAACATGGAGTGACGGCTGCTGTGGCATGACACTGCGGAAAAGGTAAGGAGAGCAATTTGATGTGGTTGAACACAGTTAAACGAAGATTGTCAAGTGAAGGGTAGGCTTGTGTGCCAAGAGCGTGCAGTGAACGCACATAAAATTGTACCACAAGACAATACATGTTCACTGCTCGGAACAGGAGGCGCTAACACAGAATGACCTTAGATGCAACCAGCAGCGCCTCCTTGTATCATTTTCTGATGACACTCGCCCTTACTCTTCCCCTCTCCGCACCACTCCTTTGGAATGAACAATCGATAAAACACTTGCACTGTGCAAAAGGCGCTGGCTTGACCTTCATCGAGCTTGAAGGTCAGATGGATGCTACCAGCCATTTTCAGGGTTTGTACCTGTAGTTAAGGGAGCTTTTACCCTAAAATGTTTGCTCAAAGTTCCCACATGATTTTGAAACATTGTGAGATGCTGTCTGACTTACCTTGTTGGGAAGGGTGCATTTTTTACGTAATCACTTGTAAACAACGTTTTTGAAGACCTTGCTTGCCTCTTAATGCACAACCTTCCATGCAGTTTGCGATAACATTGGGCCTCTTGTAGGGCAGTGGATGCCTCGGCAAATTTTAATGGAAAAGCAAAAAATAGCGAACTGAGCATTAAAGTTGGTGGCAGCATTTGTAACAAGAAAATAGTTCCAATGTCACTTGGTGGCATTCTATTCGCTGTGAGATTGGCCTATAGGTGGCGGCGGCATTGTGCTGTAGGTGCTCCACTGAGCGGTAGCGTGCGGAACACACTGTGGGCACGTCTCGTGTCTATTTCGCTATGCATGTGCGCATAAAGCATGTATACCAGAGTGGTATGCCGTTTGTTGGGTTCCTCAATTCCCCATGTATTTCGTGGAAGTGGCAATAAGCTTTCATTACTACACTGAAAAAGCGGCGACTATGGCTGTGAACATAAAATACAACCATAAATTGACAAATCAGGAAGCCCCAATTTCGGGAGTTCAGTTGACAAAAGCAGTTTCAGCCGCTTTCATTGGAAACATGATGCATAATTGCGTTTGTGGGATGCCCTGAAAACGAACAGTACTTCATGCTTCCGCTTTTATTATTATAAGTTTTTTTTTTTTTTTTTTTTCATTCGGGCGGCAGTATAGAAGTTTTGAATTTTATCCAGTGCAGAGATACAGATGCAAACATTGAAATGGCTTTTGTACTTTAAGCTATAGTCAAATTTTAGCGGCGCTGAAAATAACGCTGTCGGGTCAATTATTTAAGGCTTTTGTCGCAAGCAAGGTTGCAAAATAAATTAGCGCGTCCAGTACCATCAACATCTAGCATTTAGCTAGATTTTTGCAATGTGAATGGTAAGTTTAGTGTTGCAAACCAAGCTTTCTTGGCGCTTATCTTACGGCGAACGCACATTTTCTTTTACGGCTGCGCTGTTGGCCGTTTGTGTTGCTTTTAATATCACGTTCCGAGAACAGCGAGATCTGTTTCCAATGTTGCAAAACTTGTTTACAAAGATGGCTTAAAACAGTCAATCACAAAACCACAAAGATGGCAAATAAACTTGCTCAGTTACAGGTGTGTAAAGCATTCCTCCTCAATCTATTTTTCACAAAACAACGAAATGGATTCCCAATAACTGCGCTGTGATGTCCACTGAACCTCGTGCTTTTATTGGCATCCAATTTTCCAGGTTGGTCAAAAAAGGTGGGGGTAAAACTTGTGCCAACGTTCCTGTGCCAACGTTCCAGTCGCAGCATGAAAACAATGCATGTAACGTGAAAAACCAATCACTTGCGAGGAGTATGACTTGCAATTGAAAGCATCCTAATCGTCATGTTCCTCAATGTTAAAAAATCAGTATTTCCTGGTAAAAAATCAGTATTTTTCTATTTTGCCGCTGATATTTTGCAGACGATATAATTGCAATGCGCTTACAGGGGCACTGGCACAAAAATTTTGCATCTTGTTTTTCTTGTTGCGATAAGTAGCTACCCAAGCAGCATTGGCCGATAGCCAATCATTGGACGCCCCTTGGCTTCCCTTTGGCTTCCGATAGCTTGGCCAGACGCCGGCCTGTACGCAAAAGCCATTCGTGGACAACGAGCGCTATACGACCGGCCTTGAGGACACACATTGGCCGGTGCGCAAAAAATCACACTGGACAGCCGATAGCTTGGCCAGACGCCGGCCTGTACGCAAAAGCCATTCGTGGACAACGAGCGCTATACGACCGGCCTTGAGGACACGCATTGGCCGGTGCGCAAAAAATGACTGTACAGCGCGCTCATTCAGACGTAATTTTTGATCATAAAATTTTATGAAGAGTAGTAGCCTATATGTGACGCAGGTATTTATGAGTGCCTTTACGCACGTCTTGGCATGTTCTTGTTAGTTGAATGACCACTCAAGTTCACTCAAAATATTACTGAAGTTTGCGTGTTTTTGAATTTGTTTTCACGCGCAGCGCACAACAAAAAAAGTAGTTCCAAATCATTTTCAAGCTTGTGTCAAGTAGCACATTTAAATAAAAAGTATTGGCAGGTGTAAATGCCGACAGCCTTGCCTGCTTTTGCATATTGTTACATGAAGTCTCACTGTAGAGCACTCGTGTGCGTTATTTTGCGTGTGTACATGCGCACCCGGCGCGCAAGCAGCACCACTCGAGGGCAGCACTGCGGTCGTTGCCCGCGGCGGTTCCCCAAACGGTTAGAGCGCGGTGCACAGGCCAAAACGCAGCAAAAAGTAGTTACCTAAAGAGCCACAGCACCGTGCCACGAAACAAAGCGTACTTGAACTAAAGTGCAGCTTATTCAACACAGCGTGAGAGAGAGTGTTAAACGTTCAGTAGGAATTGGTCATTTGTGTGTCCTAACGCAACGGTGAACGTCGAACTACTTCAGCGTTGTGCCTTTGCGCGTTCTTTGAACCCGCGGCGGGGCCGGTGCACGGACGCGTTGCACCGACGGCTCCGTCTCTTTTGTGGCATTGAAACTGCGGTAGTACTCCTGTACGTGTCTGTGAGGTGCGTTTTGGTGTCGGTGGCTGTGTGAAGTATACCTGACTGGTGTAATAACATCGTTTGCCTGCTACGGCCACCGCTGAAAACGTAAGTCACCATTTCATTTTTTCGCGGTGCGGGAGTGCTCGCGCTCGTTCCCGCCAAAACTTCAGCTGTCGTTTATAACTGGCGCTCGCGAGTGCTGCTTAGTGTTGTTGGTTCTTGCGAAGAAAAAAGTGGTCACATACATGTGCTTCCAATTGTGTGACGCCAGTTCTAGCTATCCTTTTTCCGGCTTTGTGTTTTCCGAATAAGCAGCCGTGCTCCCACTGCAGGTTCACGACGTTCAGCATGCGTTGAAGCAAGACTCGTGTGCAGTATAAGAGTTGCGGATGTATTACGCTGGCTTAATTAAACTCTACCTATTAATGAAGCTTTCGTTTCATTATTTTCTTGAGCAACGTAAAGGTATTGTCGAGCGACAAAGTAATTACACTACCGCTGGGCTTCTCCGTCGGTTCCGTTCGCGTCTGAATTCCGCGTCTGACGGGGCAGAAGTGAGCGAAGGCACAACAAAATTTCACGGAACCGCTGGCGTGTCGCTTTGTCTATAGGACTTTTTATATTACTTCGCGCTACTGCAATAAGAGTGAAGCCCATTTTCGGTGAAATTCCGGACTGTTTTCTCAAGAACGAGCCAAGTAACTGCTACCGTAAAAAACGCAGTATTGAAAAATGAATAGTGCAGTACGTTTTATGTTTCATAGCGAGTGTTAACAAGCTAGAACTTTAGGCTGAATATTTTCACACCGATATGTGGTAAGGCTTGTATAGGTGCTGTATTTAGTAAGCAGCGTGAATTTAGCATTATAGTGAACTATTTTTTTTTTTACTTATTACAGGCGCTACGACGCACAGGTGTTTCCCGTGGACAAGTGGCGGATGCAGCAGTGACAAGCTTTCCAAGCTGGGCTATTCTACAATAGTGCTGTTCAAAAACATATTGTGGTCTTGGCAGGTCGGCGAATTACCGGGAATGAGGGTCCTGTTTTCATTTACCTGAATGCTTCTGTTTTCTAGGCATCTCAAGCAGTTAAACGAATGATAATCGGTTCGCGCTTCATGAGCAGCGCTTTTTAAATTTTTTTCTCGACTGTTGTTTGTGTTTGCTTTCATGTTTGTGTTCGTATTCTTGCCACTGTTAAGCGAGGTTTCTCGTATATTTGATGAGAATAATAAAAAAGCTACACAGAGAGACCCGGTGTGTTGTGTTGCTCCATTGTTTTTGGCAAGTCGCGTATGTATAATTGGTTCGCAAAGTTGATGCAGTTTGCTTATTGTGCCTCGCGGTCCCATTTCTGTTTTATACATGCCATTGTACAGGAAATTATTTATCGAGTGCGCATTAAATAAATAATGCGCACCCGTTTAATAATTTCCTGTATACTGGCATGTATAAAGCAGAAATCGGGCCGCGAGGCAACTCGTAAAATAAGCATTGGTCATAAGGACTGGCCACAAAGCCAAAAATGTGCATGAAAATAGCGTGGGGTCCACCAATTGGCATTATCATGGCAAGGTACTTTGCCAAGCGTTGTCCAATATTGGCCTTCCAGGGCTTGGCCAATTGTTGGCTTGTCACCTTTCCCAAACACCAGCCAATATTGGCGGCCGAGGTATTGCCAAGCTCGGACACATTGGCCACTGATGTTTTGCCATGCTTGGGCTTGGCAATTTCTGCTGCTTGGGTAGTGACCTACCTATAACCTGTAGAAACCTCATTTGCTTCAGCCTGCGACGGTTGTTTAATTAGAGGCATTTTCAATGCGGCCAGTCGCAGTTTCGGTTTCAGCGAGTGCCGCGAAACGATGGATTTTGTGTGAACAAAGATGACCACGTGACCGTCGGAGGGATATCACAGAGCAGAGCCGCCGTAGCACTGTCGAATCCGCATTGACGGCAGTTTCTGCGAGCGCCCCCACGTACTGATCTCGCGAGGCGCTTAATTAAAAAGCGACCGTGGATGTGACGCAGGCGCTGCGAGTGCAAATGCTACCGCGGCTAAAGAACGACGCGCGACGCTCGAGACGGTGGGTGGCAAGACGCACGCTGGGAGCAGCCGGCCGGTCTGCCTACAGGTCCGCCTACAGATGTGTTCGGCTTAGCACTGTGGCGGATATTCGAGTGCCGCTCTCGTAAGCGGTGCAGATGACAATTTTTAATGCAACCCGCCACCGCATCATTAACTCCTTTCTCATGTAAGCCACCATGGTCAAGACTTGGGGACAATTTTGTGCAGCGGTAACAAGCTATCACTCGAGCTACCTGCGCCGGCCTGGGCCACTTCGCGGCCGTGGCCGCCGCCTGCACAGCGGCCGTGCGGCTAGCTCAGTGGGCTTTTCCTGCCTCCGGCGCGTTTTCGCATCCAATGGTAATAAACAGTAATAGAAACAGAGTGCCTAAAATCGCTGTAGAACTTTGGTCGCGGCCAGCTGCCCGATTAGCTGACGAAATCACGGCGCCTCCACCGCCAACGATCGGGTCGTTCGATCTCGAGAGCGGAAGCTCCGCCCTCCGGCCCTCCGATTGGAGCGGCGAGCCGGCGAAAAACGCCGGCAGTCGGAAGCGGCAAACACAAACTCGTGACGTGTTTGGATGTTGTTTATTTACACGATATCCTCGGGATGTCGATTGCGCGTGGCCATCTGCTGGCTGCTCGGTTGCGTTTCACACACTTTAAAATTGATTTTAAATATGTTCTAGGCTGTATTCGCCGCTGATATTTTGCAGACGATGTATATGTGTTCCCACCAATATATCTCCGAAGTTATCTCGCCTTCAAAATTTTGTGTCAGTGCCCCTTTAAGAATTCACACTGCCGCCAAGTTACACGTGTCAGCGAAATTGGCCGCCATTTTTGTTTCGTGTGCACTAGCACTCTCTAGTTGTTCTGCATTCGAAGACAATCGACGCACAAAATGTTTATCTCTAATCGTTGGTAATGTTGAGGCAAAATAGAAGCAAGTTTTTTCACATGCTGCGGTGTTTGGGGGGCTCAAAATGTTCGATACGCTAAAGCCCGTATCACAAAAACCAATATCACAAATATCACAAAAACCAATCGCGCCGGTACATAAATAGCATCACTTAACAATATTGTGAAGTTAAATCAAGATTCTATGTTAGCTAAATATCAGTTTAAATGTGAAATTGTAACTCAATAATTCTACTCAGTAGAATTAAATATGAAAGCAATTACAGCACTATGTCGCAGAATTGTCGACACAGGCACGCTGCAATGTAAACGCACTTATGATTCCGGTGATTTTGAATGGATTTCTTGCTGTTTCATTTTCTCGTCGGCTTCGTGGGTGAGCTTTGCCGCGTTACATGTGAGCGCACTGTGAAGAAGGCCTACAGATTTTCCGGACACGTCGACATAAAGCCCGTGTAATCTGCTTGGTACATCCCTGGAGCTGCAATTAACGAACAACTGATGTGGTCTTTTCCGGGTACGGAACCCTTTTTAACCGATTTCACGCTGCGCAAAGTTAAGCAAATAAGAAATGCCACTTGTAGCAGTCATAATGTCGCGAACCATATCTTAGTTTAAATTCGACTCGCCCCATGAGGAAACTATGCATCTTCTGCTAGCATTTAACAAATGGGAATTGCCAGGTGGTTGTACCTTATTGTAGCGTTTAGACACGGCCTGCGGCCCAACACCAGTCATACGCGTTGTAAAATGGCCGAGTAGGCGGCAAGAGAGGATGAAATATGAACCATGTCGATGCACAATAAAACGAGCGATAATAAAACCGAGACGTATACAACGCAAAGCACGGTTGGCAAGGTGCGTACGAAGAACGTCGTCTTGCGGAATTTTAAAAGTCTGAAAGGCGTGCGCGTCGGACCGAGTCTCAAGTTAGTGAGAGGGATTCGATGCTCACTATTCCTAAAGACTACAAATGGATATTCCATTAATCATGCTCAACCTTTCGATTACATAAAACTTTCAAGGAATATAAGCCGTTGGCAAAAAGTAGGCATGGCAAAAAATGATAAATCATTTTTCGTCTATATGCAAAATATCTTGAGAAAATTCGCGACCACGTCCACGGAGGAATCGGCAGGTTCGTGCTAAAGACACGCGCACCTTGCATTCATTTCGCGACCTGACCTTTCGCGCCGGGGGTGCCCGCAGGGGGCAGGTATCTTTTATAACGCGGGCGTTGCCGAATAACTCTCACAAAGCGCGTTTCGCAACGGGACCCTGAACCAGCGGCTGCCACGGTGACGCGTCCTGTTCGCCGCGTCCCTTGGCGCGAAATTACAGCTCGCGCATCGATCTGAAACCGGGAGGCCCCGTTAATCGAGAGCCCCGCTTCTGTGCGCTCCTCCTGGCCATCCAAGTTGGCCGTATCGACCGGCTTGGCTCGGCTCCACGAGGCCTGTTTCCGTAGCCGAGCCAGAAGAAGGGGGGAAGGAGGAGGCCGAATTCTGGCGGCAGTTGTGACGGGAGGAAGAGAGAGGGGAGGGAATTCGGTGCTCAGGAGGGTTATGTCGCACCGCGAATGGAGTGGAGGTGTCCAGATATTGCCGCCAATGGCGCCTTCTTAGTAAGAAGATTGGAACGAGACGGGCATGCCGGATGTTGACAACTGATGCCCCGGTATCAAGGGAGAGCGCCTCCAATCAACATCTTCATCATCAGATCTCCATATATAAAGCAGCGTGACGTCAAAAGAGTGCCGCGAGGCTTCCGCCAACACAGTGTGTGCAACTAACAAGGAGGACATCAAATTTGGCTGGACCGTTCTAATATGGAGACGAATTCGGAGTTACAAAAATACTTAATTTTTAGTTTGGTGCTAGAAGTCCACACGCACGCACAAAATTGTGGAGATGGGTCGGCTACTGTAAAGGTCACTTTAGGCTTAGTAAAAAAGTGTTCACACAATGTGGCGCAAAAAGCGCGAACGTTGGCTTATACCGTCTTGTACTGTACATGAAAGAACGAGCAAGCATCAGGATGCTTCAAACGCCTGCAGTCATCACAATAACCCCCAGAAGTATTGTTCGAGGCAGTCATGGGTGATCACTTTCATCAGGAATTTGCTCGTCACGACTCCGACTAGAAGCACATGCAGAGTTAACTTGCTGGAGGCTGGCATGCGCTACGGACTTCAAAAGTACTAGTTCAGAAGGTGTTGTGAATGAGTGGAGCCAATCAACCACCGGACGTCCGTCCGCCGGCCACCGTACGTCCATTCCGGCTCTAGCGGACGTCCGTGGGAAACTTCTTCAAAGCCGACGGGCGTACCATGTACATCCGTGGGACGCCCGGGATCAACACTCCCGTACGTCCAGTCGGACGTCCGAAATTGGAAGTATTTGGGATGTTCAGTAAAAATTTCCAGAATCACTAACTAGAAGTTCCTACAATGAATACTGCAGCGCTAAAAACCAACCGGCAGATATTGCACACATGAACACTGTAAACTTGCTTCACGTTTCGTTAGCGGCTCTCAATCCTTATATATCCTTCCCCAAAGAGATAATCGTCGGAGACGGTGAGCTGCTTGACAAACGTAAAAAAATAGTCTTAATTTTAGAAATATGCATATGAAACTTGCAATATACAAGCTGACAAACTTGCTGACGTTGCGATGCATGGAATTTTGGAGTCTTTCAGTACTTCGTATCATATATCCGGTAAAAAGCATCTTCCAAAGCTGGAGTGGACCTTCGAGATACCGCATGCCCAAAGACCGGTACCTCCTCACCCCCTTCTACCAATTGACCTAGAGTCCTCCTACCAAATAAAAGCTCCCTCCTTTCATCTATCTATCTATCTATCTATCTATCTATCTATCTATCTATCTATCTATCTATCTATCTATCTATCTATCTATCTATCCCTCTATCTATCCCTCTATCTATCCATCCATCTATCTATCTATCTATCTATCTATCTATCTATCTATCTATCTATCTATCTATCTATCTATCTATCTATCTTTCCATCCATCCATCCATCCATCCATCCATCCATCCATCCATCCATCCATCCATCCATCTATCTATCTATCTATCTATCTATCTATCTATCTATCTATCTATCTATCTATCTATCTATCTCTAAACTTTTTTGAAACCTGAATTGCTCTCTAAATATAGTCAGCAAGCGCATCAAGTACTTACATTAAAGGGACACTGAAGTGACATGTAAACATTGCGGGATTACTAGCGCAAATTGTAGTCCGGAGTCCCCAGGCCATGTTTCGACCACTCTAGGCGCGTTTACGCGATTTTATTTAGTAGAAAAACTAATTCGAAAACGCTGTCCTCCTCTCTTTACGCTCGCCCATTTTCTGTGGCGTTTTCGTGTGACGTCAGGAGGGGATGAGCTGGCAATTGGCTGCGCCACGGCTGCGCTACTGCACGGCTCCCCGGCCGACAGAGTCAGTCGGCCCAGCGTCTCGTCCGCCGGCCGCCGGCGGGTCGTCGCAATCAAGGAGGTTAAAAAAAATTGCTTGGTCGCAATTCGTTCGCTTAGTTGAAACGAAGCCAGGACACGTTTGTGAATGGAAGAATGTGCCTTTCTTTACTTGGTTTGTTTGTACACTGTATCTAGCTCCAAGTCAAGGTCGCTTCACACAAGCGCTGCACATGCGACGCTTCGCTGACTGGTACGCCAGTAGGAAATTATAAGGCCTCTTGAAGGCGGGAGAAGAGTCAGCGAAGTCAATATAGGTACTAAGGAAATAAAATCAACTGATATTTTTACCGTACAGCGTAAAACTAGGGCGCGGGAAGCACTTCTTTGCGCTGGGCGAACAAGCACAGCGGTCAGCAGCACGACTACGCATCTGCGAAAGCTTTTCCGTCTACGAAATGCAATTGCTAGACGTGAGCTACTGTGGAAACTCGGGCGACGCTTACTGCACGATCGCAGTACAACAAATAGTCACCTAAGCGGCTTGAAATGCCAAAACTAAATAAAAGTGTAAACCGGTTGTACAATATATACCCTATATTAGCAAGTCGTTCGCGTCCCGCTCCGTAACCTAGCAGTCTGGGGCGCTAGGATTTCACCGCGAATGTTTTGCGAGTCACGAGTTCGAATCCCCGCGGGAACGTGCTTTTTTTTTTTGTAAGGTAACTTTTTTGTTTTCCGCCGATGTTTTCTATATTGAGTTCACCTTTTTTGGGGCCGCAACGTTCATGGCTACACGAACTAGTTCACAAAACGCGCGCAGGCTGGCACTGGCGCGCTAGCGAGTTCTCGTTGGCGTGCTGTTGCCATAAGCACCGACTGCTTGCAGGCAGTGGGCACAGGCCAGAATGAACAGACCCTTGGCCTGGTGCGATCACGCTTTTTACGATACAGGCATGAGGGAGGCAAGCTCCAAATATGGGGGAAAAGCGCATGACATTTGGGCGTCTGCGGGTACGCGGAGGAGCTGCGTAGGTCTCGGCTAGTGAATGCTACGACTACAAGCCGTCCTGGGAGGCTTATCTTGTGCATTTTACAGCCGACAACATGGCAGAAGCGCGGTACGATGATTACTGAGATATTGAGAATGCCCATCCAACAAAGCCATTGGTTATGTTTTACAGAACCGAAACCGAAACCGAAACTTGTGTGATTGCTAACCTTGGGCATCGTCCAATCACGGCGCCCCTCCTCTCAACGTCACAGCCTTAGTTGGTGCGGCCGCCGCAAACCGCGCATGGTAGTTTTTCTTCTTTCGCGCTTTGTAAAATAATTACCGATTTGTCAACCGGATAAACGATGAAAATTGTGCTAATTTGAGCCAGTCTACGCAGTGCAAGCAAAAACGGGAGCTTGACAAATTCACTTCAGTGTCCCTTTAAGGGGTCAAAAAGTCCCGCGCCAGACATTACAGCTCTAGGCCCATGAAATAACGTTGAAATTACCCCAAAATTTTCTCTCCTTCCCAGTCTGCGCATTGCTTACGTGGTTGAATGAAGTCTCTCGACCTATACACGGCCATTTGCCGTCTTATTTTCTGTGTGCACAGCAATAAATGCATTGGATAAAGAAAAGCCCAAAAAAAGCGAAGCCGCAATTACAATACATATGTGCACCGACGAGTCGATCACGCAGTGCCGTTTTGTGCAGGCGATAACTGTAAGCTGCCACGACGGAAAGAAGGGAAAAGGGGCCATAAAGACAAAACACAAGTTTCGTTTATTAAACAGACTGCTTTGCCCCGTGCAATAACAATCATAACAATGTCATCGCAAACTTGAAACAAATAATGGAGATATTAAAGGGGCCCTGCAACACTGTTTTCAACTTTTTTTTTGAAATCCTTAATCCGTGCAGAATGTAGTCATCCAACATCCCCGGTACTTAGATTAGGGGGTGGAAAGTACCTCAGCCAAAAATTACTGTTCTTTGCCCATCAGATAACCTGTAAACTCGCCAAAAAGATTTTTCTCTCTTTCCCGGTCTTGACGTTCTTCGACGGCTCTAATTACGTCACTAAGGCCAATAAGGCCATGTAGCCGCGGCTGTTGGCCGGTTGTCCTTCAGTTGCAGCAATGAACGCTCTTCGATAACAACTTTAAAAAAAGCCACAAAAACAAAGCAGAAATGGAAGGCGTATCGGTGCGACGAGCAAATCACGCAGTGCCGCTCCCTGTTGGCGCAGTGGTTCCAGACGCGAAGGAAAGAGTGAAAGCGGTTATCGAAAGTGTTGGAGGGTCCCTTTCAGGAAAACATACGAAGCAGTCTCCCAAACCACTTTCCGGAGATTTCTCTATGACGCTGCAACCGACCGTCCACTGTGGTGTAGCGCCAAGGACCGTATGACGACGTACAACGAACTCACACAGTTCCACCGTTTGGCTCGAAGGACTCTCCCACCCCCGCACCCGGGGCTGAGCCGAGCGGAGGCGGTGCTGTTCAGACAACTACAAACTGGGTCCTTACCCACCCCTGTCTTGATGAAGAATGTGTACCCGCAAGAGTATGTGAGTGATGTGTGCCGCGTGTGCCAGCGGGAGAGGGCCACCCTGAAGCACATACTATGGGACTGCACCAAGTTCCCCGACGAAGCGTCGACAAGTACAACGATTCCGCCGCGGCTCGCGGCTGCGGCGAAGTGCTACGACCAAGAAATCCAAACCTGGGCCGTCCCAGCAGGTCTCGGCGGCTCTCGAAAGACAAAAGGCCGAGCGAAACCGCCGGGACGTTGGCCACAAGGGCGACCGAACGCGGGAGTAGCACGCGCCGTAG
The DNA here is from genome assembly GCF_048455015.1 of Haemaphysalis longicornis. Classification (NCBI taxonomy): domain Eukaryota; kingdom Metazoa; phylum Arthropoda; class Arachnida; order Ixodida; family Ixodidae; genus Haemaphysalis; species Haemaphysalis longicornis. Next base: position 119,280,805 of record NW_027526445.1, read on the forward strand.
TCGAGTAAAGACCACCCGCTGGGAAGACGTAAGGGCCCGCGTTGCGGCGCCAGTCGCTCTGCAGGCGATGATAAAGTTGCTTCTATCTATCTGTGACGTCACAGGGTCTTGTTCGTGCGGCTGGCGGCCGCCGACGGAACCACCGCGGAAAACATGACTGGGCGATTTTAATAATACCCCATAGTTACGTGTAATCGTATCTCTTTAATGCTGAAGTGCAGCTAACATAGTGATACTATGTTTTCAGTGCTGCCCATATTAGGTCACTCCTGCCCGTATTACGTCACTGTAGCGCGAAATTTAAAAGCTTTTGAATATTTATTACGTTTTTTTTTTTCGTTACGATAGCGTAGCTCGAGACTCGAAATGGAGCTGAATGAGTTGCCGGAGGCTAATTCTTTCAAATTGAAAAAAAGTTGTATTCGCCTTCATGGCCCGTTTGACTCTACTGTAATTAAGCGACGCGGATTCGCTCGATTAAAGCACTATTTCGCTCTATTTAGAGAAAAAAAAAAAAAAACGGGGCAGGGGAGCAGGAAAAGAACGACCGATCTACGAAGACGGGAGTGCTCACATTGAACGTAATGGCCTTATCTGGCCTTATACAATACCGACCTTATCTGAGGTCATCGCTAGATAAGGTCCAAGATGAAGCAGATAAACGGCTACAGCTTTCCGCCGTACTAGTCGCACTCGCCGCCCGACAAGTCGCGGCAAAATCTAAAGTGCCGGAAAGAGGAAAGGCGCCCCTTCGGCCAAGGACGTCCGGCAGCGAAACCCGGAACGTGACTCAAGCGACGTTTTTCCCACCGCCCTTTCGGACGTACCTCCTCCTCGTAGTTTCTCGCGCAATGAGGGTGGGAGGAACTGTCTTTTTTTTAAGACGATAGTTTTTCTTGGGCTGCTTAAGCGGGAAAGTTTTTCTCTGTGCGTCCGTCTGTTCCTCAATTCAGTCGCCCAGCCAAAAATTAAAAGAATCCTTGAACGAGAGTTCGTAATTGTCAATATGGTTCAGCAAAAATAAAACATTAGGTATATTTCATGCAAAACGTGAACACAAAACTTAATACTATCAGTGTCCCTTTAAATAAATATAGCAGTTAACATCATTTTGTCGAAACACAAAACACAAAAAATGCTTTAAAAACACTACTTTAACCATGTAAATACAAAAACGGATCGCTCCGTAGCCCCGTGCTCGTCGCTCGAGAGCCAAGCCAAGCAGAAGGTCCCAGCACATGGCCCCCAGCAGTGTGGAGCGGGAAATTTGAATTCACTTCAGCAAACGTCTCGCGTTTACCATGGGAGGACCGAGGCAGGCGGGGAACAGCGTGCGAGGTGGGCAGGGGGTCTAAGGAGAAGCGTTTACGTGGCAGGGGTGGCAGAAGGCTACCGCCTTTCGACGACATTTGCAGAGAAGCAAGCATGCAGATACCCGGCCAAATTTTTAAAGCAACCTCTATCTGCCAACGGTTCTTTTGTGGCGTGCGGGACAAGAAACTCCCAACGCGGCTGGCGATTGGGAGGGCGCTTTTCACTCGCGGAGCACGGCGTAGATGGCGCGGCGATAGGGCGCTATTACCCAGTGTTCCCCACACGCAGGTGACTACTCGCATCGGCGGGTGCGTCGGCGGGACGTCTTTGTCGTCTGCTTCAGCGACAGTTGTTTTGGGTCTGTTTTGGCGCTGTTTCGCGTCCACTGCGTGCTTGCTTCGCACGGCTTGATTAACTTTTTCGACAGCACCTGCTGGGTAACCCGCACCCGATGGAATTAAGTGGGCGTACGGCAAATATACGTTAAGGATAGGTTGGCAGGGCGGGAAAACAAAATGAAGAGACCACATACAGGCATCTGGCCGCATCAGAAACACCACCTTTTGCGCACTGCTTGCCACGAATGGTACTCCGTTTTCTAAATTTGTGATCACCAATTCGGTTGTGTTTTAAGAGGTATTACAAAATGCGAATGGAGCAACTGGGTCTGATAAACAGCGATTATAAAAGTTCCCTCAGCTTTCTCGCAATTCTCAAACTTACTAAACTAACTAGTTTAAATTGGTTTAACTGGGAAACACTAAGCTCACATGCCGAATTGTTTCGGTGTCTGCACTTGTGTCGCGCAGTGGTGTGGCCCCGAGCTAGCCCATCAGGATGGCTAGGTTCTGCTGTCTCCCCCTTCAAAAGACGCTCTCCGCTTTCTTTCTGCCGACGCACGGCCGGTCTACAGCGGCAGCGTCCGCCGCTCTAGCTCGGCCATGGCCAACGCTTCTGCGTTCAGGACGCCCCCTCCCCGCAAATTCCAGGTAGCGGCTGGCAGTATCAGCCACGTGGGTGAATTCAAGTGACGTCGCAAGGGCAATTGTTGTGGGTGTCATTTAAAGCTATGCTTTCCAACCACCTTCACAGCGTGGATTGGAGCCAATTTTTCGAAACGTCTTCTTTACAACTTTCAAGAAGCGACAGCAAATTGCGGTCTGTAGATGTTATGTTGTGAACATTGCCCTCGCGTGTGCGCGGCCTTGCGAGTGGGGATATCTGAATCAGGGGAGACACCAGGAGAGATATCTGGAGGCGTAAACCCGAGTTGAAAGTTGGTCTGTATGCTCAAGGCGCGCGTGTGGTTCAACTGAAATACAGTGTAAGTGCGTATACGTGCAGAACCTTGCAGAGCAGAGTTTGTTTGTGTCTGGAACACTGATATAATTCGCAGTATGCGAGAACCAAAAGGTGTTAGATTCGCATCTTCTCGTTCATATACACAGCCACTTGCCACCTTAGCTAGCGACACGCTCTCTCCTGCTGGCACCGAACTGAGCTCATAAGCGTTTCGCACCTGCGGTAATCACAATGCTACAGTCTGGAGAGCTATACCGATTAGCTTTTATGCCGCTACCGGGAACGTCGAAAGTTCGTGCACGTGCATGGGCCGGCAAAGAATACAGAGCTGGCACTGTTAGAGTCGTACGTAACGTCGGGAACTTTGCCCACCATTTGCCCACCATACCGCACTGCTATTGTTATGCGCCGCAGTCATGTCTCGTTAATGTGGACCCCGTTATAATGGACACTCCGCAATATGGACGAACTTTTCGGCGACCAGTCTCGCGCTATGCAATTCTTCCCCGTTAAAGGAGTACTGACATCAAATTTCAGAGCTAAGATAACTATGTAAAACGCTTCCTTAAAGCAAAGCTTTTTACCTCTACCCGCAAAGGGTTCTTTCGCGACCGTTGGTGTCAACAGAAGACTCCCGCGAACAAATGAAAGAATTTACTGGCACCGCCGGGAATCGAACCTAGAACTAACAGAGTAACTAAGTCAGAGGCCGTTGTCTTGCCGGCTTAACTACGAGCCCACGCGTAGGCGGGAAGACAGGTGGTTTACTCACCAAGCACATCTACGGCTTTAACCCCTGCATTCTCGCTGAAGGCCACGTAATAGCGATTAAAGGAAGCTCACCAAACCATGGCATCTCACTTCTAGTTTACCAATGTGCTAAAGCCTGTGGCTTCCAGTGTTCACGTAAGAAATCTCAGCTCCTTGTCGTCCGCCCTCGCGCCAAACGACACCTCAAGTAACACATGCAAATACTGCTAGATGGCCAGACCATCACTTTGAGCCTCAGCATCAAGATCCTGGTCCTACATCGCCAGGCCAACACCAGGACTGACGTATCGTTGCAGCGCCTCAAACACAGCATGAATCAAATCATACACATGATCAGGCGAGTTGCCACCAAGATACGAGGCCTCAAGGGATCCGATACCTTTCGATTAATTCAAGCTTTTGTTCTCTCGCGAATCGCTTAGGTCAACCCCCTGTCTTCTCGGCAAGGAGGACATAAAGATGCTTTATATAGTCATCAGAAAGGCGGTTGAGCAGGCCATTGGTCTTCGCCTGAGTGCGTCCACAGAGAGGCTGCTTATCACGGGGCTTTATATATGCTGGAAGAGCTGATAGAGGGCCATATTTATATCGAGAGAGAGAGAGAGAGAGAGAGAGAGAGAGAGAGAGAGAGAGAGAGAGAGAGAGAGAGAGAGAGAGAGAGAGAGAGAGAGAGAGAGAGAGAGAGAGAGAGAGAGAGAGAGAGAGAGAAACGTTTATTGTGAGAGCATCGAGGAGCTCCAAATAAGCATGCAGAACTGCGGCGGGTCGCCCCGTCCTTCAGTCCTTCACCAGATTGGCTGGGCGGCACAGAACGTCACTCCGCTTGATGTACTCCTGGACTTTTGGTGACAAGAACTAAAGATGCTCCCTTTGCTTATAGAAATATGGACTCCTCACACGACAAGGGTCGCCGACAGGCACGGGCTATCGCGCTCAACACCATTCTCGGCGGGGATGATGCAGTTATCTACACAGACGCCTCCCAATATCGCGGGCAGCAGTATGCCATCATCGTGGCTACCTCCAGAACTAGCCTCCTTGCTTGTGCCTCACTCAAGGTCGAAGACATGACGGCAGCAGAAGAGGCAGCCATCGCGTTGGCTCTCACTCAGCCAGGGGTTCGTAAGGTAGTCACCGATTCCCAAGAAGCCTACCGGAATTACCAGTCGGGTTTGGTGTCCCGACCTGCACTGCGTGTGCTAAAAACCACTAACCACTCCCCCAAATGGTTCCATTCAGCTCACACCCGCTCACGCTTCCATGGAGGGCAACGAATACGCCCACCAAGCCGGCACTTAGTTATTGCATCATGCAATAATTTAACCTTACCAAGAATATCTCTGTGAAGTAATAGAGGGTGTGGTTGAGTTCATTTCACTTCTCGTTGGTTTCACTATTTGTAGAGCCTACGTGAGTGAATTGAAGTGACGTCGCATGGGTAATCGTTGTGGGTGCCGTTTACAGCTTTGTTTTTCAATCACATTCACAGGGTTGATTGGCGCTAATTTTTTCGTTCCCCTCCAGGTCCGAAAAACCGGCCGGCTACTGTAGTCCTAGACATAAAACGGCGTGAGCCCGTTCATGTCTAGGACGTGAGCCCGTTTAATCGATGGGTAACGCAGCAACAGAAAAAAGGTTGCAGAGGGCACTATGTTTCAGCTGATGTATTCGCCACTCGATCGTGCTCCCCGAGCGCTAATGGTCGATTGAGAGTGCGAGATTGTTACTTTTCGTATTTTCGCTGTGCGAACGGTGCTGTTTTAATACGTTTCGCAATGGCGTAAATTGGTCGTCCGATGACTTGGGGCTTGGCCAGCGGCCACCGAGTGCCAGCCAGTTCGAAGTCGGGTCCGGCGTGCCCACTACATCCGTCAACAATAGAGAGTAGAGAGTTTTAGCATAGCGGCTCCCATACGCTACGCTAAGGTTAGCGGGTAGCGGGACCGGACTGCGCATGCGCGCGCGGGGAGTGCGAGGAGGTTGCCTCTCAGCGGAGGGAAAGAGCGGGCATGGCGAAGGCAGGCCGCGCGGAACTAATCCACCCCACCGTGACGAATTTGCTCTCCCCAGTCGCGCCCCGCTACCCGCCGCCGTAGCGTTAGCGGACGGAGCACGCTATGCTAAAACTAATACATACGCGGGGACCAACGGCGGAAGAGCGTACCGTTTCTTCACCGCAATAGAGAGTTGTAGCATAGCGGAGAACCGATCGCGGTACTAAGAACAACACATATATATACACCCGGTACACCCGCGCATGCGCATAACCGTTTTTTCCGTATCCGCGCGTGCGCACTAGTGTACCGCGGCCGGTATTGCCGGCGAGCCTGCCGGCCTCTTGGCTCGCATGCCCCTTTCCACACTCCCGTTGTAGCCGCACTCGATTCCAGCGTCAGGCAGGCTGCTCGCTTTTAGCTGCCACCATTGTCGTTTGCGGCTGGTGGTGATGACGTCCTTCCGCGGCGCGTACGCTTGATGAGCACGGCCGACAACCACGGTTGCTCCGGACGGCTAGCGACCATGAAAAACCTTCCAATAAACCTAGTAAAGCACTCGCGTTAAAAATTTCGGACAATCAGTGCTCTAGCAACACGATTCCGGCTCTGCTACAGATTTATGCTTAATTCCGAATTCACTTCAACCCGTTCCACCATTTTCTCACCCCCTCTCCTTCCGCGATACTGCCCCGTGCACTTCCGCCGAAACTATCCGCGAAACGGCGCTGCTGTATTCTTAGCCCAGAGCCACCGAACGTAGCCAATTGTAGGTGGTGTAACTCAAAGCAAGCAGCTGCTAAACAGATGGTGCACAAGCGTTTCGCCGAGCTGGACAGATCGAAACTTTGCCAAGTAGATGCATAATTAACACAATTACTCCTTGCTGCCGGGAAATCCCTGTTATGCAAAATTATCAGATATTCACCACCCGTTGGTAAAAGCTGTCGCATTTCGCCTTGGGGCTCTCGAGTTTCTTCGTTCGATGTTCGTGAATGTTGAAACAACCTAGCGTGTAGCATCATAGCGTTCACTGCATTGATCGCAGTGACGTGCAGAGCAGCGACGGCCGCTCCAGGCTGGCGGACTTCTCTTGGCACCTCGCAGGCCTCTTCGCTCATCTCGCGAGGTCTTCCCTCCTCCATATTTCTCCTTCGCGCTCCCACTCTTTCGGGCAAATAGAGGGCGAGGGAACGGCGTCGAAGGGAGCGCCGCGTTCGCAATGGGGACTTTGCGAAACTGGTCTCGGTCGTCCCCGGCGCGTTCGTCTGGCAAGCTGCCGGAGGAGCTGGCTGCGAGGCCGAAGTAGCCGCCGCTGTGCGCGCACGCATGAGCGCTTTTAGGAGCCGCGGCAATTTTTTGCGTAGGTTGGCAGTCGGGATCTCAACTCGAGACCTGCTTGCTCCTAAAGGGGCCACGAAGACAAACACAACTTTGTTCAATTTGAAATTGCTGTTTGGCAACTCGCTCGACCTCCTCCCAGCCACAAAAGACGTTTTTTAACCGAAAAAAAAAAACGCAAGACAGGTTGAAAAACTTTCGAATTTCGCGCTAGTGACTTCATATGAGCAGTAGTGACGTAACATGGGCCAGCACTAAAACAGGTAATTATTAGTGAAAGATAACGTTCAAATGATACGATCAAGCGAAACTAGAGGCACCACGACAATTGCTCAGACATGCTTCTGGTCAGCGACCGTCAATTGCATAAGCAATTGGTGACTGTGACGTCATGGCGAAATCTGTGACGTCATGGTGAAATCTGTGACGTCATTGCGAAACCGCCAGAAGGTGGCTGGAAGTCTCCACTACTTCATGCGCTTTCTTTGTTGTCTCCATTATTTGTTTGAAGTTTTCTATAAAATTGCTATCATTGTCCTCGACACAAAGCAGTCTGTTTTATAATAAACCAAACTTGTATTTTATATTCATGGCTCCCATTGAAAAGGGACAAAGATACCCTGGTGAAATCGCGCACAACTATGCAGCGACTAGGCCAAATGCATAGTAGTGCCGATACCACTGCTGCTTTGGACATGCTGCCATATATCACATCTGGGGCTCCAGTAACATTATTCTGAAAAAAAAAAAAAACGAAAAGGAAATATTCCTGATACTCATGGGTCATTAGTTGTGGTTCGTAGCACTTTCTGGACTCGTGCTCTTAAGGGGCCAT